>NW_026643117.1:1376629-2037444 GCF_028827895.1 Penicillium longicatenatum | reverse complement strand
CCACCCTAACCCTAACCACCCTAACCACCCTAACCACCCTAATGGTCGACGCCGGGCTTACGCACGCGAATATATCTAGCCGCTTTACCCTATTTAAAGAAACGTTGGTAGTAGACCCGCTCTATGGCCTAGTTGATGAGCTACTCTTGGGCATAGCGCTCGTCTAGGGCCGGTTTCCCACTATTCCTATATGGAGAGAATCTATGCTCTTGACGCTAATGCCAACGTAATGTATGGAATATTCGGACTACATACTTACATAACCTCTCTTAGCGGCACTAAAATCCGTCCGAAAATAACGGTAAGCCTTCCACGGGAATACGGAGCGTTAAGGGTACGATGCTTGCCTCGTCCTATGCGAGATCTTACTAGGGAGGCTGGGTTTGTATCTGGTCGGTGATCTATTGGACTATAGCGGGAGCGATATGATGTGGCTGCTTAGTGAGGTGGCTCTTGATCTTAGCTAGACGGATCACGTACTAGCACTACCGATAGATTAAGACCTAGAATATGGTATTATAAAGGAAAAACTACTAGGGCGTGGATAGGTCGAGTCTAGTGGTTATTGATGTTCCTTGTGATGTGATATTAGTGCGTACCCCATCAAAACTATCTCTTGGTTTCTAATCCCTGTAACTACCTTTAAACAATATTCAATATTGCTTAAACCCCACTTGCTGATAAAAGAAGCATTGATCTATAAACTAGCTGTCTTTGAACTGAACCGCCCATAATTTAGCCAGAAATCCGAGGTCTCAGTGTAATTGGTCTTAGGGTACCAGCCCCACTTTTTCTGCCATACTAAAGACTTCCACCCTAACTGATCTCAGCCTCGATCCAGCAACCCCCATGGGATAGGAATAGTAAACGTAGAAGATACGAGAGTAGCTATAATAGTATAGGAGAGTTACGAAGAAGATTAGAATCCATAGATAGAGAACCTAATAAGGTTATTACCGTGAGATAGACGGACTAAATAAAGAAACTAGCTCTAGTAAGAGTCTAAAGAACGAAGACATGCCGTAGTAGAGTCGAACTATATAAAGAGAACGTTATTTTAATAAAGATAACTTAAACTAGAAGAACCTATTATAGGCGGACTAGAGAGTCCTAGCCTATAAAGGAAGGGGATAGTATTACGACACGTCTATAGGAGAGCCATATAAGAGGTAGAGAGTAGGAGTATAAGCGCATAAGAACACTTCTATATGCTACTACTAGGTAGAGATGCTAGAGGAAGGTTATTCCAACATATTTAGGTAACTAATTAGATAAGCCGTATAACAGAAGTAGGCCCACGGGAGAGATCTATGGGAGCTCTCTAGTGATTATATTATCAATATGACAACAGCACTATATATACTATAGCTCGTGTCATCACTCGTATCTAATCTAACCGTATAAGGCCCACGCCTTAACAGTTTAGTAATCTTTTCATAGGCGGCTTTAATCTACTTAAGCTACTAGATACAGAGGTTTATTGCCTCAAGAATTACCATAAGGTCTTCTTCTAGGGTTATTACTCTTACTTAGGTTAGGGTCTCTATAGCGGGGGTGCTAGTGGCTCTCGCGGAGTGGGTTCGGGGGTAGATCGGGTATAATTAGGTAACGTCTCGGCCTATCCTAATATTATGCCCTAATAACGAGGTTACGCCGTAACAGTAGGTCCGTAATAACTAGCCCTACTTTTTCTGCTATACTTAAGACTTCCACCCTAACTGATCTTAGCCTTGATCCAGCAACCCCTATGGGATAGATAAAGAGAGCATATGACTGAGGAACAGGCAAGAGAAATCATATTCCAAGGTTATAAGCACTATATCGCTATGAATTAGTCCGACATGCGTATTTCAATACCCTCTCTAGTATTGGTTCCGAAATTAATTTCTTGAACCAACTTCACCCTTTTCTTATTGTTTCTTCAAATTAGACACAAAATCCTCGAGTCGAGAGGCGCTGGCTTTGAGCTGTTCCCGATCTGCAGCACCAATGCAAACCAACGCCAAACTCGAACCACCGGGGAGATCAGAAGTCCAAGTTACGAGGACGAAGCTGCCATCCAGGAATTCCTTTTCAAAGTGCTTTCGAAACTCATGCTGCAAGCAACGAGGACTGAATGAATAAAGCAACGCTTCTGAGAGGCCTCGACCAACAAAATGACTTCGAAGACATCCCAGGCTGTATGAGCCAGTCACTCTGACATTGAGATCGATGACCAGTTGACTTCCATCTTCACTCACGATGATATCCACACCAGCAGGGCCATAATAACCCTTACTATGTAAGAAGATGGCAACTTGGTTTATGATTCCTGAAAACCGCCGTTCCAATTCTGGCTGCTCCGGGTAGGACATAGTACCCCCTGACCAGAGTCCATCGTTATCAAGAGCCTGATTGCAACAGCCATTGAAGATAGCTCGCCCTCGTTGAGTGATGAACATAGTCAGACCCATTGTTTCTCCAGGGATAAATTCCTGAATTGCCAAAGAGCATGGGACCAGATGCTCATTCAACGGAGTAACCTCCTGTAACATCTTTCGAACTTCAGTCTGAAGCACTGCTATTGCGGACTGGCGTTGAGCCTCAGTGCGAATGATGAATGTACCCAGGCTTCCCACTGTCTGTGGAACCTTGACAATGAATGGTAATTCCCGATCATAGATTTCACGGATCATACGCTCGACTTCAGCATCGATTTGCTCTTCCGTGTCGATAGATTTACTCTCAATTATAGTTGTTTTGGGAGTCGGTAAGCCAGAATATGCCAACCCCCTCTTAGAAAGTAAATCGTAGTGGATTTCGGGGTCAACAATATGAGGTAGATGAGCGAGTCGGTCCAAGGGGTTCAAAGTCACTGCTTCTGTGGCCGATGGTAACTCAATATCTTCGGGATTTCGGACAAAGCTTAAGTTTGGCCTTTGTTCTGCTGACAATTGATCGAAAATCGCAGATGCATCAAGATGATCGCAATTTTCCTCAGGGTCTGCATCGTTCTGTCCAGGCTTCGAGTCGAAGAAAATCACCGGCATTTTTCCTGCCACGAAGCTCATCTTTAAAGGAATGTTATGAAGACGACGCTTTCCCACCGCATCTGGGTCGGTTGATGGCGCCAGAGGAGTCTGGTACATGAACTTCTTCGACGCAGGTGATGACACTGTTCCCTCACTCCGGGGAGTGGGATATGCAAAGATTGCGACAAGATTCGATGCATCGCCATCTTGAGCATATAACTCAGCCAATGTGCGATCAAGAACAATGCCTTCCATAACAATATTTGTGATTTGGAAGAAGGTATGGTGATGGGAGGAACTGAATGTAGACTTTTCGATTGCAGGTTGCTCCGTTCACCGATTAGTGAGTGAGAGTGGGGAAGATTCAAATGAGTTCTATGCACCGAGCCATCTCATGTGCGGATCAATTGATTGACGATGCATTGCATCAATCGCTCATTTGTAAAATTACTCATACCGCCACAAATAGGCATTCATTACTAGTCTGTATTGAGTGAGTACATAAAATACACTAAATAACGCAGGTGGCGCCCTTGTATCAGCGTGGACCCGCGTGCCGATCGGTGGTGGAGATGCTAAAATTTCAGCTGATCGACAAATATCTAACTAGTGCTGTCTCACCGCATCTCCGCCCCACCGTCTAGATGTTACTCTCCGGAAGTCTTTTCCAGCCGGCAAAGATCATTACGGGAAGTGCAAAAATTACACAAGCCGAACAAAGTACTGAAATACGGGGTAAGTAAATGACCACGCCTTCAACCTTGGAAATGTCATGGATGATGTGGGCGGACCTACTTGGCATGAACTGAAATGATGAGAGATAGCTCTGGCGAATGATATTCTGAGTAGACTCTGGAAGTTTAAAAGCAAACCGAGCATCATTCAGGACTTTGTGGACAAGCTGTAAAAAGTTAGAAATAACTCTAGGTAGTCAAGTTAGTCGATTGGCCCAGAACAACATACAGCGGGTTTCTCGGAGCTTGAGGGTATTTCCCTGTATAGTTTCCTCTGAAAAATGAAGTCGACCAATTTTAGACCTAACAAAGGTCCGATGACAGCACCAAGTTGACCAAACAGTGCATATGTGCCGATGCACTGTCCAATTCGTGCCTCGATGACTGTGGTAGTCATTCCAACAAACTGTGTGGAAAACAAAATGCCCATAGTGAAACCAAATGGAATGAGGTAGACGGTCTCCCACGGAAGGCAGGGGGCACGCCACCGAAGGAATATCAGCAAGTAGATCAAGCCCATAAAGCAAGCCGTTATAACACCGATCTTTCTGGGGCTTTTTTCTCTAAATGAGGGAGCAAAACAGTCAGATATGACTCCTCGTGGAAACTTATGTACGGAATATGAACTATGTTGTCCGGAATTGACTTACCTCCTCCTGATCAAATATCCTGCAAAGTAACCGCCAGTAGGCACGCCGGCCATAATTAACATATTCACCATTGAAGCAGTGAAGTCGCTCACGTTGAAAACGCGAATGAAGTATGGTGTAGTCGTCGGGATAAACTGTCAGATAGTCAGATGGAACGCTCGGCTGTTCAAAATGTGACTCTTCTTCTTACGGCACTGCGACCCATATTGATCAACTGCTGCGACAAGCAATATGCACCAAATGATGTCAACATCAGATCCAAGGGTATCAGTGGATTCGTAGCCCACAAAAGCTCCACCAGAAAGAGAAGCGCGAGCGAAATGATGAATGTAGCCGAGGAGACATAGAAGAGCTGGGATTGTTGAGCTTCTCCAAAATTAAAATTATGAATCGCAAACAGGAAGGACAAAACCGCCACGACAAAGATCGTAATACCAGAGAAATCAATGCTCTTGAGCCTGGTCTTGGTAGATCCACTTTCATCGCCGCCATGTGGGTTGTTCAAGGACTGCGGCATTTGCCAAACTGTGACGAGAGCGGCCGCAACAATCAAAGGTATCTGACCAATAAAAGACCTTCTGAATGATTAGAATCTGAAAATCGCGAAGGGATTGATCGGGCGAACCATCTCCAACCCACGGTTTGCGTAAGAAGTCCACCAATGGGTGCGCCTAAGCTACGTCCCGCGATGTTCACTATGCTGGTGTAATTTTGATAAATCACGATGTCTTGAGGAGGCAACAGCTCTATCTAGCTGTTAGTGCGCCCGCTCGCATTTCGTAGGTGGATGGTTGGACAAGTACTTGCCGGTCATGACTACTGAAACCAAGGACACCATACCGGCGCCACTTAATCCAGTCAAGCACCGGGCCAGTATGAGCTGGTTCATGGTGACGCTACACCCACTAGATCGGTAAAGATGTCAGCCAGCAACAAAAAGCCTGATTCAGAATTTGTATCTTACCAAGCAATACATCCAAGCGCAAAGATGGCATACGACCACAACAAAATTCTCTTCCGGCCAAATAAGTCACCAAATACTCCGCACTGTTTTTCACGCCAATTAATGTATGTTCGTCAAACGTTCTTGGTATATGCAAAGAATAGAACCAACCACCGGTGATGCGACACAGTTTCCAAACGTGTAGGCGACCAGTAGCCAGGAACCCTTCGAAAGACTCTGAAATTCGGATGCGACGACGGTGTAATTTGACGTCATGAGCGACTCATCTGCACTGGCTAGAAATTCCCCTATTTTGATGCATCAGTAATGTGCTTCCGGCAAGGCGATCCAAAGGGGGTGCCTTGATATACCAAGAAAAGTTGCGCATACGACGAAGGCGGCTGATCGCGCTGCGGTGGAGGTGATGAGGGGGTCCGCACTGCGCTCCCCTGGGATTGAGACCTTAGACAGGAGGGGAGACTCCTCGGTGGGTGATTTCGAGCTCATAGCGAACAGCTCGTCGGCGCGTTGCTTGAACGTCGTGAGGTTAGGGGAAGTTCTGGAAGCACAGCTGTGATCCTGTAGATCCGAGGGCCACCATGATCATGACAGCAGAATTCAACTCAAGGGGTTCGAGCCTAATACGTAAGGCATCGGGTGGTAACTAACTAACTAGTTATGATATATTATATAATCAGTGTTTTGGTCCTTACATTCCTAGATCGCTTGGTGTAACCCTTAGTAACCCTAAGTAAATTACTAGTCATTATGAGGCCACCCGAACCCCCTATAGCGTTCAGTGGGACCCCCTTGATCTGTAGTCACTCATGACAGAAACCTGATGGATCGAAAGTCAATAAATTTTCAATTGTGGAAATGATCTGCATGAACCCCACAAAGGATGGTTCACTAATGGAGAAATGTGATGATACCTAAGCTTCCATGCACATAGCATATAGTAAGACATATGCACTATAATTTCTCGTGGAACAGATTATGGTTGCCAAGTTTCAGCAGTACAGGTCTAGCCATAAATTACGTGGAACCTTCTACTTAATACTTGGCAGGAGGAAGTAAGGATGGATCGGAACGAACACCTGCAGATCGCCGATTCGTTTCTCTCTTAGGTTCCTCAGGTTGGAGTTCCCTGCCGTGCTTGGGGGCTTGGCAAGAACTGTGGGCCACATCTCCAAGGAATCAGGTTAGCCAACAGTAGCAAGTCCCTGACAACCAGGTTGTTGATGAATGGTGGGGCGGTCCAGTTCTCGATAGCTCTGCATACATGTATGTGGAGCTCGTATTTACGTATTCTACACCGTTTCACAAATGGATCGTTCTGCGTATCTACGTCTCCATACACCACTTAATCAACAAGAAGACACTCCATACATATACTGTACATGTGATTATGTGAAAATTGCATACAATGGTTCATGAGGGTCATTGAAGCAGAATTGAATTGATGGTAGAAACGAGCTAGCGAGCCTTTGAGGCCTCTCTACTGGCATCGTATAATTCCAGTAACCCAGGATAGAACTTTGCAGTTACATCGCGATATTTAAGGGCTCGAGCCACGAACACGCCATGTCCAATCCCATCTTTGAAGGTTGTAAGAAAGTACGCAGAAGCGTCTGATTTGACCTTTTCATCATTGACCAAGTCCATAATATGAGGCGGGATGTCGACTTTTGCGGTCTGAGGTGTCTGATCCAGTCCAATGACCTGGAAATATGGAAATGAGTAGCGATCTCCCAGCGAGTTGCCATTCTCATCTTGAAATGTCTTCGCGCTCAGACTGACCCGATGCGTTGTAGCCTTGCAAACTCCTTTGGACAATGCATCTAATTGCTGGCCAATGTTGACAATCAGATGACCGGGCTTAGGAGGAGCAGGAACCCACTCGCCGGAGTGGTTTTGGACTTCAAGGCCCGAATGACCGCTTCCAGGGAGTAGGAATGTCAAGAAGCTGCTATCTTTGTGTGTATTTATTCCAAAGAAACCTTCATCTCCAGAAGCCTGTGGATCTGAAGGCTCAGGGTATTTAGCAAGCATCAGTCGATCAGTAGATGCTTCGTCAAAGAGGCGAGCAAACGCATTCGGTTCTAAATCCAGGGCCTCGGCCATCAATAACTTAAATCTGTCTGCCAGACAAGCAATCTCTGCCATATAATTCTCAACCGCGGGGCGGAATCCAGGTACCTTAGTTTCATTTGGCCACTGCGTATTGTTTGTCAGTGGAACAGAAAAAATCATATATTCGGTCGTGATACTCACTGGATTGATACCGCGAAGATTGTAGTAGATAGGATCGTCAGGTCCTGCAAGAGGATGGTCCTTTCCAAGCTAGGTTGGAGGTGGTTAGTACGGGTCCCAAGACAAACATTATACTGGGCCACGGGCAGCATACGACAATTAATTCTCGATGGTCGGGAGTGAGATCTTCAGATTCCACAGCCTTCATGCCAACATATCCTAAATAATGCTTATTGGTGGTCATGTCGCTTTTTGACTTTTCCTCGGCTGATTGAGCGAAGAATTTGACGGCATGGTGACGCAATTCACGTTGAGAATCCTCTGAGATATTGTGGTTTTTGAGAAGGAAAAACCCAACTCTAACGACCGCATCTCGCAACTCAGATAAGAATTGTGATTTTGTTTCAGCTGAAGTCGACAGGGTGAAGTCAATGACAGGAATTGAAGAGAAATTATCGGCCATGATGAAATTGGCCAATAAGTGCTGTCGCACGATTCAAAGTGAAAGTTTAGCCTCACACGATTTCAAGCAAAGTGAAATAATATCCTTTGAAACAGAAAATGAGTACAGAGTACCGAGGGTGGGAACAACTCCATAATCAATGCTTCAAATGTTCCCAGGTTTATTTTTCATGACGGAATTTCATGACGCCCATGCGATACGTCTATTCAATACAGCCAAGTATCTAAACTCCACAAAATGGTTCGAGCTGGGCCAATATACGTACTGTACATATGCACAGGTGGCTGGGGCACGTTAATCAAGGGTGCAGGACGGCACACATAGCTCCGGAGTATGTCGTCGTGACACACATAGAAATTCGCGCACCATAAGAACTTCAGTTCAAGGGGCAATCAGTCCAAGGTCCCAAGTTCCCAGCCTTGGAACCTTCCAAGGTTGGAATTATTGAATCCGAGTCCTGAAACACGGGCCGTGGCGAGGTGACGCATGTGGGTCCCTAATCTACACCGATCGCGAGTTTCCTAATTTTGACCCACTGTTAGTCCGACTTTCGATGGACGGGGTGTTCTCATTACGAGATTCATACAGCGTATTCCGTAGCACCCGACAATTCCCGTGAAAGTGAATAAGGCACGGACGGAGGATGATGAGATTGTTTTTCGCGCATGTATGGAAATATATGCATACTGTACATACTCCACTTCTGAGATTGACAGAGTCTTTCCTTTTTTCAGACGATCGTTGCCGCATTTGATCAATGAATGACATATGTACGCGTTGTTCTGACTTACCTTGGTTACAGTAATGTAAGTAGACTTGGCCTTTCGAAACTGTTCAATACATTTCCTATATCACCGAACGCAGCTGGGTATCCAGGGATGTATTGTGAGTGTATCGGCCCTTGCTGAAAAAAAAAGTCGAAAAGGAAAAAAAAATCAAATCAAATCAAGATGATAAATCGAGACCAGAGAAAGCTCCACGTGTTCCACATAGTAGTTAATTGTCAAGAATCTATGGTGATCGTAAAAAATAAAATATCGAACAGAGTAGGTCATTTCGTAGATTCTTGTCATACTACAATTCCTTCAATTTGTCTTTTCTGTTGTTCTGTTGGATCTTTTTAACTTCTTTTGAACAATCTGACTTTTGTCGACATTTGCATTGCCTACTTAAATATAAGTACGATCATGGGCGGGGAGCATCGCGAGCAACCCTGTTGTATTTTTCCAGCTCTCGTCGGCGACAGTGGTCAGCAAATCAGCAAAAGACGACTTGAGCGCGTTCAATTCAATTGGGAGCCGATACAAAGCAACTCAAATGCGACCAATTTAATTCAATTAGCTTGGGGTGTTGTCTTGCGCCTTTATGCTGGATCTGAGGATATTGCGTTTCTTTACGCCAAGACCAGTGTCCAGAACAGCAGGTTTCATCTATGCAGCTTCCAGCTGCAGGGTGAGAAATGTTTGCAAATTCTAGCTGGAGACAACTCTCATAATGTGTCCAGATGGCATACTCGGCCACTGGATGTCGCCCGTGATGTGGACAAGTTCCAAGGGAATGTCAACACTATGGTGGTTGAGAGTGCCGCCTTCGCCAATGACTGGGAGCAAAATGCTCCATTGCCCGAAGCATTACACTCAGGAAAGGTTCGTCATGAGAACTCCGCACTGGCGAGATTAGATGAGTTTTTCCCCCTCTAACATGCGGCTCAAGCCTACCCAGATGATCGATTTAGTCCTAGAATTCCAAAGGTCAAATTATTCCACGCATAATATTATTATTCATTACAGCCCTTCCGTCATCGATGGCAGGCTAGCCAATAGTGTGGTGGAAACTTTCAAAGAAACATTGACTCGCCTTTTTGAGAATTCAGAGTTGACTGTGAACGATATAAACCCTTGCAGTGCATACGACTTCGATCAACTGAAGCTTTGGAACCCATCTATACCAGAGCCAGAAGCTGAATGCGTCCATCAGACCATTCTAAAGCAATGCAGTCAAAATCCTGGTGATGTCGCTGTCGACTCTTGGGACGGGGTTCTGACTTATCTCGAGCTTGACTTTCTTTCCGCAGAACTTGGGCAACGTCTTCTCAAGCAAGGAGTTTCCACAGGGACGCTGACTGTATTATGCTTCGAGAAATCCAAATGGGCAATTGTGGCTGTCCTGGGAGTCTTGAGAGCTGGCAGTGCCTTTGCATTTGTTGACCCTTCAAGTCCCCTTCCACGTATGCAAAGCATATGCCAAGATCTACAGGCTAAATATTTGGTTTGCTCGACAGCCCATTCTGAGTTGGGGCAAGATCTTGATTTACATACCATAATTGCGTCAACACCAGCATCGCTTTCTCCAGAGAGCTATTCAAAAGCTCAGGTTATCAACTCGCAGATTAGCCCATCCAGTCCAATCTATGTTGCATTCTCTTCTGGTTCAACCGGCAAACCAAAAGGGGTTGTCATAGAGCATAGGGGCTTTTGGCTGCGGGCCATGGCAAATAAAGAGATCCTATCGCTGGGAAAGTCGTCAAGAACACTTCAATTCGCAAGTTACGTGTTTGATGTCAGCAACAGGGATATACTGTACACTTTAATGTTCGGCGGTTGTATCTGTGTTCCCTCCGATTACGACCGCTATAACAACCTGACGACGTATATGACTCAAAAACAGATAAACTGGGCCAGCCTGACCCCCTCTGTTTCCAATCTGCTGGATCCAAATAACGTACCCCATCTTCGCCAGCTAGTGCTATGTGGTGAGCCAATGACACCGCTCCATATTGCTACCTGGAGTGGAAAGGTCGATCTCATCAACGCCTATGGTCCATCAGAAGCAGTCACAATCAGCGCGATACGCACCAATATGAGTCCTACCGACCATCACATGAATATCGGAAACGGAGCCGGGTCAAATTTATGGATTGTAGATGCGAATGACTATGAGAAGCTTCTGCCTATTGGAGCGATCGGCGAGTTGCTGATAGAGAGTCCCAGTGTTGGACGCGGATACATCAATAACCCGGAGCTGACAAATTCATCATTCCTACGGGCACCATCATGGCTTCAGAACTTACGACGCTGCTCTAGTCTTGGTCGAGTATACATGACTGGAGATCTCGCTCGGCTGGAGTCCGACGGAAGCATCCGCTTCGTTGGTCGCAAAGATTCTCAGGTCAAAATCCGAGGCCAACGTGTCGAGCTCAGTGAAGTGGAACATCATATCCAGCGCCTGATTGGTGAAGGTCTTGGGATCCCTGTTTTGGTCGACATCATTGCGCCTAAGGGAATAAATACAGATATTCTGGTCGCATTCTTGCCAATCATGCAAAGTACAAGAAGGAATGCGCGAAGTGACCTCCATGAGATACTGCGCGGTATAATCCCTAGTCTGGAAGAGAAATTGAGCCAAATATTACCGTCATACATGATTCCAAGCAGATTTCTCATTGTTAAAAAAATTCCTATGACAGCCACAGGCAAGAGGAATAGACAGCAATTGCGTCGAGAATTTGCAACCATGAGCTTGGACGATCTGGATGAGGCTAACTCCGTCGAGAAAAAGAGATTCATTCCAACTTCGGGAATAGAGCAACATCTACAGCAGATCTGGGCTTCAGTATTAGGAAAGGAGCCGAGTATGATCGGTTCAGATCACAGTTTTTTCCGCCTAGGAGGAAACTCCATCATGGCTATGCAAGTAGCTTCCCTTGCTCGCTCTGAAGGCCTGGACTTGTCGGTCGCAGACATCTTAGAGCACAAACAATTTGGCCGACTCACTGAAATTCTCTCAACGCGACCAATTGTGAGCACTACTATCCACGCCATACCATTTTCTCTCCTTCACCCAGGTGACATGGATACGCTTCCTGCGAAACTAGAAGAACTTCGAGCGAGGGACATGATCGCGGATATTGTTCCAGTGACTGAAACCCAAAAATTCTTTCTCACTCAGTGGAGTCTTTCATCGTATTGCCTGCCACTCGCTGGGGATGTTAATGTTGATCGATTACATGCTGCCTGCCAGACTGTCGTTTCACAACATAGCAGCTTGCGGTCCATTTACATGAAAGTAGGAGACACAATCGTTCAAGTGTTTCTGAAAACCATTGATGTTTCTTTCAATCACCTGAAAGTGGACGATCCCCTTGAATCTGCCTGCCAAAAAATAACGAAACATGATATCGCAGAATCGCCCATGTCGGGAAATTTGCCCATTAAGTTCACTTTAATCTCAAAATCAGAAAAGGAACATGCATTGATGGTCCGAGTCTCACACGCACAATATGATGGTTACTCGTCGCCCATTCTCTTTAAAGGTATCTCGACTGCCTATAACAGCCTGAGCCAAATCCCAGCGCACTCGCTGCCCACGCCTTACAGCCATTATGTCTATGCTTGCCATCGGTCCAAAACAAAACAGGCACTCGAATTCTGGCGAAGAAACCTTCTGGGCTCATCGATGACCATTCTTCCTACTCATAGTTCCTACTGCGGGGATCGAGCGCCAACTGATATCAGACAAACCGCCAGCTCAAAGCTTCCCACTCCTCCCGAAGATCTTACTGTGCCAACCCTAATGAACGCCGCCCTTGCCGTTGTTCTTTCGCGACGCCTGCAGGTATACAATGTAGTTTTTGGTGTGGTGATGAACACCCGTGATATTGCTGTACCAGGGGTGGAGCAAATTCTTGGCTCTTGCATCAACATCAATCCATTCCGCGGTGTCTCGGAGCCAACACAAACTGTTCTTGGCCTCTGTAACGCGCTTCAAGATCAATACGTCAACGTTGCCAGATATGGTTATCTCGATCTCCCGTATATCGTTGCCAACTGCACAGACTGGGATCCTAAGACCAAACTAGGCGTCATGATCAATCACCTCGACGGAGCGAAGCAGCCAATTCATCTCAAGCTGAATGGTGCTGTATGCACATCTTCCGAATGGAAAGCAAATATCAATCTCATTGATCAAATACTTGTTCGCTCCATCACTGTTGGAGACGAGTTGAGAGTTCAAATTCTCACATCAGATAAAATCCTGAGTGCAGAGGCTGCGTGTGCTATGGCTAGGGAACTGGTAGACACCGCACGTCTACTCTCTAAAAGCCCCAACGTGATTCTTTCTTCTCTATATCCAGGTCAACCTGATCTTGTCGCCTCTGCTAATTAGGCTTTCCTGTTCAGTTTTAAAACCAAATTGATGTCAACCTTCCGGGCTATTGTCCGTATATTGCACTTATTACACTTATTTGGTCAAAATCACCGACAGTGATTCAAGTCTCTGACAATTATTCCCGTTTTAGATAAAATCGTCAAGAGAAGGCGAACTACACCCTTTCTGATTGTAAATAGGAGCGATTGTCTCGATAATTTGAGTTAAGTCGCTTACATAGGGCCTTTTCGGTGAGATCCGGCGTTGCGGCTTTCCTCAATTCAATGCCAGAGGCAAAAAAACCCGATCCCCGGTTTTCCCCGCAAACTCTCCACAACTCGGAGTCCACTAGACCCAACATTCAAATGTTTAAGGCGGAAACAAACTCAATGTTGAATCTAATATGGTGTAGACCTTCTATTAGTCGGGTTTTGGCTCTGAACCGGCCTCTATCATACTCTATGAATGAATTTATGTAATTAGGAAAACTACATCGATCAAAAATTCTAAATAGCACATACTCTAAGGCATCGTCGTACTTTAAGGCTCTAGCGGAACTATAGCTTCCCCCTAATACATCCTAACTAGACCTAGATAAAACCCGCGGGAGCTACTAAATTCTAGTCCCATGCCCGTGGGCCCTTAGTCATATAGGCTAGGATAATATGGTTTTAACTACCACGCCCCACTCCTATGGGATTTTTTTTTACCTATTTCCCGTCCTAGGTATATCTATAGGTTTCCTATAGGAGTCATAAAATTACCTATATCTATATAAAGTCCCTATATAATCTACTAACTAAGAATACTAAAAGATTAGTAATTTATCT
This sequence comes from Penicillium longicatenatum, assembly GCF_028827895.1. NCBI lineage: Eukaryota > Fungi > Ascomycota > Eurotiomycetes > Eurotiales > Aspergillaceae > Penicillium > Penicillium longicatenatum. The sequence goes on along the minus strand of NW_026643117.1, from coordinate 2,023,412 downwards.
AGTTTCTATATATATAATCTTTAAGGAAAAGACTTAGATTTTTTATCTCCATACTAAATTAAATTCGTTAAGTTTTAACTAGTCTTCCTCTTAATTCTATTTATGTTTTTCTAATAAGTCCTCTAGCTTATCTATTATCTTATTATCTATCTTAGACCTAGATAAAACCCGCGGGAGCTACTAAATTCTAGTCCTATGCCTATGGGTCCTGTCACGGTGTGAACTGTTAGGGTCCGTGGGGACCCGCCAGGACTGATAAGGAAGATCACAGGCACGTGATCTATGATCCATTTATCTACACATCCATCCTGGATCCTGTTATAGCTCTTCGAGCTACGTCTTGTATAATAGCTTACGCTAGTCTGCCCCCGTCTGCCACCTGATCAATTAGAACCCTTCTGGATACGTTCTGATCCCGTCGATCTCCTCCTATTACAACCCTGTCCGCCCGCACCCTGATACTACGTAGCTCCTCCCCCTTTAGGAGTTGATTATCTAAAGATATCCGACCTAGTCCCGTAGCCCCCGTTCCTGCTAAGCGACCTAGAGTAGTTCGCTGAGTATATAAGAGACCACCCCGACTAGTGGTTCGAATACTGCCGCCGCGTGTATGACTATATCGAAAGTGTCCACTCAGATGCGACCGACGCCCGTGAGCGCGTAGACTAAGCCAAACTGTAGCTATAAGCCGCGAAGATAGAGATTAGCCGCCTCACGAATGAGCTAGCCATGGCCGAGCGTAACCGCCTGCGAGATGCCGCTATCCTGGATTACTAGAAGAAGCTCTATGACGAGGTATAATAGAATATCGCCCGCGTGGAAGCCGCGCGGATGCGTGCGGCCAAGCTCGCCATCCCTATGGTGAATACCGCACCCGTCCCTGCCCTTAAGCCTGCTGCTGAGCCTACTATAGCTGTTACTATGGGAGCGCCTCCGTCGCTTACTCCTAAGTCTTCTGGCTCCTATATACGATCTGAACGTCTTCCCGACCCTGATAAGTTTAAAGGGGAACGAAAGGACCTCCGCCGATTTATTTCCTAGGTTAAGGAGAAGCTGAATATCAACCATGACTGTTTCCCGACCCCGTAGTCCTAGATGACCTATATAACTAACCGTCTGAAGGGCGTCCCTTACGCCTAGATCCTGCCGTATATCTATGAAGGTATCTACTAGTTAAACGACTTCACTAATATCCTAGACATCCTAGAACGGGCCTTTAGAGACCCTAACCGCGCCCGAAATGCCCGAAACGAACTCTACCGCTTACGATAGGGAAATAAAGAGTTTAGTTTGTTCTTCGCGGAGTTCTAGCGTCTTGCTATGGAAGGCGAGATATATAAAGAAGCCCTACCCACGATGCTTGAGTAAGCGATTAACCGAGAGCTAAAGAGTATGCTACTATACCACGAACCGCCGAAGGGAGACTACCTCGACCTAGCATAATTCCTTTAGAACCTAGAGAATCGTCGGGCCTAGTACGACAGCAGCTAGTTAGCTACCCCCCAAACTTCCTCTGTAGCTATAAGGGCCGCCTTAAAGGCCACCGAGCCTAACTCCTGGAGATAAGGCCCTGAACGAGTTCTAACTCCCCCGCCCGCGAACCCTAATACTATGGACCTATCTACTACCCGCCGCCGGTTCTCCCCTAACCGCTAGAACCCATCCCGCTATGAATAGAACGCCTGCTTCCACTATGGCTTAAAGGAGCACTTCGTCTAAGACTACCTGTAAGCTGATAAGCGCCCACTGGCGGCCCGCTAGATGACCGTTTTCTCCTGTTCGCCCCTGAACGGACCCCGTTCCCCCTCTCTGGGTAGTAACCCCCGCGGCCGCTCTACCTTTAGCCGCTCGCTATCCCCTAAGGACTCGGTAAAAGGCGTTAGCCTGGCCTAAGTCGCGACTAGGCGCTATAACCGCGCGTTATCTATCTATCTATCGCCGCCCTAAATGGCCTCTCCGTTGAAGAGGAAACCCGCCGATCCGATCTAATGATATTACCTATTATACTATACCAAAAGGAAAAGGAACTCCTAAGTTACGCTATACTAGACTCCAGGGTAGAAGGAAAGAGATTTATCGACCAAGAGTAGGCCTAAGAGAACGGTCTTACCCTCCTACCACTTACGAACGCGATCTAACTAGAGGGATTTAATAGGCAAGAAGCTAAGAGTGGCCTGATCACCTACTACGTGTAGATACACATCTATATTAATAACTACCAAGAGAGAAGAGCTTACTTCCTAGCCACATAGCTAGCGCACTACCCGATTGTATTGGGCCTACTATGGCTGAAAGTGCACGACCCCTATATTCGCTTCGCCGAACATACCGTTGAGTTTAATAGTGACTACTGCCGAAGGAACTATAATACACCCTAGCGAAGCGCGAAGATCCAAGCGCTCTATAACATACCTATTAAGACCCGTCCGAAGTCCCTACCTACACGACCCGCTAGTCTCGAGAAACGAGACGTGGCGGCCGTGTCGTTATCCGCGTGCGCTATATACGCTAGAAGGAACTACCGAATGTTCGCTATAACTACTGAAGATATCGAAGCTATACTGAACCTGAAGACCACTACCGAGCCCGACCCTACCTCTATACTGCCTATGGAATTCCGAGACTTCGCAGAAGTGTTCTCCCTGGAGGAAGCCAATCGCTTGCCGCCCTATCGACCTTACGATCATAAGATTATATTATAAGAAGATAAACCCCTGCCGTTCGGACCCCTATACCCGATGTCCTGGAATGAGCTAGAAGTCCTAAAAGACTGGATTGGAGATAACCTAAAGAAAGGGTTTATCCGTCCGAGCTCTTCGCCTGCGGCCTTACCCGTTCTGTTTGTTAAGAAACCAGACGGAGGCCTCCGGTTCTATATGGACTACCGCGCGCTAAATGCGATCACTACCAAAGACCGTTACCCGCTGCCGCTTACGAAGGAGACCCTGAATAACCTAAAAGGGATGAAATACTTCACGAAGATTGACATCATCTCCGCTTTCAATAACCTGTGGATCGCGAAAGGACAGGATGTAAAGCCACCCTATAGGTCATGAGTTCGAATCCCAGTGTGCGCGATTGAATTTTCATGGCTTACAAATCTTGCCTAGATTTGGGGGCTAGCATATATTACCTAATCCTTTCTGTCCTGTTCTAGCGCTAAGGGACTAGCGTGACCTAGAAGAGGGGTACTGTCACGGTGTGTATGCGTACAACCGTTCTGCCTGAGTTCTGCCTATAGATTAAGGTATATATATGCGAGAGCAGTGTAAAGCTTTGGCTTTACATACTAGTCTTTTGCTGATAGCGCAGCGGTTTAGCTTCTGAATGCTCCCAGAGGTCACGCCGTGACAGGCCTAAGGAGTTAGAAATAATATTCCTTAAGAATAGTGAGAATAGTAAGAATAGTAAGAATAGCGAGCATAATAAGAATAGTAAGGATAGTGAGAATAGTAGTGATGATGATAATGAAACTCTTCTAGTGATAGAGGAAGAAAATACCCTAATATGTCACGGCGTGACCTCTGGGAGCATTCAGAAGCTAAACCGCTGCGCTATCAGCAAAAGACTAGTATGTAAAGCCAAAGCTTTACACTGCTCTCGCATATATATACCTTAATCTATAGGCAGAACTCAGGCAGAACGGTTGTACGCATACACACCGTGACATAATACGCACATTAGTAAGGACGCGGAAACGTCCTAGGCATTTTGAGGATAACTAATATATTTATCCTAGACCTTAAATAGTTTATTAATATTAATATTCTTTAATTAAATTACTTCTAAAATCAATTATAGCTACTAAGCTTATGTATATAAAATACCCAAAAATATAGACTAAAAATGCATATTTTTATGTTATACTAAAATAAGTAGATATTTGCACTATTTGAAGCATAATGGGCCCCTAATGGGCCCCATTCATAGGCCTTAGGTCCAAGGCAAAGCCTAAGGCCCATTTTCAGGTTTTGGCGATGTCTATACTAAAATACTAAAAAGAAGAAACTTTGACCTACGATAGCAAGAGCTATAGGTGACTAATAGAGAATATAAAAGATGTTCTTAGAATTTATAGATCATTATCTTTTTATTGATATTAAATTTGACTAATTTGCATTTAAGGTAGTTACGAGTTCGTCCTTATAAATGCCTCTATAGATCTGGGTTGAGTTAGGTTCTGCGAAAGTCTAATAATAATATTAGCTTCCCCTAAGGGTAGAATGTAAATCCGTTATACTTATAAAGATTAAATGCCTTAGACCCTAACCTACTTTTATTTCCCTATACTGGAAACGTCTACCCTAAATCCCTTGGTGTCTAAGGGAATTACCCCTATGGGTTGGGCCCATTTTTAGGTTTTGGCGATGTCTAGCTAGAAATATGGGTCCCCGTGGTGGCCATTAATGGTTTTATACCTCCGCATCTCAGCAATGTGTGATTTTCCTTTTTTCTCTCGAAAGCAACAGAGCCGATATCTCTATGGCAGTGAGATCATTGCTGGCTGTCTTGGTGGACATGGCTTGCTGGATGTTCCGCCGACCAAGTACTAAACTGGGGACTGGTAGGAGCCAATGCCATATTAATCAATTGGTAAGTGCCATGTTTCCCGTGGCTGGTGGCGGAATAAGCTTACCGGAAAAGGGAAAAGTATCCATCTGAAACCCCGGTATCGGCGGGATTGGGGTTGATGGTGAGCAATACAAATCACAGATAAATGCCCAGGTGAAGATGACCAGATCAAACCCACTTCCCCACCATATTTCTTGCATGAAATCCTCGTGAGCGAAATCGAGACAAGTCAACTTTGCTACCCCCTCTCGCTATCCATCATGTCAAAGATACAGAAGAAGCCACCAAGCCCCGTCATCCTTCCCCCTTCCTATGCAATGATTACTCCCTCGGAATCTTTCGACGATCCAGCCCGCGGTGAAGTCACCTGGCATACTCTCATTAGCGCTCCAAATACAGAAACCTCCGATCTTAGCGTTGGGATCGCAATGTGCCCACCTAAGACAGGCCAGCTTTGTGCTCATCGTCACGACCAAGCGGAAGTATACCACATTCTTGAAGGAGAAGGAGAGATCACGATCGACGGTATCTCGACAGACGTCATTGCCGGTAGCACAGTCTTTATCCCTGGAAATGCAGAGCACAAAATCGTGAACCGAGGAAACGAAAGGCTGCGGTGGTTCTATGTTTTCGCCGAGGGGTCATTTGAGAATGTCATTTATCGATTTTCGGGACAGAATGGACAGGAGAACCAGACATGAGCAATTAATCATTGATTACACTACCGTCTATGTAAACATTAAGAAGACAAGGTATCTGTTTGTACAACACAACTTGATGTGCGAGGACGCAGGTAACAGCTCTTTAGCGCTCACTGGGCCCGTACTATCATTGACTTGATTTTCCTCTTTCCCCTTCTCATGTCAATCTTCCGGTGATGTGATTGTGACTTCACACGCCTTCTAGTGCAAAAGGTTAGGTAAAGGGTACTAAGGGCTAAGGGCTAAGGGTGGAACGGTGACCATGCTGGCACGAGGGCTCCGTACCGGACCGCCCGGACCGGGCCCACATAGTCATACTCTATTCGCTGGATGAGGGGTGTACCGGACAAGTTGCCTGCCGCGCCATGATATAAAAAAGCACAAGCGGTTCTGGTTGTCAGATGTATCATGAGTTTGCGGATGTGAAACCTCAAATTCGCATTCTCGGTTCTTTTGTTTCCCGATTTTTACGAATCATTCCTTGCTCTAAAAACACTCCGACTCTGCAGCCATGACCCGAATAGTCTCTGGGGCCGACGTCTACGGACCCGGATCATGGATTGACTCGGAAGCTCTCCCGGTTCCTGAAGATGCAAAGAGGCTCATGCAGATGCTGGCAAATTCCACGCCGGGCTTCACAAAGGATCCAGCGGCCTTGAACTCAGTCACATTCACGGGGTCTCCCGGGACAATCATCCCCGGTCCCTTGAAATCTGCTGTCATCGCCGGAGCCCTTCATGCTATGGCCGGCATAGTTGCGAACGAGATCCTGGAGATCCGGGATGGACAAGTTCCCACGCGTGGTGTCAGCGTCGACACCGACCACGCGGCCATCTGGCTGGGCAGCCTCGGTATGACCAAGCGGAACGGCCAGACCGTGCGTGAGATTGCCAAGGAGGGCAAGCTAGGTTCCATCTTCCCCAAGGATCTGGAGAAGGACACGTTCGCGGCCCCGCTCAGGCTACGAGCAACGGCAAATTACGAGACCAAAGACCCCGGCGTTTGGTATCAACTGCACGGGTCCCTCGACGCGGACCCGACGTTGCGGCTGATTGGCCTGGACCCGGCGACACAATGCGACAGTAACGATAAGGCAGTCAAGACCATCGCTGAGCACGTCCGTAGGTACAGTGCTAACGAGCTGGAGATGATGTACGTGTCTCGGGGCCTCTGCGGCAGCATCTGCTACACGCCGGCCGGGTGGTCCGAAACCCGCATGGCTCAGGACCTTGACAGGCATCCTCTCATCAATTATTCACAGCAGACCCATGCTGTCCCCACGCCTGCCATACCACTGAGCATATTCTCTGATAAGCGACCCCTCGCTGGGATCAAGGTCGTTGAGCTGGTTCGTGTCATTGCAGGTCCTGTCATCGGGACGACCTTGGCTGCTTTTGGGGCTGATGTCATTCGCGTCAACTGCGGACGCCTCCCAGACTTTAACGTGAGTCACTCAACTCATTTCATCCCCTATCTTATCCGGGATGCTCTATTCTCTTCTTTCTGGATCACCTGTTGCATCTGCCGTCCGACAGAGCGCATGCTAACGTAAGCTTATGGCAGTCACTCCAATTAACGCTCAACGCTGGTGTGCGAACAGTTGATGTTGATCTTGCCAAGGATGAAGACGTCGAAAGATTGTGGGCCCTCATCCAGGACGCAGATGTCTTTGTCCAAGGTTATCGGCCCGGCGTGATCTCCCGGAAAGGTCTTAGTCTTCACAGCCTTCTCGAGATGGCAGGCAAGCGGGGCAAGGGTATTGTTTATGTAGAGGAGAATTGCTATGGGCCCGACGGTCCCATGGCCGAGCGGCCTGGCTGGCAACAGGTCGCCGATGCAGCCTCCGGATGCTCATACGTGACGGGGCGAAGTCTCGGCCACACGGATGGCACGTGCGTCCTGCCTGCACTGCCCGTCCCGGACATGCTGACCGGATTAATCGGGGCTATCGGCACCATGATGGCAATCAGAGACCGCACAATGCAGGGAGGATCGTACCACGTCTTCGCCTCGCTGATGGCCGCGGCCTCTCTCCACCTTAAGCCCGAACTGGGACTGTACGCTCCAACTGTCGTCCAGAAGTGCAATGAAAAGTTCAAATGGGACGAGATGGGTCCTGACCTGTTTGTGCTCGAACTGCTGGACGTGGCTCTTAAAGGGTGGAAGGATGTTATGCCCGCATTCTTTGCAAAGGACTCTCAGTATACGACGAGATTGAATGGTGATTGGGGCGATTTCGAGCTGCTAAAACCGGTCACGAAATTGGCCAGCGTCGAGGCCTCGCCACAACATACCACGGCGCCTGAGCCAAACTGCTACCGTCCAAGCGATGCAATCTCGTGGCTATAACGACGTCGGCGTTCGTGGCGTTCGTTTCCATAGAAAAACCTTTATTGACCCAAATGAACATACCATGGCTCGAGATTTTACACCGTGAAACAAGATCTTCATGCTTAGAGTTGCCTATTGAACATAGTTGATTACAGTCAGACTGCCTGGAGGGCATCTCCACCATCTCTAAGAATCTTCCACCTACTGACAAAAAGGGGGAAATAAAGGTGATTGTACTATGCAAATTAAGTAGACAAAGAAAGACAAAATATAAAATTTGTTTCATTTACATTTATCTTTTAATTGGAAGTAGACAAAGAAAGACAACGACCCAAAGTATCCGAATTCCTGTTTTGAGACTAATTTCGTCGTCTATCTCAATGACAAGTTCCTCCATCTGGCGTCCCCCTTCCATGTCTTCGAGGTTGCCCAACACGCTAAACGGTCTTCTGATAACTGGTCGGATGCCCTTCTGACCGAGAGATTGACGATCCCTCTGAACTTCGGGCTTTGTAGATCACTCATGCTCTTGGTGCCCATGACAACCTTGTAAATCTCTTCATGGCTGCCAGAGGAGCTCGACTTGACCACCGCGCCAACCTTTGCCTCCGCAATCGTTCACCGAGGCCACAGAAGTTGGTAGCCAATCATACGCCGAGCTGCGAACAGCAGGCTATTTAAGAAGGCACGACACGTATCGTAGCACTTGATTCCATATCTACGGCAGTGCGCGGCGGCCCATAATGGCCATCGCGCACATGCCTGTTTGGGACCCACCACCTGTACAATAATTAAAATAATACTATGTATGTGTAGTCTTCCGCGCTCCACTGCCAAAGTGCCAGGTATACCCTGCATTTTTATTACTATTTTCCGTTACATTTGGTGGTCAAATAATACATAATAAGAATATCTTAATTTCGTTAAGATAGGTTTAGGAAGACTTTAGTACTTGGTTACTATCTGTACGTAATAGAACTACCCACATATTAGAGGGCCAATCAGTAGCCACTAGATAGGTCCTTTATAGGTACCTTAAGTCTTCTTGTCTTCAAATTTTCTACCCCTTTCTATTCATTAATCTCATTTCTATTTACTTGTATAGACAAACTCATTTACTAATATATTCAAATGTTTCTCTTACTGATCCCGTAGTAACTATGACGGCTTTGACGATCTAAGGCCTGAGTGCTTCTATCTGAAATAGGACTCACCAGTTGAAAGTCCAATCGCACTAGTCCTAGATAGGCATACGAGCGATGCCCCTTATGGGCCGCCGTAGGAAGAGTTTGCCCCAGATGCCCGCGCACTGCCGTAGATATGGAATCTAGTGCTACAATACGTAACGTGCCTTCTTACATCATGTCATATGCTTTCTTCAAGCCAATTCCGGTCACAGTAAGTCCCCTTTTCAAGAAGACACGTCATGCCCCGCGTTCTTCATACTCCCCCTCCTCCGGGGTCGGGTGGCCAGGTGGGGCGGCCGGACCGTCTCCATACATACTCCACTGTAGTGGGGACGGTCCGTGTCCGAAGTATTGTCACCCCGGATTCTGGGTGGATGGGGAGACGAAAACCGTGGGGAAACCGTATAGTGCTTGGCTCTGAATGTGGTGGGACTAGGCCCTGTGAATGTAAGCTTCTGTTTGGCTGTGTACTAGCGTTATGGACATAGCAGAGACCTTACAGTGAATATTATGGCCTCTCCCTTGCTGAAGGAGTCCTGAGGAAGTCTCATGTACTGCTTAATACCGAGTGACAGTTCTCGCTTCTCTTTCTCCTTTGAGCAGGTCTTTCCTCACGGCTTATGCTCATAAAAGGGACTTCAAGCCCAGTTGACCCCGTTGCATATATTACCCCATTGAATGAAGTCTGATACTATACTTGGGAAAATACTCGACATACGCTTTATAAATCCATAACAAAATGATTGTCACATCTGACAAGGTTTCTGACGATTGTGGCAGAGGCGACAGCACAAGATGTATCGAGTATGAACACCGAGAGGAGGCCACGGAGATCAGTGCAATCAGCTCTGGAGGCCTTCATCGACGCCTCAATAACCGCCATATCCAGCTCACAGCCATTGGCGGGACTATTGGAACTGGCCTCTTTATCAGCATCGGTAGCGCGTTAGCTACGGGTGGGCCTGGTAACTTGCTGCTTTGCTTCCTGGCCTACTCCTGCGTTATATCCCTGATCAATAACTCGGCGGCAGAGATGGTGACTCAAATGCCCATATCAGGAGGTTTCATTCGTCTGGCCGGGCATTGGGTGGACGACGCACTCGGTTTCGCCATCGGTTGGAATTTCTTCCTCTACGAAGCCCTCCTGATTCCCTTCGAGATCGTGGCGTTGAATGGGGTGACGTCTTACTGGGCACCGGAGATTGTTCAGCCAGGTCCACTTGCTGGGTTTTGCTTGGGTGTCATCATCTTCTACGGGTTAGTTGCCCAACTATGGGACAGAATCCCCTGTGGTCAGCAAGAGACTCCTCCCGCTAATATGATCTTGAAAACTGCTGTAGTCTTCTCAATATCGTAGCTGTGTCCGTCTTTGGAGAGGCCGAGTTCTGGCTCTCTAGCGGCAAAGTCATCCTCATGTTCATAGTCTTCGCCTTTACATTCATCACGATGGTGGGTGGGAACCCTCAAGGTGATGCATATGGGTTCCGCTATTGGAACAACCCCGGTCCTTTCGTTTCGCAGGCGGCTTCCACCGAAGCTCTTGGGCATTTCGAAGGTTTCTTGAGCGTGCTTGCGGTTGCGGCTTTCATCATCGTCGGGCCTGATTATATCACCATGATCGCCGCAGAGGCCAAACACCCAAGCATCTACATCAAGACAGCCTTCAAGACCGTCTACTTCCGCTTTGGTATCTTCTTCATCGGCAGTGCGCTCGCCGTCGGCGTGGTTCTCCCCAGTAATGATCCGAAGCTACAGCAAATCTTTATCGACGGCGAAGGCTCCTCAAGTGCCGTTGGCTCTCCGTACGTCATCGCAATGACAAATATGGGCATCACCGTCCTACCTCATATTGTGAACGCTCTCCTCTTCACCAGCATTCTCTCTGCTGGCAACACATATACATACTGTTCGGTGCGTTGCCTTTACGGCCTTGCAGTCCAGGGACACGCACCTTCTTTCCTCAAAAGATGTACAAATAAGGGCATTCCTGTCTATTGCTTCCTTGTCACCATGCTTTTCCCATTCCTATCCTTTCTTTCGGTTAGCAATGGCTCCGCCAATGCCCTCAATATTCTTCTATCACTCATTGCTGGCGGCGGGCTTGTAAACTACGTCGTCATATCGATTACATACCTGCGCTACTACAACGCTTGCAAAGTCCAAGGCGTCAATCGCAGGAATCTACCCTACTATGGATACTTCCAACCCTACGGCGCTTGGATCTCCTTGGTTCTGGAATTCCTTGTGGCCATCGGCTACGGCTATAGCGCTTTCACGCCATGGAGTGTCCAAGGCTTCTTTGCTAATTATACGATGCAGCTCCTCGCCCCAATTCTCTATATCTTCTGGAAAGTGGTCAAAAAGTCCAAGCTGAAGGAAGGCTCTGAAGTCGACCTCGTGTGGGAGCGGCCAGCGATCGATATCTACGAAAGCCAGACGATGATTGACGATCCGCCGATCTCTTTCTGGAAGGAGATAGGCACAATTACAGGCATGAACCGGGCCGGGAGATATTTCTTTGGATCGTCAGACCGATCCTAGGCGTTTGGTTCATGCTAATTCCTCAAATTCAGATTGGGCAAGTAGTATTTTTCTAGCGGCCTTAGGCCGCTCAGCTTCCCTGAATAGAGGCATAGGACGTGCTGAGCTAGCTACCTGCTGTCTTTGTATATACGGCATGTATGTCCATCTCGCTTTCGGGATGAAGGCTCCACCGATTACCTCCAAACATTGATTGATATACAAACCACCACCCAGAAAACAGACTGGGAACTTAGGAACTATCACCGGTTATAGGTTAAAATCTCAGAAGGGTAGCCACGTAAAAACTCTCGTAATAGATTCCAGTAGATTGATCACAATGATCAAAAACGATCCCGCTTACCAGGAGTCACCATGAGGCATAGCAGCCTATGGGAAGCACCAGAGAATAAGGAAGTATATAAGGTGGCAAAGCAGCTGAAAGAATAAGCCACGGTAAGGGTTGCTGCTTCTTAGGAGGTAAGCCAGAGGTCAGTGTTGATGGTAGCGGCGAGAGAGGTAGTCTGCATAGAACAAGTGGCAGATCCTGTATGAATTGGATGCCGAAATAGATAATAAAGAGTAACGAAGTACGCTTGCCAGTGTAACTCATCGTTCAAAAGGTTATAAATTGCTGAAAACTATACCTATCACAAGTCATCAACTTATTCCACCTTTGGCATGTTCACCAAACTCTGTGTCGTGCCGATGTCCTCGGACTTCCATAGAGAAGTCACAGTCTTCCACTGCGTATAGAATCTCAGGCCATCCTTTCCATAGAAGTTCAGAGAGCCGGTTCCAGCAATTGACTTCTTGTTGCCGGTGAATGAGAACATGGGGAGGGGCACGGGAATCGGGACGTTGATGCCGAGCTGTCCAGCCTCGAGACCCTTCTGGAACTTTGCGGCCGCACCTCCGGACCTCGTGAACACTACAGCTCCATTACCGTAAGGGTTGTCGTTAATGAGTTTGATAGCTTGATCGAGGTTATCAGCACTCAAGCAGACGAGGACTGGGCCGAAGATCTCTTCGGTGTAGCATTTCATATGCGGCTTGACGTTCGTGATGATTGTTGGACCAACCTTGGAGAAGAAATCAGTTTGGAGGACTAAGACGAAGACATTGCATCAGAAAGAGAAAAGAGCGACTTACAAAGTTTCCGTTAGGGTACTTGGCCGGCCTTTGACCTCTGCCATCAAGGAGGATTGTTGCGCCCTCCGCCTCAGCACTGGCGATGAGATCCTCCACTCTCTTTAAGCTCTCTGGAGACACCAACGGCCCCAAGTCTGCTTCCGGCTCAAATCCGCCATTGATCTGAAGTTTCTTGGCTCGATCCACGAGAGCAGGGAGCCACTGGTCTGTCCCGCCAAGGGTTACCAACGCACTCAGGGCCATGCACCGTTGACCAGCGGCCCCAAACGCGGCACCGGCGATACCGTTGAGCGCTAGGTTCTTGTCGGCGTCGGGCAAAATGACTGCGTGGTTCTTGGCACCGAGGTTGGCCTGCACCCTCTTGCCTTTGGCGGATCCCCTCTCATAGATGTATTCACCTGCCTGGTTAGAGCCAACAAAGGAGATGGCTTTGATAGCGGGACTATCAATGATGAAGTTGACGGCGCGCTTGCCGCCATGAATGATGTTTACCACGCCGTCAGGGAAGCCAGCTTTTTGGCAAAGCTCAGCGATGATCATAGAGGCCCCGGGTGTCCTCTCAGAAGGCTTCAGCACGATCGTGTTTCCAGTGATCGTGGCAATTGGAAGAGACCAGAGGGGAATCATGGCCGGAAAGTTGAAGGGGCAAATTGCAGCGACCACACCCAAGGGCTCTCTGTAGGAACGGGTTTCCATATCCTTGGACACCTCGACGACCTCGCCAGGTATCTGGGTGGTGATGCCACAAGCAGTCTCAACAACTTGCAGACCACGCAGAACATCGCCCTTGGCATCGGCGAAGGTTTTTCCTTGCTCAAGTGTAATCGAAGCTGCCAGACGGTCCATGTTCTCTCTGATCAAGGCGGCCAACTTGAACATGATCTGCTGTTTGTGGAGAAGACTCGTGGCCTTCCAGGCGGGGAAAGCACGTTCAGCAGAGTCAACAGCCTGCCGAAGCTCCTCATCTGTACTCTCTGGTACCCGGGTAACCTGTTGGTTTGTTGCCGGATCCTTGAGATCGATCCATTGCGACGCGGCAGAGCGCACAAAGGAGTTGTCCAGAAAGTTTGGGGTGTCTGGGGGGTTCGTGACAGGCTCGTGGGTCATGCGGTATCCGGCCGTCGAGTCAGTAACAATAGACTTGGCCCCGAGATGCGAAACAATGGAGTCCAGTCTTCTTGAAGCTTGAGATGACATGTTGGAGAACGACAGCGGTGCGCGCAGGACCGGTCGCAATTCGGCTCGGGAGGCACAGAGTCGCAGTCTCCCAAAAGTTGGAAGCATGGCTTGTCTCCGACAATGAAGGTAAAGGAGGCTGATGGGTTGAGCGTTGTGAAGGAAAGTGATGTATGATACAGAATCCCGCGATGATAATCTATGGTCCTTTTTATCCTCGATTCTTCTGTTCCCCAAGTTTCCTCTACGTCACCCCCTGGACCGTCTCAGCAGCTCCTTTAAATCGTCGCAAGCTCTCATCGGAAATGTCTTCTCAAGGCCAGTTCAACTTCCCACTCCAAGACGGACCGGTCTCCACCCCGGACCGTCCCCACTCCGAACCCGTATACTTCGCTGTGAGAACCCCATTACCCCAGGCTTAATAAGTTGTTGTATGTAAACTTGGTATATCTTCGGGAGCAAGGCAATTCGATTCATCCTTCTATTATATTTTGATCCTCGATTTCGCTTCTAAATATGCAAGCCTCCAACATTATCCGGCAGACGCGGAATTCACTGGGGTCTCTACACTCTCGACCTCTTCACCTACAGGGCAGCCCGACCTTCAATCCTTCACAAGCCTCGACCTCTCGCTCTTTAACCCGAAAAGGTTTCTCACAAACATCCGCAATGGCAATCCCAACAGACAGAGCCAACACAATCGGGTTCATTGGCCTGGGTGCCATGGGAAACCACATGGTAAGCCGCCGCACCCGGAAGTCGCATGAATGGAACCCATTTCTAAGCCACATCGCCACAGCTTCATAATCTCGTGAAAAGATACACGCCTCCTGGAGATGGCGGCCAGACCACATTCGCCCTGTGCGACGTGGACGAGGCCGCGGTAGATGGTGTCATCGAGCGACACAGCTTGGAGAGTCCTAATATTCCTTTCATCAAGTGTCCCTGTAGGTGACAAACCATGGCAGATTCTAGCTCAAAATTGAAACATGGCTGATTCCGCGCACAGCGCCATATGAAGTAGCCAAGCAAGCGTCAATGATCATCAGCATGGTGCCAACAGGCAGGCACGTGCGGGATGTATACGTTGACGGAGAGAAGAGTGTTTTGAGCGCTCTCCAGACACTCAGCAAGGACCAACGCTCGGCGACCCTTTGCATGGACCAATCCACCATCGAGCAGAGCGTCAGCGGGGCTGTTGCCCTGGAGCTCAGAAAAGCTGGTGCAGACATGCTGGACGCCCCAGTGTCAGGAGGTAAGTCCATATTGCCATCTACCAAGTTGTGCCCTCTACCAAGTTGTGCCATCGTCACAAGCTTGTGCCTAACCTATGATCTGCAGGTGTTGTCGGAGCGGAGAACGGCACCCTCGCTATCATGGTTGGAGGCGACAAGGCTTCCTTCAACCGCTCGGTCCCGGTTTTGCAGTCCATGGCTCGCAAGGTCACTTACTGTGGTGATCTCGGGGCTGGACTTGCGGCGAAGATCTCTAATAAGTAAGACTGTTACGATGATCCCCCGCCTTCCCTTTCTCTTCCTAGAGAGAAAATGGAGAGAAAGTAAACTCCCGACTGATCAACTGGCGCTTTTCGTGCGTGTCCCTTTACAGCCTTCTACTTGGAATCACTATGCTTGGTCTAAGGTAAGACTGATCAGGGTCACTCATATTACTCGTCGCGAAGCTAATGCAGTGTAGCGAGGCAATGCTTCTGGGTAAGAGGCTTGGAGTGGACCCGCAGGTGCTTGCAGATATTATTAACAGTTCCACCGGCCGTTGCTGGTCCAGTGAGGTGAGTGCCGTGGCGCCATAGCCCATTTCGAGAAATTCGTACTCTGACAAAATCTGGTAGATCAACCATCCTGTTCCTGAAGTAAAGGTCGGAGAATCCAGCCCTCCAGCCCACCGCGGCTATGAAGGTGGCTTCGTTACCAAGCTGGCCCATAAGGATCTCGCCCTAGCAGTCAAGGCCGCTGAGCAGGCCGGCGTCCCTCTCAACGTTGGACAATGCGTAGAGAAGACTTACAGGCCATTGGCGGCAACTAAGGAGTTTGGCGGCCGAGACTTCAGTGTGATATATGAGGCTCTCGACGCTCTGAAGTCTTCAGCAGGAAAGCCCAAGCTGTAGACTTGCTTCTCTGTTGGTTAAATGAACCAGACAGAATCATCTCATGTATTGCCAGGTCTCTAGTACCAAACACGTTCACGCTTCAATCAAGTACTTCATATTTGAGTCCATGATTAGATGTGACTGTAGACTCAGAGCGTGATTCTTTATCATGACGCCGTTGTTAAAAATACACGTGTGTATAGCGACCTCTATCCGCATACATCGTACATGGGAGTCGGAAAACTCCCGTTCTTCTACCGGCTTTCTCAATGTTGGTTAATCGTGCTCATGGCAGGGAATGAAGAATAATCAACCGTGCCAAAAAGCTCAACCCACGAGCTCAGTAAGGCCCCGTCTGTCGTCTGTTCATCCATTATCGTGTCGTCTGCATCTTGATCGGACATGGTATTGTAGTCAACCACCGCCCAGAGGGTCTCTTCCTCCATCTGGGTAAGCGTCGATGGTTGCGTCCAATCAAGTAGGCTACTGCCTAAAAATCCATTATAGACCATCCGTCGGAGCATTGAAGCCTGTGGAGACACGCGTCAGCGCAAAAACAGGAAGACGCGGCCACCAAGAATTCTCAAAACATACCATTGTGATCACGTTACTCCAGTGCTGGCCAACAGTGTCTAGATATAATAGAGCCTCGTCGAGCAAGACTTGGGCTTTCTCAAAAACCTGCGGATCCGAATCGTAGGTGCGCAATGCTATGATGGAACCCGCCACGGTGACAGCGTATCCGCTGGACGAGGAGTGAAACGAGCAACCACACTTGCGTGCTTCGCGAATTAGTGTCATCATCTGCTGCGCGTGGTGCCAAGCCAAATCGGAGGATCGTTCCATGAAGCTCATGGGGGCTAAATTACGGCACGTATCGATGCGTCGCCGTAGCAGGAAAGGGTGGTTGAGCAAACAGTAACAGAGGTGAAATAGGGCCCGGGAAAAGATGATTGGGCCCGTGGATTGCGAATCCACGACTCCTTCAGCCGAGATATGCGGAGCCAGTACATCTTTGACGGGGAGCTGGATCTCCAGATACGCCTCAAAGTGCAGCAGGTCCGACTCCATGGCGGCAAATTCGGAGCTTGGGTCCCACGGGGGATGCAGATTTCGAATGTTAGAGTCTTGCAGCATGAACTGGGCACTCCGACCCAAGATCTGCGCAATGGCTATGACTCGGGCAAACGCGCCCTGCCTCTGCGTTACTGGCAGCGTGCGATTCGCCATTTCATCCAGCGATTGAGTCTTGGTCCACAGCCCGCTCCTCCATATTGGTTCATCGGACGGCAGCTGTAGATGGCAAGACGCATCCACTATGGCCGGTGGCCGGCCACGACCACAGGAGACCAAGCGATCCAAGAGAAAGACGGACCAGAAGACGCGGCGTCTCTCCTCCTGCTCCGCGTAAGGAAGGGATGTGGCATTCTCCAGCATGAGCCCGCAATCCTGGGCGATCCTCACAGCTAGCCCAACCTTCACCCATGCTGACCCATGGCGTGATCGACCGGCTAGATGACGACCACACACAAAGACATTAGCAAACAGCACGACCTCTCGATATATCATCTTACCAACAAATCGCTGGACCTACCTGTGAAGTCGAAAAGACCCAGCAGAGCAACCGTCTGCACAGTGGATACTTCTGCGACCTTGCCAACTGTGAAGCAGTCGGCCACGATGAGCTTCCAGGCCCTGTTCGCATAATCCACAGAGGCCTCATGCACCCGTCTGGCGAAGTATGGGTGCGGACAGAATCTCACGGCCGTCGCCACGACGGTCAGTACTAGATGTTTTGGAATTATTTGCGCTCGCAGGCGTTGCCGAAAGTTCTCCTCGTGAAAGAAGGAGTAGGGCTGGTTGTGACAATAGTGAAAGTAAGCATCGATGACAGCCATGAAGACATCTTCCGGCATGCCGAAATCCTCAAAGAGAGATTCCGACAGCTGGGCGTTCGAGCTGACGGCTCTTTCTGTCGTCGCATCGGATTTCCCGGGGCGGTTATCGCCTTGCTTCGCGGGTGTCGATAGGCCGATACGGCGAGAATTGTCGCCATCCAAAAGGGCTACCATGCACTCCTCGATCCTAACCCGGGAATTGTCAACTGCGCGTGGTTCCAGAAAACTTTGATACGAGGCAGGAGACTCACCGTTGGAGGGACGATCCGAAATTCTCGATCTTTGCCTCGAGGGTCGCAACCCTTCGTAGCAGTTCGGTGGTCTAGAGATGGCCGGGCAGATACGTGTCAATCAGCGCCTTACTCGGTACTGTATCATGGTCGGTATTGTACCTGCGTTTCTCCAGTTCCTGCATTGTCTTGCGAGCTGCCGGGGTCATCACGGCTGATTCGGCGAGGTCCGGCATAATGCCCGGGGTTTTCATCGACATATGTACATTCTTGGCTAATTGTCAGACGTCAAGCTTGTGTCACGCTTCGAAGGAAAGAGCAAACATAGAATGAAGTAGCCAGAATATAAACAACGGGAGCAAAAAGGGCAGATAATGAATTAGAAAGGAACAAATGAGAAATTTCACTGACCATTTCCTAAACGCTGGCACTGGGCGCAGGCGGGCCGATCACCGGTGCAACGGCATTTCTTGCGTCTTCAAAGGTCAGCTCCAGCGCGAAGGAGGGGGAAGGGTAATGACGCGCTCAATCCGCATACCGACATGGGAGACACGCCTGGGCGATGCGTTGCACTGGAAAATAATCGCCACCTTTGCCAGTCATGCTGATTGACAGGGGTGGTTAGGGTGGGATATGGGGATGAGTCGGAGCGACTCTCTCGTGATGTCCAGAAAAGTTGGGGATCGTCCAAGAACGGTACTCGTGTCCCGCCCCACCTGGGTGGTGCTGGCCACTATTGACACTTATACCCCACAAGAGACAAACTGCTACTCCAAATTGGAGATCAGATCACAGACACACAAAGTGAAGACGGATAATAAACTTGATTTGATAGTACTATGATGCTGATCAAGCTCCGTATTTAGAGAGGGAGGATCCAGCCTTTTATCTGACGTATAGCCTCAATGTACTACTTACACCCAATACTTATATATACTACTCACCTATGTACGCAACTTGTACAATGTATGATAATTCTACAACGGGTTTCCACCCTACAATAATCATACCACAGGTTTCTATGATGGTTTCTACATAAGAGATATAGTATGCGGAATATCAACATCTCCGATACATCGCGGTATTCGTCCCGACACAATATGTATCGGCACGTGACCGACTATCGAAAATTACGTAATCAATTACGCCATTGTCCCCATAACTAACTAACGTGATCCACGGTCGCGCGAGCGACCCTACCAAAATTGAGAAAACCTACAATTTTTAGCCGCTATTGAACCCACAATAATGATATAAGTTCGGCTTTTGAACACGTGTAGGGTATTTGGAATATGTATGACCTTTTATCGCACAACCAGAACATGTCACCTGCCGCCGAACCAGGGCATTGATGGTCCAATAGGCTCAGGAACCGATTTCGCAGGCACCTCTGGTGAAGATATATCTGCTTCTATCTTCATCTTCAACAACCACATCATCTTGACCACCTTCTAGACCCCCAAAGATGCCTTTCTGGGTAGTAAACTTGTGTTTGGTCTCTCGTTTTCTGGTCTGTTTCTTGTTGGTAGCTTCTAATTGGGTACAGCGATGCTGGAGAAAAATGTGGCTGTGGACTACTTTTATAGTTATCCTGCAGGTCTTATCAATCTCCCTTTCTGTCGGTGAAGAAAGCAATGGAGAAGAAGATTTTAGACCTTTTTTTAATTCCGAGATTGCGATTTGTAAATTTTGAGAGGGTCCAGAGAGTACTTGGGTCACTATCGCTGCCGGAAGAGAGTGGTCGCTGGGCGAGGGTCTCTAGAGGGGGAAGAGAATTCAGGTGCATATTCAGCTTTTCCAGGACTTGATTAGCATTCAATAGTGCTAATCCAGTAGCCAAAAAGCTATTTTGTATAGTGGAAGCCTTGAAAGCACCTATTCTCACATCTGTGATTAGTTCCAGGAAATCTTCCTTGTCAATAGTATTGACTCCGTCCGCATCAAAGTTGAGACCGCTCCTCTATAAAGTCTCTTTAAACCCGAAAAACAACCCACATCCAAAGTTTGTAAAAGATGAGAAGCGTGCGGAGGCATACAGATTGCGATAACTTGGTTTCCTCCACAGATTTGGTCAAATTCGGGGGTCAAATGACTCCCATGACCATCAAGGACCAGTCAGCAATATTTTCCCACTCTTGTCCCAATATTTGAGATAAAATGATGTTCTAACCACCATAAACCAATCGTATTGGTAGTCCAACCATTTGGGCTTATAGTTAGACGAGCTTCTTTTTGATTTAAAAGAAGATAGGGCCGTAAATGCTCTGGGAACTGGTTCCCTTTGAAAACGAACAGCGGAGGAAGAACACTCCCAGAAGCTCTAATACACTCAATCGAAGTCACCCACTCCCGATTCCCGGCTTGCAAAAGTGCCCTTTCCCAATGGTATTCCGCTGAAGTGATGATCTTTGTGTGGCGCCAACACCCATGGCAAAACCGGTCTCATCAAAGTTGAAGATATCATCTGAAGCGATACCCCACTTTTCAATCGTCCTTTGGAGCAAATTGAACCACGGTTCAATAATTCGAGGGTCTTCTGAAAGGGCTCTCTGATAGTCGTATTTGCGGGAAAGCCGAGTAGAGAGATTTGGGTGTCGCTGACAAATTGAGAAGGCAAGTTAATACCAATGGCAGAGGGTGTTTTTTTTTCCGCGCACTAAGTAGAAGATTGGCCATATCTCGCAAAATAGGCAAAGTCAGAGCTGCACCTCTTGCATCCATATCAAGTAGCCAGTTCTCTATCGACGATTCTTCGATTTGAGTGAAATCATGACCAGATGGCCTCTTTTCAGCAGCAGATTGGCGCCCATTGATCCGGGCATTCAAAGTTGAGACAGGTACGTCAAAAGATCGTGCAGCAGCTGCAGCAGAGGGATATCTACCATCTTTGATGGCTTTCATAGCTAGCAAAAGGCGACCTTCCTGCTCTGTCAATTTTTCTTTTTATCATAGCGTTGGGGGACCACCGTTGTTGTGGTTAACAAATATGGGTAATTTTGAAGTGGATTTTTGATGGGGCCGCTCGGGCGACCATGTGGCTCGGACGACCGTGGATCACGTTAGTTATTGACTGCCACATTATCATTACACTTATGCAATATTGATAGTATGACGCAAATAGCGGGAGAAACGGCCCGTAGTAACGTGCTTGGACATGGGGAACCCCAGCACAAGTCAGGTAACATTCTTCAAAAGAGCATATCTGTTGCTTTATAATTTCCTTGTTCTCCCTCTGCTTCTTACCCCAGTTAAAATAACTCTAATCGCGCTACCTGATATGCTTCAAATGTTGCCGCGACGCCTCCCGTACTGGCTTTTCCAGCGCTCCCACGCGACCGTGCCCTCCCGCCTGGCGCGGCGCTCCTTCACATCCGGATGTCCTCATATGTCGGCACCGCCCGTCCAACCCGCTCCATTATTCGCAACACTGCCCTCTGATTCATACCAGCTACTCTCCACGACAGACAAAGCTGGCCCTGCCGAAGATGCTCTCTTTGAACAACAGGTGCGCGATGTACAATACTGGTGGAGTTCCACCCGATACGAGGGTATCGAGCGGCCCTACTCGGCCGAGGATGTGGTGGGCAAGCGCGGGTCGCTGCAACAGACGTACCCGAGCTCGCTGATGGCGCGTAAACTACTCAATTTGTTAAACGAACGTGCTACGTTGGGCGAGCCAGTGCATACCAGTAAGTCATGAAGCTCTCTCGCCGTATGCTGAGTCCCAGTCATCTTAATCATCCTGTGCGCGCAGTGGGCGCCGTTGACCCGGTGCAGATGACTCAGCAGGCTCCCAACCAGGAGGCTTTGTATGTTTCTGGCTGGGCTTGCTCATTCCTGTTGACTTCCACCAACGAGGTTTCACCGGACTTTGGTGACTATCCTTACAACACCGTGCCAAACCAGGTCCAGCGATTGTTCAAGGCGCAATCCATGCACGACCGCAAGCAATGGGATGCTCGACGGAGAATGACCACCGCAGAGCGCAATTCCACGCCTTACATAGATTATCTGCGACCGATTGTCGCCGACGGTGATACTGGGTATGTTTAATCCACAACATTCGTTGGACGGCAATACTAATACTGATTTTCCGGAGACATGGTGGCTTATCGGCAGTGATGAAGTTGGCAAAGCTTTTCGCTGAAAACGGTGCGGCGGCCGTCCACTTCGAGGACCAGCTTCATGGTGGCAAGAAATGTGGTCATCTGGCGGGTAAGGTCCTTGTCCCGATGGGCGAACACATTAACCGTTTGAACGCTGCGCGCTTTCAGTGGGACATGATGGGATGCGAGAACCTGCTGATCGCACGCACGGATTCAGAAAGTGGTCGGTTGATCAGCAGCACTATTGATGTGCGCGACCATGAGTTCATCCTCGGTATTGCGGAGGTGGTGGAGTCCTTGGCGGAGACTCTCCAGATAATGGAGCATGAAGGCGCCTCGCCGGCCGAGATCGACGCCTTTGAGCTGGGCTGGATCCAAAAGCACAGACTGATGACATTTGACGAGGGCAGGTCCAATTTAAGTTTCTTTCAGCTATTGCTGCTAACAGAATCTAGCTGTTGATGACCATCTAGAGGTCGAAGGTGCTCCCATGTCTTCCCGGGAATCCTACAAGAGCCATGTTCAGAAAAATCGCGATCTTTCAATCTCTCGCCGCCGTTCTCTGGCTAAGTGCTACACCAAATCGCCGGTTATTTGGTCATGCGAAATCCCACGAACCCGCGAAGGATATTATCACTATCTAGCAGGATTCCCTGTCGCGACAAAGCGTGCCAAGAATTTCGCGCCTTACGCTGATCTCATTTGGGTTGAGACTGGGGATCCCGACGTTGGAAAGGCCGGATCGCTTGCCGGTGAGGTGCGTGCCACCTACCCAGGCAAGAAGCTAGTGTACAACCTCAGCCCATCGTTCAACTGGATGGGCAAGGGATTCACCGAGGCTTCGCTGAAGTCATTTATCTGGGACCTTGCTAAGCATGGGTGAGCACTGCGATTTAGTTAGTCTGATTTTGAACAATATGGCTCACAGTCTTAGATTCGTCCTCCAACTGATTTCGTTGGCCGGTTTGCACGCCAACGCAACAATCACTACCGAGCTTTCCCGTTCGTTCAAGGATGAAGGCATGCTAGCTTACGTCCGTCTGGTCCAATCACGCGAGAAAGAGATCGGTGTCGATGTATTAACTCACCAGAAGTGGAGCGGTGCCCCTTACATGGATGGCATCCTGGGTCTGATCCAGAGCGGAAGCAGCAGTAGTAGCAAGAGCATGGGTGAGGGCAACACGGAGAATAGTAAGCGAACCTTTTTCATCCAGAATAGTATGTTTCTCTGATATAAGGTTCAGGTTTTTGAATTAACGTCCACTCCGGAGGACTATCAAGCCTTTTCATCAACAAAAATACAAAGTTCTTTTCTTGCCGGTCTGAAGCAGATTTTCGAAAAAACACATAATCCACCCAGTTTGATGATCAAGGTGTTATCCAAAACCTCAAGCATTATTGTCGGAAAAAGAGCATTTGACATTTTTGCTCACGACAAGTAGTTCACCTGGCGAATCTTCCGCAAGACACTGTTTACCTGCCGACCGAATGATACCTATCGTTCTCAATCGGGCTTTGCGATGGCACGGATAGCTATGCCAGCGGATGCAGTCCCCAGATGTTGACACAAATTTATGATCAATATGAGACGAAGCCCGTGATTTCGGGAGAAGTTCAATACGGGGAATCGCCTCATTCGATGAGAATTTCGATGGACAACCCCCGATGAATAGGCCCATTGGACTTAACTGCCAAGCGACACACACAAAATTGCGCCCGCTGGTACTTCATGGCCTACAAGTGGAGCAATCGTGCCCAAGAAGGGATAACATGAAGCCCAACATCTGGGAAACCATACAGTGCAATCTGCGAGTTCGGCATCTCTGATCCGGTTGTCAGTACAGAGCCAACTAGTAAGTGTTGCCGCCGGCGGATTCGATTCGGCTGGCAAGTTTCCCTGCGGATTTTCAGTATCAAAAAAAAAATCAAAAAGCATCCCTGCTTGGTCACATGGGTCATTCTGAAGTCCGGGAGTTCTCATGGAAGGTGCTCCATGCTAGACTATTCTAAACTGCGCCGTCTCTCGCGGTATCGATCAAATTATTATGGTCCTTCAAAAGCTGTCGAAAGTGGAATGGATCTCTCCAGATTCTTGTTGGTTGCTGGCCCAAATTGGTGCACCTTGGTTTCTTTCAAACATCCGCTGCCGTCCTATCACGTGACATATGACAGAGTCTCGATTCTGCTGAAGACAAGTCGATTTGAGCTTCCAAAATTCACGAACATTTTATTGGCGGATAGAAAAATGCAGAGAATTCTGTACTCAGTGATATCAAATTCCACCCAGAAATTCACTCTGGGTAGATGTGGGAATCTACGAAGAGGAAGCCATGACCGTGTAAGGCCAACATTTCCACCGCAAATGGCAGAACAAAGAGGGCTCTAGCATAATGGTGCTTGACATCTAGCTCAGTTGCTTATCATGCAGTCATATGATTGAGTGTTGTGGTATGATTATATGGTGTAAGTTGCAAACTTCTCTATCTTTTTAGGTTGCATCGTCTCCACCGACCAGCAAGAAAATCAAGCTGATCCCCAAACTGTTTCTTTGTGCAGATACTTCGGAAGTCATGACGGTACTTCGACTTAGTTCCTGATTAATACCAGCCCTATGTCAGAACAGAATTCTCCGTCATTATGGACTTTAGAAAGGCTGGCCTGTGAAAGAAAATAAATCATGTAGGTGGGGTCTTCCCCAAGTCGGACCAAAATGTGCGCGAAGGGTGACACACCGCCTGTTGAGCGACTCACGTTCCGTTTGTCAACGCGTCCACACACCATTAAGAGTCTGCTCGACGCGTTAACACTGTCACCATCCACAATTCGGTTCCCTATCTGGGTCAACTGTTTATCAAAGCTGGGAGAGACCGGGTGACCGGGTGGTTAGCGTTTTTCAGCTTCTATACTGAGTTGGGGCGGCAATCCGTTGTAAGCTGGACCGGAAAAAGCCGAATCCGGGCAGCCGATGCTTGCTCAACGCTCGATTTTCTCGGGTGACTCCCGAGCCTCCGTTATATCTTCCGTTCAATCTCTCTACCGACTCCTCGAGACCCGCTATTCCAAGCATTCCTTTCAAATCAATCGAAGTGCTCGAGAAGAACTAGGCAAAGATTATAAAGCATCGCAATAATTTTTTACCGAAGATACAGCGGGATTTCACCAAGACTTTTGACCAACCCCGCATAAGGGCTACTGAGTATCCAGGTCCTTAATCAGGACCTTAGGCTAGAGGCGATCTGTTATAGGGCCAGACATATTAAAAGGCCAGGAGAGAGAATCGGAGGACAACATGGCGAGTTATTACAGCAAAAATCAACCATCAAATCTGTGTTACCTTACCCGGTACCCCG
Source organism: Penicillium longicatenatum (assembly GCF_028827895.1). NCBI lineage: Eukaryota > Fungi > Ascomycota > Eurotiomycetes > Eurotiales > Aspergillaceae > Penicillium > Penicillium longicatenatum. The sequence goes on along the minus strand of NW_026643117.1, from coordinate 1,998,082 downwards.
GTAGAGGGCATCAATAAAGCACGAATGAAGTCGATCACAATATCGTGTATACAGCGACGTTTAAATTTCTATACTTTATCTTGAAGGATATGTATGCAGCTTCCGACAAATGGAATGGTTTGCCAATCCATAAAAGATTGAGTGAGCCAGAGACATATTTACAAAGTGCCTGCCCAGGTGACGCTAGTATGCACGCCTTCAATGGTGTCCTATTTAATTGATAGTGGGCGGGTCAGAAACTACGGGCGGGTCTGTAACAAGTCAGTCTATGGTTCAGCGTGTTCAATGGCGAGGACACCTACCAGGACTCTCAGTTGTACCATTCTTTATGGAGGTAGTATCAATTCCCTGGTCAAATGGTCAGAATATTGCTGACCTTGATTAATAGGGGATGCCATCGACATACCAGAGTGATGTATCCAAGGACACCACTCTTGTAAGACTTTCCATCCAGGGGCTCAGTATCCATGATAGTCATTGCACCAGCTAGAATTTTATCTGGTTAAGCGTTGTTTCAAATTGCAAAGTCACAGACTGCGGTCAAACTCACTATAGGACTCATTGGTGTAGATTCCATCATTGACGTTCTTCAGGCGGGAAATCTGGGTATGGCTGGCATAAGGCTCCATAGCCATAATCTCCTCCTCCAATTCCTCAGCGAAGAAGATCTGTCCAGTACTAACGATGGGCCCATGAGATATAGTACCATTGAGTATGACACTCCAGTTCGTGTGAACCTGGACATGGATGTGAATCGCACGTTCGATCTATTGCCGGTCAGACATTTATGGTACTTTTCAAGCAAATAATGGTCAACATACGTAGAATCCAGGGAAAATGGTCTGGAAAGAGGTCGCGCCGTGTATGTCCGTGGGCCACATGCCTCGAAGCCAGGTCTCGCTATCGGTCGAAAGGCCCTAGATATGGTGAGCAAACCCTTCGCGGTCGAATTAATCTCTGCCAGATACTCACCTCCAGCTCGGACTGTGGAAGCCCGTCAGATGTGGAAAAAGTTCTTCCGGTCTGTTCTTTGTACACCTTTCCAAATGACTCATTTGGATCCAGACCAGTGAAGGAACTATAAGAGCCAGTGGCGTTGCAGTGCTTTAAAGCCTCTTTAGCTGAAATTCATTAGAGATTATTGCAGGAATCACACATACCCAGATATCTACCAAAACACCGGTCAGTGGCTCACAGGTATCAATATCCATGAGCGCAATATCCAGCACAAGTGGAACGCCCTCTTGACTTTCCGCAATATCCTGCCGAAGTTTCTGGCTCCGTGGATACCAGTAGGGTCCCTCACTCACTTCAGGAGTCAGAACAGTGGTGCCATTTTTCAAGAAATCGTACTTGGGCGCCTCAGCATGGATTTCATAAGTAGTTTCTCCATTGAGATCTCTCTTAGCCATTTCTCTGCGACGAAGGGCATGTCTCTTCATCTTGCTTTCTCCAACCATATTGGAACACTGCTTTGCCTTCTCAGACCGCGTTGCCAGCTCTGACGGACTGGGTTCTACATGTGGTCCAGGATGGGCTGGGATTCGTCAGAATCAGTTGCACAATTCAACAACGAGCAATACGTACCAGAGGCCAGAAGGCCAGAGAAGGCAACTGCCCCGATAAGGGCCGATTTGATAAACATGGAATCTGTATACTTTGCTTCTCAACGTTATCCCTGGCTGGATGACTGGGATGAACTGAAAAGCAGTAGAGCCAGACACCCTTGTCTACCTTTATATACATTTGACTTGAGTCGCCAAGTCGCGCCGAACGAAACTCGGTTAGCTGCGTATGGGTGCATGTTGACGATCAATTGGGCATCACATAATCAACACAGTGGAGACTTGCAGTAATCACCTCCACCTTGGGAGATAAGCCTGAAATGGAGTGTAATCATATCCACGGGTTGTGTCGTCTTCCTCAAAGCTGCGACCAGTCAACAGAATATCCTGATCGGCCGAGCTCCGTTGCACGCCTGGAGTGGATCGTGTTTCATTTGCCTTTGGCCATGTACCAAGGAAAGCCACATTCTTTCGCGCTCCCTAATGGAGTATAGACAGACCTGCAGTTTCATGCTTCCCGTGCGATTAGTGCTGACACCTTGATTCCATGACATTTGAAAGCAAATTGCTTACCCGGATGAAGCTCAGTGGTTTAAAGACTTTTCCTACCAATGGAATTCCCACAGAGACAAAATATAATGTGGACAGTGATCGGCTTGGAATTACCCACAGATAGTTTACATCCTTGCCGAATCTGGTGCACCCGAGCAAGCTATAACTTAGTACCAATGATCAAGCTTTTGTACGCGCAATTCGTCCCACCATTTGTTATGTTACACTAAATTGAGTGGAGCCTCCCCGGACATCGATGTCCGGAACTTGTAAAAATAGAGGATAAGACTACCAACCGAAAAATCCGCAGGGTCACAGATAGATGAAGTGGATAACCGCGCTCTCCCTTTTCCTTGTTCTGATGAGCTCTCATACATCATGGAAAACATTCGATATGCCCCTTCTTTGCAGGCAAAGATCACTGGAGAGCTCGACCAGAACGCAGGACTCGTTCTTTATCGTGGACTCCCTTATGCTTCAGTGAGCGCCCGCTGGACACACAGTATTGTCAAAAGTACCCTGAATGGTAATACTTTCGACGCTACCTAGTTTGGGCCGCGATGTCCCTAACGAAATGGAGCTGTCTTAGTGAGTGGCGGTGTCGCCGATCCTTCTCCAGGGGATGATGAGTTCCGTTGTCTAAATCTCAATATAACGACCCCGGTGGAATCCGTCTCCACTTCAGAAGATCCACCGTGTCCCCTTTTACCAGTCATGGTGTGGATTCATGGGTAGGTAGCCCCTCCCCGAATACCAAGTCCCCAAACACAATCTATCCTGCGAAAGATGTCCCTTCGCGCCAAGATCACTGACAAGGATAGTGGCGCTTTTGCATTCGGCTCCAATTCCGTCGCTCGGTACCGACCGCAAGCCTTTGCCGGGCAGGCGAAAAACCTCGGTAAGCCGGTGGTTATGGTGTAGATCAATTACCGACTAGGCGCATTGGGCTTTGCTGCTTCGAACGACATCACACTGGAGACTGGCGACCCACGCACTGGAAATTTTTGGCTTGGTGGATCAACAGAATGCCTTGCTTTGGGTCAATGCCCACATTCGGGATTTCGGGGGTGACCCATCGAATATCACCGCGCTTGGGGTCAGCGCCGGTAGTGCCAGCATCCACCATCATCTATTAAGTGGCGTTCCACTTTTTGATCGCGCAATCATGATGTCTGATGTCGCTCTAACTCTCGGTCCGTATCCGGTGCAGGCTTTGGAAAACAGCTGGAGAATGATGTGCGGTCGATATGAATTGACACAAGCGACGCCAGCAAAGCGAGTAGAAGTGTTGCGTAAATTGGAGCCTCTGGATCTGCTGGAGGCATACTCAACAGGGGTCGCTGGACCCGTTGCTGACGGCAAGAGGCTGCCGTTGAATTGGGGCTTTGCCGATCCGATGCCATCCTCGCGGTGCAAGGCGATCATTATTGGTGATACTAATGCGGAGTCTATTGGCTACAAACCCCTAGTGAAGCAGCTGTCTCAAACTTACTTTCATTGACGTGTGAGCGAAACATTCTCCCTTGATGATGCGTATGAACTGCATACTCATTTTCGCTTCACGGTACAGCCAGAGCCCGATGAAAGCTTCATAGAGAAAGTTTTGTTACTCTTGGGGACTGTCATATTCCATCTGCCCAACTTGCAAATCGCTAAGCATGGCAAACAGTCAAATCCGATGATAGATATGTTTCTGTACCATTTTGAAGAGCCATCCCCATTTGCAGGGTCAACATACGGTTTCTCATACCATGGTTTATGCGCCCTCCTTCTCCATCTTAACAGCTTAGAAGAATGCCCTCAGCCAACTCATCATGTGTCTCTTGAAGCTCAACGTATCTGGGCGGGTTTTGCATACGGAGAACATCCGTGGGAGGGCTACTCAGAGGCCCACCGCTTCATGCAGTTCGGACCGAAAGGTGGCTGCGGGATGCAAAGCCAGGATAGTGATACAACAAGGAATTACGGATTTATGTCATGGTTGGCAGAGCATTTTGATCAGTTTTACCCTTTCCTGCGAAGTCTCCTGACTGAGCTACGAGAGAAGTCCTCGGTGTGGAAATAGGAACTTCAAATTGGCAGATTTCAGACAACCCCACCCGGAAATTCCAGAGCGCAGTATAACCCAGATGATTTTGACACCTTCGCTCCATAGACCTCTACTGGTAGGTCTGATGTCCTCCAACGATGACAATGCCATTTTAATTTGTTGTAGATATTCGTTTCTCCAATCTCGCGTGTTGTAAATATTTGTTTGATGATATTGTAATCTCAAATGTAGCGCGGAAAGACTTGAACCCGATTCATGCGTAAATTGGCAAGAATGGTGTGCGAGTACCCTCGGTACGTCTTGTAAACCACTTGCCGACCTCCATACTGCTGGCTTTCAGCGATTATTTTAGTCCATGCATTATTTCTCTAGCCACAGCACTAGCGCATTTCAAGGTTGGAATACAAAAATAAAACAATGCTCAATGAAGCTAGACTAAATGCGGCCATATGGATGACTTGATGGATAATCGATCACCCCTACCTGTCGTCCGTTGCATCTCCGCTCAACGGCATTTTGCTGGTGATACATCCCCTTGGCAAAATTGATGCCCACAGAATTATTTCCTCATGATTCCGATAAATGACATATGCAAGTTCCAACAATTAGGGGGTTACAGGTGGTTGCCTAGGTATCATTTATGCAAAATTTAAAAGGTTTGGAAGAAGTAACTCAGTAAAGATAATATTATGAGGTACAACACAGTTCATTAATCATAGTTTCTCTTTTCCTCTAGGCAACATAATACTACTCTTTCCTCCAGCTGACGAGTAATCCTTCATCTTGAAAGTAAGTCGTCTGATAAGGGACATCTAATCATGAATATCTGGCAGCACAAACAAACGCCAGTACTCGTCAAAGTCCAGCGTCTGTGTGGCGCCCATACTCTGGCCCTTGGTCTCCCTTTGTGAGAATCCATTGCCCAGGTAAGCAAATCTATTCAAACTAGCCTCCGCAGTCCTTTGAATATTGAAGTCTTCCCACCGTGGGTTCTTGATAGCTTCCATGAAATGGAATGATGTTCCACCATAAATTGCCACGACAGGTCCGTCAACGGTGCCACGCTTGTACCAACTGCGGCAACCACGAGTCCAGACAGTGCGCTGCAAGTACTGCTGCATGTGTTGATTGTATTCTTCGTTCACATCGTTTCGTACTTCAAAGCTACCGATCATTTCAGTTTGCAACTTCTCCAGCCACTTGTAGACATATAAAGCAGTCGCTTGGATACCCAAAACCAGTGAGCCGTTGCTGATTGGGCTGTTGGGTCCGATGAAGCAGAAGTAATTTGGCATGTCCGGTACCATGAATCCGAAGTAAGCCTTAGGTTGTTCAACCTCCCACTTTGACGCCAAGTTCACTTTGTTTCGTCCGATTAAGGGAAATGACGGCTTGAATGAGGTGTCAAAGCCTGTTGCGCACACGATAACATCATACTCCTTCTCTTCTCCGGACCGTGTTAGAATTCCTTTCTCAGTGATACGAGCGACGTCATCCCACCACATATCAACATTGTCTTGTGTCAAGGCCTCGAGGAATCCTGGCCCGGGGGTCTGTCTCCGGCATCCGACGGGGAAGTCTGGTAGTAAATATTGCGCGGCCTTCCGGCCCTTCTCACTGTCGCCAAGTCTCTCAGTCATGCTCTTGCGGAAAAGCTCCTGAGCGCGCTTTTGAACGTCACTATCTGCAAGAGCACGCTGGAAGTTCTCGATTCGACGGTCCATAATAGCAGCTCGGTATTGCCGAAGCACCTCGGGGTCCTTGAATACGGCCATGCTCTCGGGTGTAAAGTTATAATCAGCATCCATGTCAGGATCGTTGGCGGTTGGCTCGTTGATACCAGGCGCTGGGGAGATCCAAGTCTGTGTCCTGACGTAGACGTCCATAGAATCCACAAGCTTGGCCAGTTGAGGCACGATCTGAATGCCTGAAGACCCGATACCAATGCTTGCCACCTTCTTTCCAGTGAAATCATACTCTTGATCCCACCGAGCAGAGTGGATGAGCTTGCCCTTGAAATTGTGGATGCCTTCGATATTCGGCCACTCCCATTTGCTATAGTACTATTAGCACAAGACACCATTAGAGTCTGGGAACTCCATAAGTAACGCTTACTTCAGCACACCGCCAGCATTGATAAAGACATCGACATCGTCCTGGAAGACGACCCCGTCGCCGTTCTCGACTTGGATCTCCCACTTGGCTTTGTCTTCATTCCAAACAGCCGCCTTGATGGAGTGACGGTATTTAATGAACTTGTTGCAGTCGTATTTATCAGCCACGCCATGCATATATGAATGGATCTGCTGGGAGGTGGCATAGTAATTCGGCCAATCAGGGTTGGGCGCAAAGCTATAAGCGTAGTTGTGCGCGGGGATATCGCATTTGCATCCGGGGTATCTAGCAATGCAATTCTAGATCAGCTCACGTCCTTGTAGGAAAATCGTACGGATTCTGTCCAGGTTAAGGTCCTTACCTATTTTCCAACCACGTTCCACCCAGATCCTCATTCCTTTCGTAGACGACTAGCTCCGCATTCGAATTCTTCATCCGCTCACTGAAGACAATACTCATCATGAGACCCGAGTAACCGGCTCCCATGCAGGCAACTCGTATGGGGCGCCGGGTTCCGATAGGCTGCTCGATAATTTTATAGAAGGGGTCTAGAAGAGATGCAGCCTCCTTCTCCAAGTCGAGCGCGGCGTCAAGGGGGCACGCCTTTGCATCTTTCTTGTTTAATGCAGCCGTGTCTGGCTCTGTGGTGATTACCGAGGGGCTCATCGTTAGAAATAACTTTGATCTTATGGCGAGATGTTTGAATATTTCAATTCATAATGAGCCGAGTCGCACGGATATATAAATGCCCAAAGTTTCCAAATTGTAAAGTGTCCATTTAGCAATACTCCAGAAGAGCTTCGGAGACTAATGTCCGACGCGTCAAAGCCTAGGTCGAGAAGATGGAAACCAATGTCCGGTGAGTAATATGACGTTGGAATGGATGGATTGTGCTGGCATTGCCAGATCCGAATCGTTTCTTGGCAGTCTAGGATTGCTCATGGGGTAGCAGAGAACAAGTAACTAAGGCGCTGAGGAGAGAAAAGAAGAAGGGTATCATTAGTATCATTATATCTAAGTGTACAAAAGAATAAGCAAAGGCAGGAAAGAAGCTGGGAGAACACGAAATGTAGCAGTGAGGCGTCCAAGGAGGGTCGGAGTACGGAGCCATATGATCAATGTGGACCAATCAGAATCCCAACGTTGCCCTGCTAGAACTTCCGCCGGACATCGATGTCCGGCACGTGACACTCTCACAACGACCACATATCGTTGCAAGACCATCAGAAGAAGAGATGCAAGCAATACTAAGATTGTCAAAACAGAATATGTCTTCCTCTGGGAAAGGGATTCGTAAACACAATCGAGACTCAACCTCTGGTCCTACACCAGGACTAGGTGAGACGTGCAAAACGTGCACACCATGTCGCCAAAAGAAAGTGAAATGCGACGGGACGCGACCCCAATGTCTTGAATGCAGAACTACAGGTCTCACTTGCGTATACGCTCGTGATGCAAGACGAGAACCAAGGCCGTCAAGGGCTCGGGTGCAGAGCCTGGAGGCTACGGTTGCAACAATGCTGGAGCATATGAAAGCCTCAGGCATGCTCCCGGCCCACGTACAGGCTAGAGACTGCATTCCACCTGCACCAGGAGGTAAAGGTCCCGACAATCCCAGTGATGGTGCTTTAGATCAACAACAGAGTCAAGTTTGCCAAGTGGAAAACCTCAACCATCTTGCCTCGACCGCAGCTATTGCTAGGCCACTACCAACCCCATCTGCATCATCGATTTCGAGCAGATATGACTTTCCTTCAAAATCTCCCTTACCGCATTTTTCAAACAATGCCAGGGTCGCAGGACGTGTGGCATACCAAAATCCGAGAAATGAGGATATGGAAGAAGGTTACGACTTGGGAACGTCAGAGTCTATATCAACAAGATATGCTATGCATGCTACTTTCCCTGGTGTGGACTCGACGATCGGCCAACAGCAGGTGCAAAAGGAAACAGAAGGTGCCACTCAGGGTGATATTGCTATTGGAGGGACCTCCGGGATGTCTCCATGCGAAGCCCGTGTCGCTGGAGCATTTCATGAGCATGGATGTGTCTCATTAGTGCACGGATTGTCCAGCATCATGAACCCCGCGTCTAGGGCCCAGTATAAAGAGAATATCTCCGACATGGTGAGCAAGGGGAAAATTGCCATCGCCACCTCCAGAGCTCGACTTATCAGCAATGCCGCCTTGCAAAGACAACGTGAAAGTCGCATCTTCCGCCAACCATATAATTTGATGGATCTTGATGGGTGTGAGCCTGAGCTAGCGAAGCATCTGCTGGATCTACACTTCAATCGCCAGCATTATGCCTATCTTATCTCTTACCGCCCAGCCATCATGGACGGCCTCTCTAATGGTGGAGGCCCTTGGGTTAATAAGCTGCTTCTAAACGCTATATACTACTCAAGCACACTTTATAGCGATAGGCCATATCTGCGCTCTAAGCCAGAGGACCAAAGCAGCGTCGGTGCTCACTTCTACAGCCGATTTCGACAGCTTCTGGGGGACGCTATCGACAAGCCGAGTATCCCCTCTGCTATGGCTTTGCTGCTCACCAGCGCAACTCTGGTCTCCCAGGGCCAATCAAGCGCCGGTTGGAATCTGTCTGGCACTGCATATCGCATGATTATTGATATGGGATGTCACTTGACGCTTGGGCCAGATCATCAAAGCACGGTCACGTCCAGCGACCGCCACCTCCTAGCTCGAGACTTGGAACAGGAGATGCGGACACGACTTTACTGGGGTGCTTTTGCTACCGATGCCACACAGTCCCTATACCTTGGACGTCCGTGCATGTTTGCCTCCACTGAAGCCAGGGTCCCAATGCGATTCCTGGACACATTTGAAGAGCTTGAGGAATGGGAGCCGTATATCGATCCGCAATCGCCGGTCCCTCCACCTCCAGCGTACGCGTCACAGCCAGCTTATGCTATTTCAACGTTTACCTTTCTGGTCCGCCTATTTCAAATATCCGTCCAAATAACCGACTTATACGGCATACAAGCTATGAAGTACAGCTCAGAAGATATAAGAAACCAGAAGATTGCCATCGGCAGAGAGCTGGATAAATGGTCGAATTCGCTGTCAGATCATATGAAGTTCGATCCAGATGGATCATTTATCCCGCCTCCGCACCATATCACCCCCCTGTAAGGTTGACCTTTTTTCTGACACATCGAAAGTACCAGGACTGATGTTGTGGGCTAGTACTACCTATCACGCCTTGACTATCCTTCTACATCGGGCTTTCCTTGAGGAAGGCCATCTCCGGCGCCACAGCGGGGAAACAGACCGCAGGCAATGCGAGGAAGCGTGCATAAACAGCGCTCTGGCGATTCAAAAGCTGATCCGTGCATACAGAAAAGCTTTCACACTCCGCCGCGCGCCCTTCCTTCTATCTTATGCTGTTTACTGCGCTGTGATTGTGATTATTCGTCAGGAGCGACACGATCGCGGGCAGTTCATAGAGCCCATATCGTTTTTCTGGACTTGTCTGAGCGAGCTACAGCACGGATGTAACTTTGGGTTGAAGAAGCCTCTCAGTATCCTCAGAGATATGGTTTACGAGTTCCGTGTCAGTGTCGAAGAAGGAGGAGTAAATGGGGATGAGATGCCCCAGCAGACGTGCCTTGACCAAACATTTTTCCAACTTCCGATGAATCCTCCAAGCAATGAACCATCCATGAATACACCAGGGAATATTGCAGCCCCCGACTATCTAGGTATGGAATATTTCAATCCCGGCCTTGAGAACTTGTCGCCTGGTTTTTTAAATTCGATGAATGAGTTGGAGAATGATATTACCCACGATACTTTATACGGGCTGTTTGCACCTCCAAACATTTATCGGTGAGCACCTATCCAAGTCGATACAACATTGTTACTTTCAGCTATAGAGTTGAAATGGATGGATGGCCTTGATGAAGTAATACATATTCTATCTATGCCAAAACTACATATAACTTCTGCACAGTCTCATACCATGTCAGGGGTTTCAAATTTCCAGACCCTCCGAATATTAGGCTTAGCCGCATTGCTCCGGATACGCAGAGTCCACTCCGTCACACCAGCCTTCCACTCGGGGCCTCCCAATCCATTCACTTTGTCGTAAAAGTTCAACCCGTAAAACTTCGCCGTTTCCACCTCTCCATACACCTTCACCAAACCGTACCGTCTGGCCGCATTCCAACCCGGGACTAGAGTCAGCTTTTCTCCATGCTCATGGTCATACCAATCGTGGTAATCTTGTTCCTTGTCCGCTCGAGGAGTAGACCCGTTAGCCACCATTATGGAGCCCGCAACTGGGGCTTTCAATTGAACATGAGGCGTAGGCTCTGAGGAGTTGGTCCCGTTGAACCGATCACGACCGTTGATGTAGGCGCACACTTTCCATGAAAGTGAGGCTGACTCCGCATTGTGGGTGCTCAAGTCGGTGTTGTAGTATTCGGGTGTTGAGAGTACCGGCGTGATGTCGCTGAGGAAGTAGACGGTGTTGAACGAAGGCGCTCCGCCGTCATTGGCTCGGAGGATGTACGTTGCTTCGACGTCTGGGAAAGGTGATACCGGTCTCTCGGGTGTCTCAGAGAGACGCATGACAATACCTGGAACAGCCATGATATCCTTTGTTGTGGCTCGGTTGTATGATATCGGATGGTATCACTGGGGGTAGAGAAAGGACTGCTTCCTTCCAACGCTGGTATTCAGAGTCAGTATATAGTGGCGAAGATATTGGTCAATTATATGACAGATGCCACGGAGGATGGAACCCAATTTTCAATTACCGGACATAGATAGCCGGGAGAAGCTCATGCATTCATCACGATTTCCCCACACTGGACATTGAGCACCGTTACTATGACATCACGCTCTTTTGCGAATGAAAGATTATCCCCTCTGACATTTTTTATCTAATGAAGATACTAATAGCTCTATGATTACCATACAGGCCGCCCACTTCTCGTTTTCTTACCATTGAGAATCACAACAAACCTTGAAGCTCTTCAATCCTGCAGACCTCTTACAATGGCACCTCCAATGAGCCCTCTCCCTTCTTTCAACCAACTCCCCTTACGAGAAGGTGACCCACCACATTCAGCATGGGGACTGTGGGGCAACGGTTCAGACAGTGCACTGGGATCACTGAACTATCTCACGGATGATTTGGTCCTGAGAACAATCCAACAAGAAATCAAAACAGGAGAGAGAGTTGGTCTAAAGTGTGTCATTACCAAGTAACTCTATTACACATAGGAAGATGTACTAAAAAATTGAAAAAGCCTCGCTTTGGATCTGTTCGATCCTCCCCTTTTGGGAAGGGCTGGTTTCAAAAAAAGTATCATTGACAAGAGCCCACTGGTAGTGAACGATGACGTGGTGAGCAGATTAATCAAAGCAATTGAATCAAAAAGCTGATATGATACGCAAAAGATCAGCTTTAACACACAAGGAAGTTCTCAATGGGATAGCTTGCGTCATTTTGCCTACCAGCAGGACCAGAAGTTCTATAACGGGTGAGCATATTTTGGCTCCCGATGAAGTATACGAGTACTGATGCAATGCCAGAACTACCCAGGCCGAGATTCATGCAGATTGTAACACATCCGTGAACGGTCTTCAAGCTTGGGCACCACGGGGACTTGCCGGTCGCGGTGTTTTGATAGATTATTATTCATATGCTATTCGAGAGGGTATCGACGTGCAGCACTTCTCCTCTCATCCAATCTCACTCGATAACATGCTGAGTATTGCAAAGGAGCAAAACGTTGAGTTCCGTACAGGAGATGTGCTCTTTTTGCGTACGGGATATGTTGCAGGCTATAAAAAGTTAGACCAAGCTGGACGCGAGAGGGTGGCTGGTGTCCGTGAATGGTGTGGTCTACGGCAGTCGCGTGAAACCACAGAGTGGTTATGGGAGAGACAGTTCGCTGCTCTAGCGAGTGACTCGCCTGGCTTTGAAGTTCGACGTGAGTTGCCCTCTGATTAGTCACATTGAGATTTGCTAATTGTGTTGAGCAAAGCGCCAACGGAAAAAGCATGGCATCTTCATCCAATCATGTTGGCTGGATGGGGAACACCCTTAGGGGAGCTATTCGATCTGGATGCTCTGGCTGAGCTATGTGTGAAAAACGGGCGGTGGTCTTTCTTTTTCACTTCTGCCCCCTTGAACTATTCTGGGGCTGTGGCATCTCCTCCAAATGCGACGGCCATTATGTGAGTGAATAAAAGTTGTTCAAGGATTCAGAAACCTAGAACAGCAGAAGGGAGCAATGCTTAGCAATTCAATAATACCCTATTCATGTAAATAGTGGTATTTTTGGGCGAAGGGACATTAGGAACATCCTCAGTATATCCGATCCACGAAGTTCGCAGAATAAATGCCACAGAGACAGATTAATGTGTTGAATGTATTTATCTTCCTAAGAACCCTAGTCCTGACTCTACCCAGGTTGTCCTCTTCTGCTCTTCGCTTGAACCATACACAGTCACCCACGCCTCGTCCACCGCAGCCTGCGCATTGAACTTAGCCCATGCCTCCTTTTCCAGATAACCAGAAAAGACCATGAATGTCAGATCCTTCTCATCCTCTCGGCGAAGCACCCAAAAGCTGAACACCTGCTCGACGTTCTCCGCTTCTACTGCAATTTTACGGAGATGATCGAAGACAAGGTCACATTTTCCAAGTTCAGTCCGGAGCTCATCCACCACGATGTATTGCTTTCCGTGAACCAAGCCACCTGCGAAGTCTATAGAGCCCCTGCGTGTCAGAAAGCCGACATCGGTGGGTCTCCAAAAACGAAGATCACTCGGTTGCTCCAGTAATTCCTCTTCGCCGACGGCGATTCGAAAGGCCTTATACTCGGCGCTAGCGCGGTGTTCTATAGTGTTTGCTTCGACATCCTCGTAGCTGTATATCTCCTATGTTATCTTCAGTTCAAATTGATGATGGATATTGGACGTACATTTCAAATCCCCTGAGCCAATGGTGTGGGACGGTATCATTATCCTGTGCGCTTTTGAACCAGGCATATCCGAGACATTTCGGCTCGTGGCTCTTGGTTACAGGTGCAATATTGCCGATGTGCTGTAGGAACTATCGCGACTTTAGCAAAGGCCTCCTCTTACATTCGGCATCGTTAGATGATACGTACAATGTCACGCTTTGCAGAGGAGGCGCACCTGGATAGCGGCGAGATAATTAACATGAGTAATGAGTGGTATCAAGTTGCCCATTAGATATCCATCGATGAGACTTGGAGATAGGATATTTTGGCAATTATAAACAACCGGAGACATGTATCCGGGATCAATACTTGAAATTACTTGGCCGGAAAGATGTTCTCCAATTACCCCGCCCAATCGGACATTGAATGCCCCGCATTAGTGACAAATTACGCATCCAATGCCAGAAAAGGTCTCAAAAAGAGGTTGAAGCAGGCTCAAATATCCAAAACATCTTTATAAGTCAGACTCATCATCGAAAATGTCCGCTGAAACTCCCGTTTTACCTGCCTCGTTCCTCAACAGTTCCCTGTCCCTCCCGTCGGCAGCAATTCGTCTCAGATGGTACATGTGCGTCATTGTCACGTTATCTTCACTGAACTATCCCGATGCAATCCCTCAAGTCTACGCTCACCTTGACAAAAATTTGCTGTCTTCAATGTCACCCGAAGATCGCTTTGCAGCTGTCCAACAAGTCCGCGAGGGACTTATCAAATCGACCGGCATAGTAGGCGCCTGCAGAACAGGGAACGCGATGCGCACCTTATCAACATGCATACCGGAAGAACTGCGAGAGAAAGAGTCACCGAGATCAAAAGAATCGGACCAAATGGCACGAAAAAGAGGGAAAGAATTCTGGAGCAATATTTATGCTAGGAATCCGGCCTTTGATCCGGAAGCTTCTGTGCGTGCTAGTCCCGACTACGCTTTTATTGTGCGAGGTAAGCGCATGGATTATGGTCTTAGTTCAGAGCGTGAATTCGGTTAACATTGTAACAGAGGTTCTCTATGCACGGATATTCTCATTTGATGGTATACTTGATGCGTTGACAACGGGGTATGCTATTGTATCGGGACTGTATGGTATGGATTGTCAGAATCAACTGCAGCATCACATGAAGGGTATGCTCTTTAATGGTGCTACGAGGGAAGATCTCAAAAACCTTCAGGAGCTTTGTCTGGGTCTGGCGAAAATTCTTGGTGTCAGGTTTAGGTATGGTCCTGCCCCAATCCCTACTATTCCTGAAGGAAGTACATAAGGTATCGCAAGTGACAGAAGTTCAAAATCTATTCGTTGTAATTATTCCATCTTGTCCCTCATATACATGCCAGCCCACAGTATTGCCCAGGCCATGGCCATCAATCTCTGCCTCGGATTCCAGCTCCATTGCTCCCCGCAGATAATCCATCATGCGTGAGTCAAATGCTTTGCAAGCTAGGAGATCTGGCCACCGTCGGAACCCATGTGGCAAGCCTGGGAACAAATGAACGGCCGTTGGGGTGCTGTGGAATGATACAATTAATATCGGTCATTAATATCTGCACAAGTGTTCTTTTGTTGCATGAATAACTTACCGTAACAACTCTAGCTTTTTGGCAAATAGAAGCCCATCATCTCTGAGTGGATCCATACCGGCCACGAAGAATCCAGTTCTTGGCCACCCACGTAGAAGCTCGTCGGGCAAAGTTGCAATGTTCAAAAGCGCGTCGCTTGGATTCTTAGCCGAAAGAATATCACTGAACATCTTGAGCCTATCCCGCGGAATGACAGGCGCATCACGGCACTGGACCTTGGCTGTAATCTCTGGTGAGGAAAATAAATGGAACGGATAGTTGTCTACATGTATCAGCCATGGGATGCCCAGCACCGCCGATTTGATCATCGGCTCACGGTCAGGCTGCGCTCTAGAGGCTTCAAGATCCCGAAACACCACACCGGCTGCCAGACCCGAGCCTGCTGAGATACCAAGAACGCCCAACCCAACATTCTCGTCAATATTGAAAGCTTCCATATGCCCTTCAATGTATACCATGGCATCCCACGCATCTTCATGCTGCGCGGGGTGCTGAAATTCTGGCGTGTGTCGGTAGATAACGCTCAGCACTATCACCCCCAAAGATGCCGCTATGTTAGCACAAAGAAAATCATCCGTTGACTCCGATCCAAATAAAAAGCCTCCTCCATGGAAGTAGATTATCGCTGGCAGCGAACTTTCTCTTTTCAGGCTGCGAGGCATGTACCGGCGCAACGGGATTGAATGACTGCCGCGAGAATTAATGTATAGCGTCGATATATTAACTTTTTCGCGGAGCCCAGATTCATCGACCAATTTTGCGGACGCGATCTCTCGAGTGGCATTGGTGGCATCTCGTAATTCTAATGCTTGGAGAGGATCGTTGCCGTTGAGCCCATCTTGCGCTGCTGCTGGATTTTCGGCAATGAAGGCAAGCCATTCCTTGCTAGAAACTCCAAATTCTGAAAAATCCATGGCGAATCAGTGTAGCTGATAGATTGAACAAGCAAACAGTCATATTGGTAGAACCCCGCGGTAAGATGATGCCCCATTTATCACATGATACTCCCCAGGCGATTCTTCTAGTCGCCCGGACATTGAGGTCCGGGCGCGTTATAATGATGCCTGTACATTAACGTGGGGACAAAGGGTCCCGGGAACATCCTTGCTGTTGGACTTTGACACCGCAGAGATCCGGTAACATATTTCCCCCACGTTCGAAAATTCACCTTGTTTACCATCGATCGAGACTCTCCTAATCACACAGTATGTGGCTCTACTATCCGAGCTCTTGGACACGAAGCGAAAACAAGTGCGATCAATTAGGTTGCGATTGCCACAGGATTTGTTTCAGTAATGACTGGGCTATGATAGTCATCTTGATGATAACGAGGAAATTATGAGAAGACTTTGTACAATCCCCACATTTTGAATTCCATTGCGTTAGCCAAAGAATTCGGCAGCAAAGGCCTTCCGATGGAGCCAAGAGAGAGTAACGCAGAGTGAACATGTATTAATCCTGAAAATTGACAAACAACCTTGGAACAACGATATTTGCCGAATCACCTATCGGTCCCATTAGACTCCCTATTCCTCTCGGCTTTGCATTCTGTTGAACTCATGATGACTCGAAATGATCTCCTCGGCAACGCTCACATTTTCCGGCCTGCCCAATCTCTCTCTGATCCACGCCCCCTTCCACACGAGCCACACAATGGGCGCAAAGGCCAGCAGGCTCCCCACAAGGGCAAACATGATGAATGCAAACTGAAATCCGATCGCATTGCACAGTTTGACGCCGTAAAATGCGACCGTACAGCTGGTACTCTGACGGCAAAAGTTGAAGAACTGGGATACCTCCGAGCCCTCGACACGGTATGAGTCGATACTGTATGTGTAACACACAGTTGCCACAATCTGAATTCCGAAGATGCCTATGAACATACCTGCTAGTGGACCCGACCAATGCGAATTGTATTGAATCGTGAATCCGAATATAAGAAGCCCTGCAGGTATCAGAGCCGCTCCAGTCCAAATACCTTTGAAGCGGACTTCTGGTGGTGGCGAGTCTACACCTAGTCGAATAGAGTCGCGGTGGACGATGTCGTCAATTATCTTTCCCGCGGCAAACTATTTGCTAGTTAGCTTGCGTTGACGGCTAGATCGTGGAGTCTGGTTGGCACTTACCTCGCCGACTATAGAGCCAATGGTCATAGTACCACCATAGGCTAGGCCACACTGCAAAGCACTCCAGCCAAATCTCTCCTTGAAGATAATGGCATAGGTGACAGCTGGGAATATAGCTGTAAAGCAATACTGCGAAGCGTAATACAGACTCGGGAAAAGGACCGATGGGTACAATGCCATGCGAAAGGCGGGTATGACAAAGTGTTTTGCCTTGAGCTCAACCCCAGGGAAGCTTGTCCACGGCCGGAGAAGCTCTCGATACTTAGCCATAGATAACTTTGGAGGCTCAGTGTTGGTGTCAGAGTATAACCTTGGCTTGTAATACATGGTCTCGGGTAAGCCGAAAACCAGAATCGTAAGAGTAATGAAGTTCATGGCTGCGGTGATCCAGAATATCCATCGCCAGCCTAAGAACTTGGCAACTGGCCCACCAAAGAGGCCCGAAAAATGAGATCCAGAGGTCAGCATGACAGTAAACAGACCCAAAGCGCGGCCACGTTGGTGATAGAAGAACAGGTCTGTCACAGTGGCTGGGCCGAGGGCCATAGAAACCGGAAAGATGCCATTGATTGCGCGAATTCCGACTAGAGCACCAAAGCTGTGTACGAAACCGCAGCCAAGAGCAGTGGCAAATCCGATGAAGGTAGTGATGAGATAAACGAAGCGACGGCCATAAACATTTGCCAAAGGAATCCAGATAAAGGGACCGACGCCGTTAAGGGCGATCACAATGGTTCTAGAGACATCAAGATGGTCAGAGACAATATGCTCTTTCATCTTCATAGATATGGGGATTTGGCCTACGTCTGGTACGAGGCTTGGACCTCTGAAACCCCCAAATCCTCTGCTAATAGCGAATAGGCTGAGTTAATGGCAGCAGTATTCCAGGTTCCCAGCTAGGTCCCACTGCGATCAGTCTATGGAGGCAAATTAACATGAACAAAACTATCATACTCACAAATGCGAGCCAGCAAACCTGAAACAGAATCAACGCTTTGAGCCTCGTGGGCCAGTTAAGTGGATCACCCTCATCTTCGGACGGCCGAGGCACAAAATGAGCTCTAGGATTATTGGCTGCCGCCTTGCACTCGATATCATCGATATTTTCAATACATTCTTCATTTTTTCTATCCCATTTTTTCTCGGCAGTGGCTGCCATGATTGAGACGGAGTTCAAATCAAGCAAATCGATTTCTTAGGAAAAACATGGCTCATCGATGAGGTTCTCAAAAGATTAAGTATCTCAGTGGGTCCTGGAAGCATGGATGCCAAGACAATAGTGAATGGTAAAGTGGATCCGAATGGCCGGACATGTACTTCCTTTTCCTTCCCCACATTCCGCCTCAATATATCCGGGATGCATGGGCTCGTCATTCATGTACCCCGCAAATCCAGTCCGTCTCCCCGGGGATTTCAAATCTGCGGCAGATCGCTTTCCCCGGAAAGAGCCTTGTGTTCCCCGCATCGCTGAATGGAGAAATTCCCTTAATGTCGATCTCCAGCGATTCGTTTCATGGCTCGCTAAGTGGGCTTGGGACGGGCTACGCGAAAGCGCTTTGCCGCCATTGACCTTGAACCTCGGGATGGAATGTTGTGAAGGGAATTTATAAAGGAAGCGTTCCGGCCGGTTGATCTATGGGGGGTTTACAGGGATGATCTCTAACTTAAAGCTTCATCTGTCACCATGCTAGCTCGCAAAGTCTGCCTCGCGGCAATTCTTTCTGCTCTTGAAGTCTTTGGTGCCCCAACCTCAAGCTCAAAGACAGCCAAGGATGCTGGACTCCTTATTCAAACATCGAGTGGGTCGATTAAAGGTTTCTTCAACTCCTCAGCCCCTGATGTTTGTCAGTTTCTCGGTGTTCCTTTCGCGGAACCTCCCGTAGGAGATCTTCGCTTCGCCCGCCCACAAGAGGTGACATCTAAGGGAAAGGTTAAGGCACATAAGCTTCCTAACTCTTGTATGCAGTAATTTAGCCTAAATAGCTCTATACTCTATACCACGTACGAGACTAAGTTTCTGATGAATGGTGAGAACTCTAAAGATTGTCTCTATCTTTTCATCTAGGCACTAAGGATCGATAAAATTAAGTCTATGTAACGCCAATTGCCGGTTCTTCTTTATATACCTAGTGGCGGCTTTACTAGCGGAGGTCAAAACTCTCTATATAAGATTCCGGACTAATAGGTATAATGCATATAGTCTAATATTGTGATTATTATGAATAGACCTGGACAAACGGGTAATTTTTTTCCCGTGGGGGCTAGAATGATTGGCCCCCACGGGTCTTTTTTTAAAAGTCTTGCCAAGCCTTGCCAAGACTACCTATTTAAGTAATTCTCTAACCTAAATAGGTAATCCCACGGGTAATGAGACTAGACTTCAGAAAATACCCACGGGTATGGGACTAGAATTTTCTATTACCCGCGGGTTTTGTCCAGGTCTAGTTATATTCAAAAGGTTTCTATATAGACTCTAGAGAACGCCTTATCTTATTATTACGGCAATGGCACCAAGCTATTAGTCTCGTTTATCCTAATCGTGGATAATAAGACCTACTTGGTAAATTATACATAGCGGATCTTAGACGGAAAGATTATAAAGATAGTTAGTGCGCCTCTTATAATAGTGTCCATCCTTATTCTTCATTAACAAAGATACTAATCGTCCCTATATCTCGATAGCCTATGATCATTAGTAGCAATATAAATAAAGGAGCCGGTTTCGTTTTATACACCCCCAGACGGACCCAGAGCTGCTACACTTACGACTATAACAAAGATCATCTCTTGCCCCGTCAATAAAGAAGTGAAGAACCGAAACCTAGGATACTTACCAACATATCGCTACCAGTACACTAGAAACTTCTCTAACGTCTCCCCTCTACCTTGGTTTGGAGCCTATCACAGCTTAGAATTACCGCTGCTTTTCGGTACGCACGATGAATACCGCAGTCGCTCTACTAAGTTCGAGTGGGAGGTCAGCTACGCTATGGAGGCGTTGTGGCTCTCATTTGCTGAAGACCCTACACAGGGACCTGGCCGTGTTGCGATTTGTGACGCTGCTGCTAACCCCAACAAAAAGAGTTACTTTGCTTGGCCGGAGTTCCACCAGGGTGGTGAGGATATGTTACTCATTGCCAAGGATAATGAGATTATGCAACTTGTTTCCTCGGAGAGTATTGACGCTTCCTGTTGATTCATATCGCATTTCTTACCAATGGTTATCGAAAAGAGAGGTAGGACTGTACATATACTAAGTACTTGGTTATGCATATACAGTCCCTGGTCATGAAAATTCGAATATCACATCCACGTAGGTTGAGTAACTTCTCAAAAGTCAGGCAAGTCCCTGGTCCTACTCAACCGTTGTTGAATCTTCTTTATAGAACCAAGTCAAAATGATAAAAAAGGAAGGTTGAAACTAAGCTAGTCAACCTGTAGTGGAACTGAAGTAGGAATGAAGAGATTTTGTATATTTCATGGCCACACATCATATCCTTCTATGCAGCTAATTTTAGCATGAGCCTTCCCAGGTTGGGATGCCGCTGCTTTCTGTTTCGAGTGAATTCAACTTTTATTTCTCTTAAATCAGGAACCTGCAAAGTACGAGGTCTTGGCGGGCGCACGGGGCCTCAACAACCTCTTATATGTATTCGATGCTACCAAGCATCGCCTCCGCATATTACTTTTTCTTTCTCAATCAATTGATGTTCCTATTTACCTTGAACCTCGAAAACCCAATACCTCCGCGTAGGCATCTCAAATCTCGGCACCCCTACATCACAATGCGGTTCAGCATCTACACTATTCTCAGTATAACCCTTTCTCTATCTGCCACCGCGAACCCCCTTGTCAAGAGGAAAGAATAGGAGTGCAGTGTCGTGAGCCACGGTGACAACGGCGGCTGGGTGAGCTGCCGCCGACAGCCGCGATTGGCTGGAGAGTATTGGGGAAAGATTCAGGATGGGGTTAAGTCAGACTACACGTGCTACGCGGTTGGAGATTGTTACGAAGGAAACTGGTGAATTTGCAAATTCCAAGATTTCCTGATTTCTCTTTGACTGAAAGTTGGACTTTATAGCACCTGGGATTGGAATTGGGATATGGGGTGCTATATTAATGGTTACTGGTGCAGTACTAGTAAGTTATTTTCCTGTTAGTGGATATTTTGGACGATTTTATCTAACTACAATGATTCGGTGTAGAGAATCTCCCTAAATGCACGTCAGCTATTCCATGATTAGGCCTTAGAAAAATAATAATTATAGGGATTTCAATGTTTTGTATTTTGTGCCTCTTATTATTTTAGAATTACGCCTAACCTATAGGGGCAATTCCCTTAGACACTAAGGGATTTAGGGTAAGCGGCTCTAGTATGGGGAAATAAAAGTGGGTCGGGGTCTAAAGCATTTAAACTTCATGAGTCTAACGGATTTACATTCTACCCTTAGGGGAAGCTAATATTTTTATATGTAGGCTGTGCCATAACCCGCAAATGGATAGGCCAAGTCAACCCGCAACCCTCCCCATGCGGGTTGCGGGTTACCCACGCTGGCCCATCTTTGCATAAAATTCTGACACTTTTCCTAAACTGATTAGATAAATTTGATTATTCATATGATTAATTACTGTTGTTTATACATGTTTTAGTCCCGCGTATGAATTTCAGGTTATTTAATTAGGGTACATTTACTTTATACATTATTTACTTTAACGATTCATTAGTAAATATTCTATTTAAAAAAACTACTAAGCTATACTATTAATACTCAAAAATAGAAGTAAATACTACATAATCTATACAGAGAGAGCTATTTCTATGTTTGTCCTATTTGACGACCCATTGGGTAACCCGCAAACCCACGCGGGTTTCCCATAAGAACCCTCAACCCGCGTGCGGGTTAAACAGACTGACCCATTTCCCTACCCATAGGGAGGATGGGGCGGGTTCGGGTGCGGGTTCATGCGGGTCATGGCACAGCCTAGTTTTGACTAAAGTAAGGTCTGGAAAGGATCCTTAATTTATCCCCTCATGATGCATAGCTGTTGAGCCACTACTCTGTTTAACCACCTTTCACCATAACCTTTACCACACCGTTGAACTACCTCCATTGAGAATGTGCAATTTATTTAGAACCCACGATTCGGGTGCAGGCAATACGACGCTCTATTCAGCGCTCTTCATGGCACTCCGGGCGGACTTTTTCGCCTGAATATTCAGCACATATAGCAACTGCACATCTGCCGGAGAAACCTTACAGCGAAGTGTATCCTCTGTATCCTTTGCAACGATACTCTAGACGAGACTATAGCGGGGCTGACCTATCAGGATCAAAGCGAGTGCTTCCGATAGATGCCTATCTTCTATTATGTTGTATCGTACGTTGCTTTATGTGGGTAATCCTGTATTCACCTGGCGCTTACTATAAATATCATATGGATAAAAGCTATCCGCTGAGCAAGTCAAGCCGATATCAGCCTGGCCCTCTGGCGCCTGGCTCTCAGCGGATATACTCGGGTTCCTTTGAAGATACTTAGACCTCAAGAGTCATAGGCGACAACCTATCTTGGAAGCGAGACACTGCCTTCACTTCTGCCTGCTAACCGATTCAATCAAATCTAGTGCATCCCGCGATATCCACTGGCTTTCTTGAGCCATCTCGTCTAGTCGCCATCATAACTGTCGTTTACATTGAGTGAATGCTCTTTCAGCTCATTTAAAGCGTAGGACAATCTGGAAACTAAGTTTCTTCCTATGACTGACAAATGTATTTAATTAGCCCGTCTCGGAAAGCATCCATTTTGAAGACTAGCAAGGAATTCACACATGAATGAGTAAAGCACAATGGTAATATGTAGCACATGAGAGATTATTCACAGAACCAAAATGATGACCCTTTGTCAAATGTACGCCTCTCCTAGGACACTCACCTCTATAGGTCGTACAGCCAAGATAGCTTCGATCCCATCGATTCAATTACAACCTCATTCACACTCAGCAGGTCACAGCATCGTTAGACGAGCTCGTATAACCCAAGCTGATGAAAGTTTTGTAGTTCCAATAGTCAGCCTGTGTGCCCTGTCCATCCACAGTCGCATTGCCGAAAAATTTGGCTGTCCAGTACGAGCTGCCTCGAGTGTACTTCTTCCATGCGGCAATTCCAGTCTCCAGATCCTTCTTCCGGCTCGAAAAGGTGTTGTCAATCTCCGCTTGAATAGCCCATTCTCCGATGAAAACAGGAAACTTGCCATCTCCGGGCGCGGCCACAGCGTCTTCACAAATGTATTGAGTGAGATTTGCGGAGCTAGCACCACGGCCCGCAAAGTAATAGTTGTGTACATCGAAGACCAAGTTTGATCCGGTAGAGAACTTGGGCGACCAATATTCTTCACCCTTGAAACTTCCCTGCATCATGACTGGGATCTTTGAGTTGACGGCTATAGTTTTGGTGATAACTTGACTTATGTAGCTCTGTACCCATTCGGCACCACTATCAGTCAGGCAGTAGGGGCTACCAAAGAGTGTGATGTCTGGTACATCGACGGGTTCATTGATTGGCTCGATGGTGAAATATTGTGGGAATTGAGAATTGTTGATGAAGCTAAGAACAGCATCAACAGCTTGCAAAGAATAGGCGAGGGCTGTCACATTGTTAAACCAGCCATAATGCCCTTCCGCTTCCCCAAATGCCATTCCATTGACGCCACCAGGAAGAGAGTGAAGATCAATAATAATGTGCATGCCGTACTTATTGATGGCATATGTCGCAATATTTTGGAGGAATGAAACTTGATTGCCAGTGTAAAGTTGAGACCCTGGGACTTTGATCCAGGCAGCGTAGGTGGTAGGAATGCGAAGAACGTTTACGCCTGCCGCGGCGAAAGTATCGATGTCGGCAGTGGTAATCCAAGTGGCATATCGGCGCTCAAGCACTGGTCCGCACTGGGAGCCTAGATGGGCACAGAGGCCCCATTCATCCGGAGCTCCCCCAGAATAGGTTCCCCACCATGTTGTGTCAATGGTAGACTCTTGGACGAGCCACCCACCGAGATTGACACCGGCAGCATCGAACGACTTCCAGTCGAGGTAGGTTGGAGTAGCCGCAGAATGAGCGATTGAGGCAGTGAATATGCCAGAAAGCAATATAATGGGATGGAAGTTCAACATTTTTCGCAGCCAGTATAGGATGCAACGGTAGACACTGCGAATTGACTGTTTGGATGTCGAGCATGATTTGAGTAATTAGTAGGAGCCTTATATATTGATATTGCCGATCCTAATTGATGAAATAACTATAATTAGGTCTCGTCACCCCCGCAGAACGCTAGCGAGGCTGGTAAATAGTATCAATGCCGGCTAAGGATGCGAAACCTGACACTTTTCCGTACTAGACGTTGCTGAAACCCTTACCTAGCTCGATGGGGACGACTCCGTCGAATTTCCCCCAAATCTTCGGGAGGTATCTCCACTTTCCGTCACAATACTCTGCAGAGCACGCACTATCATGCGCTTGCATACACCCAAATCTTAATTTGATGTTTTATTAGTGGCGTGCCTTTTCGGGCTTGCATCACTCCGAAAAAGTGTCCACATCTACTAGATTGTTTGTATATCGGGAGGGACAGTTTGTGATTCAATACACTGGCTTGGCCTCATTTTACTCTCATCCAATCAGGCATCTGTCACGGTGTTGCTCGGATTATTCTGCGCCGAATTTGCCTCACACATAATTATGGTCGGTATTCAAGTTGCGACGCGGTAATAATGTTGGCTTCAAACAAGACGTAGTTGAGGTCGCACCATACGCATTCATTCACTCTTTGGATAGTGTAGCATATATTGGAATACTGAAAGCCTAGAGGACATTATTAAAGGAATGTTATCACTATGAGAGGCGAATTCAGCTGAGTCTTGCACATTGCGTGGAGACGTATCGGGTACATTTGGCAGTTGCAGACATACTGATAACTTCGGGCTGGCTTACTGCATACTAGTGGTGCCCGAGCAGGATTAAAGCGCGATTTTAAGGCTAGACTCGATTCTGAGAAAGCATAGACGTCCAACTCGGTACATCGATGACCGAGATCCGAGGCTGGCATGATATGCTGTGTCTTCTTTAGAAAAGAAATTAATTTGCCCAAGCCTTTGGGTCCCATTCATGTTTTGTCGTCGTGGGGTGGGTCTACGCATTTTGGTTTGCGCCATTTAGTCCCTGCGTCAGCTATGGTGGCTGCCTGGGTATTGACAAATTGGAGCAGACACTAGGAGGGGGTGGGGGTGGGGGTGGTGGTGGGGTGGGCCAAATCTCAGCCAATGAAATCGAAATGCAGATTTATTATTTTAGCTTGGTTAAAATAAGGTTCCAAAACCGTCAAGTCGCTACGGAGGTTCTTGTGGCCACAGGGTTATTCAACAGGCGCAAGACTTACTGGCTGAGACGGCAGGGATGGGCGGACAGTTCACGGTTCGCGTACCAAGAGTTGCACAATTCAAGGCACCGATCATCAAAGCTATGCCAGCAGTTCCTGTCGTGAACACTTTTCTTCCAAAATTTCAGTACATAGTATTTTCTCTTTCCCAATATTCGTAGGAGTCCAAACACTAGTCTAGCATCAATTTACGATTACTTCAGATGTCTACGGCATACAGATTTCAGTATGAGGAAGCGGTCCATTCTTTTGCGAACGTAGACGATATTTGTCATGATTTAAAAGCCCAAAACCGGTACTTAGTGAATATAGAATTGACTGAGCACGCATGAATAATTCTTGTCCCAAACCATAGATACTCACACATTCGCCAACTTCTCAGTGGCAGTGTAAGCCTCCGCAGCCCGCCGCTCTGCCACGGTTGTATAGTGACGGAATTGCCGTGTTGGCACTCTATTCATGAAAAGCTCATCGAGCTCCTCATATGTGCGACATCGGGTCTCTGGAACAAAGAGCCAAGCGAGTGCCGCAAATATCAGCATAAAAGCGCCGTATACAAATCCAATCTTAGCCTTGAGATTTCCATAACCGGGGTTGAACATGTATGGAGCGACGAAAGACCACATCGTGTTCACAGCCGCAGAAATTGAAAGGGCTATAGCAAGGGTTTTGGTGCGAAGAATGGACGTGGGTACTTCGCCCGCGATAGTGTAGACATTAGATCCAACCCCGGCATTGTAGAAGAAATTGTACATGGTGTAGAAGCCAACTGCTGCCATCGTAGAAGCGGATGTGTTGATAGAACCGGCAATCCCCATACAAAGCAGCAGCGTCGTCAACCCAATGCACCCCGCAAGGAACATGGGCCGTCGGCCAACCATATCGCTTATAAGGAAGGAGATGATTGCACCAGACATTGATAGAATTTGGGCTCCAATTTGGATAAGGAACGATTGTCGATCATTGATGCCCAGGTACTGATACATCAATGCTCCGTAGTTAGACACGAAGCCCAACCCGGACATAGGTTCAGACAGGAAGACCAGGATAGCAATCAGGGTTCGCCGTAAGTTAGTCCCTCGGAAGCACTCAGCGTAGGATGCATTTTTCTGCGTCTCAGCTTCGTCCAACGTCAATTTGATCCGCTCCAAGTGTCCTTCGGCATCGTGTAAGTCAGAATATAGTCGACCGAGGATTTTTCGGGCCTCGGGAAGCTTTCCCATTCGGACGAGGTATACAGGGGACTCGGGCATGAATATTTGTCCGATCAAAGCAACAGCAGCGAATCCCCACTGTGCA
Organism: Penicillium longicatenatum; assembly: GCF_028827895.1. NCBI lineage: Eukaryota > Fungi > Ascomycota > Eurotiomycetes > Eurotiales > Aspergillaceae > Penicillium > Penicillium longicatenatum. The sequence goes on along the minus strand of NW_026643117.1, from coordinate 1,971,369 downwards.
CAAATCAAAGACTTCCAAGACCAAGGATTATCCCATTGAGACGTGTAGTAAGACATGATAGCTGAGATAAATGGCCCGATGCACTGCGACAGGTTGCAGAAGCCAATAACAGATGATCGGATTGCGAGGGGCGAAATGTCTGCAACGTATGCAGTGCAGATGTTGAGGAAGGCTCCGATAGCAACAAAATTCAACATTTTCCCCCCAAAGAACATTCCAATAGACGTGGTTGAAAATTCGATAGCGACCGAAGCTATATTGATTGTGGCTGCGACGAGAGTAACAGGTTTTACCCCGAATTTGTCGGCAAAGTAAGAGGCAGCCCATGAGCCCACAATGGCAGCCGCATTGGACCCGCCGCTCATGGCTGACTGCCATTTGGTATCAATAAAGTACTGGCCGTCTTCAAGACGACCAAATCTTTCTTTGAAATCTGGGATACTGATGACGGAGCCAGATGATTGATTCTCGAATCCTCTCACAATGAGTGTCCAGAGCATGACACCGATCCAGAAAAGTAGCCAAGGATCCTTTCGGAGCGTTTCCAAATATCCCCGGTTGTGTTCCTGTTGCTGGATGGCTCGTCCATGCAGTTCGCTTGAAGTTGCTTCAAGCTCAACATGGCGAATGGAATCACCACCCGCTTTCACGGTAGAGCTTCCACGATCGTTGGTTTTATCCATTATCCCTGATAGTAATGGCAGGATGAAAGTGTAAGAGAGAAAAGGTGTTCCAGTTCGAATGCCTCTGAGAGAAGCAGGGCTGTTTCGAGGGACAAAATAGCAAAGCCTGGCAGACCCCTTTATGTATGAGAAACAGGGGCTCTAGTCCCTATTCAGAAACTGAGCTGGGCTACTTTCACTGTGCGGGGGCAAATTAGCCGTTTGTTTGAAGTTCCGGGTAACAATTTCGAAGTGAAGTGAGGGGCAGAGTCCGCCTCGCATCAATCAAGGCCGAGCCAGGATCCTAACGCATAATCAACATCAGCTGGTTGGAATGACTTGAATAGGATTGCTTAGTGGTGCTCGGACCCCTGCAGTGCTCGTATTAGCCACAAACGCTTGGCGCGTCCGACACATGGCCAACATCTCTCCACTTCCCGACTCACTGTCGATTGTGTGAGAAACCCCAGATATAGTGCAAGGATCTGAACAGTCTCCGCATTTCACACATGTAGTATGTGGGGGTGTGTATGCTTCAATGGGTCGACGCTGCTGCTGCGGGGATAAGTCATTTTCAAATTCAACCTATATATCTGCCATCTCCAACTTTCGCCTGAGCATTTCATCCTCCTAATCCACTCATCTGACTCAGTGATTGAGATCAAATTGGTGGAAATGGCTGCTTTTGCACATGCATTTTCTTTGTCTCCTGAGGAGGTCCGATCGGCTACTCCTCCTGGCACGGTCATTCTTTCAGGTACGCAAGTCCCTCAGAACTGGCTTTGCTTAACAAGTAGAATGCTTCGACGGAGTAAAATTTCTAACTAGTGACATTAGCCGGATTATTGCAAACTGCTGGACAAGCGGCTGCTCAGATTGATGAACTGGTGTACACCCCTCAACCGAGTTCAGACCCAGCAGATCCACTCAACTGGCCAAATTGGCGAAAATGTGCCGTTTTGGTATGCATGTCATTATATGCTGCTATCGCAAATTTTACCTCGGCCTCCATCGCAAGTGCTTTTCCTATTTATACTACGCCGCTGGCGTTCAATCCTCCGGTGTCAATTGAGAAACTGACCCATTTGATTGCGGTGAGTGCCTGATCCTCTCCAATAACTGAGCTGCCAGCTCTATCTCAGGCCACTAAACCAGGTATAGGTGAATGTGCTCATGTTGGGTGCAGCAAACATTTGGTGGGTGCCATTAGCCAATATTTTTGGTCGTCGACCTGTGATACTGGGAGGTATATTACTTCTAACGTTATGCTCAATGTGGGCTGGGCTAGCTCAAAGTTTTGGCAGTCTTCTTGCCGCCCGAGTCTTTATGGGTATTGGGGGCGCACCAGCCGACACAAGTAAGTCCTAAATTTTTGCTTTTAATGAGTGTTCACGCTCTGACCAGAATTACCAACTTAAGTAGCTCCAAATGTGGTGGGAGAAGTATTTTTCACCCATGAGCGAGGTCGAGCTATGGTAATGATTCAATTGCTTCTGCGAATAAGAGTCAAGCTCTTTTCTAACACCTCATAGGGTTTCTACACCGTTTGCATCTGCCTAGGACCCATTATTGGGGGCATGTCCGGGGGTTACATTGCTGGGAACAAAGGTCTTGCTTGGATCCACTGGGTGAACGTCATTTTATCAGCCATCTTGCTTGTTGCTTGTCTCATACTCGTACCCGAGACACGATACATTAGGGACCAGACACAAGTCTCAAGCCAAAACGACAAGTCCACAGATGTTGAGACAAATGGAGTCACTGAGGTTGTCGAAGATATGGCCGTCCAACCTTCAGGGCCCCATTCGAAAAACCATGCAAACCCTGCCTCTATGTGGAAGCTCAACAAGTACCAAGGAGATGCTTGGAGTACATTATTAGCGCCTTGGAAGACTTTTCGCCTGCCAGGTGTATGGCTTGTGATGTTTTGGTACGCTGGACTGGTAGGAGGGGTGGTTACTGTTACCACTGTAGCTCCAACCATCATCTCCGAGCCGCCATACCTCTGGGGTAATAATGCTGGCTTAATCATGACTGGTGGAATTATTGGGGCATTACTAGGGCTTATTGCGACAAGCTTAACCGCTGACCGGATAATTGCCTCCAAAAAGACGCTGCGAGGTGAAGTCTTCGCTGAGGCAGAAGCCCGTCTTCCTGTTGCAATTCCAGGTTTGCTACTAGCTACTACTGGGCTTTGGACCTTCGGGTTCTGCGCACAGAATTCCGGCTCGCCAAATATGTGGGTTGGGATGCAATTTGGGATTGGCATGCTTTGCTTTGGCCTGATGCAAGCACCATCCATTGGGTTTAATTATGTGAGTTCAAAAAACGCTTTAGATTTCCAAATATCAAGTTCGCTGATAGCCTTACTTACATCTGATAGCTTATCGATGCTTATGGCCCTCTTTCTGCGGACTGCTTCGTGGCAGTGACTTGCATGAGAGCTATCGTAAGTTTTTCCTGGACGTTCTTTGCAGGCGAATGGGTCACAATCTCTGGTCCAGCTATTCCATTTGGGGTATTTGGAGCGCTCATGGGGGTTTTTTCGTTGCTCATTGTCCCTATTTGGTTTTGGGGGAAAAGGATGAGGATTGCTACCACAGATTGGGTATAAGTGCTTCTTTAAAGATATTAATGGGTCTTTTCTTAGATTCTAACCCATAGTGGTAATTCCATCGTGGTAGGATAGATTTAATTAAGGTTTCTTAAGTATGGGAAGAACAGTGGTTCAGGGGTAGAATGGAGTTAAAATTTTTAGGAGTAGGATAGATTTAATTTTCAAGCTCGTCCGAGTCTAAGATTTTAGTATATTTTATTTCACGATAAGATCTACCAAAACATATAATTTTAAGCGATTTGGCCTAGTAGAAAGGTAAATTGTTATTAGGTATTCAGCTCCTTCAATAGGAAAGTCATTGTCATGTTATGTGCTTAAGATCAAATCGATGGTAATTTTTGACGTCCTGATTAGGACTAGTACCTTCCGTCCTCCACCTACTTAGGCTTCACCTCTCGTAGATCCTCTTCTTTCTTCCTTGCCGCACTTCCACAATACTACATACGTATCCTTGTGCTTCGTGTTGGTCCTTGCTATTCAGCTCACACAGTAATCAAGGATCATTACAATCTTTTGAAGGCTGTTAAATTTAGTGGTGGGTGATAAACCCAAGTACGACACCCAGAATAAGTAAATGGCAAGGCTTCGACACCTAAACAGTTGAGTGTCGATATCTTAACCTTGATTCCTCTCGCATCGAAATACAATCTTCTTGAACTCTTCTCTCATCCTGTAAGGTAAGATAATTTATATCTCGATCCAAAAGCCTCAAAGCAACGCATTCTCAAACAAATCTTTTTAACATCATGATCGTAGATCAAAAAATATGCTACAATATTTCAACTTTAGTAGACTAAAAGCCTATAGTGAATATCGAAATACATGTCCAGGATGGAAACCAAGGGGCTCCAAACAGCCGACGACGATTCAGGCATGGAAGAGGGCCAGTCTAACCAAAAAAAAAAAAAAACAAAACATAGAGACATTTTGACTTACTTTCTTCCTTCACCTAGCTGAAGTTCGCGATCTCGACGAGAAGCAAAATGATCAGGTATCAGCGGAATGCAGTACAAGATATTGTGACACGCCAAAAAGGGAAGCCGAAGTTATCCAGCAAGTTGGTCATGATTTGGCGATTCGATCGGTAACGTATTTCACCACTGAGCGAGCCGTCCCGGTCGGGCGAGCCGCCCCATCAACTTCAATTAATTCACACCAGCATAATTTAACCGAAATAACGTAATATTGAATATCTAAGCTATTTAATCAAATTTGGACAATGTGTTCTCTTGTGACCCTGAATATTACACTCTGAGCATCTTGGTGGCGCCCCAGGTCGTCGTTCTTGTGCTTCTGGTTGACCGGTTGGCTGGTCGGATGGAGCTTCAATTTGACCATTTCTATCATTTTGAGCTAGTTCTCGAAGCTCAGCGATAGATATGCCCTCTAGAGCCGATATCTGGAGCTTAGAACGTGCTTTTTTTGACTCTGATTTCTCCGCTCTAGCCCGTAAAAGCTTGACATCTTGAGTTAGAAGAGCATAATTATGCATATGGGTTTGATATGATTTAAGCACCCGATCTATATGAGAAAGTAGCGGGCTCGGTGGGCTCTTAGAGCGTGCTTTTAAGAGCTTTTTGATCGAAATTTCATGCTTCTGGAGCTGCTTATAATTTGATGGTGTCTGATATATGCTGCTTTGGCTACCTCGAGATGGTAGTGGTATAGGCGTCTGGAGCTGAATATTGAGCTTTGAAATAACCCGATTTGGATTATATGGAACTAAACCGGTTGCCGAGAAGCTATTTTTGATCGTTTCTGCTTTATAAGCTTCGATTTAAGCGTCTGGAAAGGCGTCTAAAAAGTCTAACTTATTGATATGGTTCTGACCTAACCGCATCACGTTCTCGACGCACTTTCCGTACGCACGCTTTAAGATAGTAAAATAACCTATATCTAGAGGTTGTAAAAGATGTGATGAGTGCGGTGGTATGTAGATCGGAATTATACGATTTTTAGAGCAAATTTCGTCGAATTTTGGAGTTAGATGGCTTCTATGACTATCTAGAACTAGGAGTTAATATATCCCCTTTAACCTCGAGGAAGTCGATGGGATAAAGACCTTTTTAAGCTAGTAAAGTCCGATCTTGTCCGAGGTCTATCTATTTAGACTAACCTAGAATTGCTAGTCACCTGGAAGCTTTAACTCTTAAGCCTAGCCTTTCGTGAATAATTTTGCCTTAAAGATAACCATCGGAGGAAGGCTATATCTAGACGCGCTCGTACACTTAATCGCGGTAACCTATTTACGATTTCTAGGCTGTAAAAGAGAGCGTCGACTAGGATATTCTGCTCTTGTAACGACTTTTGCGGTCGTTGTTAAGCCTATCGCGAACCCCGTCTCATCAAAGTTATAGATATCGTCTTTATAGATCCCATACTTTAGTGTCGTCTTTTGAACTAGGTCGAACCATTCTATAATGATTTTTGGGTCCTCGCACTTTGCCCGCTTGTAATTATAGCGTCTTGAGAACCTTGTATCGAGTTCTGGGTGTCGTTTAACGTATTTTGTGACCTAATTTTTGCCGACGGTTTGGATTGGGGTGGTTCCACGTGTGGCGAGTAAGAGATTAGCTATTTCTTGGACTATAGAAGGTCGTGGAGCTGCTCCGCGTATATCTATAGAGATTACCCATTCTTTAAGCGAATTCTCCTTAATTTTAGTTAATTTAAAGGAGGTTGCGCGAAATTCGACGCGGTTTTCTCGTCCGCTGAGCCGGTGCTGGAGCGTTGTTCTAGGGATATTGTATATGCGTGCTGCTTCGGTAATTGATAGCTTTTTTTCCTGCTTCTGGATAGCTTGGATAGTAAGCAAGATACGACCTTCTTGTTCTATCAAATTCTAACGATTTTGAGAGCGAATTGGTGGCATGGTGGTTGGTTGAAGAAGATAGGTCTAATTAATTGACGCGTTTTGGTTGGGTCGGCTCGCCCGACCGGGACGGCTCGCTTAGTGGTGAATTACGTTAAAGCGAATTACGTAAGTGGCTGGAATGTGGAGCTCGCTAGCCCGATCTGTTTGAAATGTAGATCTTTCCTTGCATACCTGCGCACACTCTTTCGCAGATTTGACCTCTTTGTGCCTATGTGACCCTTAGCGTCCAATATGACACGTTCATCATGTCCCCTCACTATCATCTGTATCAATTAGATGTGACAATATCAACCTCCACCCCACCACATTCCCATTTTCCTTGTTATCTCTTAGTTCAGTATAAAATGTCGAAATAATTGTGCTTACCATATTTTTACGACACTCAGTCTCCTTAATTTGAATTCATCTTCGTTATCAAGGCCACTCCATTATGCTCACAGAATGAAGTGGATACCAAATTTTTTTTTTTTTTTTTTTGCATCATTATAGCATCGCTCTTTTTGATCAAGATACAGACAAGTCTATCAGGTATGGGTAGTAATACGTGTGGACTTTGATACTCTTTTCCAAATTTGTTTTTTTGCTAGTCATGAGCCTGCTAGTGATATGTTAGGTCAAGGGGTGGGTCTTAAGTTGTTGTTTCAACTTAATAGCCTTTCACTCTGGTACGACTTGATTCTAAAGCACTTCAACTAGTCTATCATAATCCACGGGTAGACCCCGGTGTAAATTTATCGGCGGACGTATTAGGGAATTTCTGAAAGGAAAGCAAGGATCGAAAAAAGCATATAGGTATGTCCAAACGGTCTAACATAATGGTCCACTGTAAGGGTATCTCTGGCAAAATGAAGCCAGAGTTTAGCTACGTGGGAGTAATTGTCTCCTGGTATACTAGATCTTTCACATTAGCTCTTTCTCTTATTTAGAGTGTGTATTGCTGATATCATTTTGATGAGCGCGAGCTTTAGAAACCAAGCGTACATTTCACAGCATTGTAATAAGTCATTGGTTTCCTTAATAGGTCGTGTCATCCACTTTGCTTTTCGTGTCCACTTCGAAATCTTCCCTAGATCTTCTCATCTGTTGATTTGATAATGGCTTTTACTGACTATGATAAGAACCTAATCTTTTATGTGATTTGGAACAGATTTCTCGGGCATAATTCAGCAGTGTATGGAAATAGAGATCACCTTGTGGGTGTAGCTGGAATAATCTGATCTCATGAGGCTAAGCATTTTCTTTCTTATCACTACAGAGGGTAACAGCTCTCACATGACGCTCCAATATAACTAACTTAGTGGCGGGCATTGTGCGATTAGTCATTCCTCCAGATCCGGGCGTTGTATTTTAATTGTTGGCCAGTGGTGATATTGCGTCATTGTTATATCATTAGATGCATTTTATCACAATTAAATCATGCATAGCCTTTCAGGAAAACAAATGCAGTCACAAGCAGTTGTTCATTATCTATTCGAGACTGCCAGTTTAGTGACAGCTTTCTCCTAGCGTGGTTGTTCTAAGGCAATATGACGCCCCTAAAAGTTCTCAAGTGCATTCGTTATTATATACTCGTCAAAGTTATCTTGAAGCCCATATGGATGAATACTATTTTCAGATTGAGTATAAATTAGAAATTAGTCACATCTTTTATTCACAAACAATGGGGCAAGCCATTACCGGGCTAGCGAAGTCCATTATGGCCATTGGTGACGACAGTGGTAAATGTATCTTTGCATGAATAAACTCGAGCCAAATGATTTCCCCCAGCTTGATGACGTATCTAATACGTAATCTGTGAACAATTAGACAGAAACGGACATTATAAACCCCTCCAAGAATTGGCAAAGTAGGTATATCCAGCCTTTATACCCCTGTCCGGCACTACTATATACGATATACTATGTCTGATCAGTCTAAGAACGGTGGATCTCGCCATTCCAAGCTCGATGAACTCGACCCTCGAGTCAACGGCGACAAAGGTAAAACTATTCTGATGCTTCTTCAGCTGTTTAATGTACTTATCAGATCTAATGAAAAACGCAGGAACCCAGGGCCGTCCTGACGACCATGTAGAAAATGCACACGATCATGGCAAATTTTTTTCTCACCATGATGGAATATCCAACAAACTAGACCCCAGCGAAAATCCAGATAAGGATAACAGTCGCCGCAAGAATGTCGCTGCTAGCACACCTTTTATGCCTCAGGCTGGAAAGCCTGCAGGGACTCAAGCTGACCAAGGGGTCATATCAGATCCTGATCACCGTCGCGAAAACGTTGCTGCCAGCACTCCATTCATGCCTCAGGCTGGAAAACCCGCTGGCAATTCATCTCTCTGATACACTGAGTAGGCTGGTATTTTGCATCGGGTACCATTTTTTATCTATACCTAGTACCAAGCTTGTTTTCAAATAAGTCTAGGCTTTTCAATATTCCCTATGTTTTCCTTTTGTTGTATTTCCTTTGCATCTATTTTCCCTACGATATGATCAGAAATGACATTTTTGGTCACCACTCGAACTCTAGATATCTCATTGATAACCAGGCAAAGTAGAATTCTAAATCAGACTACTCTTTGGACACACGGGATCTTTATCTCGGTCCGTACTCAGAGCCACCCTATAATGCATTTGCCTGAATAATAAGAATTATTTTCCATGACACCGCGAGCTTGGGTGTTAACAGATCAATGCCTCCTTCAAAATGACATTTTCTTGAATAATAACGATAATACTGGCCTTACTTTACTAATCTGAATGATGGCGTCAGCAAATGCTCATACATAGGGGATTAATTGTTTTATCTACATCCACTTATTGTACCTGGTTTAATCAAAGAGTTGTCCCTGCCGAGCCAAAAGGGTTTGTAAGCAGTACTCGGGGCAATTACGGAGACAATTCTGACCTAGAATGTGGAATATTTCTTGAAGCGTGTAGGGTGATTAGCTACGCAATGTAGATACAATCCCTTTTGTCTAATATTAATATACATAGCAATACCTGATTTGCTTCTATAGTTCCGGGAAAAACAGATCTACAAAGTTTTCATCGAATCGGTCATGAGCATAATGCCACTGATCAGCGGCTCCTGTTGCTCCTAAAAATGAGGGATCTGTTCCCGATCCAGCAATGAAGTCACCCTGGATCACAAGCTGGGGCGAGTCAAACCCTGCATCAGGGCCTGATATGATAGATTCTGGTATCTCAATATCAGTGACAGAGGTGGGATGGTTTTCCATTGAGTGGAAGGCATAGGGATTTGTATCGACGGGTTGCTGCTTATAGCGGCGCGAGGGCAAATCGCTCACGTCGAGATCCATAGCCACTGCCAGCCGGCGGAGTGACTTGTCACAGAATTGCCAAGCTCGATGAGCAGCAACACTGTGTGTGGACATTCTATCGAGCCATTTTATGCATTTCTTCGCCAACTGTAGTAGATTGCTCGCTTCCTCCGGCAGATGAACACAACCGTAGGATATTTCAAGAATAATGACTGTTAACGTCTGCATGGCATAATGGAGAAGGCACCACCAGTGGCAAATTGCTTCGGAAACGTCCGTATTTGGCTCCTCTGGGATCAGATGGGCCATTTGAATGGCAGACTTAATGGCAGATACAGCCATGAATCTCGTGAAACAATATTCCTCGTTTGTGTTGTGCGACATTTCTTTGTGCTGTCGACAAATGCATGGGCGACCTAGTATGATTCGGGCGCTGTAATATTGGAAAGCCAGGCGGGTCCTTTCTTCGGGGGCTTGACGATAATCATTCGGGCGAGTGAAATCTAAGTCAGGCGGAAGTGAGCCAAGCCACATGTCGACTCTTTCTCGGATCTCGTCAATTCGATTTTTAAGATCCTTCCATGGTTGATGAACAGCATCTGCCGCGTACACACGGTCTAGGAGTTCCTGCACCAGTAATGTGAGGTCACAAGAATACAAAAAGTATAGTCCAGTCGAAACGGGGAGTGAATGGAGCCATGCAGGAGGAGATGGTGTATGCCGTTCGTTTCTGGATCTGGCAGAGGGGCCCATCCGAAAATACGAGCTACTCATGGCTTCATTTATTTGACCTTCCCGAGTTTGAGGATTGTTGAGAAGAGAGGTAGCCGGTTCCTGGTCTAAATCTTGTTCATCGAACGGCAGTGGCAGCGGTGAAGCGCACATGCTCACCGAGATACAATTAGGCCGACCTGTCATCAGGCTGAGTTTGTTCTCAATTGTAATGAGCGACCACCAGACCCTGTTCCGAACCTCTTTCGAGATATTCGTAATCATTGGGTTGCAGCTTTTCAAGTTGATTCCAAGAGCCACTGCGGAGCGGATGGCCAATGCCGACATTCTCCAGGCCCTGCATCGGCCGTCAGCTGGGTCAAGGGTATGGGTTGTTATAAGCATTACCGATGAATTTGATCTGTGGAGAGAAGATAGAAAGCCATTAAGCCCTCCACTTGAACTTGTTGGAGGTCAGGGTGGCGAAATACCTCATCTCCGCTCATGCTTAACATTCGAGCTCTAGTCAGATAAAGTAGATGATCTTTAGGGTCCCCACGCCAATCCAACTCGGTAGTATGAGCATAGGTAGCGGCGATTGCAAAAACAATGTTCAGAATAGCCATCCATTTGTCACCAGGAAGGTTAGGTCTGTCGAAAAATCTCTCATACTGACTACAAAATAAAGGACGATTCAGAATAGGGATGTAAGGGTGGGCCACACGCATGTAAGTGTCGAGGAGTTTATCAGCTAGCGGCCGCGGGGGCACCCAGTACATTTGTACTGGCTCTGATACCCCTATATCGAAATCATCAACGTGATAATTAATCTCATGAGGGCCTAAATGATCGCCCGTGGTGTGGTCTTTGTTCAGGGTATTGGTGCGTTGTAGGATCTCCTGCTGCAGGCTTTGCATCCAAGTGATTTCCGAGCTTTTTCCTATATATCCCGTGGCTCGAGATTCCTTAGTCAGATTGACATCGTATTCGACTTCGTCCAGAGCACTTAGTGACCCAATGGAAGAATCCGAACTGGCATGCTCATGTGCCGGTTCTTGGGATATTTCCCCCAGACTGTCGCGAAATTTATCACCTTTAATATCGTTGGATACATATCCAGAGTCTGAATCCTGCTATGAGGCTCAACATCTAGTATCAGCCGCAATATGCTCTGTGTGAATCAACTTCAATGCACACGTGCACTGAGAAGTCTTTTCCTTACCAAAAATTCCTTGATTCGTTGAGCTGTGCGCCCGGGCACAAATTGCTCTGCTTCTTTCAATAGGCTCTGAGACATTTGCAGTTTCACTGAAAGGTCTTCTTGCTGTCTGATATTCGGGCTGGTCAACGTGAATTCGGTACGAAAATGATTTGCACTCGCCCACCTCTTCAACTTTTCACGCATTCCCAGCGGATATAAACAAACCACTCGAAGTTCTCGGCATTGTCTGCAGCTCGGAGCATCGCCACTACATTTGGTTTTCCTTATCCGGCATGATTCGCATGCCCGTGGAACACGTCTGCCTAGCTTCGGTGCAACAATTGAACGCTGTCTTGGGATCGCAATCTTCGCTTTCCCATGGGATTCAGGGTTCAGAGAAATCATTGATGAGCTAATCGGTGGTGTCTCATTTGACATCTTCGAGTGTTTAGTAGATGGAGGAAACAAGGCTGTCTGGATTATCGCTGCCCTCGAGGCGCTATCCGGCCTTGAAAGTCTATGTTCCCTTGTCGACCGATTTTAGGTATATAACAACTGATAGAGAATGATGGAGTATGATGGGTTCCCACAAGATATTGGTGGAAAGAAAGCCGGTCAAAATCCAGGGCACAATATTTCAAGGTGGTTGTGACCGCTCGGAGAAGATGACGTCATGATATAGTAATTTCGAAGGATTTCAGGTATACGCCTAATACCTGGCAACATCTAGCAACGTGCTTGGATTGGAAGATAGACACAATCTTTTACAAGTACTGAAATCTTTGGGCGAACAAAAAACCACGCCTCACCACGCTGTGTCATCATGTCCAACAGATTGAAGGGGCCGGCCGACATCTCCACGCACACTGGACCTGCGAATGAGCAAAGTGTAAGCCGATCAAATGATCTCGATGCGCGCTCAAAATCAGACAGGGATCATTGGAAAGGGAAGCCGATATTGATACATATTTGATAGGGAAATACGAGAAATGTGTTTAGCGATGGTTTCCATGACCAGGAGCCATCGCAAGTGGATCAGCTCGGCGCTGCGCTGAAACATCCTATAGCAACCATACCAACTGCGTATCACGGCATAATATACGAACTTTATGAGGCAATTCAGCAGGAAGATCGGGTTCGCGAACGGGAATTGTTCAGTCAGATGCCAGATGGCAAAACTGCCCAGCAAGTCCGCATATTCCTTTACGGGATGCTAGCGAATGCAAGATTGGCTGAAATGAATGATCAAATTGCTAGTCGTCCAGTTAATGCTCTATCCGGAATGGAAATGGAAATGGAAATGGAAATGGAAATGGAAGGTAATTTACCGAGAGCTCGGCCAAGGGTTTTGGATATTCAATACTTGTGTGAAGTTGCTCCAGTGAGGGTTCCAGCAAGACCGTGGACTACTGTCACGGATAGCGATGACTTAGTATCGCACTTAATATCCCTTTACCTCACTTGGGGCTACCCTTTCTACGCATTTTTCTGCGCTGAAACGTTTGTGAAACACATGCAAGTCGGGCATCTTCAGTCGGACTTCTGTAGTCCTTTCTTGGTGAATGCGCTTCTCGCCAACGCATGTGTAAGTAACAAGGCTCCGTGGACTGTACTATCGTCAAGCAATACTAACTTAAGAAAGTTCTACTCAGACTACACCGAGGCGTACAGTTTACCTGGGGACGTAAAAAGGAAGGGTGCTCATTTTCTGGCCGAAGCAGAATTATACTTGAAATCGCAACAAACTGATGGGAGGGGCGATATACGGCTGGCCTCTTTACAGGCATCTCTTCTACTATATGAAAGGTAGCAAGCATTCACCCTAACAGAAAAACCTGCCATGACTCTCTTCTAATTATTGACAGATACTCCCTGTCAGGCTATGACAACTACGGATACACAATGCTTCATCGAGCGATAGGGATGGCTGAATCAATTGGCATAGTGAACAATACGAGGATGTTAAATTTGGAAGCCCCACACCTGACTAGTGATATGAAACGCTCTCTCCAAAGAACTGCGTGGGGGTTGTTCCAAATCGATACGTGCGTTCATCGTCACCCTGGCAAACGTGAGGATTGATGTATTCGGATTGACAAAGCTACAGGATTGTCCACATGAATTTCCTCAAACGAAGCCAGATTAAAATCGTAAACCTGGATCGAATTTCTCGAGATGAGACTCTTCCAGATGAAGTGTGGACGCCTTACCCGAAAAGGGGTGATTGTCGTCAGTCTCATATGAGTCGGTACTTTGATGAAGCTTGCAAGCTCTCTTTTATAGCAAGAGACGCCTCCTGGAACATCCTGCGAACTGATAATGGAAGCAAAAAGCGAGAACTTTACGGGCGGCTATGCCAGTGGGAAAAAGAGCTGCCCTCTACCTTGAAGCTGATTGAGAACCCAGCACCGTACATTCTAATACTTAGGTTTGTGTTTGTCTCATCTTTCCAAATTTGGTGATTGCAATATATCTTGACCTTATTAACGATGGAATATGCTACAGAATGCGCTACCATACTATGGTAATAAATTTATGCTGCCATGACCTCCAAAGTGATATGCTCACGGGAGCAAGTGATCATGAATTAGCCAAATCAGATGACGATTTCAATCCCCAAAAAGCTGCTATTTTGTCTGCACGAGAAATAGCGGTTCTTATCCGGAAGTTTGGAACAGATTACGGGCTGGAATATAGCCATCAGTTTTCTATGTATGCAATTAACGTCTCGTTGTTCTGCTTGCTTGCGCAGAAAGACTTTGATATCCGGGATCCTGATTTCCTGAGTTTGACCCAAGCATTTTCGATTGTTGCATGCCGATCCCAGGTGGGAAGGCATTTGTTTCGAGCGTTTAAAATAACCATTCGCTCCCGAAGTCAAGCTGGGTTAATCAATAACCCAGAGGATGTTTCCCCTGGCATTAGAGAACTTTTGGGGCCACGGAAAAACTACACTGAGCCTGACAAATGGGATTACAATGCAGAGTGTTTGGCTGAAATGGAAGGAGAGAGAAGCTTCATCAGGGATATTGGGGTTGATCCGACAGTGCCCGGACTCCACCAGATGCTTAAATGGTACGAAAGTCTGAGCCTGGGCGAGGAAATTCAATGGAGGAAGAACCACGCATCTGTGTTTTAATTTTTCCTCAGTCTTGATCTTCAAAATTCCTGACAACCAATGTCAAGGTTTCCTGCGCCAGGGAAAAATTGCCTCGCATACGCCTGATAGTTTTTTGTATTGCGTTCCTCTGAAGAGATGTGGGGATGTGACAATTATCAGATAGAAAAACATCAAAATTTCTTGACAACATTAAATGGCGTCGCTTCCAAGTAGCTCCTTGTAGGGATGGTCAGTTTGGTTTTTTGGCCCGATGAAGCCCACCCGTGGGCTCTATGTCCGGATGAGGAAAATTCATGTATTCTATCGCAAATTTAGCGCCAAGATCCGCATCCGTATTCCCTGTTTTGAATAGTCTCTAAATTCTATTCAGCCAGTTATACTACGTCTCCGATAACGTGACTGTAATAATGACACGCGGCGTCGGCAAGACTATCTAGATTTAATGTTTACCACTTACTACTGCCAGTTGTTCTTGACCTTCTCATCCACCGGGCAGGACTGCGTTTTTAACCCCGTTCTTGCTGGATTTCACGAGTTTGAACTTGTAATGAAGAAGTAGGTTGAGCAAGCTATCATCATGTGTCTCCTAGGAAATTAGCCAAAGCATGAAGGTGAATATTGATGATCACAGGTGCGGTTCGCCATTTTCCGGAGGCGCGAATTCGCACTGTGATTATCTCAAATTTTGCAGATAAAAGTGGCTTTCTCAGGTCACAAGCTGTTCTTCGCGAGATAAACGGATGTGCCATAATTGTTAAGATTTTCCTACCGCATAGCCGTCAACCTATTGGCTCCGATCTGACCTTCCATCCAATTACCATCTCCAGCCCTGGTCCCGACGCTGTATATGGAGATCTGATCCAAATTTCAAACTCATGCGACCTCATGTAACGACCAAGCGCCACCGATGGTTGTTTGAGCGGAAATCGACGTGCCAGAACAATTCGCTTCGGTGGGAATACGGTCTACCGTGCAAACTATATCAGCGTTGGCGGACAAGACAAAATCCTCAATATAATGCATAACCCCCAATTTACATGCATCGTTTCGGACTTTATTACGGTTGGTGCAAATCCATGTTTGGAATGTATGAAACTTGATCTTGTCTGCGGCTAGTTTGAAGAAAGCTGTGACTGACACTTGGGAGTTAATGACTCATTATGCCGAAAATCATCAGAGTTTATGTGACGAAACATTGGCTGGCTGGTACCGTTTCATCCATCACCTTCAGCTAAATCTGAGTACATGGCGGTGGCCATTTACTAGATAAACGCTACCTGCTTCCCAGGAGAGAAGAAGTCCCGGTTTATCACAGAGAACTGAGAGAAGACTAGCGTGATTGGCGTGATGAATGATATCTCATAAAATAATAAGGTCATGTGAAGTACATTCCCCTAATTGCGGTGGTTCTTGATCGTTTACTAGATAGTGGTAGGAATTTAGGGAACAGTTGGGGGCAACCTGGGTTTTAAACCCACTGTTTTACATTGCATAATAGCAGCGAGATATGGTGCCATTTGTTGAAGGTTTCTTGTTCATTAAGTTTTTGAATCTGAAATCGGGGCTAATTCTTCAAGCCCTCAGATAATTCCCTCTATAGATAGAGATAACTCAGTTGCAGGCGGTGGCGAAGGATGTGGGCCAGAATAGCCAATTTTAACTGATTTCTGAAAACAACCCCGGTCTATACTATGTGCTCGACGCGATCGCTACAGAAAAAATGTGGAGCCTGGCTTGCTTGACAGATAACAGCGCTTGTCCCCAATAGACTTAAAAGTGAGATTTAGCCGAACTTCTTATAACCGCCTAACCCTCTACTGTAGGATACTTAGCCCTTCAGTCTATTGGGCAGTCATTCTCTCAGTCTAATCCCAAGCCGACCGGGTTAGATGTCAGCATATTAGATGATGTAAGCTATTTAGATCACATGATATTAGTAAGCACACATATGAGATGCGTGCGCACCAATAACATAATGGACAGACAGATGCATATACTCGGACGGACACCCATTGATCACTGTTCCACCGCCTGATTACGTATACGAACATTAGATTTCTCTCACGTGAGAGTAATTCTATGGTGAGCGGAGAAAGTGTTTATCCAGTCAATTGTTCTTTTGGCATGTCAGCTATACACATAGTAATTTTATCTCTATTTTACAGTGAATTATAGGCAATAGCTATCACTGACTGGGTAATTCAGATACTTAGTTACACCTACATGTGCGTAATCCCATAATCTATCAACCTGGAGTACACAACCCTGTTTTCCACCATAATGCAAGTACGCAGCTAATCGTAGTTAGCGTATTACCGCATTACCGCATTAGGTATGCCGGGCGGTCAACTTTCACAGCCGATGCTGCTTGGCCCCAACAAGGGGTTAGACTCAATGCTAGGCGCCTATGCGGAACTGCAGAGGCAATCTGAAGGGACCTCATTCGTGGCTGGTAAGCGACCCTCCATTGTGATTTATGTCAACGCGGCCGTGTGCTCATTGGTGGAACCTCGACCAGGTCATGATGTATGACACTTTTATCCAAATACCCCTGCTGTCTGTGATTTCATCTTTATGCTAGTGGCGTTTTCAACCTAGTCATACGCCGTTTTCTCTCATTCTTCGAATGTTCTATTGGAGGCTCACTATATCCTGTTCCCGTGCAGTGTGCATCCCAGCTCCTTACGCCAAATTCTGCGATTGCAGGTCTTCTTGCTTTTGACAGCTACCGCGCGGCCTTTCGGCCTCATGCTGTTCACGATTTTAGTAATCAAAGCCGGTTCTTGACCAGCTCCCT
Source organism: Penicillium longicatenatum (assembly GCF_028827895.1). NCBI lineage: Eukaryota > Fungi > Ascomycota > Eurotiomycetes > Eurotiales > Aspergillaceae > Penicillium > Penicillium longicatenatum. Next base: position 1,954,105 of record NW_026643117.1, on the reverse strand, counting down.
CATCGCCCCCAATCAGAGCGCAATTTATATTTGGAAATGAGCCCCTAGTGAAATAGCGGTGATGGATTACTCTTCCTTTATGAACCCAGCAAATTGGAAAGCTTCCCGAAGTCCAAGAAAGTAGGTTTCTGGAATCAAGGCTAGCTCAGCTATTCTGTTCGCTTTATCAAGTAACCTGTTACGCGCAAGCTGGCTGCTGCAACCACGATAGATGACGTCTGAAGATTTTGATTTCACTGATATTCTACACGCTGTCCCTATGGCTGGTCCCTTCTCCGACTAGTCCTTATAATCTTGAAATTTCTCTGATGTCATGCATGTATCGGTCAATCTTGCCACAATATTCTATTAGGACAAATATAAACACAATATCCTCCAAGGCCTATCGCTACCCAACTTATGAAGGCAGTAATCCTCTCAACAGAACGTTGAGCTCACCAGATGCCGAAATAGCCGATACGCTCATATTCAGCCAGCATGTTGAACACAACGACTCAGTCTGGAGACACACTGCATACGACGCTCAAGAGCGCCCCGATGATGAAGTCTGTCCGTTTTCACGGATCAGGTGATATCCGCGTGGATGAAATTGAAGAGCCGATGTGTAGCAAGGGTCAAGTAAAGGTCTGCATTATGGTGCAAGGTACTAGTTGCAATATTAACGTGATAGTCTACAGATGAGGCCAGCTTACGTCGGAATTTGCGGAAGTGGTGGGTTTGTTCTATTCTATAATTCTCCAGATCCACCTGACAGCCATAGATCTCCACGAATACACTAGTGGCCCAGTATTGATACCACAAACACCCCATCGTATTACTGGATCGACATATCCTATCTCAATGGGTCATGAATTTGGTGGTATCATCGAAGAAGTTGGCGACGGTGTAACACACCTTTCCCCAGGCCAGCGCGCCGTCGTGCGGCCTACCATCTTCGACGGAACATGTTCTGCCTGCAAACAAGGCCACAAAAATTGCTGCGAGAATATTGGATTCATTGGGTTGAGCGGTAAGACATCTACCGACATATAAGATAGAATAGCTAAGTTAAAGCCTTTTACCAGGCTACGGCGGGGGCATGTCGAAAAAGATCGTTGCCCCAGCTGGCCATTTCTACTCCATTCCCGAAACCATATCACTTGAAGCTGCGGCCCTCATCGAGCCACTCGCCGTCGCATGGCATGCAGTCAACTTGTCACCGTTCAACCCAGGAGATAATGTCTTGCTCGTCGGAGGCGGGCCTATTGGGGTCGGCGTCGTGCAGGTCCTCAAGCTGCAAGGAGCGAGGAATATCATGGTGTCTGAATTAATGGAGAGTCGCCAACAACTTTGCAGGACTTATGGCGCAACACATATTCTAGATCCACGCAAGGGCGATGTCGCGCAAGGCGTGCGAGAGATCACCAGTGGCGTCGGTGCAGATGTTATTTTTGACGCTGCGGGCGTGGAAAAGGCATTGATCGGGGCTATACCCGCTTGTAAAGCGCAAGGTACGATTGTTAACATTGCTGTTTGGGAGAAGTCGCCTTCTATTCCTGTGAATCATTTGATGTACAAAGAGCTCCGGTACATGGGAGCGGCTCTGTATGACGAAACTTCGTTTTTGGATACGATCCGCGCAGTCAATGATGGTAAGTGTACCTTTTTGACTTTCTTTATCCTTTTTGACGTCCCTGGGTGAATCAACGTTACTGAATCACGGCGAATATATGAGCAGGCCTACTGAAACCGGAAGGTATGATTAGCTCGCGCATCAGATTGGATGAAGTTGTGGAGAAAGGATTTAAAGCACTGCTTGAGCATAGGGATGAGCACTGTAAAATACTGGTGGACGTTCAGGCCTAGATCTACACTACATACAATTATATGGACCGGATTCATTGGCAATATTCACAATCAACTAAGCACGACAAGAGTAGTCTTTCCGTGCACAAATTTATGACTCAAGTGGAATGTCTCCAGTGAAAGCTTGTTCTGAAATTTCCAAAAACATTAGCATGTAAAACGATGTGGTATATCAGAAAGTTACTGCCGTGCTGATCTAGTCAACATGTCGCGCATTATCTCGTAAGGTGCGCGTTGCTACGTGCTCAAAAATAAAGGAGCAGCGACCATGCGTCTCTTTTCCTCCCCTAGGGCTTGAAAAGCGGTAGCGTTTGGAAATAATCGATTGGAAATCGCCGGCCCTGTGGATAAATGAGAGACCCTCAAGGGCCAAATGCTGAGCTCAACATAGATGAAGGGATAAGGCGGGCCATATAATTGTAGAGTTATGTGAATGATTTCCAGATTCGTATTAAGTCCAATTGTTCATAGATAGCGACGCTTAGGTCTCTTTAATCCTGAGATATGTTGATCCAAATTGGTGTGAAATTTCAAAATAGGGGCTCTTATGCCTTCCTTCTATTCCCTTTAATCGGTAAGCATATTGGTAAGGTTTTTTCACAGGGCAACGGCGAATTAATGATGCCTAGGAAAAATGGTACTAATTATATGTAGACCCTTTAACAAAGTCTTACCCAAGTTCAAGGTGACACACACTCTGCTAAAAGCCATTTGCTTGCGGTATAGAATACACAGAACCCAAGGTCTAACTACGAAGTTGATTCCATGGAAAGGAAAGAAAGTTCTCTCTGATTAGAGCGTGAATGCCAGCCTATAGTGACATATCATTACGTCTGTTTTCGCTACAGCTGGAAAAGGGTAGCCAGTACCGCATCACTTTTGAAAGAGATGCCTATTCAAAGCTCACGGGACTAATGCTATTCTTTCAGAATTTACAGTTTCTTGGGGTGTTAGAGCTTAAAAGCAAATAAAACGGCTTCTAAGAGATCTACCCTGGGTTCCGCAGCGAAAGGCCTCGTCGTTGTAAGCGCGAAACTTGAGAACCTTCAAAAGGGGAGATTTTGTATAGAAATGCGCTATTTCTACTATTTCATCCTGGATATATTCTTGATAATACAAAGTCGCTTGTTTTAAAATGTGATCCGAGTCCCAGAAATATGACCTGCACAACTCCCTATTACCTATTTACATCTCCTATTTTCGGAGCCCTTCCAGTAGGAAAATTATCTTTATTACAATATCAAAATCACAGGAGAGTGAATTAATTAGCTAGTATCTACATTGAATGAGTAGGCTGACGTAACTGGACATAGAAACTCGCCCCGGCGCGTAGTGGGCTCTCTGCTGATCATATCATAGAGACAGGTAAGAGAGCAGTTGGGGGCTCACATACGCTGTAGTTCATAGGTACCATGTTCTTCATGATTATCCTTAGTTGGCACAATATTGAATCCAACTCATGTTTTGATTATAAGCCAATAAGTAACAAATAATTCGCCATTACTATACTACATCTTGGACAAGGTATGTTAACACAACCACTACTACATATAATGATGGCCATTTTAATAACTTTAAGGCTTTCCATCTCTGACTTTCGCAAAATACAAAAATGCTGAGCATTCAATAGCGAAAGATGATACTCTTATCTGCAGGGCAGAAAAGATAGAGCACTCTGTGTACTGTGGTTGGTGATGAGAAAGTAAGAAGAACGAGAGGGAGAAGCGTTGATCGACCTACAGGTTCTGGCCATATGACCTCTGAAACCACTTCCTCGTAAACCCATTGCCACTTCGACAGAAAAGCTGGAGTGCGAATCTTCTACTATTCCTTGAGTCTTAGTATGAAGAACTGGTAAGAGTACAGTCTCTCGCACTAGCTTACTTTCTCCATTAAAGGGCAAGATAGAAGAAGGATTGTTGTTGCTGATTGAACAGAAAGACCTCAAAACAACTTCAATGTTTCCGGTTTTGGCCCTTTGAACCAGCTATTCTAAATTTCGATTCATGTGGCGAGTCAGCTGGTTACTAAATTTAAATGTAACTCACACTGCCGGCCATACAGAACTATCAGATAATGTGGAGAGTGACCTGCATCGTAAGGGCTTTGTCTCGAATCAAATGCATGTGCCTCAAGAGCCTCTCATTTGCAGAAAAAGAAAATTTAATAGATCTGCACAATCATAGATCGAGGGTATAAAGGCAATCTTGTTTAGGCATGAGACGAGTTCTATAACTTGGGGCGCTATTTGACCGCAAAGTCCATATTGTTACATGGCAAAGACCAGCTTTTAACGAATGTTGAAAATCTTGTATACTATTGCAGCCCATCACCGCCGTTGGAAAGTAAACCTTAGACTGGGGAGCCGTCATAAAAAGCTTTTTTCCACCTTTTGTGGGAAATGGCCACTTTGCAGTCTCATGAAGACAATTAGAACAATTTCCGTGAGAGATAGAAAATAGAACGGCGACTCAGCCACAGCGGTCCTGAGGAAGCTTTGAAAATGTTTGATAAGGGGTTACACGCGGCATATGAAGGTAACAATTGTAGACGCGTTCCCGATCAGGCAACTCGAAAATTTATATAATGATTCTGGGCCAGTGCGGCGTCAAAGTATACTGCGACCACATTTACCTTCGCCAAAGCGGTATTGACGTTTTCTGTCGTTCCCGTTCGTCTCCATTCCCGGCTATTCCAGCCACAAATGACTGGTAGTCATGACTCATGGGACCCCCAAGGCGGGCAACAAAGTCACCGCTAGATGGCACTACCTCATACCTAATGCCTTCAATGTGTTTTAAAGAGATTGGCAGATAATTTGACGCTATAGAAAGTCTCTGCATGCTGGAAGGTATACTCCGGACAAGTGTGTGCTCCACGGCTGCCGTACTCTGAAGATGAATGACGTACCTTTTTCCACCGGTTGAAGCACCTACAGTAGCAGCCTTTGAAAGGCATAATACCTGTAAGTCAAATATATACCTAGCCTTGCCTTGAGACTATGAGAGGTTTGGCATACGTCATTCATTTAACCATAACAAAATTGGGCGTTCTGATTGGCGGATGACAAACCGAGCCGACGCGTGCTTTCGGACCTACTGTACATTACACAGAGAAAGCCGTCCAATCTAATCATTCATTCTCTCCAATCAATTCAGCTATGACCACATTCTTACCTACCATTGACTTCATCCCCGGATTACAAAATCCTTGACGTTCACCCAATCATCTTTTCCGATCAACACTTGTTTCGAGGGCAAATTTCACTGACGTAAAGGATCAATTGATAATTAAAAGCTCTGCCCCCGCTTGCGCAACAATGGCTTTTCGACTTACCTTTAAGCGTTTTCACCATACGTATCTCAAAATGACTGCACAAGATATCAATCAAAACTTCAGGCTCGAGAATATCTTCAATGTTAAGGACAGAGGTAAGTGGAGCACAAAGTTGACCATGTCTCAACATTCATTCTCTCGTGCGGATCGTGCTAATTATCTACTAGTGGCTCTTGTCACCGGCGGGGGTCGGGGATCGGTTTAATGGCCACTCAATCACTAGCGGTCAACGGTGCCAAAGTTTACATCACAGGTCGCACGGATGAGAAATTAGAGCGGGTGGCAGAGCTATACGGAAAGAATATTCCCGGTCAGATTATCCCAATCACGGCCGATATTACCTCCAAGGAGTCTATCCAGAAGCTTGTCAATGTAATCTCTTCCAAAGAGTCCAAGCTACACATTTTGATCAACAACGCCGGTATTAGCTCTACTACTTACGAGACGGAGCACAATGATCCGAAAGCTCTTCAAGAAGAGTTTTTCCACAACAAGAGCACGATCGAAGAATGGGAAGATGTGATGCGAACCAATGTTACGCAGCTGTTTTTCACAACCTCGGCCTTTCTACCATTACTCAACAAAGGAACAGAGGACGAACGTGGTTGGTCCAGCACTGTGGTTAACATTACTTCCATTTCGGGTATCATCAAGACAGCTCAACACCACTTTGCCTACAACTCTAGCAAAGCAGCTGCTATTCATCTGACTAAGATGTTGGCACACGAAATCATGTCTTCCAACCTGAAGATCCGTGTGAATAATATTGCACCGGGTGTCTTCCCGTCGGAGATGACGGCTAAAGACAGTGATGAGAAACAGAAGAGCTCAATCCCCAAGGAAAAGTATGAGTCCAAGGTTCCTGCCGCGCGCCCCGGAAAGGATGAGGATATGGCAGGCGCTGTTCTTTTTACCGTTGCGAACCAATACCTCAACGGACAGACTATCGTCGTTGATGGTGGCTATGTTTTGGCCGCTGGAACTGTTTGAGAGACAGTTGACAGTCCAGACGATACTGAAATTGTGCGTCGTCGAATTCGCCACATAAATGTCAAATTTCTGAATTGTATGATAAGAAATTGCTTCTATGAACCTTTCTTCTTCAGCCAACTTCGCTTGTATTGGCAATATGAGGTATTTCCATACTGTCTCTATTCTCCATGCTGCCGTGTAGAATGTCATCAGGCTTGTTGACTTGTCAAACGTAGTGCCCGGCCAAAGAACACTCGATAAGTCTTTCCAGCAAATCTCACTCTAATATATATATTTTCCAGAAGAATTGTAATTTGTACCCCGGGTTTGCAAATTGTACCCTGCTATACAGTGCCCATCCAGTTTGAACTGTAGCTTCGCCTTAATTCTTTCTGTCCATCTAACCGACTGTTATTTAAGCCCTGTCAAGTTTGTATGATCTGTCTACATTTCAATATCATCCCTCTAATACTTGAAAGTTTTAAAAAGATTTTCCTTTTGCTGATCTACATGATGTCCTTATTTTCCAAAAACAAAAGAAAAAGAAAAAAGAAAAAGAAAAAGTTAAAGTTAGAGTGATGTTATGAGAATGTAATTGAAGAATATGATTTTAAGGGGGGAGCATAATAATCGGTTGGGGGAATAGGCTTACTTCAGGCGAAGCCATAATTTAAACTGCGGCTGTTTCATAGGAGGGTACAAATATGTACATAGCAGTTCTTTATACCAGGATGTCAGGTGCTAGTCGAAGCTGTCAGAGAAGACAGTAATAATGGAGCGTATATGTATCAGCGCCAAGTCTACAGACGAAACGAGGACACAAAAACAATAATTTTCTGAATTAAGACAGATGAGAAGATAATTATAATGATAATAGAGCGTAGCGTTGATCTCCAGCATGGCTAGTCATGTGACTGAGCTTGAAAATGAAGAGTATGTACTTCGTAAAGCCAGGTCGGATTCCACGATTCTCCTCTCATGCCAGCCTATTCATGTAATTATACCCAGGTGGTCCCATTCTGTAGAGCCCATAGGTGCTAAGCACATGTATTTGTCTAAAGTTAGTTCTTGACAGATTATTTATCTGGTTCGAAAGAGTCTCCCGAGATGATTTGATGAGTTCCAATACGATTTCGTGTTGGAGATTTCTGTTTCGTGATATGGTCAAAACTGTGTTCAGGAGCCCAGGGGAAAACTTCTTTCTTGAGTCAATGACATCTCCTGGTTCCAAAGTTGGAATTGTTTTTCTAGAGGCTATTGCTATCTTCATGTTAATTGTGGTGAGATTGCAATCCACTCATGTTCCCGGTCATTCAGGACTCTTCTGGATTATTTGTTAAGACTTGCTCGGCAAAGAGAATCGCGGGTCTCCTAAACATACTGATTCCATTGGAAGTGGGTAGCCGTGGCGTCTATCCACAAGGACCTGGTGAAAGGATCCAGATCCCGCCTCGAAGGTTCGTGTGGACCTCGGCGGTACAAAGACGGGATGTCCCCTAAGCGCTAGGCCTAATTAATTAAGCGACTCCACTGTGATTTCTGATCGAATTTTTAGCAATAAGACTTTTCACCCATTGTATACTTGGGCCTCTTATTGAATATAAAAAGTCTCTGTCTACGGGACGGAGTGGGGCTAAACTTATGTTCCATCGGTGGTTCTCGAATCCACATGGATAGGATACAGGGAATATTGAATACAGTATGTGGATGGATATATAAAGAATATTGCTGGTAATTTTCCATTTTGATTTTTACATAATCCTAAGCTATGTGGAATATGAACATGAGAAGTTTGCCTCTAAGCCTGCATCACTAGTCAAAGGCTACTTCGCATGAACAAGACTTTCTGTACTGCTGGTGCTGGTATGCTGCCCCTGACCAGTGGGCGGGCGTTCCCAAGTAACCTCCATTTGCGTGGTCATGGTGATCATATTTTTGGGACTTGGCTCGGCAGGTCTGTAACTTCGCTCATTCTCCCCTGCCTCGACGACGGTCAGGCTCTGGTCGTTCGTTCGTCGGGTAAAATTCTCGAGATTGTAACTTCGAGCCCGACCGCTGCGGCCAGTGGAGCCGTTGTGGTATCGGCCGCTTCGGGACGAGCCGCCCAATAGCTTTGGCAGAAGCCGCGCAACCAGGGGTTTGAATGAGGGAGCACAGGCAGCGACAAAGGATAAGCCGACTTCAATGGTGGATACGCAGAATAAGACCGAATGAGTGTAATTCTTTGGCATATGACGATCGTAGTTATCAAGGAGAACGACGCGAATAATGCCCGCGGCAACGGTTCTGGTTTGATTAGTGTGCAACCGATTGAAAAGAGTCAAAGGACTCACAAGAGACCAAATGAGAGAATACCGATCAGCATAAGCTTCTGGTTCCATTGCATCTGAAGCTCATAAACGATCCAGGTAGGTAGTATCAAGGCAAGAACGTCGGTGAAGATAGAGACGGAGGCCGTGCCGGTGACGAAGTCGGCAAAGTTCATACATTTCCCGTTAGGATACGCGGCTGCATTCCAGTTATAGGCGACGGGCACACAATGAAAGACAGTGATGAGGAATGTAGCCAAAGCGGCGACTCCATTAAAGACTAGTAGTCCCCAGATGGAGTAACGTACTGACTTTTTCTGGCCGGTCAGACGTAACAGGAAGAGGAGGATAGACGTTTTGACAAGAGCCAGAATTGGGTTGTAGATGAGCTCAGTCTTTTATATTTGTTAGCGAGGACATCTCACCGTGATTTGCGAACACTCTTTACGCACCGCATAGCCGTATTTGTTACCGAGGATCGCAGGATAGTCCTTAGGAACGTCGCTGACGTTGTATCCAATATACATATATATGATCACTAAAGAAGTTTTAGCCTTATGGAGCAAGACCCGTGAGTGTTCTTTTGCAGATCTTACCTTTGTACGACGTAAACGTCTCCGCCCAGTACAAGATCTGCCGATCTATTAATGAGATGAACCGATGGTCTGCGCGGCTTCGCGACTCACCAATGCGATGTAAATAACCCAGTCATCTAATAATTGTTAGGATAACCTATTTCACGATAATGAATCGATGGTCAGGATGTCAGACTGACCTGCACCGAAGGATCTTGTCAACATGCGACTGTAAATGCGTAGAGCCACGGCGACGGTCGCAAGACAGGGAAATGCAAAAATCAGGCCAATAGCCTGCGGCTGTAGATTGTCACTGGAGCTCATTTCTCTTTATTCGCTGCATATCCCACTCTTTAAGAGTATAAGGATAATTTCGCTGGGTGCTAGACAAAAATCTTCAGCTGGGCGAACCAGGGTTTTGTTGTCTTTGAGTATTAATCCCTGCAGCCGGAGTTAAAGTAGTCTTGGACAGTCCTTTTGTTTTGTTTTCCATATTGTGGCTTTCGGTACACCCCTGCGATCCTGTGAAAGTCAAATTTAGTCCAGAGTAAGGCTTTCACTGGTCATTGTCCTCAATTGGCCGCGCCTCCGACGCTAAATTACAAGGCATTAGGAGGATCTCAATGAGGAATAGCTGTTGCGATCTTAGTTGCTTGGCATCGATTTTCAGACAGACCCGGAACCGAGGGGGCCAAGACCGGAAGTCAGAACGACGGGACGTCATAAGAAACCAAAACATGCCACAATTCCATGGCTTCTATGACATGTGGATTTTTTTACACCATATAGAAACATATCTCCTTTGATGCAGAAGATTTTGCAATAAGGGGCAATTGGATGATGGTGATCAGGCTGTGTAGGCCTAATTGTGAGACACCGGCGTACTTCGTTTTCCGTGCTAAATTAATTGACCATTTGGCGGCGTCTTGCAATATTAGCGACATCACTAATGCACCGCTAAGCATGCGGCGTTCCTTAGTCCACCAACCACCATTCACATTCATTTAAAATCTGATGGAGGCGTCAACAATTTCTCTGACTATTGAATATCCGGTCGCTTCCGCCGGGAAGTTTGATTGGTAGTCATTTGCCGCGTGGTCGGTCCAGTGCCGTTGATACAATTAAATTTAAGTAATCAATCCTTTCAAGGTATATAACCACGTTGTTGACAGGGGTTTGAACCTTACTTTCACTCTCCTGCAAAAGACTTCTCTTTCTACCTCTTCTTTGCATTCGTTGATCTCTTGGTCAGATAATTGTCAACATGAAGGGTGTGAGTGGACTGGCTCTGGTGGCCAGCGCGTCATTCGCCCAGGCTCTGTCGACCGTATCTCTCACAGCAGCAGCGGCCACTATCACCACACCTACGTTGTTTTCGTATGAACAGCTGCAGCTGACCGAGAGCGAACTTGTCAATGTGTCTCAGTCGTTGCAAAATCAGACGATTGCTAATATGTTTGCTTTTGGTAACTTTACCAACTCCAACTCCACCGTTACCAAGCGTGCCGTGCGCCACCATTGCAAACCTATGCCTGGGGACTTGCTGTGGCCCTCTGAAATAGTTTGGGATATTTTTGACATCCTTCTCGGCGGGTCTCTGATCAAGACAAAGCCTCTGGCCGCCTTTTGCTACCCAGACTGGCCAGAGTATGATGCCACCAAGTGTGCGACTATCACTGCAGAGTGGCTTACCTCGAACTTGCACATGAGTGACCCTACATCCATCATGCTGCCATTGTATGAGGGTCGCACTTGTCTGCCGTCGCCGTATAACTACACTTCGACCTGCACGCAGGGTTCCTACCCCACCTATGCTGTCAACATCTCCACCGTCGCCCAGGTTCAACTGGCGGTCAACTTTGCCCGAAACCTGAACCTGCGGTTCGTGGTGAAGAACACTGGCCATGATTTCAATGGCAAAGCCGCTGGCAAGGGGGCACTCTCCGTTTGGACTCATCATTTGAAGGACAAGGAGTACCTTCCCCACTACAAGGCCACCAATGGCTACGTCGGCCCAGCTATCAAGTTTGGCTCTGGTGTTCAGGTCTGGGAGGCTTATGAATTTGCCAAATCTGTTGGCCACTCCGTCGTTGGAGGCGAGGCGGTCACTGTTGGCCTGGGTGGTGGCTACACTGCTGGTGGTGGTCACTCCCCCTTGTCTAGCATGTACGGTATGGCATCTGATCAAGTCCTCTCCATGCAAGGTAAGTCAAATTTCCTATCACCCTTTGCAAACTCCTTGCAGGGTCCCCTTGTTAAATATACTTAGTCGTTCTTGCGGATGGTCGATTCATTACTGCTAGCGCCACCGAGCATGCGGATGTTTTCTGGATGCTCCGTGGTGGCGGTGGTAGTACCATTGGCGTCGTCACTTCTCTGGTTGTCAAGGCCTTGCCCAAGTTGGAGACTACTACTGTGACCTTCAATTTCACTGTTAGCGACACACCTGGTCCTAATGCTTTCTGGGCCGCAGTTTCGTCGTACCTCGACCACTTTGAGGACTTTGTTGATGCTGGTACCTATGGTTATTACTACATTGGCGCTTCCTCGGCTGAGATTGGCACTACCTATGCCGGTGACACTGACTACTATTTCCGCATGGAATCTTTCATCGCGCCGAACAAGACCCTTGCTGAGACCAAGGCCCTGGTCGCCCCATGGTTCAAAACCCTCGACAGCCTGAATGTCACCTACACACCGTGGTACAACAACGCGGATAACTTGTGTGTTTGCTCTCTCTACTTGGCGCAAATTTATTTTCGGTGCCCTGCTAATCCGCATTATCAGCCATGATGTTTGGGTCAATGCTTTTCCCCAGGAATATGTCGGAACCGACGTCGTCAAGACCGCTTCCCGTCTACTTCCTCGTAGTGTCTTCCAGAACGAGACCCTCCTCAACAAGACCTCGGCTGCCTACAAGGACGCTGTGGAGAAGGTAAGCAATATTCGCACAAGGGCTCCCTCTTATCTTCTTTCTGCTAGATCCTCACAATTGTAGGGCCTTTTCATCGCCGGTTTCCACGTTAGCGGTACCGGAATTGCCGTCGATCCACCAACGGACTCCTCCGTACTCCCCGCATGGCGTGATACCCTCACTCACGTTATCGTCGGCTCCGAATGGAATTTTACCTCCTCCTGGGATGTGATCAAGGATTCCTCACTCTTTGTGACAGAGTGGATGGATGTGCTCCGTGAGATCGCCCCCGACTCTGGCGCCTACATGAGTGAGGCCGATCTCCTGGAGCCAAATCTCCAGGAAGCCTTCTACGGTACCAACTACCCACGTCTTTATGCAATTAAGCAGGAGTATGATCCAAGTGGTCTCTTCTTCGCTCTTACTGCTGTCGGCGCCGAAGACTGGGAGGTTCAGACCACTGATCCATTACCCTACTCGTGGAACAACAACGGGCGACTCTGTCCCGTCTCTTCTTGATTGACTCCTGCCGACTTTCATTTCTGCGATCTCCAAGCTAAAAAGACAATAATCAATTATTTCGCCATAATTCATGAGGCCAGTAGCTACGGAGAGAAGGCTTGTACATAGTGATGGGATTTACATAGTTCTAGAGAGACCAGCTTGCGATAATACTGCACACGACGACCAAAGCTTCGTGCACGCTGAAAGATAATATTATTATAGTTCCCGTCTAACCTTCGGTCTTTCGTCTGGGGGTTTTTGGATCAATTTAAAAAATCATGGGAGCAGAAGTATTTGTAGCCAATTAAAAGGACCAGTGCTGAAATTAGAAACTGGCAATCATTCCGGCTTGTAACACTCAATTCCGAAAAGCAAACTATTCCCCAAGGATAAGCGAGTAAAAATACCCCTGTAGGCTTTATGACCAGAGACTTGTTACATAGCTCTAGATCGAAGAAGATACTACATTTTTAAAATACGACTGGAGAAAAATGGAACCAGGTTCAATTTATTCAAATTGGGAGATAAAACAGATCAGATAACAGAAATTTCCTATCCTTTACTTCGTGTCCTAGAATTTCTTTAGCAAATCCTTCAAAGGATCTTACAAAACTCTTGCATCTGCCCTGCGGCGTGGAAAGCCTGATAATGAACCAGCCCGCGGTGCCAATTGATCACGGATTGTCCACACAAATCAACTTCTTGATGTGAAAGCATTTCCACAACCCCACCATACGTAATGCCGGATTCCCCCTCCGCCCGTATTTACACTCTAGACCCTATGTTACTAATATCCATATCGCTGGGCGGCTCTATCGGCGTCAGCAGGTTCTTGATAACCTTGACCAAAGTCGACACATACTTTCGGTGCGCCGGGACATACTCCCTACCGATGCCCTTTTCGTACTCCGCCTAATATATGCGAGCACGCTCCTGCCAAGTCCCGGAAACTTCAACCCGTGTCAATCAGCACGACGTGTATAGCCCGTCTTCCACTGCCGGAGTCTAGTACGACTCGGGTAGACACGGCCGCAATAATATTCGATGGTCCTGGTGTAATGGCGGCCCTGGAGCTTAGAAATTGCGCGATGGATGTCAACCCAGCCAGACTGACATGTATAGCGGCAGTGATCTTGACATCGCGTGGTTTTGTCGCTGAGATAGCGGCAAACGTGGTGGTGGGCGAGAACGTAAGCTCAGCAACTCGCGTGGCGGGGGTTACAGTCAAGGCATTCCCAGTGGAAGGAATCCTACGGGCCTAGTAGCTTCACAGAGAGTAAACTTTCTGCATGCGACACCATCAGGTCCACCATCTGGCCTAGGAGAACCAGGTCAAACGCGTCAGTGGGTGCGGTATGCAGAAGTAGCTCACTCGGTTGAAAAACATAACACAGCTGGGCGTCGGCGGCTAATGCAATTGCGACGCCCATTCCCTCATAGTGCAGGCAGAGATGGGAGCCATATATACGACGTTGGAGTTGGAGGAGTCGGTAAGCGCAGCCAAGCTGGGATGAAGGAAACGCAGATGCAGCCAACTGTAGCGGATGAGGTTTAAATGAAAGTCAGGCGAGCCCAATAAGGTTTAAAACGTCTCACGAGAACTGATGATAGCCGTATAATTGACCGCCCAACGTTCATGACCAAGTGGGTAGCCGGGATTATTGGCTAGCTTGATAAATACTTCATTCGGGCCAAGGGGCCGTGAAGTTTTCGGCGAGTGCTCACTTAATTATCCACGGCATGTGGAGCGAGATAATTCTTGGCTGATAAAACCTTTCATCGGTTATTGCCGCGAAAAGAGTCAACGTAAGAAGATGGTTGCTTATCCTTTGGGGGGCAAAATGTCCTGGTTCCTGATCATCGGGATATCAGGGTGGACAGACGTTGTGAGGACTCGATATGCTTATTTCGGCACCAGCAGGATCCCAAAATAGTATTATATTATAATTGGCTCGGCTTGGTGAATCCACATGAAATATGGGCACGACGCGATGGCGGGATGTGTTGCTCTTCCGTTAGCCACGTCCCCCTTTCCAGACTCCCCATTTTTACCTGATTTCAATCGATAAATCTTCTACATCAGGCTCGATCTTCCATTTCTCCTCAGTGAACGGTTTCCACCTTTAATTCTTGTGCATATGACTGGAGCATATTTCGATGTCGATGGACATCAAGTATATTCAATGCAAGTGCGGGAATTTCGAGGCGCAATGATCATCAACTGGGAAAACAATCCAATCTTTATCTACCTGCAAACCAAGTTGTCGTGCCGCAGGGACCTGGAGCCAAGCTACCTGCCGTCACAATCAAGCTTGTGCCTCTGCAGTTGTTACCGAGGAAGCCTATGGCACACCTGGGGAGTCTTTACGAGCAGTCCATGGGACTTGACTTCACCATCAGCAGTATTTGAATGGCCGATCTGGTCAATCAAGCAAAAATGAAATGATCAACGCTAGAGAATTAGGCGACAACCCATAGTGCATGGACCACAGCCACGATTTGTGCACCTTGATCTACGAATGCCGCGATCAGACGTCTCGTCCGCTCATCGGCATCGGTCATAGCACAGACGGTATCCAGCTAGTCAGATTGGCCTTTATGCTGCCTAAATTGCGATTGAATACGATTTTCCATGACCCAGTCATCCTTTAAACGCCTCAAGTCTCTTTCAGGAAGCACCTTGAATCCAGACATTAAGTCTCAATAGGTCAGGGTCTTGGACATCCCGCTTCATAGCATAAGCTTCAATTGAAAATGGCCAAATTATGCCAGTTCAAACTGGCCCTGTCTCGAGTGATTACTGGGGTACGGACTCGTGTAGCTTCGGGGGTCCTAAACAGTTACTAGACAATAAAAATGTCGAAGTGTTCTAGTCGCCTTTGTCACCTCATAGCACATTTATCTCATTCCTTGATCCAGAGACTGATATTTCAACAGCAAAGTGATGAGACGCTGGAAATGAATGGCGATGCCATATCAGACCTTCATCCCTTAGATGCTGTGGATCACCTCTATCGTCATGAAATGCGCAACAATGGAATATTTTACTAGAGTTGCGCCCATCAGCCAAGTCCATCTCGGAGGAAGATCATAGTTGCCTCGGCATGGGCTACTGGAAGGAATTCGACTGTGTGGGACTATTCGAAGCTACTTAGGGGGAATTCAGAGTTACCGTGTAAGCGAGGTCACATTTAAAGGTGGATCCCATTTTTTCCGTTAAACATGGTTGATCAGAATTCGAAGGAATGTGCAACTTGGGCCCAATTGGAGGTGGAGAGGTAGGTTGAACAGGAACGAAAATGGATAGCTAATATGGAAGAATGACTACAAAATGGACGACGATTTGGTGAAGAGCTCAGTCTATGGATGAAGATAATCATGGGTGATTATGCTGCCATTGCTGTAAGGTCCGCTAAGCCAAAATTCTAGACACGATACATAGGCTTCGTCTATGACCAAACTTTCCCCAATGTAGCTGCGAGAATGCCCTTTGTGTTTTCTCCGACTCACCAATAACGCTCCCAACGAAATCTGATGGGTACTCAACAACGACTGTATTTTCGTCAGCGGGGTTAATAGTAGTATTGTGGTTCTCACCTACCTTCGCCATTTGATAGAAAGCCAATGTCCACCAGAATTTGGCCATATATCTTTGCGACCGACGTTTTACCAGTTCCAAGATTTCCGAGAAAGGTTGAGGCTGTAGCCAACCATAGGTTGCCCGTCTATCTCGCGACGATAGTTGTATTTAATTGTGTCTATGAGGCCTTCAACGGTCTTTTTAACCTCAGCTAACCTAATCATGCCTTGCAGTCTTTGCCACGCTTGTGATGTTTCAAGACTTTGAGAAGGATCCGGGCCGATCATGTCCTCCCCATCAAGGAAGAAGCCGTCAACCCGTGGGCCTCCCTGTCGCCTTTGTTGCATCAGTCGCTCAGTCTGTCGCTCGGTGACCTTTGCCATGGCATTTTCAACCGCTCTTGCGTTCACGAATCCTTCTCGGCCGCTCCATACTTACCGCTTTGAAATACGTTTTTCTAAGACTTATTGATCTACATTTAGTCCAAAGGCGATGATCTCCTTGATGTTGAATATACCAAGATCACCATTGAAATAGCGAGCTGACCGAGCTGGCTTGTTAAGTCTTCGTGATTTGCATTCATTTCATTTATACAAGCTGCGTGATAAATCATGCGTAATGCCAAGGAGCGAGGCTTGAACTACCCAGCGGAGGCGTCGCTCTAGATCGTCCTACACCTTACTCGCCGATCGTAGGAGAGCTGGACAAGAAGGTTAGCGTAAGTTCGAGAAACACTTGCTGTCTATGCGGCTGAACCTGAAAATGTCTTATTTTCCCGTCACTACAGGCCTAGTAATCTTCTATCTTTAAAGAGTATTATAGTCACGCTGGAAGATTCCTGATATGTATGTACTAGCGTAGCTGGATAATCAAGGTTCAATTATCATCAGAGGATGTACACAGTATCACCTTGAAGACCGAAAGTATTTTTTTCCATCCGTGGGTTCGTATAGGGCTTATTCATTTCCGCGATGTCCGGTGTTAATAATGAATCAAGGAAATCGTTGTTGCGGCTACGGCTCGCTGCGGGGAACTGCGGGCGTAGACTACATAACTCGAAGGTATAAAAAACGACAATTTATTGGTCACCGGGAATAGCTTCTTGAACATAGTGATGGAAATAGTAGATATGAAAAGAATACCATAATGCCTCCGAACCCAACTCTAAACTTCCCCATGAGCGGCGCATACACCCATCAATGCGCAAATTGGTTTAGTTGTAATTGGAGGCTGGTACTAGTATTCGAAAATATAGCCCGGATCCTTGGCAAAAGGTAAGAAATGGGGAACTGGAATAAATCACAAGAAGAAAACAAGACAAGGAGAGAAAGGTAAAAACCATGGGCGGGAGGTAAAACGAGAGGTGACCCGAGCTGTTTTCTATTCAACCCAAATGTTGCTCCGAGGGGGCTTGGCGTACTTGGCTATGTCACTAGAAGGCGTTGCTTGTCAAATTCACCGACCTTCCAAGGTTTCTTTTCAATTGATCCAATCAAAAATCATACATTTGAAAATCTAAATTTTGTGCTGAGCCAACCGCAAATTGGATCTGTCTTTGCCCTACTGTGTTCATAGAAGGCGTCGGAGCACCTTACCCATGCTGAACCCACCAGTGTAAACTCCCTGCTTCTTAATAAACTGGTTTTATGGCTTATATATGTTCAGCGGATAGCAGTGATATCGTCTTCTGATTTTTGTCAAGTTCAGTATCAAGACTAGCTTGCAATATGCACGCAACAAGCAGCGCATCCCATACTCTCCGCTTAAGCGCCAGACAATTTTCAACTTCCGCCCGCCGACATACACCCTCGGGGCTCAGGATCAATTCTGATCGACTATGGGAGACATTGCACAAGACTTGTGAATGGGGAGCAGCCCATCACTATGGCGAGTATGCACCATCCCTTGTTTCACTATCAGTATACAGACAACTATCTCTAACATGATCGTAGAAAGTCAACGGAGACAGGTATGGCTCGTCTCACACTCACGGATGACGATGCTCGCGTACGCTCGTGGCTTGCTGCTGAAGTCAAAAAATTGGGTTGCACACTTTCTGTTGATCAGATGGGTAACATGTTCGCACGGCAGCCAGGCTCACTCAAGTCGTCTACACCGATGATTGCGATGGGTAGCCATCTCGACACCCAGCCTCGGGGTGGTCGTTATGATGGCATCCTTGGAGTTATGGCTGCGTTGGAAGTGTTGCGGACTATGAAAGATAGTGGATTCAAGACTAATCACGATGTTGGTATTGTGAACTGGACTAAGTGCGTTGCCATTACTATTTTTTTGCTTACTCTGGCTTATGACTGACTTGGATCAAATTTAGCGAGGAGGTGCTAGGTTCCCTAAGTTCATGTGTTCCTCCGGTGTCTGGGCTGGCGCCATTCCAATCGGCAAGGCTTGGGATTTGCGCGATATTCACAACCCTGACGTAAACCTCCGGTCTGAGCTTGAGAGGCATGGGTATCTGGGAGATATTCCCTGCTCGAGTGATGAAAAAATCGGATATCCTCTTGGGGCTCATTTTGAACTTCACATCGAGCAGGGACCTATCCTTGAGGGGACTGGTCGGTCGATCGGTGTCGTCCAGGGAGCTCAGGGATACAGATGGTTTACTGTCACTATCCATGGGAAGGACGCTCACACTGGAACGACACCGCTCAGCACCCGCAAGGATCCTGTACGGGCGGCTTCTAAGATGATCGCTGTGTCGAACGAAATTGCCTCTCGACACAACGCACTAGTCTCGTCTGGCATTTTCAAAGTGCCACCGAATGCATCGACCAACACTCTCGCTACAAATGCGACTTTTACTCTTGATATCCGACACCCAAATGACAGCGTCGTGTATGCTGTGCAAGATGAAATCTTCAAGGCATTTGCTACAATCGCTTCCCAGGATGGCAAGGGCGTGTCTTTCGACTGGACGTTGGATACAGACTCCCCGGCTGTCAAGTTTGACCAGAACTGTGTTGCATCTATCCAGGCAGCAGCGGATCATCTCGTTGGTCCAGAGCAATCTATGCTCATGACCAGTGGCGCCGGTCACGATACGGTATATACTAGCAAGCATTGCCCGTCGGCTATGATCTTCGTGCCATGCCGAGAGGGCGTCAGTCATCACCCGACTGAGTATTGCAGCCCTGAAGATTGGTAAGATCCATAATACTTCCGACATTTATTCTGATATTAATGCATGAGGATAGTGCCCTGGGTACCCAAGCTCTCCTTGAAGCTGTGGTGCATTACGATCGATTACGGACAGAGAGTGAAAATTTTTAGGATTTGACATTCAAGATGAGCGACCAATAGGACATTCAGTGAAATTGTGAATTATCATTGAATCATGCATCCCAGCTTATACCAACTGGATTACCAGAAGGCGCTTCCATGTTCTTGGGACGAGCCGAATGGAAGCTCTCATTTGGTAGAATGATGATTTTGTCCATATGAAAATACAAAGTCGGCACAATAAACACATTGTTGAAGTTAGCGGAAATCAGGTACTCCGTACAGCATTCCGACTAAGCGCTTCTAATTGGCCAGCAGGTAGTACGTAATAAGCTGCTAGCTCTCGGAGTTTATTTTTAACGCCGTGGGGTTCAAATAGCCACCGGTCCGTTAACCAGCATCCTGGAAAGGTGATGTCTGAAAGTTCATATTATTATTCGAAAATCTAAGCAAATCGCAATAAACTGTAGCCTTTGGGCATTCCTTATAAGGCAAAGCTTCCTGGACTCCAGAGTTCTCGCATAAGGCTTACAACGGCACCGGAACAAAGCAACTGAGTCATTCGAGTATTTCTCTTCACCATGGGTGACCAAATTGAAAATAGCCTCCACGCCGCTCTCAAGGCCGGCAAAATTAACGGTGCTGTACTCTGTGCAACCGACTCTGGGGGTTCTTTTGTCTTCAACAAAGCGTTCGGCAAGCGTACTCTTTTATCGGGCGAGACGCGACCGCAACAACTCGACGATGTGCTTTTTTTAGCGTCAGCAACAAAACTGATCTCCACCATCGCGGCACTCCAATGCGTTGATGACGGAATTTTGGCTCTCGATGATGATCTTTCTTTTATCGCACCCGAGCTCGGCGCCAAGCAGATCCTGACTGGCTTCGCTGAAGATGGTACAACACCTTTGCTCGAGCCTGCGACTCAACCCATTACCCTGAAAATGCTGCTGATACATAATTCTGGCCTTTCTTATCATTTTCTGAATCCAATCATCGCTAAGTGGCGTGAGCTTTTCGCTGGTTCCCAAACCGAGCGTCGAACGGTTGAGGAGTTGTTCAGTTATCCACTCGCTTTCCAGCCCGGTGATGGATGGATGTATGGCCCTGGACTTGATTGGGCCGGTCGTGTGGTTGAGCGGGTGACGCGATGTACGTTGGGAGAACGCATGCAGCAGAGGATTTTTGATCCACTAGGTATCACCGATGGCCAGTTCTACCCAGTCAAACGCGAGGACCTACGAGGCCGTCTGGTTGATCTAAATCCTGATGATCCAGATGCCCTTGGCCGTGCTGTGCTCGGTGGTGGTGGCGACATGAATAAGCGTACCATTGGTGACTTTGGTGGACATGGCTATTTTTTGCCGGGCGCCGATTTCATGAAAGTTCTACATTCTTTACTGGCTAATGATGGCAAGCTCCTCAAGGCCGCCACTGTGGACAATATGTTTCAAAACCACCTCAATCCGCAGGCAATGGCTGGTCACCAGGCTGCGCTAGCAAGCCCAGCGGGTCCCTTTTTTCGTGTGGGAACTGACCCTGGAATGAAGGTGGGCCATGGCCTAGGCGGACTATTGACGCTCGAGAATATTGATGGCTGGTATGGTGAGCACACACTTACATGGGGCGGTGGTCTGACATTTACTTGGTTTATTGATCGCCAAAACAATATTTGCGGCCTGTGTGCTATCCAGGCAGCGCTGCCGGTTGATGTTGAAGTGATATCCTCGCTGAAACAAACCTTCCGCCGTGACATCTACCGAAAGTATGCCGCGTGGAAGAATCTGCAAGTTTAAAAATGCGCGGATTTCCACTTCCAGTGCAAATTGCAAGGAAACTGTGCTTACCGAGATAAAACCTCAATCATGGACGTATAACCTTGGAGCCCTGGAGATACGTTGCTTTCCTTCACAACGAAACAGCTGTAGCAAGTTGTGTAAGACCAACGACAAGTGTTTATTAGGTATATGGACCTCAATTTGTTTATCAGATTTTGGCGCTCTCGTGTTTGTTTGAGCGGTATTGACTTGTTGGGGTGCACAAAAAATTCAAGGCATGGCCTTCGGTGTCTTGGTGTTAATGGACTCTCCCGTCTTTCTTAGATCGCTTAATGGCTATTTTGAGACTCGGAATCAATCCATTCTATTTGTCATCATGATGCCAAGGTGTAAGGGACACTCATATACATATATATGACCAAGATCTTTTAGGTATGACCACTACTACATCAGGAAGGCATTGATTATAAAGGTTTGTCTGCTCTCTTTGGCCGAATGCAAAACATATGTCAATCGGTGACGTTGGGTTGTTGAAACAATTGAGAGTGCAAAGTTTGAGATTGGAAGGCTGTAGGAGATTCAGGGTGGTATTATACCGAATGGAAGAAAAAAAAATCCAAAAAATGAAATGCATCATCCGTGAATCGAACACGGGCCTCGTCGATGGCAACGACGAATTCTACCACTAGACCAATGATGCTGGGTCATGTGAATTGAACTAGTATATTGTTATATAGAACCAAGTCTTTTATTCCAGATTCACCTTGCATGCATCATATTCAATGAAAATGTAACCTACGTTAATTAGGGCCAAATAGTCCAGCGCCTAAGCATCTTTCCGGAAATACCTCTGAAGAAATGGACAAAAGCGAACTGTATTTACCTAATGTTGAAAAGTAATAAGGTCATGGTTGACTCAAAGTAAAATAATCAAGCAAACAGACGCTTTGGGGCCACGCAATGTGCAGTAAAGCATGTAGCTCTGTGCATTTTCAACACCCTTTAGAATTCATTACATACCAAGAGCAGGTGATTCTTGGAGTGAAATAAGTGTCAAATTCTGAATAGCCCAGGCTTCAATTGCTGGCACAGGTAGAATCGGCTACGCACAAAGACTCACAGACGAGGCCACTCAAGTATCTCCCATCTGGGGAAATCAGTGGTATTAGAAAATCCCTCAGTCCAGGAACTAATTAAATCCGTCTGTCTCGCATTCTCGAATCGAACCTGAATGATGCAATCAGAGAACCTTCACCGAGACGGCTTTTCTGGTATAAAAAAAAAGATTGTCAGTTCAAAATGACAACCAATAGCCGGGGTGATGTCTGAAGACATATAACGTTCATATTTTCCCGTCCCGAAATATATCTCTATGAAAGGTAAAGATATGATGTATCGGACTAGCCGATAAATTTCCGATCCAAGTATACCTGAACCGGAGCTTAGCCATCCGCTCATCGCACCCGGCCATCAGCCCCGGTGACACAGACAGCACCACTCGACCCAGGGATACCCTGGGAGTATCTACCCGTCAAAAAATATCCCGAAAAACGTGTAGCGGGGCAGATGAGTATGTTGTGGAACTACCTGCCTTGCAGGCTGGATCTCCGTCAAAATTGATCAAATAGGAAACCGCAAAGAATAATACAGATATGGAGGAGACCCAAGGCATCGGCACCTCGGCATTGTACTCTCAGACCCGGGAAAGACGATCTGATCCGGATCTGTTCTGGACCAACCAAGCTCTTGGCTCTAATTGGTGGCGCTCGGAATGAACGAGAGTGATATAGTGGTAGTACTGGTCACCACTCTCGTCAGCGGCTTGCGGTACAAATTTGCTGGTTGTTTCACGCTATGCACTTTGATCCTCTGGGTCAGACCGTCAGACACGGGCCGCCTGACCACAATGCTTGGAGCCCCTAGCCCATTCGTCCCCGTGGGGGATGGACAAAAGACGGGTGAATGATTCCGCCCTATGATGACAGGGGGACCCCGGGGACCTAAATTGATGAGGTGGAGGTCAGTGCCATAGAAGCAAGGGAAAGAAGTGGTGGCGTCCGGCGCCCGCCTTTCATAGGATCCTGCCACCAGTACGGGGTAAACACCCGTCTCGTGCTAAGTTACAGCCTG
This sequence comes from Penicillium longicatenatum, assembly GCF_028827895.1. Classification (NCBI taxonomy): domain Eukaryota; kingdom Fungi; phylum Ascomycota; class Eurotiomycetes; order Eurotiales; family Aspergillaceae; genus Penicillium; species Penicillium longicatenatum. The sequence continues at coordinate 1,930,925 of NW_026643117.1, read as the reverse complement.
GGTCGTACGATACGAGCGCCACGCGGTGACTAGTGGGACGGGAGGCTGGGCTGGCTGTGGTGAAACTCTCTTTCTTGTCGATCGTATACAGACTCGGGGGCCGAGTCGACGAGTCAGCATGTTCTCCAACCAAAATTGAGAAAACAGAGAGCCGAGCGCATAATCAAGCAAAATTCAGATTCTACCGGCTTGGCAACCCGGGGTTTCAGATGGTCCAAGCCCAGTCGTGTTGGAAGTTGGCAGGATGTGAGAGAAAAAGGGAGAAAAAGGACGAATGCCAAGATGTCAACTCCGGAACCAATCATGGGAATGCGGGGGCGGGCCACATTTGCAGCTTCGAAAATGATGCAGCGGTATGGCGTACAGTAGATGAAAAATCCCAAATAGAATGCACAGATCTTCTCAGGTTGAATTTGAATTCGAACAAATAGTAAGATCCGTGGAACCTGGCGCACAACCAAAGGATGACTTGATTAGGTAGGATTGAATGAAACCATGAGGTGAAGTTGCATGCGCTAGTGTAAAGTAGGAAATTGATAGTTCACCGAATGTCCTTCCATTGGTCGAGTTGGACCCTTTGTATAGTTTGTATTTCTTCCCCCGCATACAACTCTACCCCGTGTTTGCCGTCGTTTGTATATCTTCACGTTCCTTCCCTGTCTTGTTTTCTCTCTCTTCCTCTTCTCGTCTTTCCCTGTTCTATAGATTTGTCACATTGAACACCCCCATCGCCCATCATGGGGTACGTGGTCGGAAATATCTACATCATTACCGCAGTGGCCGTCATAGGCGGTGCACTGTTTGGTTTTGACATTGCTTCTATGTCGGCCATGTAAGTAATGCGACTCCACGAGAATAATTCCATACTCCACAGTCGAAGATCACCTCCACTGACCTCGTCAAATCCTCTCCACAGTCTTGGCACCCAGCAGTACAAATGTTTCTTCAACCAGACCGGTCACAATGATAAGGGAGACTGTGGTGGTCCAACCTCGTCCACACAGGGTGGTATCTCCGCAGCCATGCCAGGTGGTTCCTTTGTTGGGGCTTTGATCTCGGGTTTCATCACGGATTATTTGGGTCGGAAGCGAGCCATCCAGACCGGCTCGATCATTTGGTGTATTGGAAGTGCCATCGTCTGTTCATCCTTTAGTATTGGTCAACTCGTTGCCGGTCGCTTCATCAACGGTCTATCGGTCGGCATTCTCAGTGCGCAGGTCCCGGTCTATGTCGCCGAACTGGCTCAGCCCAGCAAGCGTGGTCAGGTTGTGGGGGCTCAGCAATGGGCCATCACCTGGGGCATTCTGATCATGTTCTATATTTCCTATGGCAGCAGCTTCTTAACCGGACCCGCTGCCTGGCGTCTCCCCTGGGGTCTCCAAATGGTTCCTGCCGTCTTCCTCTTTTTCATGTTTTTCTTACTGCCCGAGAGCCCACGTTGGCTGGCTAAGCATGACCGTTGGGAAGAAGCTCACGAGGTGCTGGCATTGGTTCACGCAAAGGGTGATACGAGTGCCCCATTTGTCTTGACCGAGCTGCAGGAGATCCGGGATATGGTTGACTTTGAGCGTCAGAACGAGGACGCGTCGTACGTGGAGCTCTTCAAGGGCCATATGATCTACCGTACCCACATAGGCATGTTCACTCAGATCTGGTCGCAGCTGACGGGTATGAACGTGATGATGCTATACATTACTTACGTCTTTGGAATGGCTGGCCTCTCAGGCAATGCCAACCTGGTTGCTTCCTCTATTCAGTACGTGATCAATGTCGTAATGACCGTGCTTGCTTTACTCTTCATCGACCGTTGGGGTCGTCGCACTCCCCCTGCTGGTGGGCTCCACTCTCATGATGATCTTTATGTTTGCCAATGGAGGTATCATGAAGTCGTACGGAAAGCCTGCGCAACCGGGTGGAGTGGACAATGTCGCCGAGGAGTCTTGGGATCTCTCTGCCGCCCCTGGAGCGGCCAAGGGAGTCATCGCCTGCACCTATCTGTTTGTCGCCAGTTATGCGCCAACCTGGGGTCCCGTCAGCTGGATTTATCCACCCGAGCTCTTCCCCTTGCGACTACGTGGCAAGGCAGTTGCCCTGTCAACGGCCTCCAACTGGATCTTTAACTTCGCATTGTCGTACTTTGTGCCTCCAGCATTTGAGAACATCAAGTGGAAGGTATACCTGGTGTTTGGAGTTTTTTGTTTTGCAATGACGGTCCATGTGTATTTCTGCTTCCCCGAGACTGCCGGTAAGACCCTGGAAGAGGTGGAGACTATGTTCACTACTCCAGGAATGCGGGCTTGGAAGACCAGTGTCCAGTTCCAGCACGTTCGTCAGTTGGAGCTGGGTGCAATTCAATCGGAGAAGATGACGGAAATGCAGACGGAATCGGCAGGAGAGAAACGCGGCCCAGCGGTGACCCAAGTGGATTAAAGGAATCTTTTCTCCCAGAGACGAATCAAGGAGGCTTTGAGCCACACTTTCCACCTCACCCGTTTGCACTTATGCATGGGAATAATCTTGCTTTTGCTGCCACCTAGGCCATTAGCTACAATCTCAACTATTTTGGTTGCTCTCCCAACGTCCTTAGTTGATTAAATTCAATACCAAGGGATCTGATCCTGATATTTTGATTTCATGTTTTGAATTTTCCTCATTGCCACTAAAACAATTATTCTTTGTCAGTAATACCAATCACACAGTTCTATCTCCAGTAATGTCACACAAATTCTACATTTTTTATATTTCCACCTCCCACCCCCCGCTTTCCAATATGTCTCCAATCCAGATTAAGGCTTACACTCCTTTATACCAATACTGTTTTTGGACAGCAAATTGTCAACAAGACTTAGTCACTAGTACCAGGCTTTAGGATTGGAGTGGTAACGTTAGCGATATGGTATCTGCCTAGCATGCTCTATGATGATCTCGCCGACTAAGTGAGCCTCAGTGGACATAGATGCATCCGGAATCTGGAATAAGCCCAAGGATTAATCGGACTGCATTACCAAGAGATTTCCTAGTGCCATGTTGGAGAAATATTTGCTGAATCTCGGAGACTGATGTCCCACGAAAACCGGTGGTGGAGGCGTTTTCCTACTCGGCACTCGGGATAGGCTCCCGGTCGAAAGCCTGAGTGGATGTGCACTTAGTGTCATAGCCTTTAAGCTTTAGATCAAGAGACGAAATGTTGTCTATTAAATTGGCTGGATCAGTTGAGCAAGTTGAGCGTGTTTTGTTTTGTCGAGGCCGAGGGGAGGGAAGCTCTGAAATAAGTGACCAGGGACTCAAGCATCTTGTCCGCCACACGCGAGACACATTTTGAAGTGCACGCGATGCAACGTTTATTTCAAGATCCAATTTAAGCAATACAAATCACCGAAAAGAAATTAAAATTTGTTGCTACCAGCCACTTGAATCGAAGCTGTTCGCGCCCCATGGGGTTTGACTTCCCGAAACATGTACGAAATTGTTCAAGTCGGTCAGAATGATTTAACAGTTGCCTATTGCTCAAGTTTCCAGAAATGAAACCATGAGTTGGGAGCTCAATCAGACCTACAGCTTTACCTCGTCAAATGTTTCGATGAGTGTATCCGATGAAAATATTTACGGCGATTATGCATATGGGCTGCGTATGAGGCTCTTATATTATCAGACTCTTGATGTTTCTTCTCTGGCTTAGTATCGGCAGATGTCTATTCAATGCATGAGAGGTAACTTCATATGGGTTCTAATACTAGCTTCTGCTATGGCCCTTCCCGTATCTGCCATTCGTTGTTTCTTTAGCAATCCTGTAATTGGTCATGGGTCTCTTTGGCTCTTCCAAATCTAAGCAATCTCAAAGATGCACACATTAAAATCTACATGACCCAGCGCCTGATCTTTGGGTACTATTAAGATCTATGCGGAAACTCCCACCCCCTGAGCGCCAATTTCGGGTTTGTAAATCTGTAAAGATCCTTGGAAGAGTTGTTTCAATCGCTCAGCTTGCTGTTCTTTTGCCTCCACCCAAGACCAAGTATGCCCTTCAATCGGTAATAACCCCTGTTGGGCTCTATCACCATTCACCCAATCCAGAAGTTGTTCCACGTAAGTGTCCTCTTCACCCTTTAGCGAATGAAAGTTCCGCCCGTAGCCCTTGGTTCGACTTCTGTCCAGGTACTCTTCTCTCATGTCCTTGGTTGGCGGCAGCTGTGCATTCCCCGAGAAAACCTCTGTAACGGCGATGGCTTGAAATTCGAACAAGGTAAATGTAGCGGTATAGAAAGGAATACCCACAAACCCCAAGGTTGGGTCGGGGATGTAAAAGATGTCGCGATGCAGGTTGTGGATCTGTGTGCCATCCGTGACAAGTATAGAGTCATCCGCCTCCGTCACAGGCACTGAGTTGTCGTTATACTGGGGAAAGAATGGTAAGTCCATCTGGTAGCCCGTGCAGAGAACTATTCTGTCAATACTGTGCAGGATTTGACCAGACTTCAAGCACACAGTAACCGGTAAGTGCTGATTGGGATTATTCGGTGACTCGTTAATTTGGAAATATGCGACCTCCTCGAGTCTTGAGGCATTCTCTGGGAGTGCAACAGCGGGAATGTCAAATTTGCCCCCTCGGGTGCTTTGATAGATGGTCTGCGAGACAGTACTGATTTCTCGAGCAATATCCATTGAAGATACCCCACCCCCTATCAGGAGCACATTCTGCGGTAGTTTGAGTACAAAAGCTTGGTACTTGGTGTCATTCAGCTTACCTTTCCTTCAAAGCCATCAGCGTTTCGAAATGCCTTCGAATGGGTGATTCTCGTTGGCCATCTTTCTTTCGCATGGGAAAGACCCGGGATATCTGGAACAAAGGGGGTGTGGTAATGGCCGGATGCTACGACGACAGCATCAAATATCTACTTCTTAATAAGCAGTACTTTAGCTCCAGGGAAAGTTACCTACCATTGATTTGTGACTCTCAACCAAACTCGCCGTTTGGAGATCCTCATTCAATGAAGTCCAATGGACATGCCACTTTTGCTCTTGCTTGTATACCTTCGTGACCAAAGCACCATAAATAGTCGCATTACTGACACCTGATTTGTTGGAAGTATCTTGAATGTAATCCTTCAGAACACTGTGATTGACATAATGCGGAGTTCCTTCCGGCCAAGCATTTAACTTAGTGCGTAGTAATGGCGTTGATACATTGTTTGTCAGACTTTCATAACATGGACTAGAAACGATCAGTATAAATCGCAGAATGACCAAATTGGACTTGCTCTACCCAGGTGGTGCATGCAGTAGATTCTGCCTTTCTTTGCCCTCACGGCCATCCTGGACATACTGTTTCGCATCAAGTGGTTTAACTGATGGATACTGGGCTTCGATCGGCACTCGTTTATCATAGAGCCTGGATCGTAGTTCGGGTCAGTGTTTTGCAATTGCAATCAAATTAACTTCCTACCAGACTCCGCCTGCTGCTTGGCTTCTTTCAAAGACGGTCACCTCTTTTCCGGCTGCCAAAAGGTAGGCAGCACTAACAACCCCCGAAATACCGGCTCCAATAATGGCTACACTTTGGATAGCCCTGTCGGCCATAATGCTTTGGCGTGAGGAAAGTAAATATTGAGCATAACCTGGTGAGTTTGTGGGTATTTAAACATATGGCCTGTTTAATCTCCACTATAGGCCATCATGAAACTATTGTGACTTCAGATTTCGCAATCGAAGCTAATGATGAACCATATCGCCGACCCTCCTATGGAATGTTCGATCCTACAAATTCATGACCCACCGAAAGCCAAAGCATCTCGGAAGAAACGGCAACGACTAGATTAGAAATCATATGGAGAATTGTCGTCACCATTTTCCTTCGGAATTGTGACATTAGGGGTTTGGCCCGTGAGCATCATGACCAGGAATGACAAGGCTCTAGTTCGCGGTACCAAAATAGATTCATTTCCCTCTGGGAAACAAATGAGGGGTAAAGGGTATCCCCGGTTGGATGAGAAGAACTCACAGCCAACGACAGCACTTGAAACTGGGATTGACAGAAGACGTAATGCATTGCGATAATGATGTGCTCGAGGCCTTTGTCCACGGGTGTCAAACGACGGTAAGTGCGGGCATGACATGTGTCCAGCTCTAAGGTAACGGACAACGATACATAGATATGGCAATTTACCACGGGCTATCAGGATCATTGTTTCCTTTTCCGGTCTTGAGACTCTTGCCAGATTACCATCATGGCACCTGCCCCCATCGACCCTCGCATTGTAGACGTGGCGCCGCCGCGGAAGGACACCCTCGGTCTACCAGCGCCTGCAAGGCAGCGGTTGGAGAAATCGGGTGTTGATCTCAGTGCTGGATATCCCTATCGGCCATCACGTCCTCTCTATTTGGATGACGTTTACAATGTGCGAAACTATTACCGCGAGCACGTAGACCCTGGAAGTCGCGCCGATCCTGGAAAGAAGGCGCTCCTGTCCGCAGCTAAGGAAGTGATTCCTCTCACGAGACATATTGGTACCGAGATCGTCGGGCTGCAGTTGAAAGATCTGACCGACCAGCAGAAGGACGAGCTGGCCCTGCTAATCGCCGAACGAAGCGTCGTTTTCTTCCGTGACCAAGACATCTCTCCCCAGCAGCAAAAAGACCTGGGCGAATATTTTGGGGAAGTTGAAATCCATGTACGAGCATTTGACAAATGTAAGAAGATTGAAGAAGCTCACTTTGTTTCTACAGCCACAAGTGCCTCAAGTCCCCGGCATCCCCGGCGTGTCCGTGATGTGGCCCGCACTGCAAGCCACCGAGACACCAGCCAGCTTCCGTCGACCAGGTGGCGCATCTCGATGGCACAGCGACTTGGTTCATGAGAGGCAGCCGGCAGGGTTAACACATCTTCACAATGATACCGTCCCAACTGTGGGAGGAGATACACTCTGGGCAAGCGGATACGCTGCATATGAGAAACTCTCCCCCGAGTTTCGCAAGTTCATCGACGGCAAGACCGCCATCTATCTATCTTCTCACCCGTATCTTGAGCGCAATAACCCTGTGGCCGGGCCGAAGTACGTGGAGCGTGAGCACCCTCTAGTCCGTGTTCATCCCGCAACGGGATGGAAGGCGCTGTGGGTCAATAGGGCGATGACCGAGCGAATTATCGGACTTGACAAGGCTGAGAGTGATGTTGTTTTACAATACTTGCATGACGTCTATGAGAAGAATCCGGATATTCAAGTTCGTTTCAAATGGAGTCCGCGCACAAGCGCCCTCTGGGATAATCGGTATGTACTCTTCCTTGCCTGAACTTCAAGCCTATTTCGATACTCACGATCAAGCAGAATCACCATCCACAACGCCAGTTGGGACTATGAAGGCTCACAGCCTCGACATGGTACTCGGGTGACCTCTTTGGCGGAGAAGCCTTTTTTTAGTAGCAGTGCCCCCACTCGGAGAGAGGCACTAGGACTGCTGGGGCCTGAGGAGATTGAGGAGTTATCGAGCATCAAGATATTGGAGCTGCAATGAAGAAGTCTCGAGGTAATTCAGCTTTCATTCAACTGCTTATGAGTCGTGCATAATTTCTGAGCACCCTCGCGGTTTATATTTAATGTGACGACAAGACTCGAAATGTGATGAACGCAAACCGTCTCCAAATCCCGATATTAGAGTTTCCTAATACTTCAACCGAGTAGAGCTCCGAGCTTCAGCATTATTCAAGTCGTTATTAATATAAGGGGTCACATCTCAATATGCGGTAGACCGTAAATCTTGCGTGATATTAGGACCCCGGCAATCAAAGCCTACCCGACAGCTGGAATTTATGCCGATGTTGCAACATTTCGACAAAAAAGGGGTTTAGAAAATTCGCAGTTACCAATGATCATACGATCAAAGCCGGGCTTGATCGGGCCTTGGAATTGCAAGGGGGGCGGAAGTGTCAGCTACTGTAAATCGGACTTCGGGAGAAAGGCAGATGGCCAATGGAATTGTACAATGGGCACTTTCTTGTTTCATAATCAGGAACAAGCATTGTTGTGGCTTACCAATTGCACGGCGAAAAATCGGTTCAAGTTGATGTACTGGATCTCAGTCCCGCTCGATAATCTGTCAGTAGATAGTGAAGGCAATGTCTTTGTCGGCGCGCTTCCAAATACCCGCTACTTGCTGAGGGCAACGCGGAGCCCTACACCATTTCCTCGCCAGCTACAGTCTTCCAGATCTCTCCAGAGGCCTTGCAACCAAAGAGGCAGCGTGGTGATGGACTGCCAGCTCGGGAGATTGTGGAGGATCGAAATGGCAAGACGCGACCAACGACCACAGTAATTATGCACGATGCCAAGACCGATTGATATTTCTTGGCTGCATTCATCTCACCCTTTTTATAAATATGTACGAAGAAAATTTGCTGTAGACTGAACTTCAATATCTCGCTATACTATCCTGATAGCCAATGAGAATAATATTTTACGTAGATCATGGCAGAGGACAGACATATTGTGTCTAACATTTTGCTTCCACACTCGGGGTATCATCGAAAAAAGCAAACAGAAAAAAAAAGATTAAATTATATCTTACAAGTCGGAGAGGCGAAAGCCATCACGCTTTGAGCCAGTCGAATATCCTCTTCTTCTCCGCCGTTTCTTTCCCATTTTCCAGCATCAGTGAATCATTGTTCGGGTTCGGATTCGGATTCGGATGCAGATTCGCCATCATCTATCGATTCATTATCGGAGATGTCATCGGATTCGTCTCCGGGTTCGTCTCCAGATTCGTCTCCAGATTCGTCTCCAGATTCGTCTCCAGATTCGTCTTCATCATTTTTACCTTTCAAGTAAAGGCCACCGGTAGCAGATGCTAGGTAGGCATGGAGCCACTTTTGTCCTGGCTCTGGATGATCACGGATCCGTTCTTTCATGTCACGAATGGAAGACAACACAGCCTTTTTGTAAATGCGGAATGCATAGTGTTTTTTCCATAAGTCTTTGATGTATGGGCTATCTTCCAACCTAGCTCGTTCATGCAATGCGTTAATCTGAGAAGGGAGTTTCTCAATATCGCTGATGATCTTAATGGCTTCTTCCTCGCTGAAAGCCTTGATGCCGCGAGCTTGACCCGCCAGCTCGCTCGAGATTCCGACCTCGGGGAGAGGCTTGCTGCTCAAGCCTTCCAGGTAGCCAGGGGCTTTCTTCATGAACAGGGACTGTTGAGCAGGGGTCAGCCCCTTGAATGCCCGGAGCAGGTCCGCGACGGGGTCAGTGCTCGGGTTTGTGATCACAGTTGTGCTTGTGCCATTGTCAGTGTCGGTGCTCGGCTTTATGGTTCTTGTGTCAGAGACAGAGTCGGTGTTCTGCTGAGATGTTGCAGACGCCAAGTCAGCCTTGGCTTTCTTAGTCGGCAGGTTTTGCACGGGGCTAGCGGGTCGCTTCCTCCACTTCCTCCGAGGGAGAGGGGGAGGGGACTTGGGGTGGGAGTTCTCTCGGAATTTACCGAGGGACTGTGCTCTTCTAAATCTTCGGAGCTCGAATAGTGGTCGTGCACATGACTGGCACCCATCACGGCTTTTTTAACGTCTTTCGCTTTGGACGTGCCAGGGGGCTTGGTGTGAAGAATGAGGCGCAGGATCTGTTATGATCTGGGGGCTGAAAAAGAAGTGGGAAGCGGTGAAGAAAACTGTGGAGTACGTCTATTTATTGGGTGGAGGCAGATGTATAGGGCCACGTTATCTATGTTGTTGGTAGACGACACAGGCCAAATGGTCAATATTTCTGTGAGTCCATAAGATAGTATCATGTGGACCCAGGCCTAGAGTGTGTGTACTCGGTACCCTGCGTGACATACACTGGTGGGATATGGATAACAGTTCGTACAGAATCGATTGCAGATCTTTATCCCTTTTGGTTCTCGTCGTTCCTTTCCATGTTGACATTCATCGTCTAACTCGTTCCAATATTGAATAATAAAAGTTCATCAAAGAATTTTTTCGAAACCTCGAGGCTTACCGCATCTTTGACAGAGCAAGCTCCTCCGGATAATCTAACCATCCCGTCAATGTATGTTGGAAAACGAAAGCGTATGTTCAAGGCAGATATGGCCAAAGTATTCTACGTTAGAAGAATGCACAGTGAACAACGTTCAGTGGGCATGAAATCTTCCCTTGCGGCAATACAGGGCCATGTCGTAGAGATCGCGATCTATAAATCTTGCAATGCGCCACTCACTGATCTGATTCGATAGTTTTAGGGATTGTTCTCGCGATTTCTGAATTTATATTTGCCGTCCACACAGGAATGAAATGTTTTAAGAAAAGGCCTGATATACGGTATGTAACTAAATAGATATCTAGTAAGTAGGCATAATGCATTCAAGCTCCAGGCTAGGACTTGGGATTTGATAGGCATCGCCTGGGCATACTGGGCATATATCCTATTTAACAACACCTATCGGCAATCATAGAGCTTACCCCAGAAGGACCCATATCACGAAGGTAGGCTCTTGGATCTTGTTGAATCCAAGATCCAGGAACTGCTGTCTACTGAAAATAATCTATTTTGAAAGGCACCAATTCGAGATATAACCCCTGCAACGTTATGGATGGATAAATTGGAATGTTGGGTACGCACCCAGGCGTCTGCGTAAGCTCTAACTTATACTGAGTGATCAATTGCAGCCGACGATAAGACTTCTATCATATAACGCAGAGACGAGTGAAAAGATCTGATGTTGCTCCACCCGTGTTGTGATGTTCGTACATAATGGAGAACGAGTGGCAGATCATTACCGCCCTGGGAACATGGCCCCGTGCTACCGCCCGCATTTCGTTTTTGAGGAATCTTTCTTCTCCTTGAAACCAGTCCAGACAATTTAATTGCTGCCAAAATGAGCACAACTACAACAATCACTGCGCCACCGGAGATCACAGCCGCCAATGTGGCTACCTTGTTTCCCGAAGTTGACACCTCGCTGGCTCGGGATGTTCTACCCACCGCAAACAACGACTCCGCGCGCGAAGGTACTGAACTTGAGGGATATGACGAGGAGCAGATCCGCCTGATGGACGAGGTGTGCATTGTCTTGGATAATGATGATCGGCCTATCGGCAGTGCCAGCAAAAAGATCTGTCAGTTATCACAATCACCCCGCCTTCCAAAAAATCCATCGAAGGAGGGGTAATGACCTACACTGGATGACTAACAATCAATACTGACCTTGCTTTTCCTCCGCAGGCCATCTAATGACCAATATTGACAAGGGTCTTCTCCATCGCGCTTTCTCCGTTTTCCTGTTCGATTCCAACAATCGCCTTCTGCTCCAACAGCGCGCCACCGAGAAGATCACCTTCCCGGACATGTGGACCAACACCTGCTGCTCCCACCCTCTTGGAATTCCTGGCGAGACTGGTGCCGAGCTTGACGCTGCTGTACTGGGTGTGAAGCGCGCTGCTCAGCGGAAGCTCGGTCACGAGTTGGGTATCAAGGCCGAGCAGGTGCCATTGGACAAGTTTGAGTTTTTCACTCGGATTCACTACAAGGCCCCCAGTGATGGCAAGTGGGGAGAGCATGAAGGTATGTCTTTCCCTGAGATGGTGTAGAATGTTCTGGTCTAACACGCGTTCCTAGTCGACTATATTCTCTTTATCCAGGCAGACGTTGATTTGGAGCCAAATCCAAATGAGGTGCGGGACACTCGCTACGTCTCCGCTGATGAACTGAAGGAGATGTTCAAGCAGACCGACCTGAAGTTCACTCCGTGGTTCAAGTTGATTTGCAACTCCATGTTGTTTGAGTGGTGGAGCCACCTCGGCACCTCGGCCCTAGACAAGTACAAGGGTGAGAAGGAGATCCGCCGGATGTGAGCTTGGCCGATGATTACACCTTGTGCTGGCACTTTTTTCTCCGTAAGCTTCCATTTCGATGCATTGGCACGATACCTTTTCGTTTTTTATTCACCTACATATTGCACTATTTCGGCACATAAGATTTTAATTCAAAGTCATTTGGGAAGGACCCCCACCTACCTGGGGTACCACTCCTTTCCATAATACTGCTTTGTAGTCACTTATCATCAGTTCCAATGTTTGTTTGGCCAGTAGAATTGTCAGTACACGAATCTGAATATACGCGAATGCCCTGCTAAAAGACAGTCAGAATAGATACAATGCAATGCAACAAACCCCGAGGTAGCTTTCAAAATGTGCCCTGCAACTAAAGCTTAGCCAGTTTGATCCGTGGACAGAAACAAGATGCAACTCCCCAGGATCACAGTCCCAATTATCGTGAAAACCAACTGAGTCTTCCAGCCACTTTGAACCAACGCGGCCTTACGGCTATACTTCATGACCGTGCGCGCGTAATTCGCAAACCCGTTGGCCAAGCACATGATGCTCAAGGCCCAAAAGACGATGCCGAGGGGCAATGCCATTCGCCGTTCCAGGACAGAGGGTTGTTCTCGGAAATGGAAGGAGATGATGATGGCGAGCGAGACCACTGCCAGATACATAGACAGGCGCAGCCATGACAGAAAGGTGCGCTCATTGGCACAGTGATCACGGGCATCGGAGCTAGAGTTTTCGAAGAGGAGAGCACCAAAGATGGGTGCGGAACAGAGGATATGGTGTTGATCTTCGACATGCCTGCATTCAGTCAGTGGGGAGCACGTGCTGTGTAATAATCCTGAAGGCATTAAGCCAAGCCGAGGTTATATGCCAGATATTTGGAAGATGGATCATGAACGAAATAGAGAGTGGAGGGGAGAGACAGAATCAGGTCAAAAGAAGACAGTGGAATGATTATGGAAGTCGGCCACAGAGCTTGAAGACTAAACTTACTCTTCTACCAATGCGGGCCGGCAGTGTGTTGGATTGATGATCGGATTGTAGGGTCCTCGTAAGCTCAAAGCAGCACCGCTATCAACGTGTCGCACCATTTTTGTCTCTTGAAGGAAAGGCCAGAGGTTGAAGAAGTAGAACAGGTGAAAGATCAGGGGACCTGGATCAGGTGATAGCTAGACCGCTTTCAACTCTGATGACATCACTACGATCTGAGATCTTCTGTCTTCTCAGAGAACATGCATGGGAAGGTGCAAACTACTGTACATCAAATAGGATACACGAGAAGATTGGTGTCCGTCGAGGGGAAAATACGGTGAACAGTGCACCACAGAGGTGGGTCATCCAAATTGCCGCGTGGAGTCCCCGACTCTTCATTTAGGTGCACCCGTTGAGTCATTTAGATTTCATGAGTCTAACCTTGCTGCTTAGACCTCCCTATTTGAGCTTTGGTAAAGCAATTGGTCAGAGTTATAGACCAATCATCCTATCATCCTATCGACTTATCCTATCGAACAACGCTAAGACCGGCACTAAAGCCGTCAAAGTGGCCCTCCCCCCACTTTGCGTTTCCAAGGTTTCATTCATAATCTTTTCAAGCTTCCCATTCTTCCTCTCTCTTTGTTTTGAGGGTTGTAGAGCTTCCCTATAGATCATGTTGAAGGAGCTGTAAAAAAAAAAATTCAAAAAAAAGGGTTTCTTGCCTTCTCCTCCCATCATGCCGCCCCGCAATGTGTACTCCGCCGACTCCGCCGAGCATCAAAGCCGGTATGGCCGGTCTTTCACCTCCAGTTCGCCAATTGCGGAAGCTGCCATTTCGCGCGACTTGGCCCACTACACCGATGATGATTCCTTTGCCACAGATACCTCAGGATCTTCGACAGTGCGTCCATCAAGCAGCTATGCCGGGACAAATCCGCACTCGCTGGCCGGGTCTTATCGCCGGCCAGGCTATTTCACCACTGTCAATCACACCACAACCATTCCCGCCCATGGCGACTACCAACCCTTGACCCACAGCGAACGTGAACAAGCGATCCAAGAAGAACACGCTCTGTTAGGCGATAACAATGTCATTCCGATCGCGCAGAGGCCTCGTCGACTGTCACATAACCTGAGCAGCCTTTTCTCCACGTCTCCGAGCCAGGTGCACGCAAGTTCATCAAGACAATACGGCTCTGTCCGAACCACATCGACAAATGGAGACAGGGGAGCCGGACAGGATCCTACCGAGGCCACGGCTTTATTGGCATCCCCCGGTGACAATGAGATGGATCCGGAGGAGATCGATCGGAAATGGGAAGAAGCGGTGATTGCAGGGTTAATCAACACCACCTGGAAGCGGGAAACGGAAGTCATCGCGCGATACTCCCTGCCGTTGATGGTAACCTTCTTGTTGCAATATTCCCTGACGGTCGCCAGCATCTTTACAATTGGTCATTTAGGCAAGGAAGAACTGGGAGCTGTCAGCCTGGCGAGCATGACGGTCAGCATAACTGGAAATGCGGTCTTTTCAGGTCTCGCAACAAGCTTAGATACTCTCTGCGCCCAGGCGTACGGGTCAGGCAAGCGGAAGCTGGTGGGTCTACAAATGTTGCGGATGGTTTATTTCTTATGGATTGTGACAATCCCCATCGCCGTACTTTGGTACTTTTCCGAGCATATCCTCGCCAAGATCGTCCCTGAGCCAGAAGTTGCAAAGATGGCTGGTCTGTACTTGAAAGTAGCCCTCCTAGGCACACCTGGATATGCTTGCTTCGAGAGTGGAAAGCGATACCTGCAGGCTCAGGGCGTCTTCTCAGCGTCTCTGTATGTGCTGATTGTCTGCGCACCGTTGAATGCGTTCATGAACTGGTTTTTCGTCTGGGTAAGTGATAATGTTTCCTGTACCTCCGCCTACAACAGCTAACAGGGATATGCACAGAAATTACAATGGGGTTTCATCGGTGCGCCCATCGCAGTTGCTACAACGGAGACTCTTCTCCCCATAGGCCTGTTCATTTACGCTTACTTCTTTGTTGGCAGCGAGTGTTGGTGCGGCTTCTCCAGACGGGCTTTCCAAAATTGGGGCCCCATGATCCGCCTCGCACTGCCAGGTTTGATCATGGTGGAAGCCGAATGTCTAGCCTTTGAAGTCCTCACCTTGGCATCAAGTTACCTTGGCACCACCGAGCTGGCCGCGCAATCTATCCTCTCAACTCTCTCGAGTATCACCTGGCAGATCCCATTCCCCCTGTCTATCGCGGGTAGCACTCGAATCGCCAATCTGATTGGTGCCTCGCTGGCTGGTGCCGCAAAGACCACGGCCAAGGTGAGCTTCTGTGGAGCCACCATCGTCGGGCTGTTCAACATGGTTCTGCTTTCCACTTTGCGCTCCTATATCCCCAGACTCTTCAGTTCCGACCCAGAGGTCATCGATCTTGTGGCCAAGGTTCTTCCTCTGTGTGCGGCGTTTCAACTCTTTGATGCTCTAGCTGCCAATTGTAATGGCATTCTTCGCGGTCTGGGCCGCCAGGAGATCGGCGGCTATATTCAGCTTTTCTGTTACTATGTCATTGCTATGCCAATTAGCATGGGAACAACCTTTTGGCTCGGCTGGGGGGTCATGGGCCTCTGGACCGGTGTTGCGTTGGCTCTACTACTTGTTTCTGCAACTGAAGCAGTTTTCATTACTCGGATAAGCTGGGAGCATTCAGTTGAAGAGGCTCAACAGCGGAACCTGCTGACCTAGGCTAATTTGAATCGTATATATAGTGATTATCTATCTGTGCATATAACGAGGAGTATTGAAGGATTTCTGGGGATGACTATTCCTACATTGATTTGTACCTGTATCTCCCCTCTGCGACTTCCAGAGCCGGCTTTGGCGACTAAATATACAGATTACTATCGTGTTTACCCTAGATCAAATTAGAAATGAGGATAAGTTACGATTGACTGTGAAGAGATGAATCATGATATCATTTGGAAAGTCTAAACAATGAGATTATGGCGAACCGTTTTGGGGAGTGGAACTAATAGTCGAGGATAGCCCATGTTTCCTCATCTAGCGTAGAGAATATCAAGCCCGCGTTGAGAAGCTCGTTACCAGCCTTGCCAATATCCATGGCAGGAAGCCCCAGCCTCGACGCAATTGTCTGCAAATGAAGACCGGTGGCATCGTGAGATTCCGTCTTCAAGAGATTGTACATATCCCTCGCGAAGGGGCTCAGGCTGGAAAGGACTCTGTCATGACCATTGTAGTTATCTCCTCCTTCCATTCCCGCAGCACTGGCGCCGGCGGCGTTACTATCACCACCAGGGGGGCCCCGAGTGAAGAACAAGTGCGAGGCGGTAGCGTCGAGCATAGAGCAGAAGAATTGATTCACGTCCGTCACCGGCTGTAAGCTGTGAGCAGCAATGTATCGTTTGTTGCCGAATGACTTGATTGCACCGAGAACACGGACATAGGTTCCGAGCTGAATGTCGCCCTTCGTCTCATCGATGTCCATGGATGCCGCGTCAACCCATTTCTTGACCTCCACTCGGCCTGAATAGTCGTCGACGATATATGTGATGTTGGTACTCTGCTTGCTGATGTTGCGCACCCGGCCTATGAAGAGCACATTGGCGACATCTGCATTGTCGACCTGGAAAGGCGCCTCGGGGTACGGGGAGGTTGCATCGTTGATCTGCTTAATTGTCACAGGACGGAGAGTCTTATTGTCACCACCCCCATTCTGATTCAGATTCGATATCAGCAAATAACACGTCCACATCAAATCATGATGGGTTCCTTACCTTGCCTCCAGAGGGACTGTTAGTCTCGCCGGACATGAAGCCGCCGCCTCCACCTGCACCGCCATAGGGGTTGTAGTTTTTGGATCCACCGTCTACCATATTCTTCAGCACTGTTAAAATGCAATGTTATCAAGATTGACCAACCCATGATGTGTAAGTGTGTGTTGTGTGTTGTGTGTGCGTACGAACAGTTGCTGTAAAATCATTTTACTCAATCGGGGAGCGTGTCAAGCACGCGTCGCGGGGACCGGTTTGCACTGTTTGCACTGTTTGCCGCCTAAAGAAACACCGCTTCACCGCCTTTCGGATTTGGAGATTTTGAGATTTTTTTTTGCGACGAGAATCGATAAACCTCTATCGCCCTGGAAAACATTGTCAATATTTCCAGATTTGGATGCAGCCTAGTTGATTTTCACTTCAACTGCCACAGTCTTCTTTCTGCATTCTTCTGTTGCATTATCTTATTGTCCTCCCAACTATACAGATTGATCTGTATCGTCGTTCATCTACTTCTTGTTCCGCCGGATCGGCATCACTTGGGTCTCGGCACCCAACTCCGCAAACATGTCTCACCGCGAGGCTTCTCCCGCGTTATCGGAGAACGACTTTGATATTACAAGCGCACTGTTCCAGAATGACAACGATTCCGACTCCGACTCGGGCGTAAAGCCCCAACAGAAGTCCGCCGTGACACAAGATCTCGATTTTCTCGGCGCCGATGACGATGGTGACGAAGCATTCATTGCCTCAAAGCAGGCCTCTGCCAACCGAAAAGGATCCAATCTCAAGGGCCGGACTGTGAAGAAAGGTGGTGGATTTCAAGCAATGGGTTTGAATGGCAAGCTGCTCAAGGCCATCACCCGCAAAGGATTCTCCGTCCCCACCCCGATTCAGCGCAAGACTATCCCAGTGATTATGGAGGACCAGGATGTGGTTGGAATGGCTCGTACTGGTTCCGGAAAGACGGCTGCCTTCGTCATCCCCATGATCGAGAAACTAAAGAGCCACAGCACAAAGTTTGGAGCCCGCGGACTGATTCTGTCGCCATCTCGCGAGCTGGCTTTGCAGACGCTGAAGGTAGTGAAAGAAATGGGACGTGGCACAGACCTGAGATCGGTTCTCCTAGTTGGTGGTGACAGTTTGGAGGAACAATTCGGACTGATGGCCGGCAATCCGGACATTGTGATCGCAACGCCCGGTCGATTTCTGCACCTTCAGGTGGAGATGGATTTGGATCTATCTAGTATCCGCTACGTGGTATTCGATGAGGCTGATCGACTTTTCGAGATGGGTTTCGCTGCGCAATTAACCGAGATTTTGCACGGCCTGCCCACAACCCGACAGACTCTTCTGTTCTCTGCAACACTGCCCAAATCTCTCGTCGAATTTGCACGCGCTGGCCTCCAGGAGCCAACCCTGATCCGTTTGGATGCTGAAAGTAAAATCTCTCCAGATCTGCAGAATGCATTCTTTTCCGTCAAGTCCTCGGATAAGGAAGGAGCGTTGTTGCATATTCTTCACGATATCATTAAGATGCCTACTGGCGATACAGAAGTCACTAAAAGGTTCAAAGAAGAGGGTCCCCCGTCGAAGTTTGGCAACAAGCGGAAGAGGGATGATGGCAAGTCTAAACCGCACAAGGAATCACCGACCGAACACTCGACTATCATTTTCGCTGCTACAAAGCACCACGTCGACTATCTCTACTCTCTCCTGAATGAAGCTGGCTTTGCTACTTCATACGCTTACGGTTCCTTGGATCAGCTTGCACGGAAGATCCAGGTTCTGAATTTCCGACGAGGCATTTCCAACATCTTGGTTGTCACCGATGTGGCCGCCCGTGGTATCGATATCCCCGTTCTTGCCAATGTCATCAACTACGATTTCCCCTCGCAACCCAAAATCTTCGTCCATCGCGTTGGTCGTACCGCCCGTGCCGGTCAGAAGGGATGGAGTTACAGCTTGGTCCGAGATTCGGATGCCCCCTATATGCTGGATCTTCAACTTTTCCTTGGCCGACCACTCAAGCTAGGCCGTAATTCTGGCCCCGTCAACTTCGCCGAGGATGTCGTGGTTGGTTCGCTCCCCAGAGATGCCCTTTCTCGTAGTTGCGAGTGGGTCAACAAAGTCCTGGCGGAGATGCATGATATTACTTTGCAGCGCCAGGTAGCGACACGTGGTGAGAAACTGTACATGCGTACCCGGAATGCTGCGTCGCTCGAAAGTGCCAAGCGAGCCAAGCAAGTCACAGCTACAGAAGAATGGTCTACCATTCATCCACTCTTCAACGACCAGACTAGTGACTTGGAAGCCCAACGGGAGAAGCTCTTGGCCAAGATTGGTGGCTTCCGGCCCAATGAGACCATCTTTGAGGTGCACAACCGACGTGCTGGCAAGACCGAGGAGAAGAACCCCGCGATGGAAACGATCAAGCGGCTTCGCACAACGGTAGATAAGAAGAAGCAGCGTGCCCAGGCCAAGGAGCAATCGGAGATGAACGAACTTGGCGTTGGCGCATACCAGGAGATAGATTCTGCCGACGAGGATATTCCCGAGGTCGCTGGTGACAACATGTCCGAGGCCGACGAGTCTGATTTGGAGGTCACTTTCTCCGCCTACTCCCAATCCAAGAAGAAGCCCGACAAGTCGCAAGAATCCATGTCGACCTCATTCCAGAATTCCGACTACTTCATGGGTTACACGCCCAACAACAATGACCTTGCCGAGGATCGGGCGTACGGTGTTCACTCCGGTACAAACCAGAACTTCACCCAGGCCTCTCGCGTTGCGACCATGGATCTCAACGGCGACGAAGGTCAGCGCGGCTTTGGAGAGCCCCGATCCACAATGCGCTGGGACAAGCGACACAAGAAGTACGTCTCTCGACAGAACGACGAGGATGGATCCAAGGGCACGAGGTTGGTGCGCGGTGAAAGTGGTGCCAAAATTGCCGCCAGTTTCCGCAGTGGTCGCTTCCAGAGCTGGAAGAAGGGCAAGCGCATGGGCAACATGCCTCGTGTGGGCGAGGCCGAGACCCCTGGGCTTGGAGATGTCTACAATGGGCCTGGTGGCCGCGGCGGCGGCGGTGGTGGTCCGCGTGGTGGAGGCCGATTCCGGCACACGCAGCAACGGGCGCCTAAGCGCGCCGATCCCCTACGTGGCGATTACGACAAGATGAAGAAGAAGAATGAGGCAGCCCGCGAACGAGTCGGAGCCGGCGCGGGTGGCAAGAGTGAGATTCGCTCGACCGATGATATCCGCAAGGCGCGCAATCTGCAACAGAAGCGTCGTGACAAGAATGGACGGCCATCGAAGAAGAAGCGTTAATGGAAGTCTGTATAACTTGATCTATACCTAAATACGTACGGAGATACCACATGCTTTCCAAATTCAACTGTAATTTTCTGGACTTGTCAACCTTGATAATGAACGATCGACTTGGCTTGCTTCGAGCTCGTGCGTAGGATTCGTAGGGATTTAGCCCGATCCAATGAAGAGGTCGGCAATCACCGTTGGGCCTAAACTCGAATATTATCCTTGAAATTGGCTCAAGCTATGTGCTAGTTTACCGGCGAATTTCATGACAAATCCCCCCTCCCGTGTCATACCACTTCAGGGGAAAGTTGATGAGAATGGTTCGCACTATTGAATCCCTCGTGCATGAACGGGGTGACAGACCCCTTACTGCTCCGCGTGCCGCATGTTCCACATACTTGACCCCCTTGCCCCTTTCAGGAGAGCCGCTTGGCCTCGGTAGCTCCCATTCATTATGATTGGTTCTCTCTGCACCTGTCAATGACGTTGAGATTTTCCCTGCAGTGCCCAAGGGATGAGCAATGCGCACGCGTGATTCATCTGCAGCCACATCTTGACGGAGTCCCCGGAAAATAAAGACGAACAGGTGTACACCCTTTTCAATCCCGAGTCTCGAGGTAACATGGGGATTGCCCTGGAGGGGTAACAAACATAATCAAGTACAGGGGAGTACCACGACAGGGCCCTGATTATTGATGAACCAAGCTTTCGTCATCGGTATCACTCTCACGAACCATTGTCGATCTAACCACAGTCCCCCCCCCCCCCCCCCAGCTGTCCGACTCATAACCGTGAGACTTCCCACGACCCTGATCTGCAGTGTTGGGCTCGACTGTAACAGTAACCCCTTGTACAACGGAGCATAAATAAATGAAAATAATCGAACCGACTCCATAATCTACGGAGGATAATCGAGCGCGGTATCGAGTATCAATACGGGGTGATCATTGGGTTTTTGTCTAGATTTCCCACAGTCTGGACTCTGGAGTCTCGGGTTTTTATTTTTTATTTTTTATTTTTATTTTTATTTTTCTTTCTTATTGTTTTTGTTTTTGATTTTGATTTTATTTCTATTCCGGTTTTTTCCCTGTATCTTTTCTTGTTTTTTTCTTTTTTTCTCCATTTTCTCCGGTTTAATTCTTTCCCCTGATTTGTTCCTTCAACCTATAAATCTGGGATCCAAAAGCTGGAATTTCCAGAAATTTAGCCTCGTCCTCCCCGAAAGGTAATACGATGTGGGATCACCTCAATTTGTGACTCTCATGTGCTTTGCCAAGAAGTACTTTGTGCTTGTCAAACGGAATGCGCATTTCATTGCCGAGTCCGACTATTGGCAATGGCTGCGGGCGCCGACGTCGATCCGTCAATCCCTCGCCTTGCGTCCTTGGTCTGATTGGTATCGCGCCAAATAGTGCCCCCTCCTGAGAAGAAACTAATTATTCCTCCGTAATTTACGTAGGCTTACCCTTTCCATTCTAGTGGGAATCTGATCCCTTTACTGAGAGGTGTCACTGTCACTTTCCCCATCTAATGCAAGCCACTTCAGCCAGAGAACCCCCCCCTAACCCTACACACATCAGGAGAACTGCCGAGTACAGTTCTGGTATCTGCTTGGTTTTTTTTTTCTCGTTTTTGTTCATCATTTCCCAGTTCCTATTTATTGATTTATTCTCATTCGTTCTTTTTCCGATAGGAGAAAAAAAAAAGCCATATAGAATAAAACCCAGAAATACTCCGCCCTTCCTACTCCACCAGTACCGTACCGTTGGGCACTCCATTATTTGAAAAGATCTACCATGAACGGAGATCAAGTCTATCAGCTACTAGTGTCTCTCTGCACAGACCACTACTTTCCTTCCTTGTACCGAGGACCCGCCTTGTGGTATAAGCCCTGAAGGCCCGCAGGTCGGGTGTGCTACTCCAAGTTGGGGAGTTCGAATTCTCTTGGGCCCTTGTCTATCTTCAGAACGAGGGGGAGATCAACGTCCCATGCACTGGATCTGAATTCTCAAGGTGAGTTTAGAACAAGAAACCCTCCATTTCCTCTCCCTTCATTACCCTTCATTACCCTTTTGAGCATCATACTGCAAGCTGCATTGAACATGGACCCGTGAATCGAGGTAAGGTGTGGTTGGGGCCAAAAAAGAAAAACAAATACAGAAACAAAAAATACATCAATATTGGGGAAAAAGGGAGACGAAAAAAAAAAAGAAACCCCGATGAAAAATCAAAAGAGGAGACCGGGGGGAAGAGGGGGCTTTGACAATAGGCGTTACTGCACCTTGATCCTAGCTCAATGATCGACCGCCATGCAATAAATATGGGAGGGGAAAGACATGCGCGGCTATGAGTAACCCTGCTGTCATGATCTGGAAATCTCCCGCTGATCGATGCAGTCTATTTTCTGACTCCTCCAATAGCGGATCTCTCTAGTAATCGATTATAAGCTTGGGTGGTCCTCGGAGGAGCTGGATGACGGATATTGAACCTTCTTGCCCAACCCCTACACCGCTGACCTTGATTTCCCCCTTCCTAGTCCAGCCTGCCAGGGATTCGTTCGTCAGATATGCTGCCCCAAAGTGCAGAACCGAGAGCCAGTGGTCCCTTTTTGTGAACATCACGCCAATAGAATCCGACTGAGAAGCGAAAGCGGAACGGCAACAGGGAGGGAAGAAGAAGAAAACGGAACAGAAAACAATAAAACGACAAAGTGGAAGTGGTGAAAGAGTAAGAGGTGAAGGGGAATAGAGAAGGACTTGCTGCCCCGTGGGCCTATCCTCGATCTTGCTTGACGCCCGATGCAACCACTCGTGCTCCCTCCACCGAGCCTCACTACCGCCCAATTTGGACAGCCCCGGTTCAACTCGGGCCCAGAGGGGTTTCCGTTGAATCGACCTTGGTCGACCAATGCTCGAGGGTGCAGCCCACGGGCTCCTCTCCCTCGTCAATCTATGTCTGGCTCGCCTCTCGAAGAGCCTGCGGTGACATCCGAGGAATCTCGGCCTCGATACCCACCGACTTCTTTACCGACAGTGACATCGGCCGGGGAAGCCCTTCTGACTACCGGCCCGGGTCCATCCCAGTTACCTCCAGCAATTCATGATCCATTATCAGCACCGATCCGGTCACGGTATGGAGACCAGCCGCCTGTCTTTGGCTCTCCACAACTTCCACCAGAAGCACTAGCACCTCAATATCCATTATCAGGCCTGGACCCATCCCTCGCCGGACAGTCAAGTCGTTCCCTAGCACCAAAGTCTACACGACGGACAAAGGCTCATGTAGCGTCAGCCTGTGTGAACTGTAAAAAGAAGCATCTGGGTTGTGACCCAGCACGTCCATGTCGAAGATGTGTTCTTGCGGGCAAGGCTGTGAGTATCTAATACTTCATTTCTAGATTTTTAGATTGATGTTTTGATGTTTATTCATCGATCCGAAACGGAGCTGACTGTCTCGATCCAAGGCGTCCTGTGTGGATGTTACTCATAAGAAACGAGGACGACCCCCACTGAAAGCCGAGGATTCGTCCGTTCGACCATATACGACACATTTAGACCATCCAGCAATCCCGGCCGAGTCGCATTCATCTATGATAGCCCATCGAACTACCGTGCATCGGCCAACGTCGTCCCGTGAACTTCGACCGATGACCGATCTACATACCATTAGCTCTCCGGGCGCCACAGCCGGCATGAGAACGTCACATGGCCAGCAGCGCTGGTCGGCATCGGTATTTCCATTGACTCGACCGATGGACCCGGTTTCTGCAGTCCCTCACCCTGGAGTTCGGCGGCCATTTTCTTCATCCGGTGCACCGTCGGATACCCCATTGGCACGCCCACCCCCAGCATTCATCCCGATGACTAGCGGGTTCAACCCGGTGATTCAAACAGGGACTTTGCCTCCTGGGCTGGACAGACGATTTCCTTCTTATGGTCCAGCATTACCTCCACCAACATCTCCTCCTCAGCACCACCACCCAGCAGGAGCTCCTTTCGCTCCATATGCCGAGTCTCCCAGTGGGTCTCTTCACCCTACGATAGCAGACCCCCGTCGACCACCAGGACCTCGCGAGCCATACCTAGAGTCCCCCGTCCGACTGCCTCCCATCCATCAGGCCACCGCCAGTCCCGGTCAACCACCTCCAGGTCCACCACCTGGAGTGCCTCACCATGCACACAGACTCAGTGATCCCTATCCTGGAATTTGGACTACTGGACGAGAAGAAAGCCGCAGAGACCCACGTGCCCTCTCATCACAGAGGCCCATGAATTCTATGTTCGCCCACTCACCCAGTCACCATCGCTCGTCCTCATCTACGACAGGGCCCCGCGATCCTATTCCACGGCACCTCGGTCCGATTGACCTCTCAAGCCCTGTTCACCTGGGCCATTCTCCACCGCTTGGAGCCCGTACGGCTCCATCCACGACAGAATCTGATCCTGAGCCCGAGCCACGACCAGTCAAACGCCGCAAAATGGCTTTAGACGACATGGTCAACGGCTAATACGTTATCTGCATTTGTTCTGAAGATGAGAATACTTGCCAAATTCCCCTCTCCTTTGTTCGCATGACTCTTCTTCCCTTACAATAATCCCGATCTCAATCTCAGCTGCCCCGGAGGCGTCTTGTATTTTATAATTTACAATTCCTTGTAGCAGGGCCTACGAGAGGTGACCGATATACCCTTTCCAGCGTGGCGCTTGTTTTTTCCTTTTTTTCCACTTTTTCCATATTGTCGTCTATCTCGGTGTGGGCAAACAGCAGGAACTCTTTGCATTGTGTTCTATATTTGTTCGTGTTATTGCCCTTCTGGATGGTGTTTGCCTCTGCAAGATGCGACTTGAATGGTGCAAGGATATGATTTTCTTTTGTTTCTTTTCCATTCTTGCGAGTACCCCCTACAGTTATGTATTTCTGAAGACATGGCACGGCGTTTCGTGGAGTGACAAGGGGGCATTCCCGTGTTGTCTCTTGCTTTCCCTTTGTTTTTCTTCCCTTTTTCTAGATATGACCATGTATGTGGAAAGAGATATCCTGTACACCAGTATACATTGACAAACCTTTACCGAGTTCCGGAAGGTGTTTCAAGTAAAGTAAACGCTAGGTTATTTTAAGCTTAAATCCTTAAATTACGTTTCCGCACGTGGATTCTAATTTGTCACTGGAATTTCCCAGCCTTGTTTGACATGGTATGCCTGAGCATCGAATCGACTCATGTCTCCCGATCTGCTTGGGAAGCCATGTGGTCCCTATGCATTCAAGGTTTCAGGTCTGATCCCCAAATCCCATTGGAATGGGGAATCTTGACCAGGGCAGCCTAGCTTAGTGGAGGTCTGTGCCCCAGCTTGTTTCAAAATACTTTTTTGTGTCTTTGTCTCTACCCTCGACCGACTGGAACAATTGATATCACTCTTTCAGGTCATCTCCTGCGACTCGGTATTTTTCTTCTTTCGTCCAGCCTTTGTCTTGGAATCCCATATCCATAAATATCACAAGACTCTATCAATGACAATAGCAGCTGACAGGCAGAATTTCAAATTGTTCATGTTTCATCAGTCTTTTCGTGTTCTTTTCGGAGATGAAAATCGGCTCTGCCCCCGAACCTTGGGGTAGATTCTGCAGTGCCCAGGGTAGCAAAGTAGCACGCTCACATTCCAGAGCCCTCAAGCTAATCGCCTGTTTTGACAGTCGAACCTCAACTCTTTACAGACAATTTCTTCGACTCTAATAACTCACAAAGCATCCATCGGGCGATTGGTTCCTCCTTCTTTGACAACTCAGGAGCCGTAGAAACATTGATGCAGCACGGGTTATGTCCGATCAATCCCACGCAAAGGTATGATTCGAAAGCCTCATTAGACAAAGGATTTCCCCATTCAGGCTGGTATTGTGATCCCACAGATCATTGGAGAGCCAGCGAATAATACCCCAAAATGAATATTGCATCCCCTTGACATCCGGAACGATGGAAAAGTTCAAAGGTTGAATTTCCAAAATTTCCCAGGTGTTGCAACGTCTTTGATTTCGAACTCTGGGCAATATCACCCTCGATGTGTAGTCTCGGTACTGTGGCATCAGCTCCAATATCAAGATTATTGGCGCTTGTTCTCTGTTCACAATTTTCAGCGTGGAATATAATTACCTGTAAATACTTGGCTGCTGACATTATTCATTTTTGTGCAGATCCGCCCTTGTGGGTTGTAGGATCGCGTCTCCTGGTTGTCTTTTTCATTAGAACCACTGTAATCCAAAAACACCAGGCTTTATCTAGGGACTTCTCTTTCAACTCGGAAATTCTATTCAAGTCAATCCCGCGTTTCAGAAGTCCGTTCCGGCCCTCGTGCCATTTCTCCGAGCTTGAGGCCACTTGGACCTGGACAGCATCAACACCACGTGTTCCCGGAGTCTTTCAGCCTGGGACCACATCTTCTATCCTAGAAATAGGAGAAACTTCACAGCTACCAATGGACAGATGGGAAACAAAGAGAAACATCAAGTACGATACTTAGCCAGTTATATATAGACCCGAATCCATGACCATGGTCTTATCCCTCAACCCGCATCACTGACAATTTTTATCCCTCAGGCACAGTAAGTGGCAGTCCAATTCATCATAGTCATATTTGCTTAGTGAAACCAGGAACCTAAGTAGATGCAACAGAAACAACGTCCGATTCAACCCGTCGCGATGGTAGTCAATTCATCCAAGCGCAGGTCATCCAAGCGCAAGCAACCTGAGCCTAGCGACAAACGAAAATCTTCTTCAGAAACATTGCCGACCAACTGCCATAAAGTAGCCTTTGACCCTCAGAGTCCCGAAGCTCTGAAGAAGCGTGCAACAAATTCATCTATGGGTCCACCATCTTTACCAAAAGCTTCTCGAAGTCAAGATTCCGGCCAAAAAAAAGGTTCGCGGAAACGAGCGCCAGCTTCAGCTCGGATGCAATACAATACTCCGGTTCCATCTGATCTTCGATTGCCTCCGGCTCCAGTCCGACCTCCTTCTCAAGTCTCAAAATCGCCTTCTTTTATCCTCACTCCGGTCATACCTTCGCAGTCTACGTTCGCAGCTGTGGCCGAACCTCAGAATACCGTGCCAAGCTGGCCAGGACCATCATGGCTTCCGCCAGCGACGAGACCTCAGGGAATAGTACGAAACCAACCTCTAGGTGTAGTCACAGGAGGAAGCCGATATCCAAAGCGTGGACAGCCAGCAGAATTTATGGAAATTCAAACCTACAAAAAGACCAAGGTCGCACCCCTGCCTCACGAAACGGGAATGATCAAGACTGTTATTGGTACCGAAACTGTGTTGCAATTCCGTGCCACAGACAGCCTAGGCGAGCGCAAAACTTGGCCCGTCATCTCATTTGGTAGTAACGGGCCTTTTCCTCGATGGCGCCTGTTTCAGCATGACCCAGACCTCCCGAAGGGCAGGGATCTTGCACTCGACTTAATCCGAACACATCGAGACAGAACGATCATCCAAGGGCTCGACCACAACAGCCACCCCAAATCTAATGCCTCAAGCATTGGTCTTGGAGCTCTTTACTGGGAATTTCAATATGGCACAAAAGACACATGGGGTGATTTGAACAAAGAGCAGCTGTACGAGTTCGCCTACAAGTGCCTCGAGGATGCATTGAATGATTACCAGAACCGACATGAAATGCGTCTTCTGCTGAAACAGATAAATTTGAGCTCGGTTGCCAATGTGGAAGATCCATTACCACATCTCCCTAAACCGCCGCGATTGACACACTTTGGACCTGAAGCTGGCGTCGCTGCGTGGCCGAAGATGCCTCCACTTATGAAAGGCGCTCCCAGGTACCACTTTGGCCAGGAATATCAGCGTCCTTATATGGCCGTTCGTGGAAGAGGTCACAATAAAGCTTCGGTCACCGACTGGTTGATTACCAGGATGCGCCACCACATGAAAGGGACAATGGGCCGCCCTGGTGCGGTAAGTCGTTCACGGGATCCCAGAGATAAATCTCCCCCTGCTGCGGCAGCTCCAGCCAACAGCGCAGAGAGAGATTATAGCAAAAGATACACGGCTAAAAAAGAGGGCCTCAAAACGGGAGGTACGAACAAAGAGTTAGGTGGCAAAGCCTCCCACGTGTGTGAGTAGAGATTTGCATTGTTCAGTGTCATTCTCTTGATACTCTGCATGTTCTTGTGTTTATTCTTGCATGCTTTCAAAGAGATCCGGTGATGTAGATGGGGTAATGCAATGAAGTTATTGGATGCTTGACCTTACCCTATCAAATGCCGTCCGACCAATCGAAGCTATATGTATTCGATAGATGACACTGGATGGGGTCATGCTTACAGCCCTTCTATCCCCCTAGCATGCTACGTTCCCAACACCCTGGTCTGAAACTCTTCTACTTCCATTGGCAATTAAGCTGACATTTATGGCCTAGACGAAAAGGAAAAGCCCAATACCATGAAGAAAGGTGAAGACGAACAGGATGATGTAAAGGTTGCCGGACTTATAACAGAAATGGGTGACTCAACCAACCCTTCACATCGGGATAGGATAGTACTGAGCAGCCATGATCTGAGCCAATGTTATTACAGCAAATGCAAAAAGACCTGTGAGGATCCTGTGGAGTGTCAAAGATGTTTTCCGGCGCCCCAATCTGTTCGCAGAGTGCGGACCTGGGCTGGCTCCTCTATTCCAGCCTCCCAAGTGACCCATCGAAATTGGAACTTGCCTCCGAACCGTGCTTCAGACAGGCCCTTCTCTCCATTTAAAGAGATTTGATGTAAGTTGCAATGCATTTTTTTGTGAATGAAGCCGACCTTCATTTAGATTCTTGAACCCGGCGAAGATAAAGGAAAGATTAAGCCGAAGGACTCGGAGATCTCTGGTCTTGTGATGAAGGAATATTTCTCGGAAAGTTTGGATTTTAGAATTTGGAACAGTAAACTTTGTGATACCTCGGGGGTTATAAGATGCATGTATTTCTTTGGATCCGAGGCCTTCAGTGCTATTAGGTATGAATTGAAAATAAATAAAATAAGCCGCTAGTTTCAAAATGCAGAGGCCGGAGTTGCAATCGACAGGTCGCTATATACTCAATCTGTCAATATTCTGTTTCCCCATCGTTTTCCAAAACTTATCACTTTTGGTTCGCAGAAGTTGGGGTACCACCTGTGCCGTCAAAACCAACGAGCTGCCAGCAGCCGCTTGAAGACACAAGAGAAAGGAGCTCAGCCATCATAAAGGGGAAAGATGGTTCATGATTTCAGAGTATCTGTTCTGGTTAGTGGTCTTTCCACAGCGGAATTTATCAGAGCACACAAACATCATGCATTTCCACATGTCTACTGAATACTCAGCAGTCACCAAGGCCCAATCGAATGGTGCGCCCGCTACCGGTTCATCTTCTGGATCATGGTAGAGGCTCGTGTATGGATGTAAAAGAGCTTCAGCGGCACTGATCCGCTGGCTGGGGTCCCACACAAGCACCCTTTCCAGAAAATCGAGAGCTATGTCAAGTTAGTACGAGGCTAGCAAAGGTTTCGGTCTGGGCGAGACATACCCTCAAATGATGCATTCCTGAGCTTATTTTTGAATGGCCGCTTCTTGCGCTGCGGAAGATCTGCAATGCGCTCCATCGTCTACAGGCAAGAACAGGTTAGTATGGGACAGGAACTTCGACGGGGCTAGAACTTACACCCTGGGCACAAATAGCTGGGAGGACCTCTGGGGGGATGGAGCCAAGGAGATCAGAGATAATTAAAAATTGATGCGCATGGTCTTTGCCGGGGAAAAGCGGCGACCCTTCGATCATTTCAGCCAGGATACAGCCTGAACTCCACATGTCCACTTCAACACCATAATTTCGCCAAGTAAGCATGATTTCTGGTGCCCGATAATACCTTGTCGTCACGTAGCCGGTCATTGAAAGCTTGAGCGTTCGAGCAAGACCGAAGTCACAGATCTTTAGGTCGCAGTTTTCATCGATCAAGATATTGCTGGGCTTTAAATCCCGATGCACGACTCCGGCCGAATGGATATATTTCAAGCCTCGCTGCTGAACGTCAATTCAAGATCTAATACAGCGTTGTAATTGATTCTCACCATTATTTGGTAAAAGAAATATCGAATATATTTATCTTCCAGTGGTCTAGACCGAATCACACGGGCAAGATCCGTGCTCAGCAGGTCTGTCACCAAGTACCTATTGACTCGTTAATCGATGGACACTACAGGTCTGAAAGTCAGACTCACAAATCATCCACCGGAGAGACGAAGATATCCTGTACAGAAATGACCTGTCACCAAGGCCATTGTTAATGAAGATCAAAGTTTGAAAAGTGGATCAGCTTACATTGCCATGTCGGAGATGTCGAAGCAATTTGACTTCTCGAAAACTTCGTTTTGCTGTCTCCAGTGATTGAAAGGGTTCGGTTATCTTCTTGATAGCCACAGCTTGGGTGGTCAGATTATCAGTAGCCGAACTAAAAGCCGACCAGTCAGCCCGGCGTGAGGACCATGACACCCTTCAAAGAGCATACATACCACACTTGCCCATAGGCTCCAACTCCAACGAGCCGGAGTGCTGAATACCTGAGAAAAATGGTTAGGATTTAAATCCCCGATCGCTTGATGGCACGGACCTGCTGGTGGTGTCGAAGCTGCATCCCGCGACCTGATGATTCACAATATTCGCCATGGCCTATAAGGTCCGACCGAAAACCTGGATCCGAAATCCGGTTAACAAGGCAGACTGAAATCTGCAGCTGGATGAATATTCCCACAAAAGTCCATCAGCCGTGTTGACCTGCGGCAGTTAGTCTGAAGCTAGGGACCGCGGACTCCCAGAACCGGTTTTTGGGCCAATCAAACTTTTATTTATTCATCACATGACCGTGTATTCCGGTGCAAACCAGGCACAGGAGGGAATCGTTAGGATAGAAGGCATTCGATATAGTTCTCGAGCCTCTCTGTATCGCCTTATCTAGTACTTTTGAGATTCTATATCATGTTCGGAATGGCCTAAGCCACAAACAGGTGCGGGTCTCGCTCCCATTGGACGGAGAAATTAACCGCCCACTCAGGTCAGATTCTTTCATTTGTTTAAAGCAACTTCCAAAACATGACATTGCTATTAATGGGTCTGTTTGTTCGGATGTGCGATCAGCTCTTGGAGCTATCAATCCTACATAGTGCTGAACGACGACATCAGAGTCCACGAGAGGCAAATGCCTCCGGCACTCCTCCACCTTAGACTGCGGGCCCAAGACTAGGAAGCTCTAGGGCCGTCATACATTATTATATCTCACTACACTCACACCTAACTACAAATTTCACGAGGAGCGTAGTGCTAGCCTAGAGTTGAATAGAGTTTCAAGGTTTAAAGACTCAATTGTCGTGGCTTGGGAGAGCCTGCTATGGTATCACGTGATGCAGACCTAGCCATTGCAAACCGCACAAACATCTTCCCCGACAGAGGCACGGACAGCGACAACGAGAAGCTCGTTCACGACGTCAACGGTCTTTTCTCTATTGCCCTCATTCGGCACTCACTTGGACCCCTACACAATGATCCATCCTTGATTCACAATCAATTCTTGACCACAGACCATCGGTTCGATTGGACGGGTCCTACCGCGTCGCGACACGCTTGATCAGACGCAGTCGCAGTCGCAGTTGATTCGCTGCTGACAACACGCGATCACCATGTTTACTTTCACCCCGCTACTAGGCGCACAGTCATCATCATCGAGAGCTTCACAGTCGATTCTGGAGCTCGATGGGGGTATCAAGATTCTGGTAGACGTTGGCTGGGATGATACCTTTGACACCCGCGATTTGGCGGAGCTCGAAAAGTCGGTTTCAAAGTCGAGAGTTGTCTCGGTTGTCATTTCGCTAAGCTAACATTAATATTTCATAGGCATATTCCGACCCTCTCACTCATTCTCCTGACCCATGCGACCCCGGCACATATCGGCGCTTTCGTGCACTGCTGCCAAACATTCCCTCTTTTCACCAAAATCCCCATTTATGCGACAAGCCCAGTAGTTGCTCTCGGTCGTACCAGCTTACAAGACCTGTACGCATCCGCACCACTTGCTGCCACTTTCCTTCCAACGGCGTCGATCTCCGAGCCCGGTGCATCCTCGGCAGCATCTGCGGTGGTCTCTGGAGAGGGTGAAGGGAACACTGAAACTACAGGCAGCACAGGACGAATACTTCTTCAGCCGCCGACCGCTGAGGAAATCGCCCGCTATTTCTCTCTCATTACCCCTTTGAAGTATTCGCAACCACATCAACCTCTCCCGTCGCCATTCTCCCCGCCCCTGGATGGGCTTACGCTTACTGCGTACAACGCCGGACATACCGTTGGTGGAACAATATGGCACATTCAGCATGGCATGGAGTCCATTGTCTACGCAATGGATTGGAACCAGGCGCGCGAAGGCGTCGTGGCGGGTGCGGCGTGGTTCGGCGGTTCTGGAGCCAGTGGAACGGAGATCATTGAGCAATTACGCAAGCCGACCGCCTTAATTTGTAGTACCCAGGGTGGTGACAAGTTTGCTCTTTCTGGTGGTCGGAAGAAAAGAGATGATCTGCTTCTTAACATGATCCGGAGCAGTCTTGCAAAGGGCGGCACTGTCCTCATTCCAACAGACACCAGTGCCCGAGTGCTCGAGCTTGCATATGCGCTGGAGCATTCTTGGCGCGATGCAGCGGCGAGTGAAAATGAGGATGTATTGAAAGGCGCAGGTCTGTATTTGGCTGGTCGCAAAGTCAATACCACCATGCGCTTGGCTCGAAGTATGCTCGAGTGGATGGATGAGAGTATTATCCGGGAGTTCGAAGCCGCTGAAGGCGCAGACGCAGCTACTAGTCAGCGGACTGGTGGACAGAGTCAGGAGAAAAGCAGCAAAGGTGTCGGGCCGTTCAATTTTAAGCACCTCAAGACTGTTGAGCGCAAGAAGAGTCTCGAGAAACTCCTGTCCGAGAAGGGACCCAAGGTCATCCTTGCTTCTGACACCTCGTTAGCCTGGGGATTCTCGAAGGAGTCTCTTCGTCGAGTTGCTGAGGACCCCGACAACTTGCTACTGTTGACAGAGTCATACCGCAAAGTGGCGTACGAAGAGCAGTCAGGATCTCCATATAGTATTTCCCTCGGAAGTATTATGTGGCAATGGTATGAGGAAAGACGCGACGGCGTAGCCCTCGAGAAGACTTCCGATGGCGAATTGCTCGAGCAAGTTCATAGCGGTGGGCGGGAGCTGGCCTGGACGGAGGTGCAGCGAGTACCTCTAGATGCAACCGACCAAATGCTTTATCAGCAGTATCTTGCCACTAAGCGCCAGCTGCAGGACACTGCTCAAGTTCGAGGCGGTCAGGAAACCCTCGAAAACGCAGCAGATGCTTTGGATGATGGGTCTAGCTCGACTTCTTCAGAAGACTCGGATTCAGAACAGCAAGGTCGTGTCCTCAATTTTTCGACCTCACTCGCCCACTCTAACCGAAACAAGTTGGCAGTCAGTGACGAGGACCTGGGTATCAACATTCTTTTAAGGCGGAAGAATGTCTATGACTACGACGTACGTGGTAAAAAGGGGCGGGAGCGGATGTTCCCATATGTGGCACCAAGGAAGAAGGGCGACGAGTATGGAGAGTTCATTCGTCCTGAGGAGTACCTACGTGCGGAGGAACGCGAGGAAATAGACATGCAGCAACGACGATCGGACGCGCAAACGAAGCTTGGCCAGAAGCGGCGATGGGACGAGACCACAGGGACTGCCGGGCGAAGGCTATCCGGCGGTGCTACAAGTCGCAAGCGTCAACACTTGACCAAGGATGGTCAACGGGTTGGATCGGGTGCAGGCGATGATTTCAGTCTTGTATCCGATGGCGACATTGGTGATGATGCAGTATCGTCCGAAGATGAAGCAGATGCCCAGCCATTTGAAGGTCCCTCCAAGGCTGTTTATTGCAAAGAGACGATCACAATCAATGCCAGAATCGCCTTTGTTGATTGCATGGGTCTGCATGACAAGCGTAGCTTGGAGATGCTCATTCCTCTCATCCAGCCACAGAAACTGATTCTTGTAGGTGGGATCAGGGAAGAGACCGCAGCACTAGCGGCCGAATGCAAGAAATTATTAGCGGCGAAGGCTGGTGTTGACGTCTCTGCTTCTACAGCAGATGCAGCTGCCATCATCTTCACACCCAGCAATGGCGAAGTCATTGATGCAAGTGTTGACACAAATGCATGGATGGTCAAATTGAGCAATAACCTTGTCCGCCGCTTGAACTGGCAGCACGTCCGAAGCCTTGGTGTCGTTGCTTTGACTGCCCAGCTGCGGGGACCTGAACTTCTTACTGAAGACGGCGACCACGATGCTGACCCAACCAATAAGAAAATGAAGGTGATCGAAGATGGAACAGCTGCTTCAACCGTCGGTCCGTCCACAGATGTTGTCGCAAGGATCGGTGATAGGTCGAACGCGTTCCCGCTTCTTGACACCTTGCCAGCCAGCATGGCTGCAGGCACCAGATCCGTGGCTCGACCACTCCATGTCGGCGATTTACGTCTCGCTGATCTTCGCAAGCTCATGCAGGCCGCGGGCCACACCGCCGAGTTCCGAGGTGAAGGAACTCTTCTCATTGACAAATCCGTGGCTGTCCGCAAATCGGGAACTGGCAGAATTGAGATTGAGGCTTCAGCTCAATCTGCTGCCAACCAGGCCACCATGGGTCGCGGCGCGAGTAGTTTCCTCGCCGTCAAGAGGAAAATCTACGAAGGCCTAGCGGTTGTGGCGGGCAACTAAACGAATGAGATGTATTTTATCATTTTACTTTATGTATTACTGGTTCAGCGGAAGCATTCATGAACATTCAATTTTGGCATCATTCTATCACTCGTAGCTGTACCATTACCGTAGCATGCAAAAGCTTTATTGCACAAATTGAACCAGCAATTGCGTTCCCACTTGATCTATATTCTAGATTGGTCGTTAAATGTTAAAATGTGATAAATAAACATCAGACAGATGATGTCCTACACGCTGATTTCATGATCTCCCTCGTAGTCGTCATCCTCGATTGGGACTTCGTGAATGGTATCATTAGTTTGAGGTCCAGTGTATTTGCTGCATTAATGAATTAGCATCGGTTCTCAGGTCTTTCAATGCCGAACGGCGGCTTACCCTCGAGCCTCAACCCACCACCATACCAAAGCAAACATGGCAATAAAAGCCGCCACACAGACGGCATAGTTCCTGGGGGCCTTATCAGTAAACGCCGACTTCATATTCCAGGGAAAGTCATACATGTTGGCCTTGGTCACAGGAATTTGACTTGGGAAGAAGAGGATTGTGCTAATGAACAAGACCCAGATAATGGCGACATAGTTGATAGGAGCTCCCCACCTACCCAGAGTGTAGGGACCCTCCACAAACTTGACCCGGGATTTGTAGATCTGGTGAGCCAAGATCACCGAAACGTAAGACAAATCGAGCGCTGGCGCCGTGACACTGAATATTGCCGTCGCAGTTTCAGTGGAGCCGATGGCAATGCAGTTCAGACCAATGCTAAAAATGACCACGAACCATACTGCATTGACAGGCGTATGCGTATGGGTATTGACTTTTGAAAGGAACTTAGAAAATGGCAGGGCATTATCTCTGGCAAAGGCATATGCCATCCTGGTATCAGCCAGCATGGCCGAGCAGCCGGTGAAGAACTGCACCAGGATGGCAAATGACCACATTGCCGTGCCACCTACTTTTCCTCCGGCGTTGAGGAAGATCTGCGCAGCCGGCAGGCCGGTAGGTGTATGCAGGATTTTTTCAAAGTCCGTCAGGCAGAAGCACATGCAGACGGTCAACAGCCATCCGAAGAATCCACTGACTAAGACGGCGGTCTTGATGGCGATGGGACCTCGAACAGCGGCATCGTGGGTCTCTTCCGACATACTAGACCAAAATGAGAAATCAGGTCACACATTGCCTCACAAGAAAGACTTACTGCGTGGTCCCATCATAATCGGTCATCGTCCATGCAACGGATAAGAAGCCTAGGAAGAAGGAGAAGACCTTGGAGCCCCACCCAGACCCGTCAGTGAAGTGGGTAAAGACCCACGAGGCCGGCATCTTATCCGGGGTAAGATATATTAGTGCAATACAGATGCCAATGGTGGCCGCAACTGTTCAGGCATTAGGGTTGACATGCTAAGGAGAAAAGTTAAAATCTTACTATTGATAGGAGCAAACCACAGAATGATCCGATGAAGAGATTTTGTTGTCAATGAGCAAATGATGCCGAGAAAGCATAATATTCCAATCGAAACCAGCACCGTTTGCAGTGCAGTTCTAAATGCGCAAGATTAGTATCTTCGCGCGGAGAGGAAATCAGATCTGAATCATACGGGGAATATGAATACTGCCCATCTACAAGATCCGAATTCATACTGACACAAGCCAACAACATCTGGCTGACGGTATATGCCACACTGGATACGCCCGCGGTCTGACCCAGTAAATTGCACCATCCTTGAACCCATGAGAAAATGGGGACTTGGTCTTTGGGCACGACATGTTTGGTTACAAAATACATGCCACCAGCGGTTGGGTATGCGGACACTAGCTCCGCTACGGAACTCCCGATGCACATGGCCATGCAGGAGCCAATCAACCAGCACCAAACTGCCGTTGCAGGGCCACCAACCGATAAGGGAGAGCCGAAGGTTGCAGGAACCGAACCGAGCACCCCGAGGATGGAGATAGCGTAGGAAATCGTCGACCATTTGGAAAATTCCCGTCGTAGTTCCTATGGAACGCGCAACCGAATTAGTCAACACCGGATCGAGCTATCGCAGCATCTGGAAAGGTACGGGCGCAAATACCTGTTTATAACCAATACGAGCCAGCAGAAGTTCATCGTCATCTTGGATTGTCGCCATTGATGGGTGACCCGACGGGATGGAATGGACTTGACCAAAATCTCTCTTCGATTTAGGATTCAAATCTGGAGATGTTCTAATCAGATCCATCTCGAGAGAAATCAAGTGCCGATCATCAAGATATGGGAGAGGAAAGGCAAAAAAGGGGGGGGGGGGAGGGGCAAGCTGAATGAAAAAAGAATGAAAAGCAAAGAAGAAAATGGATGTACATATACAGCACTTACACTACGGGTTATATTTACTCGACCTTGGTGACGCCAGATGGAGGGGTTAAGGTCCGATATAGGAAAGAAACGGTGAGAATGCAAGCTAAACCCAACTAAAGCATATCGGAGTTCATATAACTAGTAATAGGGGTGAACCGATAAGCGCGAATCAATTGATTCGTGATGCACGTCGGCGCCGAGTCGGGGGAATGGGAATGGACATGGTCATGGACTGGAAGGGATATAAGCGAGAAATGTGGTTTTAACGTGCAGGAAACTAGTTGGATCGGGCATTCAGTAGGCACGATCCGAGTTGATTGGCCGATGTAACCCGAATTCTACATCAAAGCATTGATCCCGGCAATGGCAAATGAAATGCTTCTCATTCAATTGAGTAGCATGAAGTAGATGATGGAAAAAACATAGAGGAACCAAGCGTGGCTGTACGTTGGTTGTTTATGCTTATTTCAACTGAACGATTCGTTGTTTAAACGGGATCACCACGTGAAAGCTCGGAACCACGTAATTCCGATGGTGTAAAGGTGGTCAATCGGGGATACCGTCAACATCGCGGGGTTTATGATTCTCACTTTAGAACTTCCCGATATGCTCGTTTTGGTTTGCTGATCTGTGTCCTCTCTGCTTGATTCGCCATGGCCAACCCTTCTCCCTATTACGCAACGGGCCAGGCGGACGAGGACCCCTCAAACCCTCAGTCTCAATACTCGTCCCAACACCCATATCCCGCCCCTCCACAACCTGGAACAGGGTATCCCAATGCCTCACCGAACCAGTGGTCCGCATATGGCTCCCCACAGCCACCTCAACAACCATACCCAGGACATTCCCCGAATGTCGCGTACAATACCGCGCAGCAGCCCATGGCCGCGGACCCGAACATAGGGGGTTTGGTCTCTCAGATGAGTGGTCTTGGCGTGACAGGAGAAGCAGCAGGAGCAAGAACGCACCGAAAGAAGCATCGCCATGCCCATCATGACATTGGAGCAGGCCCGGCAGCCTCCGCAGCCCCCGTACAACCATACAGCCAGGCAATGGGCGCAGAAGGTGTGCAGCCCACCTCTCAATTCCTCAACACCGGCCTAAACCAAGCTCCTCGACCTATGTCGCCAGCCGTGGGCACCCAAAAAGGACAGCCAGCCCCCGGTTTTACTTCACAACCAGGTCTGGAAGGTGGTGCGGGTTCTGTGGCCACGCAGGGCCGCGTTGATCCTGAACAGATCCCCAGCATCCCTCGATCGCGCGACATCCCAGCCAAATACTACTTCAACAATGTCTTTCCGACCATGGATCGACATCTTCCTCCCCCGGCGGCGATCCCGTTCGTCGCGCACGATCAAGGCAATTCGTCGCCCAAGCATGCCCGCCTCACCCTCAACAACATCCCCGCAACCTCCGATTTCCTTTCCCAGACAGGCTTGCCGATGGGTATGATTCTGCAACCGCTCGCCCCTCTAGACCCTGGTGAGCAGCCAATCCCGGTCCTGGATTTCGGAGATATTGGTCCTCCACGATGCCGCCGATGCCGTACCTATATCAATCCCTTTATGTCCTTCCGATCCGGTGGTAGCAAGTTCATCTGCAACATGTGCACCTTCCCCAATGATACTCCGGCCGAATACTATGCGCCTCTGGATCCATCTGGAGCGCGTGTGGACCGCATGCAGCGACCCGAATTGATGATGGGCACCGTTGAGTTTCTGGTGCCGAAAGAATACTGGAATAAGGAACCCGTGGGACTGCAGACTCTCTTCTTGATCGACGTGAGCCGCGAGTCGGTCCAACGTGGTTACTTGAAGGCTGTTTGTGAAGGAATTGCGGAGGCCTTATATGGAAACGCTGATACAGCAGATGGCGCTGATGACTCCGAGCACAAGCTTCCAGCTGGATCAAAGATTGGCATTGTCACTTTCGACTCCGAGGTGCACTTCTACAACCTTTCGGTATGTCAATCCCATTTGTCACAAGCAACTTCCCACTGACCGGTATCCAGGCGACATTCGATCAGGCGCAGATGATGGTGATGACTGACTTGGAGGAGCCATTCCTGCCACTGAGCGAGGGTCTTTTCGTTGATCCGTATGAATCAAGGCATGTTCTCACTATTACCGGGTCTTGAGTATCGTATAGACTACTAACTATAGAACCAGGTCGGTGATCACATCGCTCTTGAGCCGGATACCCAGTCTTTTCGCACACATCAAGAACCCTGAGCCGGCATTGCTCCCCGCACTGAATGCCGCATATTCCGCATTACAACCCACGGGTGGAAAGATTGTCTGCTCGTTGGCTAGCTTGCCCACGGCCGGCCCCGGGCAGCTGGAGATGCGAGAGGATCCAAAATTGCATGGAACCGATGCAGAACGCAAGTTGTTCAGCACCGAGAATCCCGCTTGGAAAAAGACAGCAACCAAGCTGGCGGAGGCCGGCGTTGGTGTTGATTTCTTCCTTGCGGCCCCTGGTGGCGTGTATATCGACGTGGCGACAATCGGTATGTTGACCTATCGCATCCAAGATAAATTCCTTGAAAACGGTTCTCAAGGCTAACTTCTTCCCAGGACATGTCTCAGCCACTACAGGTGGTGAGACCTTCTTTTACCCCAATTTCCATGCGCCTCGAGATGTCTTGAAGGTGCGGCAAGAGATTGCGCATACTATGAAGCGAGAGACTGGTTACCAAGCGTTGATGAAGGTGCGCTGCTCCAATGGTCTCCAAGTGGCCTCATACCACGGAAACTTTGTGCAGCATGCCCTTGGTGCCGACCTCGAAATCGGTGGTATCGATGCCGACAAAGCCATCGGTGTGGTTTTCAGCTACGATGGCAAACTCGATCCCAAGCTGGATGCTCACTTCCAGGCTGCATTGCTATACACCTCGGCAGACGGACAACGGCGAGTCCGGTGTATCAACGTTGTAGCAGCGGTCAATGAAGGTGGTATGGAGACTATGAAGTTTATTGATCAGGATGCCGTTGTTGCGATCATCGCCAAAGAAGGTAAGGCGATCGTTGGCCAGTCTGCTTGTCTCGCATACTAATCCTGCTTTCCAGCTGCATCCAAGACACTCGAAAAGTCCCTGAAAGATATTCGTGCCAATATCCTAGAGAAGACGGTTGATATTTTCAGTGGCTACCGGAAGATCTTCTCGGGATCTAATCCTCCAGGACAAATGATTTTGCCCGAGAATCTTAAGGAGTTCTCAATGTTCATGCTAAGCTTGGTTAAATCGAGAGCCTTCAAAGGTAAAGACCGCCATTTTGATGCCCGTCAATTTACACCCCCGTGGCTAACTACGTATATTTGCAGGTGGCAACGAATCATCAGACCGCCGGGCTCACGATCAACGCATGCTCCGTTCGTTCGGCTGCACTGAACTCTCCCTTTACCTTTACCCTCGCATCATTGCCATCCACAACTTGCAACCGCTGGACGGGTTCGCGAACGAGCATGGTCAACTTCAAATTCCACCGTCGCTGCGTGCCAGCTTCTCGAAAATTGAGGAAGGGGGCGCCTACTTGGTAGACAATGGCCAAACCGTGTTGCTGTGGTTCCATGCGCAAGTCTCGCCCAATCTCCTGGAGGACCTTTTCGGGCCCGGACCACAATCCCTCCAGGACCTCAGCCCCAACATCTCCTCCCTACCCGTGTTGGAAACGCATCTGAACGCTCAGGTCCGCAATCTCCTACACTACTTCTCAACGGTGCGCGGGTCCAAATCTATGGCGATCCAAATGGCGCGGCAGGGACTGGACGGGGCCGAGTACGAATTCGCCCGACTGCTGCTGGAGGACCGGAATAATGAAGCTCAGAGCTACGTGGATTGGTTAGTGCACACCCACCGGCAGATCAATCTGGAGCTAGCCGGTCACCGTAAGAAAGAGGAGTCGACGAGCGACGGTGCATTGGCCAGCTTGTCTGCCATGCGAGCACCATATTGGTAAGCCGTGGACAGCGCACCAGGCCCTCTTGGCCAGCTACATCCAATCCAACCCACTCCCGGCCTTACGTTGGGCTGCAGGTACCCCCACTCCTCCTCTCACAAAGTAACGGGGGAGGGTCACGCCAGACGAGGAAGGTGACTCAAGGCTGATCAGTGGAGCCCATGAGCCAAACGGGGAGCCCACCAGGGGGCGTGAGACCTCGGAGATTACATTTTTTTTCTGTAGTATACCAGATTAGTTTGTCATCATCGACACTTGAATTAGTTATTATTTTTCCCCCGTCGGCATCTTGGCATGTGTCCACTCTTGAACGATTAGACCCTGGAAAGGTAATAGTGGCCAAGGCAAAGAACAAGTGGATCGAAGACAAGGCGCAGGTACCAGATCGCGAAGTGGCGGTCTAGAAGAATCTGTGATTCTGGAAAGCAAGATCAACTTGCCCTGAGCCCCGTAGCCCCCCGCCCCTCGATAGCCCCTCTAGCCCATACTATACTCTACTTGACCTAGTACGGCCCACTTTCGCATTAAGGTATGCTTTGGCCGCGGGCCTAGCCCAGGTCTAAGGCAGAGCCAGGGAAACGAGCATAGCGAATATAGAATTTGCGTAACGAAGATGATCTGTCTATTACAGATATGCGAGTTGCAGTTGTGGGACGTTAGTGTGCAGGATCAAGGATCAGGGTTTTCTTGGGGCTTGGACCCCTAATGGCCATCAAATTGCCACTTTTCAATTTATGTTCCAAGAAATCCAGACTCGATCGACAGGTACCCAAGGTTTCTTGCAACGTCAGAGGCGGTGGAGAAGAGCATAGAATGGAAAGAGATTTTTTCATCTTTATTTTCAATTTGTGGATTTGGCCACCATTTGTGGAAGGGATCAGGAACAAGTTGAACAGTCTGACATAGGTGTGACACATTACAGGAACCGG
Source organism: Penicillium longicatenatum (assembly GCF_028827895.1). Taxonomy (NCBI): domain Eukaryota; kingdom Fungi; phylum Ascomycota; class Eurotiomycetes; order Eurotiales; family Aspergillaceae; genus Penicillium; species Penicillium longicatenatum. Next base: position 1,888,991 of record NW_026643117.1, on the reverse strand, counting down.
TGAGGAACCAGTTACAAATGAATCTGTGTAATTGCAATTAGAATTCGACCTGTTGATTGCCGTTGTAGATTGCCGTTTGTTACAGTACTTAGGCAGAGTTTTAGAATTCTAAATTTTAGATTGTCATTGCTACTGTCAATACCCATTTTTCATACTCTTTTCTGTACCTTCCATGGTCCCTGATCTCCGGCTAAAGGGAACAGCGATTTTCCGTTGAAAAAAAAGGATTTTCCGTTGAGGATTTCGAGAAAACTGTGTCGAACCACGGAAGCCCGCGGTTAGGAATGACGTTTGGGGGCGGTTATTGCCACGGCACACCTACTGGATTCGGGTCAAGGCAAACCACCCAAACCGCCCAAACCACCCAAACCAACGTTCTTTCCACTCATCGTCGCCTTTGTTGCCATTGCACCTACAACTGTAGACCATTCCGTGCACATCAAACCCAGGAATGAACTCTAGATCACACCGCGTCCTCTTGCAGATACGAGATGAGATGAGTCCCTGAATGAGACTTTACCGATCCAGAGTATCACAGTGATCGCTGCGCTCGGGTATTCTGTCGGAGTACGCTGGATAGCCCTCTCGAGGCAAGCCCCCCTCATGATTCGCCTTCTCTCCAATCCACTCCCTTGGGAGTAGGGCTCCACTCTTTCCCTCGGAGCATTCCATGGTTCACAACCTGCATGGCTTGCTAGACCCACGTTCTATCTGGTCGGTACCTATCCGGGGGTCTAAGTTGGGCTCAGGCACGCCCTCCCCCAAACTTATAAAAGGGACTTGATGCACCATGTTCATTCCTCATCCAAACCAGTCTCTCTCTCTTTGAAGACATTCATTCTCTTTCCAATCCCACTTTCTTTTTCGCGAGATCGATTCTCGTCACTTTCATTACAAGTCTTATCCGGTTAGACCATACTGTCCAACTATATCCAATCCACTTCCAGTCTTTATATATCAAAACTCCCCTTCATCAACATGATGTTCACCAAGACTTTCGGCCTGGCTGCTGCCTTTGCTACTCTGGCCTCTGCCCTTCCTTCCGGCATGATGGCCAAGCGCAATGATACCCAGCCCGCCAGTGGAACCGTCCTGATCACCAACAACCTGGATCATGACGTCTACGCCTGGTCCGTCTCCGAAGACGTCGGTTCCATGCAGACCCTTTCCGCCAACGGTGGCACTTACACCGAGGCCTGGAGAACCAACCCCAACGGTGGTGGTATCTCCATCAAGCTTGCCACGAACCCCGACCAGTCCGACGTGCTCCAATTTGAGTACACTCAGAGCACTGACACCATCTTCTGGGATCTGTCCTGCATCAACATGGAGGCCAACTCCGAGTTCACCCAGTACGGTTTCTCCGTTCTGCCCTCTGACAGCGGAAACTCGAGTGATTGCCCCTCTGCCGTCTGCAAGGCTGGTGACAGCGCTTGTGCCGCTGCTTACCTCCAACCGACTGATGACCATGCAACCCACGGCTGTCCTATCAATACCGGCCTGGCTTTGACTATTGGCCAGTAAATGCGCTCTTTTTATATTTGACTGTCAATCTTCTCTTGCCTTGCCGGTTGACCCGAGCACTCTTTCAAGGGTTTTTTTGCCGTCTTTACCCTCTTTATGTCTTGACGTTGATATTATGATTTGAATGGACTTTTGTCCCCCACTTTTGTACATGGTCGGTTGAATCGACATGTCTTTTCCCCGCGGTTGATTCCGTCCGGGCAGAATGTCGTTACGAGCTATGATTTCTGGATGTTTTTGTTGAATACCCCCAAGGCCATTAGAACATGGATGATAGGAACTCGCGCGGAGTTCACGGGGAAAGTTGTATAGACCGAGGTTGAATTGAAAAAATCAGAAAAAACCAAAATCCACACTGGAACAATCTCCATTCGACGTAGATACCTTCCGATCACAGAGACAGCAGATTTTCCCAACCTATCCACATTACAAATAGAAACCACATGCAAATCCCATGCAAAGATCTAGAACAAAAGATCAGTCGCCAAGAGCAGCCGTTAAAATCCCTTATTTCAAAAAGCAGGAATCCAGTGGATCCAGTCCTCCACTTCTTTGTCGATCCTCCGCCAGTCAGATCCAGAGCCTAGACCCTGAATTCGATGGGGCTCCAGTTATAGATGCATCGCAGTCTCCACTGGGGGTCTGAGGGGCAAATGATCAGGACCTGAATCTCTTGATCCTGTTGCTGTGCCTTGTCAAGTTTTATGACATATGTGGAAGTTCGGGGGAATTCCGCGAGTAGTATTAAGAGCGAATCGCCCTACTGTATGATGGGCCCACATCCAAAAAAGACAAAAAGGCCGAATGAAAGGCAAAAAACAGAAAAAAAAAAGGTACCGAACTCAAGATGCCGAGTTATCCATTAGGAAGGCCGTGTTGGCCAAGTCTAACACTGTTCCTATGATGTGAACTGTGGTCGGGCTCAGTGTGGATGAACCAACCCCCGTTGTGTGGTTCATCCAATCATACTACAATGCCACCACATTGCATTCGGTTACAAGGGTTGACCCATAGAAAAATCCAATGATTTGGGAGTTGCGAAGACAAGACTTTGGCCCTCCTTCCAATACGGTCTACAGGACGCCAAGCGACGGTCGGGAACGGAATGTTCAAGGTTTAATCGACGGACGCGAGTTATTGAGGCTTAGACTTGGACTCTGGGACTGGTATTGGGTCACTGATAATTGGTCCGGGTCTTGTTCGAGTTTCTGAGTTTGGCGATGCTTAGGATCATAGCAACCTGTGGATTGAGTCAAAATCCCAGTTGCCGGTGATACACAGATGTCAGGATTGTCCGTGAGTTCTGTGCAATGACGCAGATCCGGCCACTTCCGACACAGTAGCCTAGACCAGATATGAACCTGATTTGTGGATGCAGCGTAGAACCAAACAATCAATGCAATATGGTCGTTGACTAAGGAATAATGGGTATTGTTAACTGAAAAACAAAAAAAGAAATCACATAAAGTCATCGTCTGCTCTACTGGGAACGACTCTTTCGAGAAAGGCGCCACTCGCACCACAGCTCTGTCATGCGATGAGATCGCATTGCCTTCAAGAACGCATATGCGACTAATCGGTAGATGATGGTGCAAACTCCCAGTGCCATAACATTCATCGGTCCATTCTTGTCCAGATTGTAGAGTTTCAGCACCTGCTCCCCTGTAGTGATGGGACAATTCCCATCCGCGAGTCTCTCGGTAGCCGTGCAGTCAAAAAGTTGCCCTTGAAGGGAGAAGGGTGCCAAGTTGGCAATGCAATATTTGACTGGGGAGAGATAGTTGAATCCTTGTAGCACCTTGTTGACATTCAAGCTCATAATGCCGCCGAGGGTGCACGAGAGGGATAACAGGGTCGAGGTCACATTGACCGCGAAACCAACATGGGAGAAAAGGGTGCAGAACATAATTCCGAGCGATTCACCGCAGCTGATAATACAGAAGCAGTTGAAGGCACCAACAAGAAACATCGTCACTGTGCGCTTCATGTTATCCGCGTAGGCAGCTAGTGCGCCAAACACGAGTGCGGAGGCGATCTCAAAGGGGACCTCGGTCACCGTGTATGACAAAATGAATGTTTCCACTGAGTAGCAGTTGTCGGATTCTTCACGGTAAAAGACATCACGCTCGTTCGGGTAGATGGCGATGTTTTGAAGCATTCCTATAATGGTCAGCCATGAGCGTGAAAACATACGCGTTTCCAACTAACCAACAAAGTACAGCGCTGAAAACTCTTGGGCAAATCCCATCCGTGATTGTACAGCGGCATAGTCGTTCTTGAGCGGCGCAAAGAACAAGGCCATCACAATGGCAATCCCCAAGATCTGCATTGACCGGGCCATTACCAGCGGGGGTTGGCGGCGAAAATTGATAAACGACCGATGCAGCACCAATGGAAATGTGATGCGAAAGGGAAGCCTCTGCCGACAAAAGCTGCCAAGCTCCGCTGGTGTTGCAATCTGGGATGTAGAGTCAAGGGCCAGGACCGCATCAGACCAGCAAGAGATCAGATGCTGTACGCGCTCGCGAGTTATAGCCTCCCGCTCTGCCTGCTGGAGATCAACCGTGATGAGATCCAAGACAAAATCTGCTGGATTTGTCGTCTGCGGGCAGACATAGCCTAGCCTTGAAAAGTGTGGAAGCATTTGTTGCCCCGGTCCAGCGTACACAGGATATCCGCCTCGCGCTAGAAGCAAGACCTGGGCGAAATGACTGACCAGATCAGAACGCGACTGGTGGATTGTCATGATCAAAGTTCGACCTTCGGCTGCGAGGGCGTGCAAGACCTCGATGATGGACATGGCTGTGAAAGCATCTAGACCTGAAGTTGGTTCATCCAGAAGGAGCACCTTCGGGTCCGTAAGGATCTGAATGGCGATCGTAACTCGGCGCTTCTCGCCTCCACTGATGCCTTTGACGAGTTCACCGCCGATCAAGTTGTCAGCGCATTCTTTGAGCCCCATCTTGAATAGGACTTCCTCCGCTCGTCGGTTTTTTTCCTCTGATGACATCCAGATTGGCAACCGCAACCCTGCTGCGAACTTCAAGCTCTCTCGAACGGTCAAAGATGGCATCAATGCATCATCGTCCTGTGTGACGAACGATGTCACTGAACGAATCACGGTGTTCGTTGGTACGGCCCCGTTGTAGAGCATTTGGCCATGGACATGGTATTGGGTTCCGAAAGACCCTTGTAATCGACACGCGATTGAATTGAGTAGCGATGTCTTGCCACTGCCGGAAGGTCCCATGATAACATTCAACTCTCCTGGATGAAACTTGGCAGTGATGGGCTTCAAGATGGGCAAGACTTGAGTTTCCTGCCAAGGATAACCGCGCTTTCGAATTTCCAGAGCATACCGATCCAGTGAAATGGCCAGTCTCCGTACTTCCCCAGCTGGACGAATCGCTACTTTGGTTTTTCCTGGATCTGCCTCCATTTCTCGAGCTTGAGCAATATCGATTGCGAAGCGATTGTACTGCAGTAATAAACCAGCCAGACAGTAGTGAGCTACCACGAATGCAATAAGTACCACGATGGGTCGCCATATCCAGTTAGACGGCATTCCCAGACTTTCCATGATGTACCGCCCAGTGTACTCTTTGCAAGCTGGATCAAGTGCGTCCTCAGAATATGGACAGTCGTAGAACCGGCCGAGGTCAGAGTCATCGAGTCCGATGAACTCATTTGCACACAGTGCCCCAAATACGTAAAATGTGTATGCACACCATTTGAGCCATCTCACATACACTGGTATCTGATTCGCTTGAACAAAGTACCCACAAGCAAATGATTGCACGGTGAAAGACAAATTGGCAACCAGAGTAGCGCCGGAGAAGTTTCTTACTATGCCAACTGCCACTGCTGCAAAGGTGACCGCAATGTAGTGCGTGAGCAGGGTGAGCAGGAAGAAAATGAAGAATTGCGCCGCCTCTAGCCGATAGCCTACCATGAAATAAAAGATAATGGAGAATATCAGCGGCACAGGTAGATCTTCAAGCGGAAATCGGGCAATTCGGCGACTGAGCAAGAACGCTGGAACGCTGACCACGCCTTCATTGCGCTCACGATCAAAAAGTCGAATGTCAATTGTCAGTCGATAAGTCTCATAGAGCAGTATGAGGTAACCATTCAGACTGCTAGCCGTATACAAACTTCCTTCCCGTGAACGAATTCCGGCCAGGCTCTCATCAAGCTGCAAGAAGATCCAGCCATTGACGACACCCATGCCAATGGCTTCAAGTAAACTACCGGCAACACCCAATGGATCTCTAAGGGTGGTGATGAAGGTACGAGAGGTCAAGACGCGCAATTGTTGGCTAAATGGCACTTTCCTCTTTGCTCCAGTATCCACGGAATCGAGACCCGGCACAACCCCCTGCTTTTCTCGCTCCTCGGGTACGCCTTTTCCCCGCCGAGACTGCCACGCTTCTCGGAGATGATCAACACGGTCATATGATGCGGCTTCTGAGGCCTCAGTTCGGTTATCAATCGCAGCCAAGTCGATTAGAAATTCTGCGGGGTTCACAAAGGGTGGAATGATATGGCCACATTGCTCAAAATGAGCTAGTGATTCGCTTGCGGGGCCACTGTATAGAGCAGATCCCCGAGCCAATAGGATCATATTGTCGAAAAGGCTCCAAATCTCAGACCGGGGCGAGTGAAGGGAGACAAGGATAGTTCGCCCATCTTGCGCGAGCCGCTTCAGTGTACGAATGATCTGGAATGCACTGGTCGCATCCAGTCCGGTGGTCGGCTCATCGCAAAATAACACGGATGGGTTAGCCAACAGCTGCACCCCAATGCTTGTCCGTCGCTTTTCCCCACCACTACAGCCCTTGTGCGCAGTCGTTCCAATCCTTGTTTCAGCACACTCCTTGAGTCCCAATTCCAGGATTACCTGCTCCACAATAGCGTATCGCTCTTCCTGAGTCATCGGTGACGGTAGGCGCAGATCAGCCGAATACCGTAACGTCTCGCGAACGGTCAATGTCGGAATAAGGACATCCTCCTGCATGATATAGGCACTGCGAATGCTGTCAATATTGGCGTTTCCGTTGAAGGTGGTCGTCCCCGACACCTTCATCTTCGAAGATGACATGCGACTAGCCATGAGATTGAGCAGAGAGGTTTTTCCCGAGCCACTGCTGCCGATGATGGCTGTCAAGCTACCGCTTGGCATCTCTGCACTGACCCCATCTAACACCTTCTTCGACCCGCCTTCAGTCTGACCGCGGAAAATACCCCGCAATTTCGAAGGTGAGGTCGCCCATAGTGAGGGTGCTGTGTCGATATCAAGCGAAAGACTGCTCACACTGACATGCACCGAGTTCACCGCGCGAAGGCACAAATTATAAACCGCACCTTGAGAACTTTCATCTCGGGTGGAATCTTCATTTTGGGTGCTAATGTCGGTCGTGATTCCATCCTTTTCCATTGTGTTTTCTTGTTTATTTTGCTTGTGGTCAGAGGCAGTATGAATTCGCGTTCATGAGCCTCCGGTCCCCATCTGAAGAATCAAGTCGCACTTGGGTGAATTGGTGGATGTGAGTGCAATGGCAGAACGACGTGATACGAGCGTGGGCTTCCGGAGCCGGGCTTTTTGTATGAGGAAAGGAGTTTGTTTGATGACTTGCCTTTGCATTTCCAGGTGGTAATAGCAAAACCGCGCTGCTCCTTAATTCGTTAGACTCGCAGACCGGACTATATACTGGATCCGTCCAGATTGTTGTGCTTTGATTGGTTCGGCTCCCATCTCTTCCCGGCCTTAGTCAGCACACGTGGCGCCTTACGATAAGCGAGGGACTCAGACAATTGCCCGATTAGGCAATTTCCATGGAGTGATTCATCCTCGATTACAGTCTCTACTCCTCATCAAGTCACGCCCATCAGAAGGTGAACCTGTCGGTAAGCTGTGAGACCTCATCTACAACTTGCAGAAGTTCATGTTTCTTTGTGTACATTGGAATTACACATGCAAGAAGCTTCTTACGCTCTGTATTGTGTTCTGCTGAATCGAATGTTACTAAGGCACAACCCAAGACATTGATGCAGCCCATGATGCTCTCAAGGTCATGACGGAGGACCACCACCAGACAAGGGATGGATGGATTCCCTGCCGGATAAAGTCATAAATTAGCACTGGGTAGATCGGAATGCTTATCAGGCCTCTACCTAGTAGTGGGTATGCCCACTTGTATGATCATCGCAAGGCTGGAATAAAGCAATTCAGGCCCTTGCTTTTAATCCATAAGCTCCTGGGATCTATAAGAATCACCCATGGTGTTTCAATAAGCCTCTGGTAACTGGAACGCTCGGACTGCCAAAATCAGTTATCTCGAACCGCAAACATTTGAATAGACCTTCCTCGTGGGAACATCGATTTCAGATACACGAAGGATAAACAAACGCTATGCTGTATCACAAAGAATGTAGTCAAGAATGGACTTCTCAGGTTGTCTTATTGTGTCGGCCCCAGATGCGGAGTTACCCCGACATCCCGCACTGCAAGCCGGTGGATCACCGAGGTCGGCATAATTACTCCCGAGGGACCCCCGCGTAACGACCCCTCTTCTGATTCCAATTGCACTTTCCTCTTTCTCTCAGTCCTTTATATTGTCATTGAGAATGTCGTTTACAACAGCCATCAAGTCTAGCCTCGAAGGCCCCTCTCCCGCGTTTGGATTCTGGCTCACGTATGTTCAGCTCTCTTTGAATACCCCAGATATGTAGCTAACGAGATGACATTTACCGGGCGTAGACTTCCCAGTGCAGGTGTTGCGAAGACTATCCTGCATGGAGCTTCGGGATGTTCCACGAAGTTCAGCTGGGTTTTGGTTGATGCTGAGCATGGATTGATTTCTGACCACCACTACTACGAGGTATGTCTTCATCCCGCGCAACTTTACTTTGCAGCCCTGCACTTTCCTTCTCTCCTTTTCTACTGTGATACTGACTAAATCAAGCTTAACAATGCCATTGGCTCCGAAGGTGCTAGCCCCATTATCCGCGTGCCCTACGCAGAGGAATGGATGATCAAGCGGGCCCTAGACGCCGGCGCCCACGGCATCATGACACCCATGTGCCACTCGGAGGTTAGTCTGACAAACCTGATAGGAACAGTCTCCCAGATACGCCAGCTCAGGGCTAATCCGTTATGCCGCTTAGGTTGACGCCGCCAATATCGTCAAGTACACTAAGTACCCTCCTCTTGGCACACGAGGCTACGGACCCATGTTCGCCCCACACTCTATCCCCGGCTTGAACCCTCCCGACTATGATAATGCTGCCAATGATGGAGTCACCGTGGCTGTCCAGATCGAGTCACGGTCTGGTGTTGAAAATGTGGAGAAGATCGCTGCCGTCCCGGGTATCGACGTCCTCTTCATTGGACCCTTTGATCTCGCTAAACAGATGGGTGTGACTCGTTGTGGTGAGGAACATGAGGCTGCTATTCAGCGGATTTTGGCTGCTGCTCATGCCTCTGGAAAGAAGGCTGCTATCTTCTGTAGGTGTTGCCCAGATCCCTTCATGAGATAGATTTCCATTTGAGTTGATAATTCTGACATGTTGATATAGGCACTGATGGCAATGATGCGCGGGCTCGTGCGCAGCAGGGCTTTGATATGATTTCCGTTATCACAGATGTTGGTGTGTTCCGCACTGGAATGCTGAATGAGTTAAAAACCGCCAATGGCGAGAATGTCACGGCCGGTGCTCGGGAAGGTTACTAAATAGACAATCTTGTCCAGTGAGACGAGCTGTGAAATAAATCGAATGAACATACTCAAGACTATCCACGATTTTGAATCTCAAGGTTGTCTGTTAAAGGGCAGCACCTTTCAAGCTTAATTTATAGATAATTCATGGCTGATAAACTAGGTGACAACTGCCTAAATATTGAATGGCAAATACCATTGTCAAAAGGAACTTCCAGGTTCGGAAGGCATATGTATTGCCGTCTTTCTTGTCTCCTTCGATTCTCTACCTGGGGATAGTATTCTTCATCTTCCTCCACCTTCCTCCATCTTCAATTATAGTTACAGATGAATGCTTCTATATCTCAATATATTGACATATACCCCGGCCCCCGCGTTGCCGACTCTATCACCAGTAGAAAGGGGTTGCTAGCCGAGTATGTAGGGTATGAGTCTTGATGTTTCCCAATGAGCTTGACCATCACTTTCTCCAGTTGGCAGTAGCTAGCTTGAATCATTGCTCTTCTTCCAGGTGAATGGCAAAGAACTCCAGGCTGGACTTCGCAGGCCTATGTGAATAAATATTTGAACACTAGTGCGCAACTTGGAAATTGACAGGAAATCATACTATACATAGTCCTTCAAAGGCTCAAATTGACAATACATACAGAACCAAATAGGTATATACAACAGATCCAAAATGTCCAAGAATTCAAGCACATAACGCCGATCTGTTCAGGTTCTGTCGTCGTCATTGCCCTGCTTCACAAAATATCCAGACAAAACACCTTTTTCTTGCACATTGTGCATGTCCTCGCTACCAAGTCGAAATTTACAGTATGCCCCCTTCCCAAAAGGGAATTGATTGGACTCGCCCCCTTACTGCATCACACACACACACCGCCTGCACCAGCTAAAGAATAAATACAGAAATGAGCCCCCCCCCCCCCCCCCCCCCCCCGAATGCAGATGCATATCCAAAAACAAAACGCCGCGTGGGATAATCACCAAGAAGCAAGGGTCATCATGCTCGTTGGCCATTCAGGCAAGAGAAAGGATAAAAAGTAAGTCCCTGTGACAAGGGAGAGAAGTGAAGGGTAGAAACGGGTATCAAAAATGGAGTAGAGAAACGAAACTTCAGGTAATGAGAAAATCCATGTTCATGTCTTTGATGATCTTTTCCCAGTCCCAGCTGTCCTCAATCTTGGTATCCATAACCTCCCACACACGAGCAACAACCTTGAAAGCTGGCTCGATGTTGCGGAGGTTGGAATACGCCTTGAGAGACTCGAAGCCCTGTTGGATCCGCTCGCGCTGCCGGGGCAAGAAAGCTGAGCAGCCCAATAGGAACAGGGGCATTAGGACGATGCTGTAGGCACCTGCGTCTTGTGGCAGGCGGTCTAGATAAGCCAGACCATCGTCAACCACCTGAGAGATTTTTTCGCTGGGACGTGAGGGCCTAATGGTGCGGAACAGGTATACCCAGGTTGACTGACGGTATAATTGGGCCAAGCACCAATTCGAGGAACCTTCTTCATGCGATGTCTTCCAGGTCCGGATGGCGGTATCAATTTGCACGGCCTCGCTGAGAGTCTGGTAGTCCACCGCGGGCTCGTATCCTTCATTGAATCGCTGGCGGATCCGGTCTCGAAGCTGAGTCACTTGGGAGATGTAGTTGAATAACCCATCGAACACACCCAGGAACATACCAGCCGTGGCGCCCGGCACAAAATCGGGCATCCGCATGGTTCCCTGAAGAAGGGCCGGGCGGCGGTCTAGGGAAGTAAGGGCATTTGAAATATCGTGGTACTGAAAGAATTCGACGATAAATTGTCGGAACTTTTCATTGCGCGGCTGCTGCGACACGAGGAGATACCGGGCGGCATCCATGTGCGGCCGGTATTCACCATTAGTTTCACCCTCGCAGATGGTATTCAAACTCAGGGCGATGGTCGATGCAATAATGGGATCTTCCACCAGCAGTTGTTCCTCCTCCGAGGAGGAAGCCGAAGCGGAAGACGAGGCGGTGATGTTCTCCTTCAAATCCTGGATCGCGCGATGGAAATGATAGTACTTGCGCTCCCTCAGCTTTGGTTCTGGGTCCAGACCCGACAGATGCGATCCCGACAGACACATGAGAGAATGCATCAATCCCCGGTGTTGAGTCGCCATCGGCAGCAAGATCTCCTTGAACGGGTTCGAGTCATCGTTGATCAGGGTCAACACCCGACTAAACCCATACACAAAGTGGTCGAGAAAGCGACGATCGATCTCGGTTTCGACGCCGTCGATGAGGAGAGGAAGGTTGCGAGGCACGGTGACAAGGGACTGGGTTCGGACAGCTACAGTCTGGTCAGTCTGAGATCCAAGATTGTTTTGCGCCCCAAGTCCAGATTTAAATACTTACCATCCGCGACTCTTTGCCGTCCACTCTTCCAAATCTCCTTCGGGGGGTATCCTTCACACACAACCGCATTCTTCTGGCAGTTAAGACATCTAGTACCACATCGCATTAGTCTCGTATGACCCAAGATACTGGGTGAATGGGGTTGACCCGGCGCTCTCGGCCGAGGTTCACGAATCACTCACGCAGGCTTAGTCTCGTCGCACTTCTTCTTCCGGCGTCGACAAGTTATACAACCGGTCTTAGACCGGCCCTTGGTCACTTTGGCTTGACCGCCGGGGGCAGGGAGCGGATGCTTGCGTGGACGCCCACGTTTCCGTGGAACGGTCGCGGGAACACCCGAGTTTTCGTGGTCGAACTCGTTCCCCACTTCGGACGGCTTGACACTTTGAACGTCGTCGTCCAGTTCTTCAATCTTGGGTGGGATGTCGCTCAGGTCCATGTCGTGTGCGTTGACCATGCCCTCGGACGGGAAGGTCTTCGTCGCATCAAAGTTGGGCGACTGTTCCCCATTCCAGTCTGGTGAATCGGTTGAGGTATCATCAGGACTAGCCCCGGTGCTGGCGCTGGAAATACTGCCTCGGAGGGTGTCGATCCCGGATAGGGTGGGGATGTCCGAGCGGGAACAATCTTCGTCTTGCAGCCCCGATGCGTTCCAACCTGGGTGGATGCTATAAGGGGAGTTCTGCATGGACAACATTGAACATGGGTTGTCCAGGGGATAGTTAGACACCGGTGAAAGCCAGGTGGGAGAAAAGGCTGTGATTTGCCCCGGGGGAAAGAGGGGGGAAAGATCTTTAAATGTAGAGAGAGGGGAAAAGGAAACCCGGACCGGGTATATAAATGGGGCGAGAGGGGGAAACGAGTGCAGTTTTAGTGGACACCAAAGTTATGGCGGCCGATCAGGATGAAAGATCCGAGAGGGAAAGAGGGGCATGGGAGGGGAGGGGGAAGTAAGTTTATTTAAGTCAAGTCAATTTTATGCCAACTAAATCGAATATGTAATGGAAACTCCAAAGCCTTGAGGTCATACGAATTTGGGCTATAGAAGGTTAAACTTTGCATTGCGGGGGAGGCTGCCAAGCATGTTCTGGTGCCCTGATTTGCAGTGAAGAAGCGAGGACTCCGAGACAGGAAAAAAGCAAATCTTTTTACTGGGGAGATTCGAGTTCTATTCCGTTTTTTTAGCGTCAGGATCTTCTGGGAGAGTTTGCGTGGATTCAACGCTAAAAAAAGGGCAGATGACGATCGATGGCCCTGGAGGAGATTTCCTTTCTAGGCAGAAGTACGAATTACAGATTGCAGTGATGTCCAAGCTGTAACGAGGCTCCTGTGCAATAGCAAGGTCGCCATTACTCAGTCAAGTGGACTCATAGTCAACTCATAGTGGACATTGGTTCAGACGGGTTAGGTCGGGCCAAGCCCCGAACTAGCTCATTGAATGTTAGAAGGGATTAGCAACTTCCATCGCACTTGCAGGGCATCGGGAAGAAAAGCAAAAAGCATTGACATTCCCCACATTAACCGATGGAGGCTACTAGACGAGCCAACACAGCCGCACTGGGGGCCAAGGGGTCGAAGAAAAACGAAGGGAAATGCCAAATGCAGAATGGAAAATGCATGAAAAATCCAAAATTCAAAATGGAAACATCCCATGAGCAATCAGGGTCAGCCCGGTTTCACGAACTCCCCGTTGGCTTAGCTACATGATCTTGGGGACAATCCCAATCTCCACGGAGTTGGTCGGGCCTAAACGCAGGGCTTTTTTTGCTTTTCTTACTTTTCTGGCTGCTTTGGGGCGTTTCCTTTTTCTTCTTTTGCTTTTTCAAGGTACAGGATCGGCCGACATTAGAACTCGTTACGCAATTCCCCCCCCCCCCCTGTAACAACAATCTGGGGTAAAGTACGAAGTGGGCCAGATCTTCTGGATGGACCAGCACAGACATCCGCCGGGAATCGACCAGGCTCTGGTCGATGTCTCACCATGTCCTGTCAGCAAGGCAGTACCGTGGACCTACGGAGGTCTCTGCTATTGATTGCTCTATCGAAATAATTGGAATTTATGTTTTCTTGGTCTTTTTTTACTTTTCTTTTCTGACAGCTCTGCTATAGAGGCCCATTCCCGGTTCCATGGGACATACGAAGTAGTGGGTAATAGTTCAGTGCTTGTGACTAGACCCAAGGGGGTGGGAATGTGGCAAGTGGATTCTCTTTGCCTAATCCGAGTATAGCACTTGCAGCACAAGGTCTAAGTCCCTGTCGGCGGACGAACAGGGCAATGTCATAGGCCCCTCTGACTTTCCCTCGTATGACCGTAGGAGAAACTTCGGACCAGTCGGCCCTTTTAACCATTTAAACTTACTTATGCATCAGCTGAGAAGGGCTGGCTCAGAGGGGAAATCCGCGTTTCAGGCCGATCCTTGCTAGTTGCCTTGTTAGACTTGCCCAGGTACCGGAATTCGCGGGCCCTCCCCACTTGGTCAAACGACTTGTGCAATCGACTGGAGCTGGGCCAAATTAAGGCAATTTCTGTTCCGAGAGGATCGCCCTGCAAAGAAAACCGTGATCTGACGCTAGGACGAGAGGAAGAGCCAATCGGTGGCGCGGAGGGGGGGTCGCAGATTTTTCTATTCCCCAGTCTCCAGGTTCTTTTTTTTTTTTTTTGCTTTTGTTCATTAAGGGAAGAAAAGAAGAAAAAAGCAAAAAGAAAAATAATTTCTTTCAACTAGGACTCGACTATAACCTATTACCCCCCAAGACATGTTGCATTAATATGACACATGAAGCCAGGGATGTAGAGTCGCATTCGCAACCACGGGTGACCGGCGGGTCTCAAATGAAGGTTGGTCCCGCTCAAACCCCATTTTGCTTGGGAACCGGACAGTGCGGAAACTGATGATGTTATAACAGTGGGCCTCCGTAATGTGGAGATCTAAACAATCTAATGACCCCTGTAATTACAATGCAACTAAGCTCATTCTCTTCTTTGTCAATGTAGCGCTTCGTGCGGATTCCAAAAAGATCCACATGACCTCGTGTACGAGTCGAGTAGGTTTGCCGAGAAGATGATCATGCACTGGATTGGCGGAAGATGCAGAGGCTGAGATCTTTGACCGTCTCCCACCAGCCAATAAGCCGCCCATTCAAGCGAGATTCACTCATTGTTCCACCGTGTGGGTCCTGACGGGCTAGAACGGCCCCCGAGGATTCCATTCTTTGAATTCTTGGGCGCAACGCGGGAAAGGAGGCTTGACGCCCAAGGACATCGCAAGCAAGCCACCTATAATAGTTCGCATTATACCAACCTTCCGCCGCATAAGCACCATCTGTTCATCACCGGTTGGCTCTCCCGAGTAAAAACCTCAAACATCCCAGATCGACAGTACTTGCACTAAATTTAAAAGTAAAACAACCTGAGGAACTCGCTTGAATGCTTGAATTGCATGACATAACGGGTAGCATATCCATGCTTGGCTCAACTTTTCCACCCGGCTAACGCCGAGCACCTAATGATAATAGCGCCAAAGGTCAGGACTGAGATTTCAAAGGGCAAAAGACTCATCGCCATGGCGATGCTCATCCCGACATCGCTCAATACTTTCTGTCCACGGACCAAGTCCGAACGGCCCAATAACAAGCCAGACAATTGTCATGATGAGCCCGCGGAAGAACTTAGCATTTCAGGGCTATGGAGATGTCCACTGAGCTCAATCCAATCCTCAAAAATTCCATTCCGAGAGAAAAAGGCGATCAATTCAGGTTTACCGCTGGTTAGGCTTCCGCTTACCCACTAGACAGCCCCATCGGCACCTTCCGATCGGACTCCCGCAGCTTGGACTGTCGGTTAAAAGAAATATGCTGCACATCGTGGGGGAGGGGCCAGGTGGCCCTATTCTAGGTCGCATGCCTCCCGTTTGCGCCATTTTCGAAGGCCGACACTAGGCACGATCCGGACATCAAGAGCGATCATGGTTTACCCGGTGAGAAAATTGGACTGAGAGTACTAGCGCACCGGATCGCATAGATAGCGCGTGGCGAGAGGGGGACGAGGGGGTTGTTTGATCCCGGTCTTACCGATCTCTGCTATGACTACAGTATACGAGTCCAGGACCCTAAATGAATGTGTTCTAAGCAGTACAGAGTATTTGAAAGGAACTGTAGAATCTATTTCAATGGATCCGGATTCGGCATACCCTCAAGTTCCATTTGATCTAGTTAGCACTAATTGAACGTGCGCAGGAACGATTGGGTATAGTTCTCATTGCTTTTGGGAAAAGGAATGCGTTGTCCAAGCACTCATTGTTCCAATCGTCTTCAGTCCATAGGTGCAAACTGTCAGTTCAATAGTGCGGCGGGACCAAGAATGATGTTTGTTCTATCTCCGCGGTGCGCTTTTCTTCATCGCATTGGCCCGAACAAGGTTTGTTAGATCAATCAATTCTTGTTCTCAATGTGAGCTGAACCTCTGTAGACTGTCGTACGACTCCACAGCCGCCGGGGCACACTCATGGTCCGTGGTAGCGCCCCAATAGGAGCCACATCTCGAGCTCTCCAGTTCTTCTGGACGCTGACGCGGCAATCGTGGAGGGGCTAGAATCGGTTCTACCATGTTTCTAGGCCTTGAAGTATTGGATAGGAACACATAGGCGATCGCTCCGCCAGATCCTTAATCAGGATCGGTGGCTGCATACTTAGCGCTGCGATTCGTGGCCCCAGGATGCCGGCCAAGTGTGATGAGCTGGGACGGAGTTTTCTCCGACACTGGTGCAACCACGGAGGTGACTTGGTCTCTCGCAAATTCATGTAACGGGTCATAAAAATAGGTTAAAGTAGTTCATGTGAGGGCCAGGTTATATCTTAACTTGATCGACTCGGCCCTTTCCTTCATCCCTTACAGTCCACTTGCGGGATGGCCCCCGGGGTTCAAAGAGCAAGGCAGCCAACAGCGACGAAAACCTGAAGATTCAGATGACATGTACTTGCATATGCAGAATCCACCCGGTCGAATGAGAGGATGCAGCACCATTTATTTACTTCTAATCCATCCGATTCTCATCATGACGAAACATATCACAGAGACAGCGATTGGGCTGGATGATCAGTAGAAAACGGCATTTGGCTAAGACATTTGGTATTGTTGGAGAAGCAAAGAGTCGGATGCATATGGCATTGAGAAGTAGGCTCACCTGTTCTCGATATCCGGTCTGCCAGGTTGAAAGCAAGATCAAATGGGACATGGCCTGGCCACTTTGACCCCGGCAATTCAGAGACACCGGCCTGGGATACTCACCTCTTTTCTTTGTCAGCTTGGAGTTGACCCAAGTATTCACATTTCCCAGTGGCAGGGTCTGCTTGCCTGCAGAAAGGCGAAAGAAGCTGAAGCCTGCATACAGCGAGAAAGGGTCAGGCTTACAGTAGAAGAAAAACAGAGGAGAGGGAGGAAGAGAGCTCGCAAGGTGGGTTGCTGACCCATCGATCTTGCCAAAGACCTAGTCCAACGGATTCCGCAAAATTCGCATTGAGACTGATATGAAAGGATTCTCTGGATTCATAGTATCACACTCATGCGGATGAAAATCCACAGTGAAAGATGTCATCTTGATTCACAAAGGAATATATTCGAGCCAACTTCCAGGAGCATCTCGGGACAGAAAGCTGATTTTATGTTACCAGATCCTACGGTATGACTGACCAGTTCAACTGCGACCACGAGACTACTTTAAAAGCAAGCAGATTTGAATTGACCAGGTCATCATTAAACGAAGAAATGAAGTGTTGACAATCATTCATCAAACGAGTGACATCTCCGAGAGGAACTCATCGTCCAAGTCTTGGTAGCTCGAACGCTGCTCCATATCATCCAGACGTTCTTCAGGAGGTCATTTCCGGTAGTCGAGTCCGGAAACAGGCTATTCCTTCACAAGAGGACATACTCCAACGAAAAGTCTTTTTTCAACACCATCAAGGATTTCTATCGCATTTGAAAGCACACAATATGTAAGGAAATCATTCATGTACTACTCGAGGGCAGAGCTGTTTGCCCAGGAATGTCCGGTGGATTGAATCAGCCTAATGTCTCACTGCAAAAGGGCTAGCAGCTCCCAATATCTATGATCAGGCTTTTCCTCGCTGGAACAGCCTGTGAGTATCGAGGACTCTATGACATATACTTTCATCTACGAAAGTCCGAAACCATCCATCATAACCCTTGCAAAACAGAACAAAGCGGGACCAAGCTTAATTCAGATATCACCCGTGAGTGAACTTTTGAATACCCAGTGCTTTCCTTCATCAAAAGAAGCAATATCTGTGACACTCTGGTTAGCTCACCTGCCACACATATGCTGAAATCGCCTGGATGATGAACCAATGCCGTCATGCCCTTCGAAGGTAAGAGGTATCAATTTATGAAAGTTCTAAGAACAGTGCAGGAAAACTCACTATAGGTCACTCCCTTGACAGCAAATGAAATTCACGGGGACAGGACACGATGACCACGAACGATAATACTTCCACACATTCTCTGTTATCCGAGCAATGTCTATCATTTAGACAGGTATCTCAAGAATATAATATGTACGGGATAGAGAAGGAAAACCAGTTTCAAATGCTGATAATAATCTCATCCGTCCAGTAAACTTCTTCACCAAGATTCCACTACATTTCAACGAGGACATTGACCAACACATCCACGATTACGAGGATCGTGAAATCAATTCCCGTCTGATGTCTTACGTCAATGTATCGGAAAACTACTTCAATTCCAGACTTTAAGGCTTCTCCATTTTCTACAGAGGCTATCCTCATCCATAAACTAGGGGATCAGTCTAGGCAATAGCTCGCACATCAGTCACCGCTTGCAATCGTCTCTACCTATCATCTCAACGCCATCAAGCAAGACACTTCTGAAAGGGGTTTGCAGAGGTCCTAGCATCAAATGTACCAGCATCTATACTCATCCTTAACGCACATTGTTTAACATTAAACAATGTATGCCAATGTTCCCCTCAAGGAATTGGACCGCAGCCAGCTTTCAAAAACCCTAGACCGTATTTCCGACCAAGAACATATTCCGGACGAATTGTATCATGTCCACCTAAAACATGAACACTTGTCCATTCTGATGGACGAAGATACTTCGTTCGAGTGCCAAGGGGAGACAGGAGGCTAGGTCTGCCATTGGATAAGGGATCTAGAAAGTGGTGAGGAGTTCCCGTTCGACCGCGACTACATTTACTCAGGATTTCCCGGGTAAAAGGGAGAAGTCATAAAGGTGGTTCAAAGGTATATGTAGTCTTCTACGGCGATTCAAATTTTCTTGACTTCAAGTTCATTGACGAAACCCGAATGCTAGGTATCCCATCCGTGTAGACCGATCCCAATGCATAAATGATGTGATAGAAGGTCCATGACCCATAGCCCATAACCTGATCATACATGTGGATAAAACAAATGCAGCCCCCGACCCATGCAATGCTAAAGAAAAACCACAAACATAATGGATATCACATGAAAAAGAACTCCGTAGCTCCCTGAATATAAATAAGACCGACAGCGCAGCAGAAAACGACGAGAAAGAGACTGGGGAAACAGTCTGAGAATTTTGAGTTGCGAAAGGACTTTGGCCATTACGCGATGAACACGCGGTCCAGCTGACGCAAAGCCCGCATGTCTTCTCCTCCAAATCCAATCTTCTCATTGGGAATATCTCGGGGTCCTTCGCCTACCGCACCGGGGCGAGCAGGGTTGGGACTACCCGGGCCTACGGGAGGGCCGGTTGAGGAGATCGGGGCCAGAGATGCACTAGCCATGAGGGTTCCAATACTAGGAACGGTACCCGGGGGACCGACCGGCTCAGCGGGTTTGGGGGGAGTACCGATGGGACCGAGTTGTTGCTTCAGCATGTGCGGGCTTTGCGCGATACCGTTGGGCTGTGGAGCGCCAGGTGCGGGAGCGACGCGGGGCGAGGCGAGACGGGGATCGGCCATGGGCTGCCCGTAACCTCGGGGGCTTCCTTGTTGGAGAGGCTCGTGCATTGTGCGAGGTGATCGACCAGGGTAACCTGGTGGGGGACCCGGCGGAAGGGTTGATTCGGGGTGAGGTGGACGATCGTACACCGGTGCGCCATGGGGAGGCGGGGGGGAGTGCATGGCCGTGGGCTGGGTGAGGGGCGGCTTGATGCGGGTGGCCATATGGTGGGGGACCATTGGCGCCAGGGACGAGTTGGGGATAGCCCGGACCGTAATGAACGGATACTGTTGGTGGTGTGGCCAAGGGTGTTGGAGGCCATGCATACGAGGGTTGTTGATACGAAGGTGCGTGGGTTGCACGAGGATACGGGCCGATGGGGTGAGGAGTGATGGGGTAAGCAGCTCCAGGCATGGGTCCACGAGTGACCACCGGAAGGTTCTGTTGATCGTTCACCGTTGACTCCGGATACAGGCCCTTCTGGGGTCGAACATGACGCAGGGCGGGATCCGTGGTGGGTTGTTGAAGAGACATGGCAGATGAGTGAGCGCGAGCGTAGTAGCTGATCAGGTGAAGGTGCTGGCCAGTGGAAGTTGTGATACTGAATGACTGTTTCATCAATCCATCGGGCTTGTACCGGTATCCATCAGGACCCTCGTCGGTGCCGTCACCTCGCTCCTCGTCGCTTCCTCTACTGTCCGGTGTCTTGCCCGTTCTAGGCATGGAGCCTTGTGAGACGCTGCCACCACCCCGCTTGCCTTCCATCTCCCGATATGTCAGAAAGCTGCCGGACACTCGGCTGGCGCTCCATGATTTGCCGTCTGTCCATCGGCGCATGCCCGCTTCTCGCTCATCCCAGACGAATACTGATCCCGATCTGATTGACTGTCGTTCCTTCTCAGAAAGACGCCTTTGTACTCGTGGCAGCAGACCAATGCGACAGGCCTCAAACAAGATGATGGCGTCCGCCGGTGTGCGGACGTGTCCGTAGTAAGTCTCCATCCAGCCTCTTAAGTCAACCGACGACCCAGATGGGTTAGTAACCTTCACGGCCAGGGTGATTCGACTGTTGAGATGAAATGGTAAGAGCAGGTAGACGACAAGACGCGACACCAAGTTGGGTTTGATCTTTTGCTTTTAATCTTCTTAGGCGAAGTGGAGCAAACAGACCAAATATGATTTAGATTCTCTGGGTCCTTTCTTTAATATCCCCGATCTGGAGTGAAGTAGGTGGGGGGGAGGGGGGGAGGAAAGGGAAAGAGTAAGAGTAGCAGTAGAGTTTCAGTGGAGAGGAGCGAGTATATAAGAAGAACCAGGATCCGAGTCAGTGATGATCGGGTATGGGGTAGGCTGAGTAGTGGATTAAGACCGGCGTTCTAGGTGGGTAAAGGCCGAGCTTTTTTACGTCACCTAACAGGGTTAGTGGGTTTGTAATTTGGTAAAACCTTTTTTTTTTTTCTTTTAAATAAGAATTTCTTTGAATTTGGAACCCCAAAAGGGAAAAAAGACTGCACGCCAACCTGCAGAGATTGGGTGTGGGGCAGTGGGTAGGGAAGAGTACAGAATGCCGACAGGAACACAAGGGGGACGAAAAAAAGGCTCAAAGAAACGGAGTGGGGGTAGACTCACTTTGGACCCCACAAGGTTTGGAAGGAGTGGGCTTAGGCCCCTCTATACTTGTCTCAGAGTTAATAGTTTTGAAAAATGAGAAGGAAATCCAGGGAAGAAAGGGAAAAAGTGGAAAATTGGAGAAACATGAAAATCCATAGGGATAACTGAAACAGGGGACTATCCTGGTTAAAAGGGGAACAATAGGGACTCATCAAAAGAAGGTTAAAAATAAGGGAACCGGACAGGTCAGAGACCCAGAAAAACTCAGAAAGCCCGAGTATACAGATTACCGGTATTACTATCAACCCAGATTTTATGGAACCACCAAATAATCAGAAAATTCAATTAAAATTAAATCCAGAATTAATCCGGGCGAAAATCCATTTCCGTGTAATACAATAGCCTGGGAAAACAGAGTTGGGTGGAGACAGGCAACTAAGGTTGAAAGATGGAGCAAATGACGATCCAAGATGTGATAGGCAGAGGAAAAAGAAACAAGGAAACGAAAATATCTGATTTGAAATCAACACTTTATCGGCATTGCTTATGCATGGGAACCTTGGTTATCAGGGAATTCCAAAATGAGCTCAAAGGTTGTGTTTAGTTGTGGCTGGTGTGGCACATGGTTGACTATACGGGCTTTGTGGCATTACGGAGCACGGAGTATATGGAGAATCAAAGATTAAGAAATCCGATTATCATGCAGCCTGGTATCTGCGTCAGACCTTCGCTCCCTTCACTAATTCCGTATGTAGACTTGTCTAACCTGTCCCAAGGTCGGTTCATCGGGGGCCGTGGCCCCCGACAGATGTATTATCCAAGCCCTTTTTTTGCTATCCAAAGAGAACAAGTGTTTTGATTCGTCATTCCAATACTGTTCTTGGAAGCTCTTGGAAAGGCCTTGGCTTAGGCCTTGGCTAAGCTTACGGTGGCTTGACAAGGATGGATTAAGTGGGGGGCAAAGACCCAGTAAGGTTAATTCTGAGCCTTGGCTTCACCCCTTTGCAAGGCAGCCCCATTCCAGGTGTGATGAGCACAAGCCATTAAAATGATTGAACCCAAAGTTACAATATTAATCTTAATCATAAAAATCAAAAAAGGGAAACGGCGAAACATAAAATTAAAGAAAAAGTTGTATTTTAAAAAAAGGCAAAAAAAAAAAAAATAGAAGACGGAAAAGGATGAAAGGGAAAAGGAAAATTAAAATTACAGTCAATGTGACTGGCCACGTACGTACGACAGGGAAATGATCTGTGTCAGATGCATTCTTAAGGTGGCGCTCTGATCGCGAAGGGAGAGAAAAAAAGAAAAAGAAAAAGTGGTTAGTGCGCGCTCACTGAAGCTTAAGCTTAATCCGACACGAGGCCGCTGAACTTTATGCTCGCTTAGAGAGACCGGATCCACCCCGGTCCATTTTCAGCTTCTGATTCTTCGATGCTTGGCATTTGGACTATCCCGGGTTAGGCAACACTGGATTACTTCGATATTGCGTTGGAATTATGCATTTTCTGCCAGTGGGGCGATACCCTTCACCTTTATTTTTTCTGTGATTCCGGCTTGGGTTGGGTCCGGGTCTTGGCATTACACGGAGCTCGGACTTTGTATTGACGAACGCCGACTCTCGTCACCACGGTTCCAATGGCTCGGAGAAGAGCGATATTCAAGAGATTCGTCAAGGTACGGATCAGGGTGACAAGAATGAGGCAAATCAAGGCCTAATCCACTTGCCTATTGGCATTTAGCACGGACGCGACCAAGGAAACTCCCTTCCAAGGTTAATCCCCCCCCCCCCCCCACCGATTCCAGATTAATGTCACTAATGCAACTTGTGCGGGTGTATCGGCATCAGCATCAGCCTCCTGGAACTTAAACGGCCAGAAATGCACTTTACCTAAAGAAGCATATCGGGAGTCGGGGAGATGAAAAAAAAAAAAAAAAAGGAAAAAGGAAAAAGCCACAGTGGCCACTAGTACCTCGTGACTCGTACTCGTATCAACGTGACGCGGCCGCGGTTTGGATTTTAACTATTAAAAGGCTTGAGTCAAGGAATAATGCACATAAAATCGTGACATATTCAAATATCTTTTCTGCCTAGGATATCCATGTCGGATCACTCCGTGGGATGTACAAAAAGATAAAAGATGCCACGTAATGGATCTTCGTGCTTAGGAACGATCATCACATCGGCAATGTAATAATGGCTCGTGGGGCCTCGAAGCTAACGTGCTTGGGAAGTACACACGACTTAACTTTGTTTCGTAACCCCAATTCCGAAGTCGAGACCTCGTAGCGACTTGCATTGGATTGATAAGGTTAAATGCCATGATAATTCCGAGGTCAGTTCGTGTTGGGATTTGTTTTATCCGCGATCTTCCATGGAACCCACCAAGCCCTATCGACCACCTTGCATGTGGCTAAGCTTGATACATACCATAGTCCTGGAAAGGTAAATAGAAGAAAAAAGACAAAAAAAAAAAAATTGAAAATGAAAATGAAAAAGGCTGTAACCAATAGTGGAGTCGGGTAGCCGAAGCGCCCAGGCACTGCAAAGCGCTAGATTGTCAGCGGAAGGGCTTTTAATTAATTATCTCGCAAAGCTCGCCTGGTGTTTCCGAAGCTTGCGCACGGGCCGGTCCTAGAGGTCCAGTTAAAGCGTATCGCCAACGGAGACCGGTTGCACAACTCAAATCACTCTAATAGGCTTCGGAGGCTGAACGAGCCGAGCTGATTATGTTCGCGTTCAACACGAAATAGCTTTATCGTAGAGGTCCATGTGTTCGGATTCGTCCCCCGGAGATGACCCCGATCGCATCCTAGGGCGTGTTAACCCATGGCCTGCATTGGATGTCTCACATGGCGCCGCAATTTGACATCACCGTGAACTTCCGTCAACCTGGTGGGTGGGAGGTGATGTCGTACTACTTTGCAAAAAGAAAGCTCGGGGAGAGATTTTCAAGGAAATGTAGCTGATATGAATGTAAATAGGACGAGGCATATGCAGCCGAGATTATCATTTATTAAACATTCAATGTGAAAACAATCAAAACTGTAATAAACTAGTATACGGTACACGGGTCAACCGTTAATTAAACATAACCTTTTATCGGCTGCTCAGGGTCCAAGCCGATCCGATCGCGTTCACGCGGAACGAGATAAATCCCACATTTTGTCAAAAACATAAAAAACATCAAACAATAATAATGATAATAAACATGTATCACGTAGATAATTACAATTCCTGCTATCAGCTTAGAACCACATGTTACACCCTTACTTGATGTACCATGTGCGAGATCTGTCGAGCTCTGTGCGCAGGCCCCTTGATGATCGCCCGAATTCCGCTCTGTACATCCGTCCTTCCCGCGGCTTTTACTGAATCCGGATAGTGTGTCGCAGGTATTCCTGGAGGATTATTTTTGGGGCCCGAGGTTCTACCGCAAGGCTGGAGCTTGCTATGTAGGCCAAGTACGGAGTAGTTTCATACTAAGTTATCTGTCAATGTCAGCAAAATCAGGTCGGAAAACAACATTAATAGGTGAAAAATGAATGCAGAATAGAATTTCAGCTCTATCCGATCATCCGAGAAAAAACACTCCTTTTCCCAGGTGGATCGACTCCACTGCTCGCTAAGCATATCGCTCGTAACTAGGCCCTTGCGGGCCAACCCGACAAGTTTGCCGACCGTGGTTCATGAGTTCTGTTCCATATGGCTTTTTATCATAGGGCGCGTACGTGCATATCTTACGAAGTCTTGTTTTCCGATGTGATATGCATTTAGGCAACACAGGAAATATATTGTTTTCGCAAGATTTTGTTGGTGCCCGAGCCTTTTTTTTTTTTTTTTTTTTCTTTGTTCAGCCATGGGTTATTGTTTTATTGTTATTACCTGCACCTTGATAATCTCCGACTCGTGGATCATCTAACGTGGCTGGAGACCAGGATGGGTAATATTGCGATTGCCTAAAAAGCAGATGATCTTACTGTATTTTACCCCCCTGGGGCGATGACGTACCCTTGCATGGGTCCGCACCCTAGAGCATTACTCAAGATCAACTTTACTTAAGATATGGTTGCGACGCGTACTGTATTGTCACGCATGGTTGCAACCCTGGAAATAAAGGTTGCCAAGATTTGATTCCGTGAAACGTCGCACGAGCTTATCTCCACTAACATAATTAAGGTCTATGATTTGGAGCATGATTGAGGAATGCGTTGGATTGTCTCATAGTCTTTCTATTTTATTTTATTTTATTTTATTTCTTGTTTTACACAAAGCCTACAGAATAGAGGCAAGAAGTCAGAGAAAAAGCAATAAACTTTTGTTGTTCAGCTTCCACATAGTCGACTCCTCTCCCGTTCGAGCGCAGATCACTGTACGTTTATTCCCAATAAGGTCCAAGCCTGGTCGCCGCCTACTGTATGTGCACCTGAGGTCTGGTTGCCTTCTAGGTGATGATAAATCAGAAAATACCCCTTCTTTCTCCTTCGCTTTCCCCTTCCGAAATCAAGGCCTCGCGAATACCTCTATCAAGAAGGCGATTCCCCTCCCTTTGCCAAGTCAAGAAAAAGGGTCAACGCCCCCCCTCTAGACCCTCCACAATTTGGGGTGGCAACTGTCATCCGCAAGCCTAAAAGCCAGTTTCGCTCTCCAGAACCATGGGAAGGGAAAGAGAAAAGTGGAGGGCCTCTTCTCGTTTCATCGCTAGTCTCACACTTTATGTTTTCTCAACCTCAGAATGCCCAAACGGGCGCTATGAGCCGACCGGTATGAGCCGACCGGTGTCTTACACATGAATCCAACATAAACCATGTGGCGCACGGTTTCTCTTTTTGACTTTATCGGGGAGTTTATTCAGCCGAATACGAAGAGATTACGACTGGGGCTGCTAGGGAGAAGTGTTACGTAGGAAAAAAAGGAAGAAATATTAATAGCGCATGGGTAATGTGATACGTCAAGGATCCCGGTGCATGACTCGTTTTCAGGCGGACAAAGCCCGAACATCTTCTGCTTATGCTTAACCCCGGTAAGGTTGGGTCCCCTTGGTCTGCCGATCCTGGCCGCCTGATTGGCATGGGGGTCGATGCTCTACGAAAGTCTTTTAGATTAAGGACAATGTACCCTGTTTGGATTCCTCTTGACTCCTAGGCGGCATTCCGATCCTGTGAGGCTGTACACGCACGCATAAATATTAAAGTATGCTCCCCCTTCTCAACGATGCAATTCTGCTTTAGGATTAGGGCATCTGAGATGCGTATGATAAATAACAACCAATAATTACCCGGGAAATGGATCCCCATGCCGAGACCTGCCGGACAAAATCCACGCCTACTTTCCAAGCGGTTAAGTCGGCCACAATCCCTCGGCATCTGTAAGCGAGCTCCGCAATGAACCACAGAATCACCTCGGATGGATGTCTTACACAATGGACTTAAGGGGGAAAACACAAAGAGTTAAATCCGAAATTAACGCGACCCACGGACCACGTTTTATGCTGACGGAGTCCTCCCTGCGACCTTCAGCTCGCATCCGCAGTCCAAAAGACGAGGACTCGCCTTTGGTGGCGCCCCATTTTTCTGATGTTTGGCTGCGGGCGTCTCCTACACTAGATTGCTTGGCCTTGCTTGGAACCGGTCCGAGTGTCCGTGGCCAGAATCCTTGTTCCAGGTGGGTTTGGGGCTAAAACTTACCATCACGGACTATACTTAACTAGCTACGGTAAGTCTTGCGCAACTAAGACGTACAGTAGTGGGATACCTAAAGTACGCATGCGAGACAAGAGAAATGAGACCAGCACGTGGTCGGACTCAATGTAGGTCCAGTCACAGTGATTGCGCCATTTCATCTAGTGATGTAGCTAAACAAGCGCACAATTAGTATTCCGTACATATCCGCAATCTACAGCCCTAGCCTGGTCTATCTCTCCATTGCTCGGCCCCCTAATTAATCGCTGGTTGGTTTACTCGCATATATCCGCTGATCTGACCATTAACTTCATGTAACTTGTTTCAAGAGCCTTGTTGATCACACGCGTATCTACACTAGTCCCACTGTTCCCGTTCACGATCTGATTTTGGCCCCAAAGTGCTGACATCCCTGTCTCGCCCCAATCGATTCAATCTTTACCTTATTTGGGCGGCCGGAGGATTAAGTCGCTTCAGCCCCCGGGTTCATCCGGGGGCAGTTTTAGCGTTGGAGCTTTGGTAAATCAACTACAAGGCTCTTCTGTTCCGTTGGGGGCCATGGGGCCTGGAATCCGATATGAATAATGATGCTTGTGTAGATCAAAAGGCTGAAACGTGATCTTGATCTATTGTTAGGCATGACTTTGTAGATATGATGTTGCCTAATGGGTCGGAGGGGCCTGTAATCAGAAAGTGGTGGGGCCTGCAGCAATCCATGGCAAGTCGAAGAATTTGAACATTGCGGTTATCTCTCTATAGTACATTTCTGAAATAGTATACATGATCCACTATCAGGTCAATTCAGCAGTCGGCTCGGCCAAAATACCGTGGGAATGCCACAACGTCGCGGACGCTGGAAACACCGGACAAGTAGCCCAAGAACCGATCAAAGCCAAGGCCAAAGCCTCCATGAGGTACTGAGCCCCACCGTCGAAGGTCGGCATACCACTGGAGGTGACTGAGGTCCTCGGTCGGGGAGAGGTGAGGGTACAATGGCTCCGTGGGCACATCCTCGGGGTCAAACACTCGGGGTTTGATCAGACCATGTTCGCGCATGTTCTTGATGAGGTTGGGCAGACGGTGCTCACGAAGAGAGCCACCAGCGACCTCACTGACCTCCGGGAACAGCAGATCGAAACACGCAACGGTTTCTCCCGGTGTGTTATTCTGCTCCGCATTGCCACACGATGGAGCCATATAGAAGGGCTTGACAGCTTTAGGATAGTCTGTGACGAAGACGGGGGTTCCTTGGAACAAAACCTCCACAATATACTTTTCATGCTCGGTCTGTAGGCCTCCATCCCAAGTGGGAGGGTATTCAAAGGAGGCACTATCTTCAGCGACGGCCCGCTGGAGCATTTCAATAGCTTTGGCATATGTAACACGGTGCCATGTAGGACCATCCATCAAGGCCGACCACCTCTGACGTAGACTCGCCTCCGCTTCGGGGTCGGACTTTTTCCCATCAGGAGATCGGTTGAAAGATAGGACATCTTGACCAGCGGTGGTATCGTACAGCCTGCGTGTCAAATCACGGAGCAGGAATTCCACCTGCCCGGTGAGCGCATTCAAATCCGACATGAAGTTGGCTTCCGCTTCCAGCATATAAAATTCACTTAAATGGCGCGGGGTATCACTCTTCTCCGCCCGGAACACTGGCGTCAGTGTCCAGACGTTACCAAGTTCAGCAGCATAGGCTTCGAGATGTAGTTGAGACGATACTGTGAGGTACTTGGGTGACCGGAAGAAGTGCTCGGTCTCGGGATCGGCGGCGGCACCACGCGGGAGCAAGGTAAATGTTTCGCCAGCTCCTTCACAGTCAGAGGATGTAATTATCGGCGGTTGCACTTGCGCAAAGCCTCCATTGGGGTAGGAATGGAAGACGTTGCCCAGCTGGAATAGACATTCGGAGCGGAACCGGGCAAGCACTGAGTTTAAAGGCGTTCGCAAGCGCAGATGGGGGATCTGACGCAAGAAATCGGGACCTTGGTATTTCGTTTGGATGGGATATGTCTGTGAATGAGAGTGGACAATCAGTCTAGGAGTTCGTCTCCGTGGGGGCTGCGCAAGGAAAGCTGCCAACCTCTGGGTCCATTGCGCCGGCAATTTCCACGCCAGTCACTTCCAGCTCATGAGTCTGTGTTTTGCCTGGTGGAGAAGCCTTCCATATTCCGGTCATTGTAACTGCAGAACCTGTGGATAGACTAGAGAGGACAATCTCAAGTTAGTTGATCGAACACAGCCTTCGTCACAGGCGGGCAAGCTTACTCGGCTGCTAGTTCTGGCTTCATGAGTGCCTGTACCAATTCGACGGTGGAGCCATCGGAGACGCCGGCGAAAGCGATCTTCTTCTGTTTGCGAAGAGAGCGAATAAAACCATTCACCTTGATCTCCTGGTTCTCCAACCTACAAGGTGCATCTTTCCCCGATTGGAGAATCTGGGCACATCGCAGTACCCGAGATCTGGCTGTCGCATTCTGGTTAAATCTGGCGACAGATGTGGTGAAAGCTCGTCGCCATTGCATGGCTGTATTGCGCGTTGCGGTTGGTGATCGGAAGTTGCGCGCGGAATGGAAAAACTGGGGAGCTGCCGCCTCCGATCGGCGACGTCTGAAGTGCTTTCTGATAACGACTTTGAGTCCAAAGCAAATAAGTTCTGTC
Source organism: Penicillium longicatenatum (assembly GCF_028827895.1). Lineage (NCBI taxonomy): Eukaryota > Fungi > Ascomycota > Eurotiomycetes > Eurotiales > Aspergillaceae > Penicillium > Penicillium longicatenatum. Next base: position 1,859,444 of record NW_026643117.1, on the reverse strand, counting down.
ACGTTTTGATTGTAAAATAAATATTAAATTGAGGTGGGGAGCCAGCCTAACAGTACCTCATAAGCTTCTAATCAACGGTTTGTGCCAATGTGCCTTGGTGTAAATCAACACGATTTTTAAGGTGCGATCTCGGGAGCTATATATCTAGTCGGTGGACACCTTGGTAGGACATCTTGTAGGTAGTATGTGAACAGCATTCAAAGAACTATATGAACCTAGGGATATTTAAAAGTAACTTTAATTGAGTGAGATTGACTAAATCCAAATTGACAAACAATAAGCCTTGAAAGAGGGGAATTTGTTACTGAGATATTGAAAAATCCGGAAATAAGAAAACAAAAGAATGATCATAGAGCTAAACTTGGGAAACGCAAATTAGACGTAGATCAATATCACCCCCGACCCTGGTGTGCATAAGCTTTGCGCTCCTCTTCAATCATTTCAATGGCATCAAAGAGATTGCCATTGGATGCAGCAGCATATATAGTCATCCGGGACCGACCACCATCCTCGACACTCCCATACCCCATGTCGATTAGAGAAGAAACACAATCTTCAATGCCCTCGTCTTGCCTGTCGTTTACACTCGCCTCGTGCGGAGTGGATTGGGAAGCCTCTTCAACAGGGAAGCTCCCAGGGATACTGTGCTGCGACGATGGTCGGGACCGCTCGCGTTCCCTTCTGTCCAGTCGAGCCCACGTGTCTAACTCGCTGGTGGGACGGGCAGTTGTGCGAAGTGGTTGTCTCTCACTGGCTCGACGTCGCAGAGGGGTACCGAAAGCCTCGTCAAGGACACGCGGTTTAGAAGTGCTCTGCCTCAGCGGAGTAAACGTGGTAGTGCTTGCACGACGCAGACCAGGGCCGGCATGATCATGATTGCCTCGAGTGGTGCGAGACCGGTGGGGAAGATCTCCTGTGAATGTAGGAATGCTGTCATTATTATTGGCAGTTAGAGTTATGGGAACAGGTCCAGGCGCATGACGCTGGTGCTGGGTCGCCAAATGTTGAGCTTCCAGTTGAGAAACAGGTGGGAACCGGCTCATCTCTGATTCCGGATTCAAATCAAAAGAGATGTCATGTTCATCCTTAGACTTGCCTTGCTGCCAATGCCCCTTCATTATGGAAGGTTGCTGAGCCCGCGGAGCACAGGCAGACTCGTCAATAGAGAGATCAATCAGTGGAGATGACGCCGCCGCTTCCGCCGACTGGAGGGCAGTCTTGTCTGCATTTTGAGACTGAGATCCTATAGGCTCGTTGGCAGACTGATTCGATACCTGGAAAGAGACAGATTTTCGCCGCTTAATTGATTTACTCTGCTTTTGCTCCACCTCGGAACCAGGGGTCTTTGAACCTGATTTATGTTGAGAGGGGTGCTGATTGGGAGCATATACCAAACCTTGAATGGGCATAGCGTCACTGAATTCAAGGTTGATCGCATGGCCGTCAATGTGCGTACCCTGCAAGGCATCCATAGCGGCCATGGCAGGGTGAATAGAAGGGAAATGCAGGTAGCCAAAGCCTGCATGTTTGCCTGACACAGCATCCAATGGAAGATCCACTGTGACAAGGAAACCCTTTGAGGCAAAGACATCTTGGATGGTTCTTTCAGTGACGTTGAACCCGACATTGCCAATGAATAAGGTCTTATTTCCAGGCTCTGCTGTTTGAGTGTCCCCCATTTTCAAATGATGATCTAATGAGGGTACTGGTAGGGGACCAGGTCGATGGGTTGAGGATGAGATAGGGGGTATGCCGTTCACCCCTGCCAACCAAGGAGAGATTGCGCCAAGGTCAGAGTGCTGCGTTTTTGGAGGGGGAGGGGGAGGATGAGCGTGGTGGTCAACAGAGCGAGGTTGCGGCATATGGTGAGGTACGAATGAAGGATAATAGGGTGGAGGATAAAAAGTCGAGGTGTATCCCCCAGTTCGTGGCAAGGAGTATTGAAGGTTCGGCACAGAATCAAGACCGTAACGATGAAAGGAAGACGGAGGTTGAGGGTAGAAAGGCTGATATGCACCAGCAGTTCTGGCATCGGAAGTCGTAGCTTGGCTGCTCGTTGCAAGTTCTGCCATTGATGCGAGATCATATCCCATAGAGGATTTCTCCTCGGATTTAGAATCCGCGGCATGAGGCTCGGTGGCCTGAGAATTAATCGACGCGGAAGGCGCATTGCTTACACCATTGGCGGCAGAAGTGGGGGGAGTATTTGATCCATCAGATGGGTCGTTCATCCCCCGAGGTGCAGCTCGTCCAAACTCATGCTCAAAGGCTGCAAATAAGGTTCGACCAACTTCGTTAAATTCAGAAGCCATCATTCGAAAGCCTTCAGCGGCATTTTCAGCCACAGGCCGCCCAGCATGAATGGCTTCTTCTGCCCATTGTCGTCCGTTATCCGGTATGTTGTTAAAAGCGGCTCTCACGTGAACTTCAAGTGTGGTAAGCAGAGCTTGCAGGGATGCGCCAATGTTCTCGGGCAGATGCCTCTGGGCATCACGAACTTGACGCTGCAATTCTGGCAGTCTTGTCCTTAGCTCAGATTGAACCATATTGGCCCCGTTAGTTAAGTGGTGCAGGATTTGTGCCGCAAGAGCCTCAGCTCCCTGAGGCATTCTTTGTGAATTGGTATTTGTCGAGGGCTCAGGGGCAGGTGAGGGTTCAGCTTGAGGCGCTCTCTCCGCAGGCTCTTCCGTTGAGCCAAGAATATTGGCCAACTCGGCCTCGAATGCTGCGAGCAAAGGCCGAGAGTCATCACCGGGGGCAGTAGTAGCACTGTGGTGATTCAAAGTGGGCTTCTCGCTAGCTGAAGTACCTGCTGTAGGCTCCGCCATCATCGGTGCATCGTTTTTTGTTTCGGGAATCTTATGATCAGGGGAAGATTGATTCTCAAATCGCTTCCACAGTTCAGTCACCGACTTTGACCGACGAATATCAAATATGTGCATCGGCTCTGGTTCATCTTGGGGGAGCTGGGTAGGCTCATGCCGAGACCAAATCTCCAGGGGCTCATCTAGGCGCTGGGCAAGCTCGAGAGAAGACCCAACCTATAGCAGTAGAGTTAGGGACCTGATACAGGAGGAGAAGCTTTGGTGTGGGGCCTACCGTAATCTGATCGCCATCATCGTCATCTAGGTAAGTTAACCTCGCCCGGGGATGATTTGAGGCGATGTTATCATAATCAGAGGCTGAGATCTGAACTTCCCGAATACCAGAGGGCTCTACTGGCTTCGAAGGTGGGGACACTTGCTGATCCTTTATCTGGAAGGGCTTCAACATATTGGAAAAGGTGTGATCTAGCTCACGAGAGAGTGGGGAAGTAACACGGGAAGGGTACGGGATATCACTTGGGGCAAGAGGCTTCGGTCATGAGAATCCGCAATATTAGAGGGGAGACAGAATAGATATCATGGGATGAGTTGATTGTTGCTGCCTAAGACAGCCAGAATACTCCTTTGATAGGGGCGAAAGTAGATGCAAGGATGGGATTCAGGATGATTTCACTCTTTGTACATCAGCAGGCAACAGCGGATAAGATAAAAGCTTTCCCCACCTGACCTGCGCTGACTCAGCGCATGAATTTCGATTTCGTTGCAAGTCAAGCCAGGGATTCTGTTTATGGGCGAATGAGGCATCCCTCTTAGGTTTGACTCTCCAATGTTGGCTCGACCTAATTGCTATCATATCTATACCAAAGGATCCTGGCTGGTATGGTGATGCCAATGGCTGGTCCACTGAACACACTTCTTGAACCTTAGCTAGCGCGCGACGTCCATTCATTACTACACCTTTCCCCGCAACCTCCAGCCTATCAATGGCGACAAGTACCTCCGCTTCGCGACTACAAAGTCCGGGCGACCGCAATCTCAAAAATGTCGTGCTAGGAGACATCCTTTTCAAGCCATGGTACCAGTCCATCTACCCCGAAGACTTGGTCGCGAAAGACGCCGATCGTCTCTATGTTTGTCGCTGGTGCTTTCGATATTCCTGCGACAACGAGATTTTCGCGGCACACACTCAAGTTTGTGAGCACCGTATTACACCACCTGGCACGAAAGTGTACGACCACGGCGGATATGCAGTTTGGGAGGTAGATGGGGAGGAACATAAGCTCTTCGGGCAGAACCTGTCCCTATTCGCAAAACTATTCCTCGACCACAAGACTGTATTTTTTGATGTCGCGACGTTCCTCTACTATATCCTGACATTTACCGATCCGGTAAATGCAGAGAACTACCATGTACTCGGTTTCTACTCCCAAGAAAAGCTCTCCTGGGACGCAAACAACCTCGCCTGCATCTGCGTCTTTCCACCTTACCAACACAGGCAGCTTGGGAAGCTTTTGATGGGTGTGAGCTATAAACTTAGTGGCTGGGATTCGCCCGGTGGATATATCGGTGGTCCGGAGAAACCACTGAGTGATTTGGGCCAAAAGAGCTACAATCGGTTTTGGGCCGAGCGAATCGCAAGATATTTACTACGCGGCAAGCACGGAGAAGATGCTTCCCAGATCACCCCCAACAAATCAAACTCTCCTTCGAAACGCAAGAAACTACAGCGTGAAATCATGACCGTGGAAGAGATTGGTCTTGCCACTGGCATGTTGACAGAAGATGTTATTACTGCTGTCAAGAGTATGGGTGTTGCTCAACCGGAGAAGAAGCGCAAACTGAGCCGGCTTATGGGAGACAATGAAGCTGAACAGGGCCCCAAGATGATGATCCGTAAGTCAGATGTTTGGAATTGGGCCAAGACACACCATCTTTCACTGGACGATCCCGTGAGGGAAGAAGGCTTCATTAGGAGATTCCAGTCTAGGAATATATCAGGGGGTGACGAGAGCAGTCTGGAAGAGGACTGAAATGAGCTCATGGACGCAGTCTTCTAACGATAGTTGAGATATTACTGTTCTTATGATAATGATAATTACTTCAATGAGGATTGATGCTACATACCAGGTAATCTAATACGTGGAAGATCCGTAACTCGGGCTTCATTTATAGCGTTTGGAAGCTTCCTTCTCGTTCCAATTATCGTACGGAGATTAGTTTCGTTTCTTTGCATATTCTTGCGTGCATTCTTTTTTTATTTTTGCTAGTAGACTGTACTTTCAAGCACTAAGTCCTAGCTCCATCGAATTCTTTACATGAGTTGCCGGGCATCGTCAATCAATGGCATATTACTCCTCCTGAGGGCCAGGTCCACTGGGCTTGCTCATTTGCCGGGCCTTCAACAACTCGTCACAGAGGAGGAGGTTAGCAGCAATGCCAGTGCTGGAGGCGACGCAGTTTCGCAGAACACGGTACGAATCAAAAACACCCTGCTGCACAGGGTCCATCGGCTCGCCAGTGTTCAGGTCTAGGCCAACAATGTTACCATCGTCACACTCGCCCTGCAGAGCAGCCAAAGAATCCTGGATATCGTGACCAGAATTGGCAGCCAGAGTCTTAGGAATGATCAAGAGAGCATCGGCAAAGGCATCGACACCATACTTGGCCTTGCCCTTAACGGTCTTCCGGAAAACATCGGACTTGAGGTGAGTGGCACAGGAAACCTGGAAGGCACCGGCACCGGGGATAACACAACCGTCGACAATGGTGTTGTAGACGGAGCGCAGACCGTCACGAACAGCATCCTTGACCTGAGCGATAGTGTGTGCGTTGGGACCCTTGATGAGAATGGTCACTGACTTAGGATCCTTAACCTCCTCAACGAAAGTGTACTTCTCCTCACCAAGCTGGTGCTCGTAGACCAGACCGGCCCAGCCGAGAACTTCGGGAGTCATGTCCTCCACGCTGTTTTGGGCAACACCACCGCAAACCAGCTGTAGACGCTCCATGTTTCTCCGCTTGGCGCGGCGAAGAGCCATGATGCCGTTCTTGACCAGGATGTCCAAGCTAAGAGGGTCGATACCCTTCTGGTTAATCACAACGAATCCCTTCTTCGGGTCATTGCCGCAGACCTGCTTCTTGAGATCCACAATTTTCTGCAGCTTCGCATCGACGAACTTGCGCTCGCTCTCCACCAACTTGTCACGCTGCTCAGCAGTAGAGTAGTAGAAGCCAGAGTTGATCTCAGACTTCTCGTACTCCAAGCTGACGTTCAGGGTCAGGATGAAGGCGTTCTCCACACGCTTAGGCATATCGGGGTGACGAGCACCGTGATCCAAAGCCAGACCACGGATAAGCTGGGTGTCAGAAGATGTGCGGTGTTGCATGGTCATGATCTCCACCATGTGCAAATCGGGCTTCTCGGGGGCGCGGTGGATGGCAAGCACGGCATCGACAATGTCAGGGGTAAGCTTCTCGGCGAGGGCGTTATTCAACTTAGTGGAAAGAGAGGTGCGAGCGACGGAGAGGAGGAGCTCTCGGTCAATGGTGCGCTCCAGCTTGAATTGGTCGAGGTACTGAAACCATCATGTTAGACTCAATAATCATAGCCAGTCAAGCATACATGTCAATAAAATACCTTCAAAGCCTCTGTCTTCGCAACCTCGTAGCCATCGGTGATCACTCGGGGGTGCAGACCCTCCGAAATGAAACGGTCTGCCTGCTTCATAAGCTCCCCTACGGAGAGCACGACCGATGTTGTTCCATCACCAGTGATATCATCTTGTGCGGTTGCTGCGCGGGCAATCATAACCTTTCATCCTTATCAGCGGGGATTGAATATTCGTTCGGGGAAGTATTGCCTTACAGCCGTGGGGTTTTGAATTTGCTGCTGAGTGTTAGCATCTCTGTTCTGCAGCACGCGGACCATTAGGGGTGCAACCAACCATTTCACGAAGCAAAACATTTCCGTCCTTTGTCAATTTGATCTGTCATCGTGCCATTGTATTAGATATCTCAATCGGCAGCATTCCAAAGGATAAGAGGGAGGTTGCATACTCCGCCAGAACCATCCACCAGCCTAGAAGTTGTGTCAGCTATATCGAGACTTTCACCTGCTTGAAAATTGAGACTTACATCTTCAGGGTTCCCGAAGGACCCAGATTGGACTTGAGGACATCTTGAAGACCTTCTGCAGCACTGATGTTGACCTTCAGGGCCTCTCCTCTCCGCTAGATGAAATGTTAGTGCGGGCCACGGAGGGGTCAAATATATAAGAATTGCATACCCGGGACTCCGCCTTCGGGTTAAGTAGCTGAGTTGCAGACATATCTGCTGTGATGAATGAATGAACAAGAGCTCAGCTCAAACAATAAAGCAATAGTACTGAGAATAGGAGGGGAGCTTGTTCAACCCGTGGACAGGAGTGGGCAGGCGTAGCGGGAAGGCGGTGAGGCCAGTGGTTTTTGCCCACAGTCACCGATTCGTCGCACTAGATTGGGTTAGCGGCGAAAAAAAGCTCTCGATTTTCGACTTCTCTTCCGCTCTCTAGAACGACCGCACCAACAACATCGTGTCGAACCCTCAAGTCGCTTGTGGGCCCCGGTTGTTGCAATTGTTATTTTGGTCATCTAGCGCCTGATACGACCGGAATTAAAAAAAACGACATGGCCGACTACCTTCTCTTCGAGAGCCCTATTGGCTACTCGCTCTTCAAGGTCGCCCTCCAGGGTGACGCTGTGGGCAACCGCCTGAAGGAAGTTCAGGAGGGTGTCAACGATCTTGCTAAGTTCGGAAAGATGATTGACCTCGCCAGTTTCCTTCCCTTCGAGTACGTTTTAAGTCTGGGATCTTCGCCCACAAATTTTACTCCTCGAGGAATTCCTCGCTAACCCACCGCAGAAACAACAAGCAGGCCCTTGGTGAGATCAACGATGTCTCTGAGGGTGTCGCCTCGGAGACTCTCATTTCTTTCCTGGAATTGAACCTCCCTAAGCCGAGCAAGAAGAAGAAGGTTGTGCTGGGTCTTTGCGACAAGGGTCTTGCTGGAAGCATCAAGTCTGCCTTCGATTTCGTCGACTGCGAGACCGGTGACACTAGTGAGGTTGTGCAGGATCTTCTTCGTGGTATTCGCCAGCACTTCAGCAAGCTGCTGAAGGAGCTCCGTGAGGGTGACATGGACACCGCCCAGCTTGGTCTGGGTCACGCCTACTCGCGTGCCAAGGTTAAGTTCTCCGTTCAGCGTGACGACAACCACATCATTCAGGCCATTGCTATCCTCGATCAGCTTGACAAGGCCATCAACACTTTTGCCATGCGTGTCCGCGAGTGGTACTCGTGGCACTTCCCCGAGCTGGTCAAGATTGTCTCTGACAACCAGCGCTACGCCGAGATTGCCCTTTTCGTCCAGGATAAGAAGAACCTCAACGACGAGAGCCTGCACGATATTGCTGCTCTCGTGGAGGACGACAAGGATGTTGCTCAGAACATCATTGATGCCGCTAAGCACAGTATGGGTCAGGATATTTCTGAGTCCGACATGGAGAACGTCACTGCCTTCGCCGGCCGTGTTGTCAGCCTTGCAAAGTACCGCAAGTCTCTCTACCAGTACCTGGTGTCCAAGATGAGCGTCGTTGCCCCCAACCTTGCCGCCTTGATCGGAGAGGTCGTTGCTGCTCGCTTGATCTCCCACGCTGGTAGCTTGACCAACCTGTCCAAGTACCCCGCTTCTACCGTCCAGATTCTGGGTGCCGAGAAGGCCTTGTTCCGCGCCTTGAAGACCAAGGGTAACACCCCCAAGTATGGTCTCTTGTACCACTCTACCTTCATTGGCCGCGCTGGTCCTAAGAACAAGGGCCGCATCTCGCGTTTCCTTGCCAACAAGTGCTCCATTGCTTCCCGTATCGACAACTTCTCTGATGAGCCCAACACCAAGTTCGGTGAGGCCTTGAAGCATCAGGTTGAGGAGCGCCTGGAGTTCTACGCCACTGGCGCCGCCCCTACTAAGAACGAAGTTGCCATGGTATGTTCAAATCTACATCTTACACTGGGAAATCGGGTTTATTCTAACATTGCTTCAACAGAAAAACGCCATGGATGCTGTTCTGGCCGGTATGGATGATGTGAACGGCAGCGATGATGAGATGGAGGACGTCTCCCCCAAGAAAGAGAAGAAGGACAAGAAGGAAAAGAAGGAGAAGAAGGAGAAGTCCGACAAGAGCGACAAGAAGAAGAAGCGCAAGTCCGAGGGTGGCGAGGGCGAGTCCGAGAAGAAGAAGAAGCGCAAGCACGACGCCGATGCTGAGCCTTCTAAGAAGAAGCAGAAGGCGTAAAAGTGCTTTTTCTTTGGAACTGGGAGTCTTTGTCACGGCGTTGGGATTTCTTTCATAACTTTTCATATCTGTTCAATCTTGTTCACGACTCGATGGGCTCGGGCATCTGTAAATTATTCGATTTAGGCCATCATTGGCAATAAGATTTGCTCTTTCCTGTGTGCCTGCGCTTGTGTATTACATTTGCATGACTTGATGAGACTGATAGTCCCAACTCTCCCCCATAAATACAAGTGCATGGATCGTACTTTGTAGAGTTGTCAGCAAAGGTGAGACCCGGGCGCTGATGATGGAGAAGCGTAGTATGAGAATAAAGTGACTTCCTATATTGAAGGGCTGATTTGTGAGGTATCTCAGGTAAATGACCTGAACATGGGGGGGTTACTAAATAAGGGATAGTACAGTCGCTGAAGAATATGCGGGACAATCCCATGGAACCTTGGAAGAATATTCCATTTTGTACAACCGCGATTGGTCCCGCATCTGCAGACTGCACACCCAATGACCCCTCACTCAATCCTGATCTCCGCACTCTACCATGTGGATCGCTGCATGATGGGTTTACCCTTCTAGCCCTGTTGTATGGGGGCCAGTTCTCTTACTCTCATGATCAACGCGACTTGGGTCCCTTCGAGATCTTCCCGCATGTTCATCTCCAGCCCCACGATGACGACAGACCTCCCGAAATACTTCTCGCCCAAGCGCAAACGAGAATCTTCCGAGTCCGATTACTACAGTCCATCGGCATCCCCGACATCAACGGTCTCTATCGCGAGTCTGCAAGAAACTAGGTTTCGGGAGGAGGAGGTCGGACGCCACAGCCCTCGAGCCGCAGTGGCGGGTCGATTTGGGGAACTAGCAATCCGGGGTGAACGTCTCACGAACCTGGGGCATCTAAATGCAGACGTTCCCCCCGAGCCAAGTATAATACCACCAGAACAAGGGATTAGCGCCACAGGCAAGCCCAGGAATATGCCCGGGGCTTGGCCAGCCGACAATGAGGCAAGTAAGGTGCCTGACTACCAGACGACACCTGAGCTGCTCACCCCATATACAAATGATACCCCTACTGCCCCATCTGTATCTCCATCCAAAAGGAATTCACTACACCCGCGCAAACAGCTTCAACCCAGCTCTCCATCAAAACACCGCAAGCAACGACTTTCACCCCCTCCTGCCGATGTGTCGAAGGAAGACCCTTTCACCTGGCATGATTATGAGATAACGGGGCATGATCCAACGGATCCCACGGACGACGGCTATGGGATCAATGGTGTAGGTTTTAAGCCTACTGCGGCGATTGCGTGGGCACGGTCTCAAAAACGGCAGAAGCAAGTCGCCGAATGGAAGACTCGTGAAGCACGAGAGGCTCGGGAGAAGCGGAGACAACGACGACATGAGAGCGAGAACCTGGACAGAGTCCAAGGCTTCCGACAAAGCTCCATCCCGAAACGTGTCAAATTCGATGTCGAAGCCGAAATATCTAGCAGGAATATTTCCCCATCATAGCATATAATAGGCATATAGCGCCAGGCGAGAAGCCGGTGCATCCAGGAGCAGCTGATGATCTTTTGATTTATTCGACCCGCAAGTTTGATTTTTGGGGGGAAATTGGGAAAGCTATGATACACAAATGATTTGATGACATGATAGCCACACTCCTCGTGGCATTGAAATATACAGTTTTGGATAATCGCACAAAAACGTGACTCCAGCTCATACTTGAGCAACTCTACCAGAACTTGTAGTTGGAAGGGTTAGTCCAACTCTTCTTTTGCCTTTCTTCCTCTGCTCGTATGGCAGCCGCTTCAATGGCCTTTTCCTTATCCCGCTGTTTCTTGTCTTTCAATTCCTTCATTAACTCGACTGCTTGCTTCATTCCGTGCATTTCTTCGATTCGTTGGCGGCGACAGAACTCATAAGCTGCCAAAGATGTGACCGCAAACACTCCGACGGCCCAGTTCCCGGCAGACCATAGTGAGCGCATTCCTGGACATAAGAGGTTAGCTACTGGCCTAGCCCTCAGATATAAAAGAAAAGAAAAAGAAAAAGCAAAGGTTTGAACGTACCTCCAAATACACCACGAATACCACCAATTCCAAAGCCCGCGCCAATGCCAGTTAATAACGACTCCCGGGCACATGGTGCTTTGTAGAATGATGAGATTTGACTCATAGACACATCTCCGACCACTTCGGAATAGGACACATCTTTGGGATCCTTGCCACGAGGCTTATAAGAAGCATTGGCGAGCATGTTCACCGGCTCTTCGGGATTGCCGAACGCATCCCATAACTTTCCGACTTGTGACTGAGGGAACTCGTGTTTGGGTTTCGAGGGATCGGTATTGGGAATGCTGGCGGGGAGGTTGCTACCAGCCTCCTGGACAGAAGTGGAATCTCGAGAATCGTCGGCCATGATATTGTAATGTGTGAACCTTGTGACAGTTGACTCCAGCTATCGCCATCCGCAAAAAGGCCAATCGATATCAATACCGCGGCACATAGATTATCCGCTACATGCTGGATTCGGATAGTTATTCCGGTATATGCTGACTAACTTCTTTTTTCACGCGTCGATGGAACGCGGACGCGTCGAGCGCATTACGATTAACTGGATTGGAGCAGCCCTGGACCGGGACGATTCTACAGACATTGGCTGCAGGAATTCTCACCTCACTTTCTGCAACGGCCCGCCTCTTTTTAACTCGAACTCGTCAACTCCTCCTGACTGATTTAGTTAATCCCATTTGATGTTCCTCTAACGCGACCCGCCCTGAGAAAAGGATTCTGAACAGCCCGGCTGGGCCCCCCAATTTCGCAATGCCTTCGCGAAAACCCAGCAAGTATGGGAACAACAAATACCGTTCCGGCGCCGCATCTTCAAATCCACGTCGATCTAAGACCGTCGAGTTCTCCTCCCTCCGTTCCACCGAAGCAACTTCTCAAGATGAGAAATTCGAGGCCATTCGGCTGGCTAACAGCATCGATGAATCTCTCGGATTTGCCCGATTTGAGGCTGGCGAAGCCAGAGCCGGCTGGCTTATCAACATGCGCAGCACCACAATAGAAGACGCAAACGTACCAGGCGGCCGCGCTGGTGTCGATTACTATTTCCTCCAAGACGACGGAGGCAGTTTTAAGGCAACCGTCGAATATGATCCATACTTTCTCCTTGCGGTCAAGAGGGGCCATGAGATGGAAGTGGAGGAATGGTGCAGGCGCAACTTTGAAGGATTGATCAAGAGCTTCAAGAGGTTAGACAAAGAGGACTTGAACCTCCCAAATCATCTTCTCGGACACCGGAGGACGTTTATCAGGTTGAACTTTGCCAATGTTGGCAATTTGCTTGAGGTTCGCCGAACGCTTTTACCTCTAGCGGAGAAGAACAAGAAAAATGCGACTGATATGGACGCATACGCCGAAATGACTAGGTTGGTTATGGAACAAATTCCTTGAAGATATTTCCAAGGCTGCATGCTGATTAGGATAATAAAGTGGAACCACCGGCTTTGACCTGTTTGATGACGAAATAATTAATGAGCAACGACCTAATGGCAACATGCAAGCGAGTGATTTTATTGTTGATATTCGAGAGTATGATGTTCCATACCATGTCCGAGTGTGCATCGACAAGGGTGCGTGCTTTCCCCCCGAGACTGAAGAAGGCATGAAGCTGAAACTTGACAGATATTCGAATCGGAAAGTGGTACAACGTGGAGTCAAGACAAGGCGTCATATCTTTGAAATGCCTAGAAGACCGACTTACGCGTGCCGATCCCGTCGTTCTGGCCTTCGATATTGAGACAACGAAACTGCCTCTCAAATTCCCGGACGCTCTGATTGACCAGGTCATGATGATTTCGTACATGATCGATGGCCAGGGATTTCTTATCACGAACCGAGAGATTGTCTCCTCGGACATCAACGATTTCGAGTACACGCCTAAGCCAGAGTACTCCGGACCCTTTGTGATTTTCAACGAACCGAACGAACGAGCCGTTCTAGAGCGGTTCTTTGAGCACATCAAGCTTGCCAAACCAACTGTTATTGCCACGTACAACGGTGACTTTTTCGATTGGCCGTTCGTTGAGACAAGAGCGAGTGTCCAGGGAATCGACATGTACACGGAAATTGGCTTCAGAAAGAATAGCGAAGACGTCTATCAAGCCGATTACTGTGTGCATATGGACTGTTTTGCATGGGTGAATCGTGACAGTTACCTTCCCCAGGGAAGTCGTGGTTTAAAAGCTGTAACGGTCGCAAAGCTTGGGTATGATCCCGATGAGCTTGACCCCGAATTGATGACTCCGTACGCAAGTGAACGGCCTCAAACACTCGCTGAGTACTCTGTTTCCGATGCCGTTGCGACATACTATCTATACATGAAATATGTGCATCCTTTCATCTTCTCCTTATGTACTGTCATTCCGCTCAACCCAGACGACACCTTGCGAAAGGGAACGGGGACCCTGTGCGAGATGCTTCTCATGGTTCAAGCGTATCAGGGTGATATTATTCTTCCCAACAAACACAAAAACGCTGCAGAGGCATTTTACGATGGTCACCTCCTGGACTCCGAAACCTACGTGGGTGGTCACGTCGAAAGTATTGAAGCTGGTGTGTTCCGAAGTGACATCCCTGTCACGTTCACTGTTGACCCAACTGCTATCGACGAACTCATCCGCGATCTTGATCACGCTCTCAAGTTCAGTATTGAGGTTGAAGAAAAAAAGTCTATGGATGATGTCACCAACTACGATGAAGTTAAGGCCCAGATCTTGGAACGTTTGGTCGACCTGAAGAACAACCCAAGCCGTAACGAGGTACCTTTCATCTATCACTTGGATGTTGCTTCTATGTATCCCAACATCATGATTACCAATCGATTGCAGCCCGACTCAATGATTGAAGAGTCAAATTGTGCCGCGTGCGATTTCAACCGGCCTGGCAAGACTTGCGACAGGCGAATGCCGTGGGCCTGGCGTGGTGAGTTTTTGCCTGCTAAGCGCGATGAATACAACATGATCCGACGGGCCACTGCAAATGAGCGTTTCCCTGGGCGGTCCAAAAATGCTCCCACAAGGGCGTTTAGTGAACTCAGCGTCGAGGAGCAGGCTGATGTGATCAGAAAGCGACTACAAGATTACAGCAAGAAGATCTACCACAAGATCCACGACAGTAAAACCATGGTCCGGGAGGCAATCATCTGTCAGAGGGAAAACCCATTTTACGTTGATACTGTCCGAAGCTTCCGTGATCGACGATATGATTTTAAGGGGAAGCAGAAGGTCTGGAAAAACAAAACAGAGGCATTGCAGTCATCGGGTGCGTCCGCTGCCGAGATTGATGAGGCTAAGAAGATGATTGTCCTGTTTGATTCTCTTCAACTTGCCCACAAGGTCATTCTGAACAGTTTCTACGGCTATGTCATGCGGAAGGGATCTCGTTGGTATTCCTTGGAGATGGCCGGTGTGACCTGTCTCACGGGTGCCCATATCATTCAGATGGCGCGAGAGCTTGTTGAACGTATTGGGCGACCCCTGGAACTTGATACCGATGGAATTTGGTGTATGCTTCCGGGAACATTCCCTGAAAACTTCTCTTTCACTCTCAAGAATGGAAAGAAGCTAGGAATCTCGTACCCTTGTGTCATGCTCAATCATCTTGTCCACGGAAAGTATACCAACCATCAATACCAGTCTTTGACCGACCCATCAACCTTCAAGTATGAGACATACAGCGAGAACTCCATTTTCTTCGAAGTTGATGGACCATACCGAGCCATGATTCTGCCAACATCAAAGGAGGAGGACAAAAATTTGAAGAAGCGATACGCTGTGTTTAATCACGATGGCTCCTTGGCTGAGCTGAAGGGTTTCGAAGTGAAGCGAAGAGGAGAGCTGAAGTTGATCAAGATTTTCCAGACGCAAATCTTCAAGTTCTTCTTGGAAGGCACAAACCTTGCTGAGACATATGCTGCTGTCGCCCGAGTTGCTGATCGATGGTTGGATGTTCTTTACGAGCATGGAGCCACATTAGCTGACGAGGAACTCATTGACCTTATTTCGGAGAACCGCAGCATGTCAAAGACATTAGAAGAATATGGAAACCAGAAGTCCTCACCTATCACCACGGCAAAGCGCCTGGCAGAGTTCCTGGGCGAGCAAATGGTCAAAGATAAAGGCTTGAACTGCAAGTACATTATCTCCTCGAGACCAAGAAACACTCCTGTCACCGAAAGAGCCGTTCCTGTGGCCATCTTCTCTGCCGAAGAGAACGTCAAGCGATACTTCTTGCGAAAATGGCTCAAAGAAGACCCCGGTGACATGGATCCTCGCAATGTCATCGATTGGGACTACTATCTCGAGCGTCTGGGATCAGTTGTGCAGAAGCTCATCACAATTCCCGCTGCTCTGCAGAAGATTCGAAACCCTGTGCCTCGGATTGCTCATCCCGAATGGTTACAGCGACGTATCAATCAGAAAGATGACAAGTTCAAGCAGAAGAAGATGACTGATTTGTTCACGAAATCAGAAAAAGCACCTCTTTCATCGATTTCAGCGAATATTCTGGAACATCGTGTCCAACATGTCGGTGATTTGGACGAAGTACTGGGTAATTCAACCCAGAAGGTCCAATCGGCTGAGTCCAAGGTGTCTCAGAAGAGAAAACATCCAGAGGGGCTTCCCAAAACATCACTAGATCCCTTCGCCAGCCTTCCTGCGACCATGCCATCTATTACGGACAATTACCAGGGCTTCATTCGATATCAAAAGCAGAAATGGCAGATCCAGAAGCAGGCTCGAATTCGTCGGCGCCAATTGTTTGGCGACCGATCGAACGCTGCTTCGGATTCACTGGGTGGCTTCTTCCGCAATCAAGCACAAATGCTTTACATCAGTACCTGGCAGGTTTTGCAGCTGTGCGAAACAGGGCGTCCAGGAGTTGTGCGGGCTTTTGTGCTGATTGATCAGAAGGTTCATGCACTCAACGTCAAGGTTCCGCGACAGTTCTTTGTGAACTTGAAGCGAGATTCTTTACCCGACATTGAAGTACCCGACTGTGAGGTCGAGAAGGTTAATCATACATTGCCTAATGGCCACCCTTCGGTTCACCTCTTCAAAGTGTCTTTGTCAGAAGACACATTCCTCGAGGAGGCAGATAAGATGGACGCCCTGTTCCAACATTCCAGTATCGAAGGTGTATACGAGCGAAATATTTCGCCGAGTATCCGAGCGGTCCTGAAACTCGGTAGCCATTGTACTTTCGATGAAGAACAGCGTGGTGTCTTGGGCGAGGGTCTAGAGAAAGGTTTTGACCTTGCGACATTGCTTCATACTACCTCAGACCGTCCTTATCTCATGGACTCACCTCTGGCATACCACTATCTTTACCACGTTGCTTCCGGAGATAGACAGGTCTTTGCTCTATTCTCAACAGCGAAAATTGAGGCACATATTGTCATTCTCAACCGGACAAGGGATGTTCAGGGCCTGCCGAACGTCGACAAGATTTACTCCGAACTGCTTTCACGAAAATTACAAGATGCATCCAGCGATGAAGCGCAGAACGCTTTCCAATATCAGGACAAGATCCATTTCAAAACCACCCAGGTGATGACACGGAGAAAGGCTCATTTGGAGGTTGGTGATTTGGTAAGAAAGCTTCGAAACGACGAGAGCCAGCCGACCGTTCTGGTCATCCAGTCCCAGCAAAAGGACCGGTTGTGCCACGATATTCCCATCTTGAAAGAATACCCAACTCTATCTGTGAAGCCTGAAGTTTCAGATATGGATCTGCCACCCCTTGGCTGGCAATCATTTATCGCCAGGCGCCTTGTGACCCATTATCTGTACCTCTCTGCTTGGGTACAGCACCTGACTCTGCTGGCCCGATACGGAGATGTTCCTCTCTGCAATTTGGAGACCGATGACCCTCGGTACCTCATTGATATCTCGTACGCCAGACGACTTCAGCAAAACAATGTTGTTCTGTGGTGGTCAACGGCTCCGCGGCCAGATCACGCTGGGTATGAAAAAGACGACGTAACAGGTCCACTGGAGGTCGTCAATATGCCGTCTGTGAATGTACCGAATGCCTATGGGACAGTTTGCATTGAACTAGACGTTCGCAATCTCGCCATCAACACAATTCTCACATCCTCTATTGTTAGCGAGATGGATGGGGGCGATACCCTTTTGGCTTCCGGGAATGGAGAGGATACCGGTGTGCTATATTCCGAGAAAGCCTTTGCATCTGCAGGTGCGCATGTTCTGCGAGACATGGTTAAACACTGGTGGACAGAGGCCTGTGCTGGGAATAGCATGGCAGACATCATGGTCCAACACTTGATCCGATGGGTAGAGAGTCCAGTCTCATGCCTCTATGATCGATCTCTGCACAACTATGTTCGGATGCTCTCACGCAAGTCATTCCAGAGGCTTATGGCCGAGTTCCGACGAGTTGGCTCCAACGTTGTCTTTGCCAGCTCTACACGACTTTTACTTCAGACCACCAAGACCGAGGTGGGCAATGCCTACGCATACAGCCAATACGTTTTGAAATCGATCCGAGCGAATCCTTCATTCCATTTCATTGATCTTGAGATCAGAGAGTACTGGGACTATCTTCTGTGGTACGACGAGTACAATTACGGCGGCAAAGGTTGTCGTGAAGTGGTGGAAGCTGAAAATCAAGATCTCGAGACTGTCATGCATTGGCAACTCAATCGATTCCTGCCGACGCCCATGCAAACTATCTTCCACGACTGGGTTGTTGAGTACATCGAGCTGATGCATTCCTTCAAGCGCCCCGAACTCCAAGATGGCAACGTAGCCTCTACACCTCGAATGACACAAATCCCCATCGGTCAACCCAGCGAGAAGGAGAGTGAAGAGATCACGGCTATCCTCGCGGAACGCTTCTCCAAGCCTCTCAAGAAGCAGATCTCAGGTCTGATCCGCCGCCAGCGGGACGAGATGCTACATCCCGAGTTAGCATCAGACTATGCCTTCCCCGTTCTCCCGGGTGTTCTTGTCGATCCAGCCCATGATAAGCGCAACCCATCACTAGAGCTCGTGAAGCTGCTCATGCAGGTTCTGAGCCTGTCAAAGATCACCACGCTCGAGTCACGTCTATTGCGCCGCGAATTGCTAGCACTATTTGAAGTGCGCGAATTCAGCAACGAAGGTCGATTCGAGAACCCCAGCACCAACCTGAAACTGACGGAATTGACCTGTAACGCCTGCTGTCTCATCCGTGACCTGGATCTGTGTCGCGACGAGGACGTGCTCCCCGACCCAGGTACCGACAACAAAACCCCCAAGCCTTGGCGCTGCCCGTTCTGTCAGACGGAGTACGACCGGCTTGCACAAGAGGAAATTCTCATTGGCCAAGTGCAGGGTCTTGTGGTGGAATGGCAAACCCAGGATCTCAAATGCTCCAAATGCCAAAATCTCAAGATCAGTGAATTCATGGAACACTGCTCCTGCAGTGGTACCTGGGCCCCAACGGTCGATCTCAAAGAGACGAAAAGGAAGTTGGAAGTGCTGCAAAGTGCAGCCAAGTTCCATCATCTTCAGCTGCTTGAGAATGTAGTCGACGATGTGCTGTCTCAAGTGTAGAGATGTTTATTAATTTTTTTTTCATGTCTTTTTGTTTGGCTCTGATGATCTGTTTTTCTGTCGAGGATTCATATTCCGGAGTCTGGGGTTCTTCTGCATGGCATCGGTGTTCAGTGTAAATAGTAGAAGCCGTTGGCGATCACGTCGATCTTTCTCCGGCCCATTCACAACCCTTTGATTTGAACTTTCCTTCCACCTCCTTTCTCTTCTAAATCTACCAAGTCTCCCACTCTATCATTAGACTACCGCGATATTGATTTTTCCTTGATACCAACATCACCTATCGTCTGCGACCGCCGCGGGGTCAGAAATAAGGAAACCCGGTGAGTGTCTCGGTTGGCGGGGCTGAACCGCGCGCCTGCGGTCAACACTCGGAGTAGCACGTTGCGCATGAAGCTGACTCTCATGACCACAGCTGGAGGTCCCTTCATCTTCGCCCTTTGATTATCACGAACACCTGGTCCACTGTATCGATCCCACCTGCTGGCACTGTCCTCCGCATAAGACCTTCCCTCCTTTCCAATGGCACAACCCCCGAAACCCCAGGTTCAGCCATGTCGCTATAAGACCGGCAAAACACTTGGCGCTGGCTCATACTCTGTTGTTAAAGAATGTGTCCATATCGATACCGGTCGCTATTATGCTGCGAAGGTGATCAATAAGCGCCTGATGGCCGGGCGCGAACACATGGTAGGACAGCCCATATCCAAGGCGCGAGATCGCGATGCTTGGGTACTGGGCAATCGTGCTTACAATGTACTGGTAATAGGTCCGAAATGAAATTGCTGTGCTGAAAAGAGTATCCATGGGCCACCAGAACATCCTCACGCTAGTGGACTACTTTGAAACCATGAACAATTGTGCGTTACAACCTCCCAGACGGTCGACATAAATATGGCTGCCTGATTTGATATAGAGCTATACGCTGACTATGCATATGTCTAGTGTACTTGGTTACTGATCTTGCACTGGGTGGAGAGCTCTTCGACCGCATCTGCCGGAAAGGCAGCTACTACGAGACCGATGCCGCAAGCCTAATCCGCGCCGTCCTGTCGGCCGTGGCATACTTGCATGACCATGGAATTGTACACCGAGACCTTAAGCCTGAGAATCTGCTATTCCGTACCCCAGAAGATAATGCCGATCTCCTTCTTGCCGACTTCGGCTTGTCAAGGATTATGGACGAGGAGCAGTTCCACGTGTTGACAACCACATGTGGAACACCAGGATACATGGCACCCGAGATTTTCAAGAAGAGTGGACATGGAAAGCCAGTGTAAGTTGCGACCCGATCAACATAGTGTCACCCTTCCCTAACCAAGCTCTATAGCGATATTTGGGCCATCGGTGTAATTACCTACTTCCTTCTATGCGGATACACGCCCTTCGACAGAGACTCCAACTTAGAAGAAATGCAAGCTATCCTAGCGGCAGACTACGCCTTCACTCCACTGGAATATTGGCGTGGCGTTTCCCAAGAAGCCCGCAACTTCATCAACCGCTGTCTGACCATCGACCCCAAAAAGCGCATGACAGCACATGAAGCCCTGCAGCACGTTTGGATCAACCCGCCATACGATGAGTCGCGGACCGGCTCCGGCGAGGACTTGTTGCCGACTGTGAAGAAAAATTTCAATGCGCGCCGCACGCTGCATCGGGCAATCGACACCGTGCGCGCTATTAACAAGCTGCGCGAGGGTGGTGGGTTCATGATGGATGGGGTTATGAGCATTGATCCGAGGCCTGAGCGTGTGAATGGCGCGGAGATCTTTGATGAAAGCCACTCTACTCCTGCGCAGAATGATGAAGGCAGTCCGATGCAGATTGATAGTCGGGGCAATGCACGTGGGCAATCGGAGGTGCAGATTCGAGAACAGGAACGGAGACTCAAGGAGACCATGGCTGGATTATGGAATCGGAACGTGCATGGGAAGTGAGCGGTTTCGTGTCTCACGAACAGCATCTTGGATATCTGAACGTGGGTCGATTTTTCCCCGCTCGGATGCTCGATTCCATGTCTATATTCCTGCTTTCGGGCCTATATCAGCGTTAGTTATTCGGGCATATCTGATCTAAATGCAATGATTGATGAACAGAATAACACACCCATGGTTTCGTCGAATCTGTATGTGTATACAACTACATCATCCAGAGCTGTTACACGCCTTACATGTTAAATCCACGTCATAGATCCTGATCTCCGATTGTAAAAAGTCGTAACATTTCATAAGCCGCCATGTAAACAAGTTGCTTCTAGTGAGCAACTCAATGGCAAGGCACGATCAAGCTAAGCCCAAAAGATCACGGCCATCGTCTAAAGAGAGCACCCAATTTCTCCACTCCTGCCACTCTTCATACGATGCACTCGCCTTGAGGCCCTGGTATCTGGTAGTTTTAAAATCAGACACCTGATCCCAGGGCTTCGTCGAGCCAGATTCCCCACTTCCAACCCTTAGCAATCGTCGAGCCATACCACCGGCACCGCCATCCCAACCAGCTTTGCGCATCAGACTCTCGACAGTCTCTTCTTTCGACCAGCCTTGTTCAACGGCGACATCAGGCAGATAGGTGGCGCCATAGCGTCTCCCGCGATGGATGAACGAGATTCGGAGCCCGTGTGTACCTAGATTCCAATCCATGGGGTTGGTGCAGGGCTCAAAGGAGCCCAGGAGGGTCAGTGAGCAAGATAAAGCAGGAAGGAGGGATTTAGTTATAGGAGAGAAGCGAGTGTCATCGAAAGCCCTATACCAAGTAAGTTTCATTTTCCTTGATTGAAATTGAAATTGGGACGACATACGAAGTTCTAGCATAGGACTTCAACCCCGCCTCAAGATTCTGCGCTTCAAACGTGCCTATGCATCCACGCAAGGATTTGCTTCCACTGCGCGATATGGTGTTCCACGTTACGAATAACGGGTACTTCTCAGACTTGCGCGATCCCAGAGCAGACTGTGTGCTTGGGGTCGTAGCAGCAGTAGAGTTAGACAAGAGAGAGTTGGACGAGGTGTTGGAGGCGCTGGAGGTAGTGGATGAAGATGCCTGGCTCTGTAGGCGGCTGACGGCGGGTGGTTTCAAACCCTTAGGCTGGTTACTCTGGGACTCGTCATTTACAGACAGTGGCGGACCTGGTTCTTCATTGTCTTCTTCCTCCGAGTCCACTTGTGCAGATCCGAGACTTGAGAGTTTCTTGGTTTGTTCGTGCTGTTCCCAGAGGGCTTCTACGGTTGCGAGGTCGATGAGACTGTGGTCCTCAAAAGAGGAGGATAGGCTTTCGAAGCAATAGTAACACTGGGCGGTGTTGGCCATCTCGGCATGCGGTAGGCTTTTCCTTGCTGTTGAATTATCTCCTTCTGGGCGTGATGGCCGAATCCTGTACTGTTGTACTGGCTCAGATCCCTGGAATGGTATCTGCACAGTGACCTCCGCAGGGGACCGACGAGGCGATAAGAGAGAGGGGCTTTCTTATCGGTGGAGCGTAAAGCCTAGAACAAAGTCGGGGGCGGGGCCAGGAGGGTCTGAGAACAGCAACAACAGCGGACGCAGAATCAAGAATACGGAAGAACGAAAATCGGGGTTGATGACAGATGTTGACCCAAAGTTGGGAGTTTCCGATAAGGTTAACACGTGAGTTCTTACGTGACTCGAGAGGAATTACGAGCGAGGAAAGCTAATCTATAACTTCCATTACGACCCTTGGAACCCGAGTGTGCCTGCAACTTTATATGTGTATAGTAGGGAATACAAACCTCCAAGAACACTAAACACTATATCGGAGGTTCTCCCCTTGAGCGTCAAATATAGTATAGACTAGGAATTAGTTTTGGTCAAGGAATGAATACTAGCAAAGGCACATAAACAGGCAACACCGTGACGTATGTATCAACATTCCATTATCTATTCATTGATTCATTTTCATAACTAGATGCTTATTTGAGGGAAATTCTAATCTATGCCTTGACTAGCAAGTTCTTGCCCGTCATCTCGGCGGGTTGCTCAACGCCCATAGCGGCAAGCACGGTGGGCGCAACATCACCGAGGACACCACCCTCCTTGGAGAGACTCCAGCCAGCCGGGGCGTTGGCCATGACAAAGGGAACCTTGTTGAGGGTGTGGGAGGTCTTAGGAGTAAGCTTCTCGTTGAGCATCTCCTCGGCATTACTGTAGATGAACGGTCAGCCTGGAACACACTCGCTTCATGACATGCACACTTACCCGTGATCAGCGGTAATGAAGAGAACGTAGTTGTTCTTCTTGCACGCCTCGTAGATCTCACCAATGGCCTTGTCGGTGGCAGCAACACCCTGGATGGCAGCCTCGTACACACCAGTGTGGCCGACCATATCAGGCGGGGCGAAGTTGTTCATAACGAGATCAAATTTGCCCTCGCCAATGCGCTCAGACATCTTGGTACCGACAGCGGCGGCGCTCATCTTGGGGTCAAGGTCGTAGGTGGCCACTCGGGGCGAGGGGATCATGTCGCGAACCTCACCGGGGAACTGCTTCTCAACACCGCCGTTGAAGAAGAAAGTAACGTGCGCGTACTTCTCAGTCTCGGCAATGTGGCACTGCGAGAGGTTCTTCTTGCCCAGCCACTCGGACAGGACATTGCCCATGTGCTGAGGAGGGAAGGCAACGGGGAATGTGTAATCGGTCTTGTACTGGGTCATGGTGGTGAGGGAGATGTTCTTGGGGTAAGGGAAATCGGGACGCGGGGAGCGGTCGTAGTCGCCCAGCAGCTGGGTAATCTCACGGACACGATCCGAGCGGTAGTTGAAGAAGAAGACGGTGTCGTCATCTAGACCATGGTGTTAGTGGAAGATATACTTGGATCCCCTTTTTCTTGAGGGGACAAACCTTGGATGCGGCGCTCCTTGCCGCCTACAATGATAGGCTTCAGGAACTCATCATTCTCCTTCTTCTCGTAGCGCTCCTTAATGGTCTGGAGAGGATCCTCGCTGTCCTCACCCTCGCCGGTAACCAGACCCTTGAGGCCGACCTCGACACGCTCCCAGCGCTTGTCACGGTCCATAATGTAGTAACGGCCAACGACGGTGGCAATCTCACCGAGACCAATCTCCTTGGTCTTGGCCAGAAGCTGCTCCATGTAGATGACAGCACTCTTGGGGTCGGTATCACGGCCATCACCGAAGAAGTGAATGTAGACCTGAGGGATCTGGAATTCCTTGGCGACGTCAAGAAGGGCGAACAGGTGAGTGATGTTGGAGTGGACACCACCGTCCGAAACCAGACCACACAGGTGCAAACGACCGTTGCCCTCCTTGGCACGAGTGAAAGCCTTGACAATGCTGTCCACCTTGTTCAACTCGCCCTTCTTCAGGGTCTGGTCAATGCGAACGCTATCCTGCCAGACAACACGGCCGGCACCGATGTTCAAATGACCGACTTCACTGTTGCCCATGAGGCCCTCAGGGAGACCGACTGCGAGCGAGGAAGCTTCGAGTTCGGTGAAACCCTGGGCAGTCTTGGAGTTGGCCTCGGCGAAGCCGGACATGAACGGTGTCTCGGCGGCGGCGATGGCATCACCCTGGGGAGGCGCATGGGGGTTAGAGATACCCCAGCCATCAATGACAACTGCAAGGGTCACATTAGCCTAAGATCATTTTGGGGACCTGGGTGGCAGGGCTGATCATACTCAAAGCGACTTTCTGGTCAGCCATGGTGGGGGTGAAGTTGAAATATCCCGTAATCAACTATAAAAACCTATGTCAATTGCTGAACCCAATATACAACCACCTTGCATTTCACGGTCGGAGGCTGCTTACCTTTCCAAATGATGAAAAAAGGGGAGAGAATCTGGGGGGCTCAGAGGAGACGAAAAGTGGTAGGCCGGTGAAGGAGGGGCAGTTCCCGGTGACGCTTTTGGTTCTCCCGCGACGTCACCGTGCCGTTCCGACTCTTC
Organism: Penicillium longicatenatum; assembly: GCF_028827895.1. Lineage (NCBI taxonomy): Eukaryota > Fungi > Ascomycota > Eurotiomycetes > Eurotiales > Aspergillaceae > Penicillium > Penicillium longicatenatum. The sequence goes on along the minus strand of NW_026643117.1, from coordinate 1,834,745 downwards.
CCTAAACACTTACCCCAGTCTCGGCTCAAGCTTGGACTGGTTTTCTTCGCGCCGATTCCCTCTTATCCGGCTTCCGATCTTGCCCTGGATTTGCAGGATTCCTGTCCACAATGGCTTCTAGATCCCCGACAGCAGCTACTCCGCTGCCGAAGTCCTCCGTCGCGCCCGAGAGTCCTTCCAAAGACGCGACCGAAGCTCCCCAAACCGTGCCTTTCCCATCGCCACAGACCTTTGAGATCATTCCACCACTTCATGGTATTTTGCTTCGCTTGTTATCTCAGAAGGGTCCCTCCAGTGGGAGCGGCGGTGTCCCTGGAGAAGCCCCAGGCGGCCTAGGAGCTTCTGAAGCACATCAACAAAACCAACAAGCACCTTCCAATGGCAACAATGGTACTTCTCAGGCTGCCCAAGAAGTTCCAACCCTCGATCCGAATGTCCATCCACCGCTTGATGTGAAAGATCTTCCCACTCAAACCAGCTCCGTGAAGATTCGGATTCAAAAAGCACGGGCAGTGGTAGAGGGACTTCCAGACGTCCAGCGATCTGTGGATGAACAGCAGAGAGAGATTGCAGAGCTTGAGGACCGTGTGGCCCGTCTCCGATCTGTCATCGCAGACTTTGGAAGCCGCGCAGCCCAGACACAGAATTAAATTGGTGGCTCCCAAGGTCTCAAATTCTCTTTTTTATGAGTCATTGCATCTGGAGACCGGCAGCTACGGAGGACAGCTGGACTTGCAGCAGAGCTGACCGCAGCGTATTAGTTTTTTATTTTATTTTCGTTTCATTTTCTGGTGTTTATGGAAGAGATACCCAATGTTTTGTTTAATTGTGATGTGTTTTCATTCTTAGATCATATTTTTTTAACAGCAAAATTGGCCTTGGCCCGGTCACTGCGGGGAAAGCAAAAATCGGCGTAAGCACGAACATTGTAGAAATCCCACCGGGGCATCTTTATCCCATTGAGATAGATGATTCGATTACCATTAAGTCTTACCAGAACTCGGACTTTCTCACAATAAAGTCTGAAGTGTCCAACCCGATCCGGCGAAACTCTCCGATATCGTCGTCGATTCCTGCCTGAGGCCTGTCGATCCCTCCCCTCTACCCCACCACCTTTTTTTTCTTGCTTTTTTACCTTTCCTCTTCCCTTCCCTCCTTCATCCTCCTTTCTTCCCTCATTCTCCCCCCCTTTCACACTTCACAATGTCCACCTACGCTTTGTCTGATGCCCACCGGGCTGTAAGTGCCTCCCCAGGCATCGAATTGAGATCTAGTGAGATCGGTGACTCATGACTTTATAGCAAATGCACGATGGTCTCAAGGAGAGCGATCCTGAGATCGCCGCCATCATGGTACGTCTTGATTGATTCAGGGATGGGTTGTTCTAATAAAGAACTCTCTCTTCCATGGAATTTTTCCAGAACTATAGCTAACAGGCATTGTCAATAGGAGCGTGAGATCCAGCGTCAGCGTGAGTCGGTCGTTCTGATCGCCTCCGAGAACTTCACCTCCCACGCTGTCTTCGAGGCCCTGGGTACCCCCATGTCCAACAAGTACTCTGAGGGTTACCCCGGTGCCCGTTACTACGGTGGTAACCAGCACATCGATGCCATTGAGATCACTTGCCAGAACCGTGCTCTCAAGGCTTTCAACCTCGACCCCGCCAAGTGGGGTGTCAACGTCCAGTGTCTGTCTGGCTCCCCCGCCAACCTTCAGGTTTACCAGGCTCTGATGCGCCCCCACGACCGCCTGATGGGTCTTGACCTCCCCCACGGTGGTCACTTGTCCCACGGTTACCAGACCCCTGCTAAGAAGTGAGTTCTGATTGACCTTGTCATCCGAGAGGCGGCTTCCTAATATATATCGGCTAGGATCTCTGCTGTCTCCACCTACTTCGAGACTTTCCCCTACCGTGTCGACTTGGAGACCGGTATCATTGACTACGACACCCTGGAGAAGAACGCCGAAATGTACCGCCCCAAGTGCCTGGTTGCCGGTACTTCCGCCTACTGCCGTCTGATCGACTACAAGCGCATGCGCCAGATCGCTGACAAGGTTGGTGCCTACCTCATTGTTGATATGGCCCACATTTCCGGTCTGATTGCTGCCGGTGTCATCCCCTCTCCCTTCGAGTACGCCGATGTTGTCACCACCACCACCCACAAGTCTCTGCGTGGTCCCCGTGGTGCCATGATCTTCTTCCGTCGTGGTGTCCGCAGCACCGACAAGACCGGCAAGGATGTCATGTACGACCTCGAGAACCCCATCAACTTCTCCGTCTTCCCCGGTCACCAGGGTGGTCCCCACAACCACACCATCACTGCCCTGGCCGTTGCCCTGAAGCAGGTTGACACTCCCGAATTCAAGCAATACCAGACCCAGGTCATCAAGAACGCCAAGGCCCTCGAGGAGGAGTTCAAGACCCTCGGCCACAAGCTCGTCTCCGACGGCACTGACTCCCACATGGTCCTCCTGGACCTGCGCGCCAAGAGCCTGGATGGTGCCCGTGTTGAGGCTGTCCTTGAGCAGATCAACATTGCCTGCAACAAGAACTCCATCCCCGGTGACAAGTCTGCCCTGACCCCCTGCGGTATCCGTATCGGTGCCCCCGCCATGTCCACCCGTGGTATGGGTGAGGAGGACTTCAAGCGCATTGCCCGCTACATTGACACCACCATCACCCTCTGCAAGAAGATCCAGGGTGACCTCCCCAAGGAGGCCAACAAGCTCAAGGATTTCAAGGCCAAGGTTGCCTCCGACACCGTCCCTGAGATCCTGGAGCTCCGCAAGGAGATTGCTGCCTGGGCCAGCACTTTCCCCCTTCCCGTTTAAATTGGCCCTCCAACAAGGCCAATAGAGGAGAGGTGAATTTTTATAAGATATGAAAGTTACGAAGAGAGATATGAATCTCTGACGATCTCGCGAGTTCAACATCAACTATGAAAGCGATGGAGATCGAAATACCACACGGTGCGTTTTATGGGGTTTATATATAGGTCTGCTTTTTCAACCTGAGGGACATCTGGGTAATTTCTACTTGTTTTTTCTACTTTTCTTTTTTTCTTCTTGAGCATGTGAAACGAACCACTACATTTCCTCCTCGCTTCTTCAACTGCGAGGAGACCTGATTTACAGGGGACCAAAAGTTCAACATCTGGCGTGTGGGCTTTTTTTGCTGCAGTACATCACGTCATTCAGCTACTCTCGAAATCAATACAGCCTTCATGGTTGGACTACCTTCCAGGTACTTGCTAGTACCTCTATACTTGTAATATGTAGTGTATACCCAAGTAGTTGACACATGAATATTCATGTAGGTGAAAGTTCGAGGCCGTTAAGAGGCCGGGGCTCGGGTCCGTGCCAAAGACCATGGGTCCAGGGATTTATGTACAGCTCCAGATAGCTATTTTCAATTCATACTTCACCTGGTCATTCCTTCACCCTGCAGGACTTTGTTTTTCTTTACCTTTAATAAAAGAGCTCAATGTTACACCCGGTTGCTCGGCTGGCTGCGGCCGAGCTTGATTGCAGATTGACGACAAACACCTATCGTGCATAAATATATCGACGTTCCGGCCACACTCAATCTTGACCTCGACGCCACGCCTAGACCAATAAGGAAGGCTCTCAATTTGGAGGTTCTGTCACCTCCGCGGGTATCAACATGCGATTATATCAGGTTCTCACCCTACTCGCGTCTCTGCCTTCAACACTCGCAACACAAATGCCACTTGCTCATCCGAGTCTAATGATCAATGGAGTATCATTCGAAACCCGAATTCACTGGATGCGTCTCGCAAACCAGGCATTAGGAGGTTTGAGCGGCTCACCCTGCCCCTTTGCAGCCTTTGGAACCGTGGTAGTGAATCATACAGAGTCCACTGTGGGCGAGCTTATCTGCATGGGCGTCAATGAGAATTCGAAGACAGGAAACCCCTCATTGCATGGTCAGATTCGATTCCCACCATTTGAAATATGTCTAGCGCTCATGTCCACGAGTATAGGAGAGATCGCGGCAATTACCAATTGTACGGGTATTCTCACTGATCCTCGTGGCAAATATCGTCTTACTGCTACCGAGGCGGCGGCGGCATTTACCGATTTGTCTCTATATACGAATGCCGAGAGTTGTCCCATGGTATGCCGGGGTACCCAAAGGGTACTTTCTCTTGAAAGATGGTTTGTTGCTGACTCTGATTGTAGTGTGCATCTGCGATTCGGTGGGCAGGGTTTCGCGAATATATCTATGGAACATCGATTACAACGCTCATTGAGAAAGGGTGGGAACTGATCCGTATTGCGTCTGTAGATGTCTTTGAGGCCTCTTTTGACCTTCCGTATTCATCGCGGCTGATTGCTGGTGTTCTTACTAACGAGACGGATCCTTACTTTCTGTGGCAGTACGATCCGACCTATCCATGTCCTCGGGGTTGCTCGCGGACTAAGAGTGGGAAAAGCTGTACAGCGGATTCAGGTTAAAGCTCAGAATTAATTTGTTTAGGTATACATGTCCTGCTACTTAGTAGCACTTGTGGTAGTCTCAAGTGGTTTCAAGTAGGTATAATTTGTGAGGCGTTGTGAATCTGGAAATAGGAGAGATGCTAGGCTCTAGGCCTGACAGAGCATACAACATCATAGGTCCGTCTTTTATAGGCTTGTCCTTTTGCTTTCTAGTTTCAAAATTTCATTGGGTATAATTCTTTTCTGGCAACGTCTCGCCGAGTTCATACATCATCGAGGGTACACGTGGGCGGACCTTTTCCTCAGGTGCTTGTACAAGGCAAACAGCCTTGAAAGGGGCACATCTTGATCCTAGACAGCTTTGGACGGAACAGACTGCAGATCAGGCTTGAAGCGAGTGAAATGATTCCAAACCCAGCCGGTGATTGTCCGTTGCCGCCACTGAGCGAACGCATACATCCTTCTTTGTCGAATAATTCATAGCCGATCTATCTTATGCGGAAGCTGCAGCAGCCTGCTGCTGTTGGACTTGGGATTGGAATTGCACGATCTAGCCGTAGAGCGTCAGTATGTGATCACTAAAGAACCGGGAGAAATTCCTCTCATTTACCTCAGTGCGCTTCTGCTCGGCCGCATCCTGCTTCGCCTCAATTTCTTGCTCGATTCGCTTACTGTATGGCATGAGTCAGTGTCGTTTCTAAGCAAGCTCGGAGGCACACTAACATCTCCTTCTCAATGAACTCCAGACGACCATTGACGGCCATAACAGCTTCGGTCTTCTCCTGCTTCAGCAATACCGGTCCGACCATCTTGAAAATATTCGAATCATCGTCTAGCTGGGCGAATTCGCTCTGTACGCCTTGGTTCTCTTGCTGTTGCGACTCGAGCTTCTGGCGGGCATCGACAAGACCTTCGAGCTCTAAAGCGATATAACAATTAGCTATCACCATCTGGAAGCATAATAGAATCTCAGATTCGAATTACCGGTCTGCATCTGCTGGAACTCGTCCGAGAGAGCCTGGAGCTTTTTCTGGGCGTCCATGACGAAGGTTGGCGGGGAGGTGGGAGAAGGGAAAACCGATCAACGTCTGCCCGCCCGTCAACAACCTCCCTTCCCCCTCCAACTCCAACTCCGACCACCCACGTCGAACCTGTTCATTTCTCCCCGCACTCCTCCATTGATTCTGTTCCTCTGACATCTGGCTTCTCGCCTCCTCTTCAGTTCTCTACTCTCGTCTTTAAAGCCGCTGCCTAAAACGAACACCCTTTCTTTCCCCTCTCGGTCTCCCCGCTTTATCGCTCCGCGGTTCACTTGGTACACCCCCGAAAACGTGACCAACAAGCCAGGGCAGAGCATTTGTCAGAATGAGTAACACGGATTTCCTGGGACGGGCGATTGACACAGTCAAGAAGGCGATCGAGAATGACAATGAAGGCGAGTACGAGCAAGCCTATCAGCTCTACTACGCTGCATTGGAGTTGTTCATGCTGGCCTTGAAATGGGAGAAAAACCCGCGATCCAAGGAGATGATTCGTGCCAAGACAGGCGAGTATATGGACCGCGCAGAGAAGCTAAAGAATCATTTGGCTTCGGGCGAGGGTAAACAGAAACCAAGCGCAGTGGGCGCGAACGGGAAGGTTGCGCAGGGAAGTGGGAAAGGGTAAGTTCTGCCTCTGGTCCAATCCTGTGTTGCGCTATTACCTATTGTTGCCCTGTGGATGGCCATCCTGCGGACATCAGCTATGAAGCTTCGTGAGGTTGAAGGCTGACGAATCTTAATGGAACAGGAAAGAAGATGACGACAATGGTGAAGATGCGGATGCGAAGAAGCTTCGATCTGCTCTGCAAGGTGCTATCCTGTCGGACAAGCCGAACGTCAAGTGGGAGGATGTTGCTGGTCTGGAAAACGCGAAGGAGGCCTTGAAGGAGGCGGTCATTCTTCCTATCAAGTTCCCACACCTATTCACCGGCAAGCGACAACCGTGGAAGGGAATTTTGCTTTACGGTCCTCCGGGTACTGGTAAATCATATCTGGCCAAGGCTGTCGCAACGGAAGCGAACAGCACATTCTTCAGTGTCAGCAGTAGTGACTTGGTGTCAAAGTGGATGGGAGAGAGTGAAAGGTAGGCATCCATCTCACCCGCACGCAACTCCCTGCAGAATACCAGGCTGACCGATCCCAGACTTGTCAAGCAACTCTTCAATATGGCCCGTGAAAACAAACCCGCAATTATCTTCATTGACGAGGTCGACGCACTGTGTGGACCGCGTGGCGAAGGTGAATCTGAGGCGTCCCGACGTATCAAGACCGAGCTCCTCGTGCAGATGGATGGTGTCGGTAAGGATTCAAAGGGTGTTCTGATCTTGGGTGCAACCAACATCCCCTGGCAGCTGGATGCCGCCATTCGGCGACGTTTCCAACGCAGAGTCCACATCAGCTTGCCCGACCTCAATGCACGGATGAAGATGTTCATGCTGGCCGTGGGCTCCACGCCGTGTCAATTGACACAGGCTGACTATCGATCATTGGCTGAGATGAGCGAAGGCTACTCCGGTAGTGATATCAGCATTGCTGTGCAGGATGCCCTGATGCAGCCAATTCGTAAGATTCAAACAGCGACACATTATAAAAAGGCTAGTCAACTTGCCCTATAGTCTTGATTAGGCGTATTACTAACTTATTCCTTAGGTCATCGTCGACGGAGCTGAAAAACTTACTCCCTGTTCACCAGGTGACGCCGGTGCGGCGGAGATGACTTGGCTAAACATCGAAGCAGAGCAACTCCTGGAGCCGCCACTCATCCTGAAGGACTTTATTAAAGCAGTTCGGAACTCTCGTCCTACAGTCAGTAATGAAGATCTTACACGCAACTCAGAATGGACGAAAGAGTTCGGCAGCGAGGGTGCATGATCGATTAGTCGACTTGTACATCGTCTTGAAGTGCTTCGCTTTATCCATCTGTGGCTTCGAGCCTTTGAGGTCAATTTTGGATAGGCCATTCTGAATTCCTTCGCATTCTGGCTGTCTCGTACATTCGGGTTTCTGTGACGCTGGAGGAGCTTGCTTTGAAGAGAATGGTGTTCATTAAAGGACAGCGCTGTCTTCTATTTTCGTTTTTGTTTCCATTTCCGTCTAGTACTTTGGGCAATGGCGAGGCGTTCATTGAGCAAATATCCATGTGTTTTTATTTTGAAGGATCTTCTGTCCAGGGGGCTCGCAAAAGAAGCCGTGATCCATACAAATACTACAGTACCTCGATTCTAACACGGTCCGATATTTGCTGTAGTGCTTATCATCCATCCAGCCACGCTATTAAGCTTCTCAAGTAAATCAATTATGCTAACCCAAGCAGCCAATCTGATCGAAATAAAGAACGCTATCTACACAAGACGCCCTATTTGCTCTTTTTCCTGATTTCCTTAGTGCATGGACGAGTGCCTTTAGGGCTCAATTTCTATTGACGATACACATTAAGGACATCCACGCCAGAAAGACCATGCTCGATGCCAATATAATAACAGCATCCATGTTTCAGATCAGAACAAGCGCCTCAAGAACTCAAAAAGCACCGAAACCAGACGAAAAACAAAAATTGGTAACATGACATGTCGGGGAATCTCTCGTAGCAGGGTTGACGCTGGAAAACAAATGAAAGAAACAAAGCCAAGACAAAAGAATCTACTGGCCTAACAAGCTCTTGCTAGAACTCTCACGACGCTTGAGCATCTCACTCTTAGCCCGCTTCAAGCCCTCGCCTAGCTTTTTAGTCCGCCTCCACTCCTGACCCATCTTTTTCATACGAACGGTTGCGATAACTAGGGAGATGGCAGAACGAAACTTGCCGCGCGGGGAGTGCACAGAGGCGCGATCACGAGCGTGGACGCCCATTTCGGATATCATGCGGAGATCGGCTTCGTTGCTGTATTTCAGTTATATTAGTCAAAGGCCCATTACATGTGAAGGGGGCTGGGGGGGTTAACGAACCATGCTACGCGAACCCGTTCACCAAGTTCCATTAGACCCTTACTCCAAGCTAGATCACGGCGGAACTTCTCCTCACGCTTTAGACGGGCACGAAGCCAGATGATCTCCTTGCCTAGACCACGCATCTCCTTTTCATGTCGGGTCTTGCTGGTTGATTTCCCTTGAGAGGCATTTTCCATAGCTTCGTTGTAAAGTTGCTGTAAGGTTTCCAGATCTTTCAAGGCTGTTTCAGCTTTGCGAACACAGAAGGCGCGCTCTTCACGGATGCGGCGGACTAAGCCCTTCAGCTCATTCAAACGCGAGTCTCGTTCGGAAACCTTTAGGGCCAAAGCCTCTGCCTCAATAGTCGACGATTTAAGCAGCTCATGGAGGTCCCTTTGGTCCTCCTCTTTCATGGCGGCACGTTCCAGATCGCGGTTCTTAGATTTGACCTCCTTGAGAGACCGGTGTGCTTCCGCAAGCTGCTTGCGTAGACCACGCAACTCTTCATTGAGCTTGTTAGAGGGCGAGTTCTGCGCAGAACCAGAGTCGAATTTGTTCATGAGGGCGTCGTGAAGGTCTCTTTCCAAGTCTGAGTTTCGTGATTTCAAGGCGCGCGCAGATGCTTTGTGTTCTGCGTCTCGCTGTAGAAGAACCTTCTCGCGCTTACGAGCCTCATCCAGGTTATGACGAAGAACAGACAGCTCACCATGTGTGGTGGACTGTTCGTGATCAGGTAGTGGCTGTTGTGCGAGAAGCGTCTCCAGCTCCTGGATTCGTCGTTCAAATCGTTGCACCTTTGTCTTGGCGGATGTCAATTCTCTGTCCCGGTTTCCAGAGCCAGCAAGCAGCTTGTCCCGAAGATGATCGATTTCAGCTGAAAGGCGACCTTGCTCTACTGTAGCACTTTCAATCTCGCTGCCAAGTTGATTTTCAAGGGTTTCCTTTGCCTCCAACAGGGCCGACTTGTCACCTCGAAGTCGTTTCAATTCGTTCTCTAGACGAGTGGTAGTCTTCCGAAGCTCAAGCTTCTCACGGTCAAACCGGGTTGTTTCATCGCCATTGTGAGCACGTTCAATTTGGACCTGGAGTTCGTTTCGCTCAGTCTCCATCTCAACTAAAGCAGTCCGTAACTCATGCAATTCAACATGAGCTTGGGCAAGCTGATCACGAGCTTTCTGCAGTTGAAATTCCAGATCAGCCGAGCCTGCTTGAGATCGGCCCTTGGCATACTGTTGCTCATCTGCTAGGCTAGATTGTAAGACAATCACTTCGTCTTCCAATGCCTGAATCTTTTCCTTGAGTGATTGCTCCTCGCGCTTGGAGATACGAAGCTCCTCCCGCACAGTAAGAAGGTCGTTACGTTGTTCATCGATGATTTGTCTCTTCTGTGCCAGGTCGTCACCGAGTTCTTTGATTTGGCGGCTGAGCACGGCTTCTTCCTGGGTATGGCGCTGCTTCTCACTCTCGATAGCGTCCTGAAACTTGTGCTCTTTCCCTGAAAGGCTGTGTTCCGCTGCCTGGAGTCTCTCGAGCGTCCGCTTGTAGCCTGCTGCTTGCTCTTCAGCCCGCTCCCTTTGAGATTGCAATGTGCGCTTGGTGCTGTCCCAACGGTCTTGCTCGAGCGCAAAGTTGCCTTCTTTGTCCTCGATTTCATTCCGAAGAGCTTCAATCTCATCCCGAAACCGGTCTATCTCCACCTTGTGTTGCCAGCGCAGGTTCTGATTATCTTGTGCGCGGTTGGTGGCCTCCTCGACTGCTTGCTGAAGTTCGCGAATCCTGGATTGCGCTCGATTCAGTTCGCCTTGAAGACCTCCTGACTCATCCGTCAAGGCTTGGTGTCGAGTCTGCAAGAGTTCCTTCTCTTCTGTCCGGCGTTGGGCGTCATCGAGGGCTTCTTGTAGACGCATAGCTGTCTGTTCACGATCCCTGACTGCCGAGTCTCGTTCGCGCCTGGCCAATTCCAGGTCCTCGCCGAGCTTCCCGGCATTGCTCTTCAGGTCTTGCTGGATATTATGGTAGCGCTCCTCCAGCTGAGCTACTAACTGAGTTTTGCTTTCAAGTTCAGTCCTAAGGCTTTCGTTTTCTCGCTGCAGATCATGCATATCCACCTCAAGCTGTTCGGCTCTTTCTTCAAGCTGTCGACTAAGTCCCTTTGTTGTAAATGACTTGTTTGACATCTCGTCCTGCAATTCTCGAAGATCATCTTCAGCGCGATTCTTCTCCTCCACAGCCTGCCTTGCTGTGTAGGCCGCTTCATCCACGTCTAATTTTGCCTTCTCGAGACTGTCTTGGAGTTCCTGGAGATGCTCTTTGGCCCGATCAAGCTCGACTTGAAGTTCCGTGGCTGCGTTGTTCTCATTGGGATTCTCTCTCAGCTCCTCCAACTGCTCGTCGCGCTCGTCGATGATTCGATCCTTTTCTCGGACCGCTGCCTCCAAATCCTCAACGTCGTCTCGGAGTTTATCGACCTCTTGGGATTGCCCGTCCTTGACCAATCTCAACTCTTCCCTTAATTCTCTGATCTCCTTATCCCGAATATCGACCTCCTCGCGCATCAGATCCATTTCATGTTGTACCTCTTCGTCAGTCTGTCCCCGTCGGGCTTTCTCTCTCATCTCTGCAAGCTGTTGGCGGTAGTCTTCCAAATTGTGTTCGGCTTGTAGTAGGCTCTTTTTGTACCGAGAGATATCGCGCTGCATCGTCAACTTTAGAACTTTGAGTTCGGTGTTCTCCTTGAGTGCGGTGCTGTTGTATTCCGGTCCGGCCTTTTCCAGTTGCTCTTCGAGGTAGTGGATCTTCAGTTTGAGGTTCCAGTTGTCTTTGTCAAGCCTGTCGATAATCTGCAAAAGTCAGCGCATACTCCTATTTTAAGCTGGGTAGGATGACACACTCTCTCTTGTTCTTTCAGAGTCATATTTTGCCCATCACCCAGGACACCTCCACCGCCACGGCCCAGCCCCGGAAGTGGAGTACTCTGCACACTGCTGCTGGCGGCTTGAGGAAGCGGTGTCGGTTCATCGGCGGTCATATCCTCCTCGTATATATCAGACATATCAATGGGTGGCAGCCCAGGAGTATGGGCCAAGCGACTGGTTTCTCGCATGTAACCCGGAGTCTTCGGACCGTCCGCCCCTCGAGTGGTGGAGATATTCTTGAGGTAATTGTTCTTCGTCGCGCTTTTCATCAATGGTGTGAACTCGCCCTTGGCCGCTCCTGCTGCAGGAAGGTGTCTTAACGCGCTTCTTGCTGACTTGGAATTGTTGGCGCGCGGGGTGCCGAGTTTGTTGCTATCGGAGACGCGTCTTCTCCCATTGCTAAATCCCTTGAGCACATCGTTGTCCTTCGAGGGAGTATGAAAGGAGTTTTCCACTGAGTCTAGAGCCGATAGGTGTGTTCTTCCGACGCTGCGAAAGCCGTTGGTGAGATAAGTCGCGTTCCCGTCGATTTCAGTGCGCGGCGTGTCGATATAAGGAAACGCCATTATGGCGGAACAAAGTAATGGGACGTGTCAGTAGCGATTAAACACGCAACCACCACCTTCACAGAAAGCTCAATAGTTGGCAAAGCACGCAGGAACGTGTTGTGTTCATGTTGCGAGTCGGAGACTGTTGATGTCTAGCCGCATTGGGCCTAGCGTCACTCGCGGTGGATCATCGACTTTCGCCGCTTTTTTTTCTGGAATTCCATGAGGTCATGGTCGCATTAGTTCTTCAAGATCATGGCTACTGAGGAGGATATCGCGTGGTTTCAATCCACTTTTCGTCCTATTCCTAAGCCAGAGCTTCCGGATGACTCTGTCGAGTACTTCGTTTATCATTTGCCTTCCCCCGCCCCCGCCGTTATCGATGCCGCCGGGACTAGGGCCCGATTGCTTGAGGTACAGCGCACCGCCGCTGAATTGACCAAAAATCTACTTAAAGACTACATCTGGCAACGAGAAGGCTTTCGATTGGAAACGGTCAAGGAAGACGGTACATGATCTCCTTAAAATCAACTCCTTATTTTTACTGATACCCATTGCAGGGCTTACCTATCTTAGCGGCCGCACCAACTATGGAGACTCGATCGAAGATGAATGGGTTGTGGTCTATCTTTTGCGCGAATTGACCAAACGACACAAGGATATCTGGGTTAAGGTTGTGGATGGCGATGGCGAGTTCCTGCTCATCGAAGCTGCGGGCACACTTCCCGCCTGGCTAGAACCCGAAGTCGCGGACAACAGGGTAAGCTCAAATGGCACATTTTTGAAAGATACTGAAATCTAATTCGCACCCTCTATCTCACAGGTCTGGATTAACCAAGGAGAACTCAAAATCATCAAGCCCAAGCAAACCCCCGGGAAGAAAGTCACCGAAAAACTCTCGCTCGTGCAAGCCCGAAAGATCATCCAAGGAGAACCGGATCGCTTCATGAAGTCGACCATGATACAAGAAGAAGCCTTCTATAGGTTACGCAATTACCCCAAACAAATATCCGAGAACCTTCATTCAGCAATCGTGACCATTCCCCGCAAGGTCGCATTTCTCCTCCACCAGAAGCCAGGATATATATCACCAGCCGTGGAGGCATTTTACGTCCGGGATCCAATTGCCTTGCGCCCCCTTCGTGCCAAGGATGCATCCGCCCTTACCTTCAAGCCGGATGATATGGTTACAGTAAGCGTTCGTTTCACGCGCGTGGGGTATGCTCAGGTCAAAAGCCAAGAATTTCCCATTCCAAGCACATGGGCGGGTAAATTGCCACCAATAGACGAGGAGAAAGCATATGCCCGGGCTGAAACAGGAATGAAGCTGGCGTGCGGGTTTGAAATGTTACTCTACGATCCTCACCATCAAGATAAGGCTGCTGTTAGAGAGATGAAGCTCCTTTTGGAGGATGTGGAGACCGGCGATGAAGAGCTCCCAACAAACGAAGACATCGAAAAGACATGGGACAAGAAAGAAGACGATGAAAAGTGGCTGGACATCAACTTCGAGGACCTGGATCGAGAGTTGAAAGGCAAGAGTAAGGGCAAGGGCAAAGACGAGGGCGGGAATTTTGGTGATGCAGGAGCACAAGAGAACCTACAACGAATCGTGGCTCGCTTTGACGAATTCTTGAATGACACCTCGGCCGGTTTTGATGGAGCCGAATTCGATGACTTTGAGACCGATTCTGACGTCGATCTCGATGACGACGATGAACTCAGCAGTGATGGAGAGGACAAAGAAGCTTCGTTTAATGAAGAAGAATTTGCCCGAATGATGAAAGAGATGATGGGCATGCCATCCGCGTCGGGTGAAGGCCCGGACCTCTCAACACCATTACGCAACCGAATCAAAGAGCTCGAAGCCGAAGATGACGAGCAAGATGATGAGTTGGAACAGATTCAGGAACTCTCCCGGCAGATGGAGGCCGAGCTGAAACGAACCGGTGTCTTGGACCTAAACGGAAAGCAGCAGAAACTGTCATCTGGAGATGATACTTCTAAAGGAAAAGATGCCGAGGGAGCCGTGGATGATGACGATGAGAACGTCAATATCAATCTCGCCAAGAATATCCTGGAGAGTCTCCAAGGACAGGCCGGTACCGCGGGCCCTGCAGGGAATCTCCTGTCGATGATGGGTCTGCACATGCCCAAAGATGACCGGAGCTAGGGAACTATGGAGTTAACAGAGTGGTTCCGTTGTAATGAAATAAGTCTACGTATTCTCTCTCGCGGCCTTGCCTAGCATTTCGACTACTTTCCCTGAGACCTACGGGTTGAGACATTCCCCGTTTTAGAATGAGTGGTCTCGGGATTCGACCGGTGTGCATGCAGAGCCCCGCTGCAATTACGCCTTCAGCTGAGGCTTCAAAACACAGGATGGAAGAACATGATCAACAAACATATTGCCTATGAGAGTACCCAGGACTCGCCACCAATCCGACAAGCGTATTCTGTCTGATCACCTTGAGAGGGGCTACCTAACCAATGAATATCTGGAGAAATAATCCAGCTCCCATCCTCATTTTACATTTCCATGGTTCTTTTGGATGTCAAGCAATGACCGCGTTCCAGGGAAACTCACACGAGCAATAATCAAATCAGATCTGTATGGCCCCTCGAGAGGTCTGACAAGGACTCCACGCAACCCACCCGGTGTGCCTAGAGCAGTAGGTCAAGTAAAAGAGTTGCCTGTTAGGGTTTCTCCGATCCGCAACCCCACCGCCGATAATCGCAGACCCCCGATCGCGAAAATTTAAATTCGAACTGACTTTGGATCAGCGGACTTGATGTTTTGCTGCATCTTGTAGGTAAAGGGCCAATGGCTTTGCTTTGGAAGGTGATGCGAGTCTCTATGGCATGTGATAGGTAGAACAGTGAAACATCAACGAGACCACGTGGGGTGCATCTGATCTAAGATCATCACGTCGTGCTTCTGCACAACATGTATACTTCCGGGCTCCCGAGAAAGTTACATGGCTTCATCTAAATCCCGACACTTCACCGAAAACGCCAATCGCCCAACGACCTCGGCAGTACAGGAATTAGCAAAGTGGAATCCCGTCACAGGAAAGGAAAACGGCAAGTCGAAGAGCAGTTCACAATTGGCAATCGGTAGCCCCGGTCTCCATCGTCTCCATATGTATTATTAATATCGGCATGGCTCGACCCAGCTGCCCCTCAGCCCGTTAAGCTGTCGTGTGCCAATTCGTCCTGCGGAACCAATCAAGATTCGAACAACGCGAGCGAAAAATAAATTGAAAGAAATAAAAAAGAAACCTCGAACGCGTTACTGTGGGTAGGCGGGTAAGGGAAAACTCTGGCAAACCACAATACTGGAGCCGGGCTCCATGGCTCCACAGGCTAGCGGGTTCGATTGGGCGACAATCGGGACGCTAGGCAGTCACCGGATCCATGGCTTCTACAGACCTTTGTTTTGGAGTTAAATCCCTCATTCTACATTGTTTTGATTTTTGTGGAAAGAGGCTTGCGATTTCGGAGAGGACGGGACGGCTTTCTAGGAGGAATATGCCGGCATTGCGGAGTTTATCCTAATTGCTGTGTTTTTGAATGTCTAAAGTTATTCCACCAGTCAATGTGTTTCCTAGAACTTACGTGGAAGTGATTGGTGACTATATAACTAGTCATTAGCTTAACTTACTTGATATTTTGATGATATAATATATTCCTTGACTTGGCTGGTTCTAGCGTTCCCATACATCCACATGTACCGAACATGTACTCCGTACCTGTTTCAACTACTCTCGGAGTTCCCCACAGTAAATTATGGAGCGAACTTAATACGCTGACAAGGAAGTAAAACCGTTGACTTACATTACTTAGTTACCGTATGTGTAGAGTTAAACTGACAGGATTCAGACTTGGCATCTGATATAGTACCTGCTAATATAGTACCTGCATCAACTAGAGCCACTACATAGTGTCTACAAAAACAAAAAGTTGAGGCCAGAGAGAATCGAACTCCCAACCTTCAGGAATTTCCTAACTGGAATCTGACGCCTTACCATTAGACTATGGCCCCCATTGGTTGATTCTCTGATTCCTTATGACGCCTCGTGAACCTACCAATGAATCCGAGTTCTTCACCTGGATCCCCACTCGATCAACCAATGATCTGACAGACAATAAATGACTAAGATTGTCGGAGATGCGGCACGCCTCGACTGTACTCGGAAGAGCGATGTTCCATCCGTCTTACTCTTCCCCACTTGCCTTAGCCGCCATTGGATCCTTCAGAGAAATGGGGTGAGGGGAAGGAATCCGGCCTGCAGTCGTATACGCCGGTGTATGTAATCCCTACCGCCACCGAGGGTCCTTCATGTACCTTTGCGACTTAGCCTGCCTACTTGACCAAGTTTAGTGAGGGGGTTTCGACATTCTAGACGCAAGACTAGGGACGCAGACTGGTTTACATCCCTGTCCGCCGTTCCGGCTACTTGTTTCGCGGTCCCAGCGGTGCGGATACAGGGCTTGAGCAATCATGATTCAGGTGAAATACACTCCGAGCCCTAGAGTCGCCGATCGGGGAAGAATGCGGGCAACGTCGCAGAGAGTGATGACGTTTTGAGAAAGATGACAACGCGGTTAATGGCCCCCAAGAGCGTCCTTTAGGAAGGAATACGAGGATCTTCATTCGAGAAGAAGCAAGTCAAGGTTTAGATCCCTGTCGTTGCTAATCGCCCTAAAGTTCGGGACCAGTGTCCTCCGCTATCTCGGCTGAGATGGAAAATGTTCTGGAAGGCCGGATCCCAATGCAGCAACGATCAACAGATCATCCTTGAACCGAAGGGGCCGCAAGGGAAATCCTCGGGACTAAGATTAATTTCAGGGTGGAGGGTAAAGTTTCCGGGGACACATCAGTATACGGTAGCAAATCGGAGGATTGGGAATCCGCCTACTGTGAGTTTGTAGATTTCTGAATAAATGCGATACATGATAAATGATCCATCATGAATGCGTAATGATAGTTTACGGAGTCGATTGCACCTTGCACCTGTAAAACAATCTCCCTCCCAGCCCCCGGGACCACAGCCAGAAGAAAAAAGGAAGAACAAACCCGAAAAAAAGAAATAAGAAAAGAAAAAACCAAATGATCGGCCTTTGTCGGACTAGTCCAGGTGATAGATCAGTAATCTGGCGGTCTATGATCCCTAACTGCCCCTGTTTGCAGCCACCATTCTCCGTGCTCTCGAAACACGGGAACTCGTTGGGTCGTCAATTCATCTGCAGTCGGGCCGACGATTCACATGTTAATATATTATCCATCAACTAATCCATGAGCCACCGAGCCAATGCTGAAATCGAAATCCTACGGATCAACGAGGGTGCCGTATTACAATCTCACGGGGAACACGGAAGCCGGGGAAGGGGGAACCAGTAAGGAGACGGAATGTGAGATATCAGTATAAAAGTGAAGACTACGTAGAAGGCTTGGACAAAGAGCGAAGTACATACATAAAGAGCCCTAGATCCGGAGGAAAGAGGATTTCCTCAAGTAACCACGGAGCACTGGAATCGAAAAGCCTCAGTGGAGTCAAAAGTGGAGTTGTTCTTTTCTTCCATCGGCCTTCCATCGTCTCAGAAAGGGAGGTTTTCACGAGTCTGGTTTGGGCTCCACTCGGCCTTCGACCGAAGCCGACGCGGAAATCCAAATGTAACTTTGGTCCGTGGCAAAAGATCCCCCCCCCCCCCCATTCCTATATCATTCGCGTTTCGCCTTTTGTCACTTCACATATCTCTATCTCTCTCCCGGGAACCTGGTTTGTGGATATTTCCCCGGCGCATACCAGCCTGCCGCTATGATGGCCTGAACTGGTTCTGCTGATCCGCCTACCAGATCCGCCATGGATTTTATCGTGAGTTTCCTCTCCTCATATACTGTCGCCATGTCTAATATCTCGATCCAGCTTTCTCTGACGCACTTCTGCGAAGTGCATGGTCCGACCTCAATCATCTGCTCCCAGGTCACCCCAGTTGCCTGTTCACAATGCCATCCGGATGCGGAACATTCCCCGGAAAACAGCCCGTCCAACTCTCCTCGCCCTAAATCTCCCGGCACCTCGACGGCCGATTTCAATGGCGCAAAGGTCGAAAAGATTGAAGATCACCCATATTTCATGCGCCCACAGCCCGCCTCGCCCGAAGAACGAAATACCCGCGCTGGTGGCGTCGACGGCGACACGTGCGCCAGCTGTAGCTTGTCTCTTCCTGAAGGAGTGAGCAAACAGCTCCCGTCACCCAGTCGCGACGGCAAGTCCAACAATGGCAGTCCAGTCCTGCGGTCCCGGGAAGTCGTCTACTCATGCGGCAACAACCACTCTGATGCCGACGATCACACCCCCGATCCTCACGCTCATGCCTCTCCACCCGATTCTCTTCACTCCTCCTCAGTCGCCTCCGACTCCTCCTGCCATTCACATATCCTTACCTACCTCTCGCTCCGGGGCCCACCGAACCCCACAGATTACGCGCTTTTGCGCCGGTCCTCCATCCGCACACTGAGCTGCGAACTCCTACCCCGCGGTCTCTCCTCCGGACCAATTTGCTTCGGCGACTCCGTCGCTGGCTACACGATTGCCTACATTTTCCGTCTGCCCGACCCGATGGCCCGGGGCAAACGACGTAGCTATGCTCTAGTGGCTCTCGCCGGAAAGGATGCCGGAAGGGCCTTCCGAGCATGCCCCGTCATCTGGCGGGCATTCGGTCGTATCGCAACGGGAATTGTGAGCGCAGCGGAACGTTTCCAGGAAGACGAGAAGAAGCGCGAAGAACAAGCTAACCCCGGTGGGAACCCCGGTGGTCGTCATTTCACGCCTGTGTCCTCTTTCCTAACCGGTCGAGCTACTGACCCGGCCGGACAGCCACGCCGGCTTGGTCAGATCCGTGCGCGCAATTTAGCCGAAATCGTGGGTAATGAATACATTTTTACCGAGATTCACGCTCACTTTGTTGCGCTCCTTCAACAACTCGGGTCGATGTTTGGTGGTGTGCCTATTTCTGATGAACGCTACGTCTGCAGTACAATGGGAGATGAGGAAAGCACTGGCGCCACGCAGCCTGTCCTCGTCTCCGCTGCCGCCCGCTCGAAGCGCAATTCCACTGCTACCAAATACGATGGCAACGACATCGACATGTCCAAGCTCGACATTGCAGGCCCAAAGCCTATTCCCATTAACCCTCGCAGGTCCGTCGTGGCCTAGTGATTCTCTTTCTTTTCACCGACATCTACTCCTTTGAGATACCCCGCCTGCATGTTTTCTTTCCAGGCACAATTTATTCCGTTTCTCTTCTGCGCTGCTTTTGCTGGTTCCTAGCGATTTGAACTTTTTTTTTTTTTTTTTTTTTTTTTTTCGCGATCTGATTTTTCTCTGCATACTCGTGCTTTTTTGTATGATGGGTACGGGACATAGACTATGGCGTCTCACAGACAGGGATCGGAGTTTATTCCTTTGGGCATTTCTGTTTTCTGATTTTCTTTTCGTTTCTTTTCTCTTGATTTCTTTTCGTTTTCCTAGCCCAGGACCCTTAGCATATGGGTTCGGGGGTTGGCCTGATGATCCGGAATTGGACGATGCGACGAGGCTATCAAGAGACATGTATTCTATGTATTATTGAACACGACAACGACAGCCGATTTCGGGCTGATACTTTTAATATCAATTGTACTAGTCATTTATCTTAAAGCTATTTATTCCACCTGGCATTTGACCTGAACACAGTCCTTCCAAGGCTGTAGTGTATATCTTTAGAGATGTAGTCCTAATAGTTCCCATTCAATCAAACACAAGGTACATGATTGTTCAAAGACCTGTTCAAAGACCCCCGGGTATAAGAAATTCACCGAGTACGTGCCAAGATGTATCAATATGAAACATGTATATTTGGGCTATGTATCACAAAAAGGAGGTTGAGATCCATATAATATGTCTATTTAGGACAATAATTGTTAACCTTGAAAGGAGAGACGAAAGCTAGAAACGGGATATAGTTCGGACGGAGAAACCACCCCAATCTGGTTCTTCCGCTTCCAGGGCCACAATCAAAAATCCCACCAAAAAGAACCTCACAAAGACCCGCCCTCGTCAACCCCCTCGTCAACCCAGCAAGATGGTCGCCTTCGACAAGTGTGAAACCCGACCGGCCCACATCGATGCCATTCTCAATGGCCTCGATCGGTACAACCCCGAGACCACCACGGTCTTTCAGGACTACGTGGTGCAGCAGTGCGAGGACCGAACATTCGACTGCTATGCCAACTTGGCTTTGCTGAAGCTGTGAGTCGCCTCTGAATCAATACCCTTGGGACGCTGTCCTTGATATCTTCTGGTGTTTATGTGATGAACAATCTTTTTCAATTCGCGTTTCCTATTACCTGACAACCTGTCGCGTATGGGGCTGTTGAGAATTTCAAGTTCCTGAAACTACCTTGGCAATAGCATTGCATGGTAGCACTAGTCCTCAGCTCGGATCTTTCAAGACACGTCGATTGCTCCAGTCACTAACTCGCGTACTTCGTAACAAATAGTTACCAGTTTAACCCTCACCTCACCCAGCCCGACACCGTCACCAACGTTCTCGTCAAGGCTCTGACCGTGTTCCCCTCTCCCGCCTTCTCGCTCTGCCTCTCCTTGCTCCCTGCCCACACTCAGCCTTTCCCCACCACCCAAGAGGCCCAGGCTGCCTCCCAGACCTCCGATTTCGTCGAGTCCGTGCAGAAGCTCTCCCGCCTGTCAACTCTCCTCGAGTCCGCTCAGTACACCCAGTTCTGGTCCACCCTTAACTCCGATGACCTCTACGCCGATCTGACCGCCGATGTCGCCGGCTTCGAGGAGCTTGTCCGCATCCGCATCGCCGTCGAGGTCGGTAAGGCTTTCCGCTCCGTCAACACCGAGCTCCTGGAGCAGTGGCTCGATCTCCGCAACCGTGAGACACTTGAGAAGTTCGTCACCGACGTCTGCGGCTGGAAGGTCGAGGGCACCGCTGTCTCCGTTCCTACTAACAAGGAGAACGAGGCCCGCAGCGAGGTCAAGAGCGAGCGTGTCGGCGTCGACATGTTCGGTCGTGTGATTCGCCGTGGCTTCGAGCAACCCGCATAAGCGGTTCATTGCGACTTTTATTTCCTTTTGTTTCTTTTTCATCCTCCGTACCTTCGCTTCTCGAACTTGCATCAAAGAGTTTGAGAAGTAAAAAAGACATGAGTTCATGAATCCTCCGTGAGACGGTGATAGATTTCGCATGAGGAGGCTCGGAAGATGAGTCGGGATCTGGCGCAGGCGTTTCTTTTGTCCCTACTGGAATGTGCTTTATGCTTGAAATGAGCGGATGAAGGGTTGTTGCGAGAGATGTTCATACCATACCTATGCCGAGCCAATTCATCTGGCTCAAAATCTAAGACATACCGATCAATACGTAAATAGTACCTTGGAGCCTGGAATATTTGAGGAAATTCAGTAAACACTACGAAACAACCTTGGTAAACCTGTTATATCAATCTCATGAAATCTATTTTCTGTCTCGAGACTCAACCTCGAGTGGTATAATCTATTTCATCTCCTCCCACTGCACACCAGCCCACTCCTCCCTCCAACCAGTCTGCCAAAGCGCCTCGGGCGCACAATCCTTCGAACAAACACCCATAATAATAGTTCCCCACTCCATCCCGGCATCTCCCTCCCCAAGCCCAACACCAGGTCTTCCATCCTCAAGAATACTAATAGCGTGCGGCACAAGCTGCACCTCAAACACACGCTGCGCACCACAGTACTCACACCGCGGCATATGACCTCCTCCAACAGTCGTCACATGACCCGACTGCTCACGATGTAAAAGCTTACCCACCGGGTCCGCATACGAGCACAACAGCGGGGTACCGCGGTACTCGTAGCGCAGGACCTGTTCAGGGTTATGAGAGAGGCGGGTAGAGAACTTCATGAACGCCTTATCGAGCTCGGACTCGAACGTATCTTTGAGATCGGCACCGGCGCCTTCTTCTTCCATTGGTTCCATTTGAACGTTATCTGGGACGGTGGGCGTTGATGGCCGTGAGAGTGTTTCATATTCGGCGTCTAGGAAGTAGTTCTGGTAGGGAGACGGGAAGGCGGATTGTTCGGGCCAGGGTGCGAGAGCCCCTGATGATTCCGGCGTGGGTTTAAAGGTGGTGAGAGCGGGGTTACTTGATGGCTCTGGAGACGAGATCCGGACCTTGTCAGCGAAGGATTCGGCGAGCGCATTCGCGGATTGAGATTGAGATTGAGATTGAGCTGGGGTTGGGGTAGGAGCCGGTGCCGGGGCTGTGGAGGGTTTGGGCATCGCAAAGGGATTGACAAAACCCCCCGAGGAGCCCGAATTGGAGGAGAATGGGTTGGCATTTGCAGACACGCTGCTCGTCAACGAGGTTGCCCCGAATAGACTGGCTCCTAGATCCCTAGGCTGCTGGGGCTGGGGTGGGGGTGGAGGTGGTGCGGTCTCTTTCTCAATTTCCTTGGTACCTTCTTGTTCGTCCTGGTTCGGCGAAGAGTTCAGGTTGACCTTGCGAGTTGCGCGGTATGCGCGGATACTGCCTGGTTTGCGATTGCATGGCTTTCTAGGGCAACCGAAGATATACAGGCGGCGCTCGTCGGTGGGGAAATGGTCGGGCAGGTCACCGTGCAACTCGAGGAGTAGCAACATGGGACTGTTGCAGACCTTGCAGTTGGCGAATTCACCCGGTGGGGGAACATTGTCTGCGAGCCATTTCTGTTCCGTCTATTAGTGTGGTCCTTTTGGTATGGAACTATGCACATACCGGCCAACCGCCTAGGTGGCTGACGGTGTCCTCGATAACCTCATCATCGGCGTAACCGAGAAGGACGCCGGTATCGGTAAAGTCCTCGTCGGCACTGGAGTCACTGTCGTAGGGATCCATGGTGAATTGGGAAGAGTCAAGTCGCAAAACCCCGCTGTTCAAAAAAAAAAAGTTGCGATAAGCGATACGATCGCCCCACTTGGACACCGTCATTGGTTCCTCTCCGACCTCATTCCATCAAGGAGCTTACAAGCATGTCCATCATGGCTATCATGGGGACCTGGAGGTGTCTTTGGGCTCTATTTGCCCTGAATATGCTCTTTGCTCTCAGCAGCGCAGCTCAGAAGCCACTGCAGACCGTCATAGATGCCGCCCCGAAGCGGGTGGCTGTCATCGGTAGGCTCCATAGCCCAGATAGATCTCCAATCGAAAGCCCATCCAAAATCCACCCAAAACCCATTGAATACCTACTAATCCCATACAGGAGCTGGAGCTGGAGGCTCATTTGCCGCATCTGAATTGCGGAAGCTCGCAGACGCTTCAGACATCCCTGTCAATGTCACCGTATTCGAACGAGCCTCGTACATCGGCGGACGATCGACAACAATCGATGCATTCGATGACCCGGCCTATCCAATCGAGCTGGGCGCTTCAATATTCGTAAAAGTGAATCAAATCCTCATGAATGCATCAGACGACCTCGGCCTTTTCGTCCTCGGCGCAGACCACGCCAGACCACGTCAGACAGATGACTCTATAGGAATCTGGGATGGCTCCAAGTTTGTATTCACAGTGCAAAACTCCTCGAGCTGGTGGAACATCGCCAAGCTATTTTGGAGATACGGGCTGGCACCGTTACGCACCCAGAATCTCATGAAGGAAATTGTTGGAAGGTTCCTGAAACTTTACGAGGAACCGCTGTTTCCGTTCCGATCGCTGTCAGAGGCAGCAGCAGCCGTCAATCTAGTCAACGTGACCGCTTCACCCGGAGATGCATTTCTTAATGCAAACTCCATCTCGGAGTTATTTGCACGAGAGATCATCCAAGCGAGTACGCGGGTGAACTATGGACAGAATCTGGGACTGATCCACGGGCTGGAATCAATGGTCTGCATGGCAACGGATGGTGCTGTATCCGTTCACGGCGGGAACTGGAGGATTTTTGATGGAGTATTAAAAGCTGCTAAGACCGAAGTCCGATTGAACACAACTGTCACCAAACTTGTTAGAAGCAAGGAAGGCACTGTGCGGATTACCTCTAAGCCAACTGGTCTTGACTCGACACAATCTGATGAATCTGAATTCGATGAAGTCGTCATCGCTGGACCACTACAGTACTCCGATATCTCGATCTCTCCCCCTCTCGAGCGTGTACCAGATGACATCCCCTATGCTAAACTTCACGTTACGCTTCTTGCCTCGCCGCACCGGATTTCATCTCAGTTTTTCGGTCTTGATGACAAAAGTTCACCACCAGAGACAATTCTTACTATCCTTCCTGAGGGACTGGACCTTGGCGCAAACCCGAAGGGCGTCGGGCCTGCTGGGTTCTGGAGTGTTAGCACGCTCCGAGAAGTGCCTAGAATCATCGTGGAAGATGGCAAGGAGCAAACAGAGGATCACTACGTCTATAAAATCTTCTCTCCCGAGCGACCAACCGCCGAATTCATTGCCGAACTATTCGGGATAGAATACTCTAAATCCTCTACCTCGGATGCTGCTGGTCCTGGTAACACGACTATTGGTGATCTCCCAAAGAGCGAGGTTAGCTGGTATCATGAGAAGGTGTGGTATCCATACCCTCTAATGTATCCCCGTGTGACTTTTGAAGAGGTTCTTCTGGCGCCCAGCGTCTGGTATACCAGTGGCATTGAGAGCTTTATCTCTACAATGGAGACGAGTGCTTTGATGGGTAGGAATGTGGCGGCGCTTATGGTTCAATCGTGGCAGAGAGAAAAGGATGAAAGAGATGGTTTAGATTTCTCAACTGGAAGGACTGAGCTTTAGTTCATTCTCTGATATCAATCTTGACTCTAAAGTTGGCGATACCATAAATTCGGTCATTTCCCATCCAGAATCGTTGATGGATCCTGCTTCTTTATTTTGTCCGGAATTCAGGGTCATTTTTGTCTCATATTAGTACATCTAGCATGAATTTGATTTAATGGTATAACACCAGGTCACCAGAGCTTGTTTCAATGGTAATAGGAAAGCTATATCATCAAGTATTGGGTGCTTTAGATGTCTTGTAAAACGATGGGAAAAATGAACTCAATTCTTCTATGCACATGAATCATAAACTCGATAAATCTAATCCGATATCGACATGGGAAGGCTTTTCTATTATATCCTATAACCCGTCCACCCAAAAGCTAACCTTGGAAAAAACAATAATGAACCATTTTATGGCAATATTTACTCCATCTCGATGGTACCCGGGGGCTTGCTGGTAAAGTCGTAGCAGACGCGGCAGACACCGTCAACCTCGTTGACAATGCGAGTCGAGACCTTGGTCAGGAACTCGTAGCTGAAGGGGTAGGGAGTGGCGGTCATGAAGTCACGGGTGGAGATGGCGCGGAGGAGGATGATGTTAGCGTAGACACGCTTGTCACCCATAACACCGACAGCCCGCGAGGGGTCTAGGGCAGCGTAGGCCTGGCCAATGTCATCGTAGAGACCGGCCTCGCGGATCATAGAGATGAAAATGTTATCGGCCTTACGGGCCATCTCGACCTTCTCCTTGGTAACCTCACCAAGAACACGGATGGCGAGACCGGGACCAGGGAAGGGGTGACGGCCAACAAGCTCAGCAGAGATGTTCATTTGGCGACCGAGCTCACGGACCTCGTCCTTGAACAGCTCACGCAGGGGCTCAATGAGCTTGAGACCGTGGCCAGCCATCAGGCGCTCAGCAATACCACCGACGTTGTGGTGGGTCTTGATAGTCTGCGAGGGACCCTTGAAGGAGATACTCTCGATAACATCGGGGTAGAGGGTACCCTGCAAGAACCACTCGACCTTACCGGCGCTCTCGGCCTCGATTCTTCGGGCCTCAGCCTCGAACACATCGATGAACTTACCACCAATGAACTTGCGCTTCTTCTCGGGGTCGTTCTCACCCTTGAGACCAGCGAGGAACTCCTCACTGGCATCAACGACAGTCAGGTTAATACCCAGCTGCTCCTGCAGCACATCCTTGACGAGAGCGCACTCGTTCAGACGCATGCAACCGTTGTCAACAAGGACAGCGTGAAAACGATCACCAATGGCCTCGGTCATCAGCTTAGCAGCGACGGTAGAGTCAACACCACCGCTGACGGCACCAATAACCTGGCCGCTGGGGCCAACGAGCTCGCGAATGCGCTTAACCTCCTGACCGATGAACTCGGACATAGTCCATGTCTGCTGGGCACCACAGATGCCAACAGCGAAGTTCTTCAGAAGCTGACCACCCTGGGGGGTGTCTGTCGACCGACTAGTCAGCATCATGATCGAGCAAAAGACATCGGAAGTCAAACTTACGGGTAACTTCAGGGTGGAATTGGATGCCGTAAACAGGGTCGGACTTGTGGGCAATAGCAGCGTACTCGGAGTTCTGGGTCGTTCCGATGGTGTGGAAACCCTCGGGAAGGTTGCAGAGCTTGTCACCGTGGGACATCCACACGGTCATGGCATCCTCGAGACCCTCGAAGAGCTTGTCGACGTGGCCACCGAATCGAGTGGCCTTCAGATCAGCGTGACCGTACTCACGGGCGGTACCGGCGACAACGTTGTCGGCGTGGAGACGGTGAGCGATCTCCTGAAGACCGTAGCAGATTCCCAGAATGGGGACACCAAGTTCGAAGAAGGCGGGGTCAATGTGGGGAGCGTCCTTCTCGTACACGGAGTAGGGACCACCAGACAAGATGACACCCTTGGGCTTCCAAGTAAGGTCGG
Source organism: Penicillium longicatenatum (assembly GCF_028827895.1). NCBI lineage: Eukaryota > Fungi > Ascomycota > Eurotiomycetes > Eurotiales > Aspergillaceae > Penicillium > Penicillium longicatenatum. The sequence continues at coordinate 1,808,110 of NW_026643117.1, read as the reverse complement.
CCAGCTTCTGGGTGCAAGGAAGCATCTCGCAGTAGACGTTGATCTCACGCAGACGGCGGGTGATAAGGTGGGTGCTGCAGAAAATATGTGCATTAGAATATCGGGACCGAATGAGTCAAACCAAGCATAAATTTTGGTACAATGGGAGGAAATCATACTATTGAGAGCCATTGTCGAGCACCAGGATGGTGTCGAAGGCGTTGTGGGGGATCACTGCAGACTCGGAGGACATTGTGAAGAAGTTCAATTACCAGAGGTAAATGATGTTAATGGGTGATGATCCTGGAGCTAAACAAGATCGTGAATAATCTGCAGGAACAAGCTCCCCCGGAGAATGCAATGGGGAAAAGAATTTCCAAATTTTATAGAGGGGCAGCCGATAAGAAAAAATTGAGTCAATCGGATTGATTGGGGGTTCACCGCCCACATGATGAGGGGCAGGCGGTGAAGCCTTATCGATTACAGCCCTAGATCTATACAAAAACGCGATTAATGAGCTTCGATTGGGTATGTCTATTTGATTGAGGTAATGGCATACTATAACATGCGGAGAAAAGTTAGAGGTTACCAATCTGGCTCACTGTCACTGCCTGGGTAAGCCTTCTTTCTCAGTTTCCAAAGAGATTTCTCACGTCGCGCATTAGCTTCCCGCTGATGCCGGCTATTATCTTCCACAACCTTCATCCAGGGTACATTGCTTGCGCGGCGAATCCTGTCCCGAAGTAGCGCAAGTGTTTTATTGTGTCGCGTTGTGTCTGCAGCAGACTCTCCACCCTTTTTGGCACGGACAACAACCTGCTGATAGCGTCGCTCCGCAGCCCGAGCAGCGTAGTATTCTTCGCTGACAGCCCAATTAGGACTATCCAGCTGGCCGCGGACCAACATGAGGCTGTGATCTTGCTCAATGGCCTCGCGAATACGAGAAGATGGAACAGGAGTGGAGAGCTCAATCTTTTGTGATTTGACATCCACGGAACGAATCAGTGCAAGACCAAGGCAGTTGGAAGCCTTGGGGTTCAGAGGGGTGCAGCTCCCAGATCCAGTGAAGAAATATGGCAGACCCTCGGGTGTTCTGACAATGCTTTCGGCGGGAGACAAGTAGTCTGAGCTATTCAGTTGATGTTCTTCTGAGTCCATGTCCATATGGTCATCACTCTCGTCCTCTGAGTTGTCGGCGGGCATTTTAGCCGATTCAGTGGGCAGGGCAGCCATGATCGCACTTGGGGACTCGATCGCTACTAATCCGACAACAGCCCCTTCCAAAACCTCACGGAGCATGTCGGGGCTGATCTGGGAGCCCATGACCATAATACCCAAGATACCCTGCTTCGATCCAGCGTAATCCACAGCCATTGGCCTCGTGCGGGACAAAGGCGTTTCCGACCAAATCGGGCTGCTGATAACCGAAATATGAGATGAGTGAAAGTAGGACTGAATTTGCATTGAGCGTAACTGAGCACTCGAACGGCTCACAAAGTCAGTTGGTTGGGATGGCAAAATGGTCATCGGGACCCGGGCCTCATTTGCAGCAAATCGTAGAGGCTCCACGACCTCTTGGGGACCCTTTTCGCTCATATAGACAACGTCAGAGAGGCCGAGGCATTTGACCAGCCATGTGGCCACCTCTAATCCCTGCCCGAAAATCCAGCCCGGGTAGTTAACAATCAAAGGGCATTGGGGATATTGTGCCAGCAATGAGTGGTAATGATCCAGAAGATCTATTGTAGCCAGGGCATAGTGGTCAGAATCCTCTTTCGGGGAGGTTGCCCCGATATGATGAGCTCGTAATATTTGACCATCGCGAGAGTCGAGTGAAGGGTGGGTGAATGGAGGGCCAAAGAATGGAGCCCGGAGGTGTGCGAGATAGACCTGACCCATAGGCGCGAATTCTGGCTGCCCTGGATCCAGGTCAAGGAACGCAACACCATCGGTGTTAGTGAACCCGTTTTCCGTTTCGGGAGCAGGGCTGAGAACATGATTCAGCAGGTATCTGCTGAAAGTAGACTTTCCAGACGCCTTGGGACCGCACACGAGGACTCGAAGGCGCCCTTGTCGCTGAGACAGCGCTTTCATGGATGCGCTCCATTTTTTGTCAAGATGAAGAGGCCGCAGATGGCGTTTCAAGGGATCCTCTCCCGATGTGTACAGCTAGAGAAAAAATTAGCACTTAGATCCCAATAAGAGCTCGAAGAATCAATTGTGGCTGACATACCACTGAGAAAGACCGCCGCGAATTTTTCGATGCACCTTTCAGAGTAGCTTTATCCGCAGTGGTATTCTGTCCGTTCCAGATCTTCTGATACAGCGGAGACACGTCCCGAAGACGAGAGAGACCACTATTGCAGGATTTAATCTGCACCTCTGCCTCGCCGTCTACACCAGAGACACACTTGATAATAGGTAATGAGTGTGTTGAGGGGGCATAGACCCTATATACCCGCGGAGAGGGATGCAACTTCGCGCCCATAAGGCTGACAACTCCCCGCTTGACCCAGAGATCGTATTGACCTATGAGAGCCAAATTCTAAACAATGGTTAGCGCTGTTCGATTGAAGTTGAAGCAAACAACCCTACCGTCTTTTCTTTGATGCGAATACACAGAACACTATCATCCGCATAGACTATGCTGTTCTTGTTCAGCCTAGCCTTGGACAAGGGGAAATTCTGCAATTCAGTTGTTTCTGTCGGAGATTCGTAGCCGTCGGCGTCACCAGCGACAGATGCGACCTCATCCTCATCCATCTCTTCCGGGCCACCAGCGATGTCTTCCTCCGAATCTTCATTCTCAAGTTCCTCCTGAGCTGCCAGTACCTCGGGCTCCGATTTTGAGGGATTGGCCTGGGTTGCTTTCTTTGGCCGCCCTGTGGTTGTGTCTAAAGCGATTGGCACTTCTTGGTTTTTGGCTGATCTTGTCTGGCGACCCTTGGACTCTGTGCCACTCATCTCGGTCAATTGATCAGCCTCAAGAGATCGTCGCGGCCTTTTTGAAGGTGGTTCTGCAGGCGCTTCAACCACTACTTCAACTTTCGATGCCGTCACATTTTGCGCTTGCTGCCGAGCTTTGCGAGCCGCGATGGCACTGACAGGGCCTAGGAAGCTCCATTAGCGGAAAATCAGAACCACCAAAATAATTGTAAATCGTACCAGCGCCCTGTTGTTTCTCAGCCTTGCGTTTCATCATGACAGCGTCAATTCGAGATTCACGGAAGGTCGATAATGCAGTTCCTAGCTGATAAGGAAAAAAGTTGGCGAGTGGTCCGTGCGCCCGCGGAGCAGAAAAAAAAGATCCGCGAAACCTCCAATTGAAGTCCTTTCAACGTCGCAGTGGCTATACGGGTTGCGATACATCACAATTAACTTGGATCTGCGAATTTGCCTTTTAAGGTTAAGCCACAAATTTCCAAGCTCGTCTTCGGCCATCCCAATTCGCGAGGTAGACCCAGCTAGATCGCCGACAACTGAGCAAGAACGCCTATAGTCGCCATGGCCGCCTCATCTTCCTCCTCGAGCGACAGCAGCTCCAGTCGCTCTTCCTCTCCCGAGCCGGACAACAAGCAGAAACAAACCTTGAAGGGCGCATCAAAGACAAAAGAGGAAGTTGAAGACTCCTCAAGTTCGTCTGGTTCGGAGTCCGATAGCGACGAAAGCTCCAGTGACATGGACACCAGCGAGGATGCTCCAGAGGTGCAGACTCCTGCTAAAAGGTAAGTCCTCTTTTTCTCAAGAAAGAAATTGAGTATGATATGGGTTATTTGCACAAATGCTTACAGTTGATACTCCAGGATCATTGCTATCGGCCCCAAGCCCTACAAGGCTCCTCCTGGCTTCAAGTCCGCAAAGCAGCAAGCCCCGCCATCCTCAACCTCTTCCTCTATCCTCTCCAACCTGAACGGAAAGAAAGTCATGCATATCACAGCTCCATCTTTCCTCCCATTGTCGAAGGTCAAGGAGATTTCCATGTCCAAGATCGCCAAGGGCCAGCCGATCCTCTCCTTCGACGGCGCAAACTACGGTATCCCGGCTGAATCGCTGCGCGAGGAAGTTCAGCAGGGAAAGTCTCTGCTTACCTTTGACCAGAAGACCCAGAAATACCGCAAACAAGCCGACAACATCCCCACTTACCACATCCAGGAATTGATGGGTGTACCAGAAGCCGATAAGGCAGCGGTGGAAGCACTCCGGGATACTGTCAAGCCCGCTCGACCCCAGCCGAAGCACTTGAAGATGCGTTTCCGGCCTCTCGGAAGCTTGCCTGCCCCGCCGGAGACTCTGGGCTCGGACTCAGAGTCCGAGGCTGAGCCCTCGTTCAAGGTTCCTTCTGGAGAGAAGGAGCGCAAGCGGAAGCATCACCACACCGATGGAGATGCTGCTCAGACGACTAGTTTGCCCAGCCGGAAGAAGTCAAGAAAGCACACAGAAAATGGGGAGGAAGAGCAGGGCCATAAGAAGTCGAAAAAGTCACACAAGGATGGCGAGGAGAAGAAGCGGAAAAAGACAAAGGCATGATTTGGTGTTAGGGTTTGTTTATATCCTGTTTAGCTAAAAGATATCTTCGTTTCTATGACATGCAGCACAACTTCAATGTACTATTTCAAATGCGATTACGATGGAATCTTGATCAAGACTAGTATTCAAAAAAGCACTGTAAGACCATATCCGCTCTAGCATTAAAATGTTTAATTCATCATAAGGTAGTACGTGTCAAGTTAGCGACATCCCAGGGTTGATATCTAATACACCGTTGGCATAATTCGATCAGAAAACCCTTATTTGGAATGATGCAGGTTGGTGTGGAAATTCTCATGCACGCTGACCAGCTGCAACTTCTTTCCATTTGCACCGATCACACCACCCTTTTCCTCGTCATCATCAGAGCTACGCTCAGCAGCCTCCCATTCGGTACCGGCAGCCTTCTCAAGATTCTTTCCACGAGTTTCTTTCACGAAGAACCAGCAGAAAACAGCAGCGACGAAGTCAAAGCCCATGAAGATCAGGAAGGTGTTTGCACCTACATTTTTGATCATGTAGGGACTGGCGAACGAGAAACAGAATGATGTCGCCCAGTGCGCCAGCATGCTGACAGCTAATCCCATGGCACGGATGCGAGTCGGGAAGATCTCTGGCACATAAGCCCATGGCATAGGGCCCCAAGAGCAGTTGTACACCTAAGTGTGATTTAGCAGAAGTCATAAGGGAAAATGGGGATATAGACTGACCATGATATTAAGGTACAGCATGGCAACCGTCGCCCTTCCAGCAGAGGTGACATTTCCATCAATGGTCGTGTGTGTTTTGTCAACAACCAACGACGTAATCAGCATGCAGGTGCCCATGAACACGGAACCGCCAACTAGAGACCCACGACGAGTCAGACGCTCTGAGAGGAAGAAAATGAAAAAAGAGCACGCAATAACTTTCATGGCACCGAACAAGGCAGTAAGTAGCATATCGGAATTGCCACCAGCAACAAGCTTGAAGTACTGCGGCGCAAAGACTGCGAGGGCACTGCTTCCTGTGGCATTCTGGAAGGTGAATAGCAGAGGCCCGACAAAGAAGCGCAGGCGGTTAGCAGGCTCAAGAAGCTCGCGGAAAGAGAAGCCTTCACGCTCAGCACGTTCCGCCTGCAGACCGAGCTGCGTTTCTGCGAACTCGTCACGAGTCTTCTGGTTATCACCACCACGGATCCACTCGATTGATTTCCAGGCCTCCTCGTTGCGATTTTGGGTTGCAAGCCAACGGATTGACTCCGGGAGCGTGAAAGATAGGATGAAAAGGGCACCTCCAGACACTAATTGGAGACCAACGGGGATCTGCCACTCGCGTGAGGTACCAGAAATTGAAGCACTCTGTTTCACACCCTGATCTGACCGTTAGTAATCCTTGCCTCATGGAAAGAGAGCCAAACTTACATAGTCAACCCAATATGCGAGAAAAACACCCCACGCATACATCCACTGGTAAAAAGAACCGCAACGACCACGAATCTCCTTGGGAGTCATCTCTGCCGAGTACATGGGAATCACCACACTCTGGGCACCCATCCCCAAACCAGCAATAACACGGCCCACATACCAGGCTGCCAGCGAGTGTGTGTTGATAACCTGGATAATGACGCCAAGGCAGAAAATTCCCGTGGCACCGATTATGGTCCACTTGCGTCCATACTTATTGGTGATTGGATAGACACAAGCTGCGGCAACGAAGGATCCTAGCTGCTCCAGGCCCACAGTAAGCGAGGAGACCTTAGATTCATGTGCGGAAGTGTAGCGGAAGTCGGACTCGAAAGACGCGAAAGTGAGGATACCGCCGGCAATACCAGCATCATAACCTGACAGGAAGGAAGAAATGCTGTGAATCGGTCAGCTCTCACGCCCCATCCAACTATGTTAAGTAAAGACAGAACTAACAAAACGATGCCAGCGAGGTGGTAAGCACGCCAAGTTCCCACACGGGTATTCAGCTCAGGGAAGGAAAAGAGCCCCATGATGATCGGGGACTTCCGAAAGCTGTGGTATAGAGTACAGAAAACTCCGATGTCGATCCTCAGCCAGGGCGACTCAAGCCGGCTACATATAAAAGATAATTTGGCTCGGACCGGGCCATGGTGAGTATGTACAGGGGTGCATTTGCGTGCTCTGCAATTACGCGATCTAAATGGAGGATAAGGTAGACATAGGCTCGTTCGCACGCACGAGCACGCCTTAGCGCTAAGTGATGATGTTATGGAGCCGACAGGCGAGTTAGTCTGCCGTACCGTATGGCTTGAATATGAACGGAGTGAAAAGGATTCAGACCGCGCGTTCGGGCATTTGACTCAATGCTATCAGTCACATCTTGGTGGCTGGTCGTGGCTTGATGCTGGTCGGTTGTCGGCTATAGAGTTGTGGTTTGGTAGTCTGGGGTCGGCTTGACGGAGAATTTATCATTTGAAAGTTATATGGGGTCATCAAGCCCAAATTTGGCTTGTCGTCTTTGTCTTGTGCTAAAAGGTTGTTTTGGTTGAGTCAAGGCAAGACGAGGCCATAGATTGAAGTGTTGTCAAGTTGACCAAGGCTTAGATCAGGGGATCCACGATGCTTAGCTCTTCCCCACATATTTCGAGTCCACATCCTCCACAATCTCCATCCACCCAACATCAGTCTTTCTACAGGTATGCACTGCGTACAGATACACCATGCTCAAAGATCTCTTTAACAAACTCAAATTGACTAGTTCTGTATATATGACTCTGCAGGGTGACATGATTATGAAAGCACCAAATCACCTGACACTGTCACATGCAAGGCCATCTGATTGCCTCATTTTGCTCCATTTGCTTCCTTTGCATCAGAAGATCATGGAGACACTTGCTTACATGCGCACAGATATACGTAGCTGAGTACAGGACAAGGAGACTAGACAAAGAATGTGATGACCTTTTAAGGTTAATCAAGAGTCATTTTATATGGAGATCTCAGAATAAAGTGGACCAGGCCTGAAACCCCAGACTAGAAATAATGGAAGATGTCTATGACAGGAAGCAATATTCTCTGAGCTTTGTTATCTTTTCTCTGTCCTTTCCACTTGATTGTTATACTCAGGCCCATCGAAGTAACTTGCACAAGTACCTTGGGTGTCTTGGGCATGTGGACCGGGAGGTCCGAGCTTCTTTGACTTATCGCTCCCGCTTATCGCCCCCGTTTGAGCCGTTCTGGACTAGAACCTCGTGCAATCCATCTCATTCTCTCCTCACATGCTGCTATGATAGTGTGGATAGCTCGTTGGGCAACTCTTCACCGAAGCCCACCTGACGTGTCCATCCCCCATCGTCCTATCAGGAGCTGTCACCCGTGATTCTGATTCCGACCTTGCAGTCCAACATCCCAACGTTCCCAAGCAGCTACCAACTTTCATCGATTATAACGCCATATCATCCGTTAAGATGGGGACTGTATTAGATGACGCCAAACGGCGTGGAGGTCACAGAATGAGTGCCAGTATGAAAGTCTCTTCGGTACAGCGGCCATTTCCCGATCGGCTTCCCGAACGTTTCAAGGACGACGCAGATGCCCAAGTGGATTTCACAGCTCCACCCCAGGGAATGGTCTCTCGAGATGGAAACATGCACTATATGCAACAGTCGTTATTTTCCATGATCGCCGCTGTGGGCTCTCGCTCCGACTTTCGGGCGCGGTTTGAAGATTCGAGCGACGACGAATCGGACGAGAAACGAAAAGAAAACCGGTCGGACCCTATAACTCGAGAATCCTCATCACATCACAATACTAGTGGGCAGTATGGATTAAATCCACGAGATGAAACGGAAGAACGAGGTCGTCGCCATCGCAAAACAATATCGGAGAATAAAGCGGTGCGCAAGCTACCTTCCCTAAGTTCAAAGGATGAGGAGAAGGAAATGTCAACCCCCAGCGGCTCAGTACTCACCCTACCTCTGAGGCGAGCTCGTAGTGCTACGCCACGAGCAGCCCCCGTTCTTTCACGGATGGTGCAGGCACAGAATCGATTCGACACGGCAACTGAGCCTGAAAATCCACCGTCGAGACCGGAAACCCCCAGTCAAGAGCGACCGCAAACTGCAGGCTCTGCCCTCTCCTCACGACTAATGGAGATGTTTGGTTTTGAAAGACCGGAAAAAGTCTTGGTCGAATATGCATGTGCATTGCTGCAAAGTATGCTTCTCCAAGGCTACATGTACGTCACAGAAGGACATATCTGCTTCTATGCATATTTGCCCAAAAAGTCCAGCGTCGCCATCAAATCAGGCTATGTTTCGAAGCGTGGACGGAAAAATCCGAAGTATAACCGGTACTGGTTTGTTCTGAGGGGTGATGTGCTGTCATACTATGCCGATCCCTCCAATCTGTACTTCCCCAGTGGCCATGTGGATCTTCGATATGGGATCTCCGCATCCCTTGCAGAGCCGAAAATCCAAGGCGCTGAAGTGAAGGACTTCCAAGTCAGCACGGACCAGCGAACAATTTACTTCCGTGCAGATAGTGCCACGAGCGCAAAAGAGTGGGTGAAGGCACTTCAGAAGGTTATCTTCAGGTCTCACAACGAGGGAGATAGCGTCAAAGTATCATTCCCCATCAAGAATGTGATTGACCTGGAAGAGAGCCCTATGGCGGAATTTGCTGAGACCTTCAAAATCCGAGTTGTGGACAGTAATGAGGATTTCGCCATTGATGAAGTAAGTTGTTTCCCCTAAAACCCTGAAGCCTTGGACATTGTCTATAAAATACTGACTTCATCCCCTAGTACTTTTTCTCTTTCTTCAACTCAGGCCAGGAGGCCTTGGATTATTTAAAGAGTCTAGTGGGCTCATCTCCTGCAAGGGATCTGTCAGAAGATTCGCGAGATGTTAAATCTGAGAAAATCCAGCCTGATGCAACTGTCTCGGATCTCAGGAGATCGTCGGATAGCCAGATCCCGAAGCAAGATCAGACATCGCGCGAGCGGAGTACAAGTATCGCCGATTCATTTGCCCATTCTGCGGACCAGGGGACAGATTCGTCGCATGTCGTACATTCTATGACCGAAACAACTGAATCAGCAAGTCAAATTCTCAACCGGAGTGATGTTTTCCAATCACCAACCATGCGGTCCCTACCAAGACGCTCATCTGATGCTGGGGATATTGCCCAGCGGCGATCTGATGATACGGCTCGCTCAACATCTGCTCGGTTAGGTTCGGCGACACGCCGAGATATGACCAACGCTCCAAATCAGAGGTTGACACAGCGCCCACCAGCAAACGTTCCACTGAACGATCTTGTCAAGGCTGGATCGTACCCCCTCCAACGCGCTGCTGGATTTGCGGAATATCTGAAAAGCAGATCCCGGCAGATGAGTAGCTTGCTGGCAACTGAATCCATGGGCTACATCGAAAAGGTATCTGGCATGTGGATTGGTGGACAGAGGCATTATGGCGAGACTGAAGGCGTGATACCAAGGGATCAAACGATGGACCCCAAAGAGGAGGAAACAGATGCTAACCATGGTGACCGGTTCCGTGCTCATTTCGCTCTCCCATCGACCGAGAGACTGCAAGCAACATATTATGCTTATCTACATCGAATGCTACCCCTCTACGGCAAGATTTATGTCAGTGAGAGGAAACTCTGCTTTCGCAGTTTGATCCCTGGCACTCGCACCAAAATGATCTTGCCTCTGAAGGACATTGAGAACGTGGAGAAAGAGCACGGTTTTCGATTTGGCTACCACGGACTAGTTGTCATCATTCGTGGCCATGAAGAGCTCTTCTTTGAATTCAATGCCTCTGATGGGAGAGATGACTGTGCAGTCACACTCCATCAGAACCTGGAGTCGGTCAAATTCCTGATGGAGTCAGGCCTATTGGCAGAGGAGGAGCGTGAGGAAGTCGAGGCAGCGAAGACTGAACATCAAATGCTTCAAGAGGCTCGACTTGACAACCCTGAGGAGCATGAAGTGCATCCAATGCTCCATGAGGGCTCGTCTGAAATTCATCCGTTCTTCGATGACCCCCGTGCTTCCATCATCAACTTCAAGCCCCCTCAGCCCCTGAAGATTACCTGCCTGACTATCGGATCCCGGGGTGATGTACAGCCCTACATTGCTTTGTGTAAGGGGCTTATTGCTGAGGGCCACAAGCCAAAGATAGCCACCCATGCTGAATTTGAGCCTTGGATTCGGAAGCACGGCATTGACTTTGCGCCCGTTGATGGTGATCCTGCAGAACTGATGCGGATTTGCGTGGAGAACGGCATGTTCACTTACTCCTTCCTCCGAGAGGCCTCTTCGAAATTCAGAGGCTGGATTGACGATCTATTATCGTCTGCTTGGTCCAGCTGCCAAGGTAGTGATCTTCTCATCGAATCGCCGAGTGCAATGGCTGGAATCCATATCGCGGAAGCTCTTCGAATTCCATATTTCCGTGGGTTCACCATGCCTTGGTCAAGAACTCGAGCATATCCACATGCATTTGCTGTACCCGAGAATCGCATGGGTGGCTACTACAACCATCTCACATACGTGATGTTTGATAATATATTCTGGAAGGCAATCGCCGGCCAGGTCAACCGCTGGCGCAACAAGGAGCTGGGGCTTAAAGCCACTAATTTGGACAGGATGCAACAGAACAAAGTTCCATTCCTGTACAACTTTTCGCCTTCGGTGGTGCCACCGCCTCTTGATTTTCCAGATTGGATTCGAATCACGGGCTACTGGTTCCTAAGTGAGGGATCAGATTGGACTCCTCCGGCAGAGCTTTCGGAGTTCATCAATCGTGCCCGTGCCGACGGCAAGAAGCTTGTGTACATTGGATTTGGATCGATTGTGGTCTCAGACCCTGCTGCTTTGACCCGGACTGTCATCGAGTCAGTTCAGAAAGCAGGTGTGAGGTGTATTCTTTCAAAAGGATGGTCAGATCGACTAGGTGACCCCTCTAGTGCTAAGGTTGAGATTCCACTCCCTTCAGACATCCTACAGATTCAATCTGCGCCTCACGATTGGCTCTTTTCGCAGATTGATGCTGCGGCCCACCACGGTGGTGCAGGAACCACTGGCGCGAGTCTTCGTGCAGGTGTACCAACCATCATTAAACCATTCTTTGGTGACCAATTTTTCTTCGGTTCCCGAGTTGAGGACCTCGGGGTGGGAATTTGCATGAAGAAGCTCAACGTCAGTGTCTTCTCACGAGCAATCTGGGAGGCGACACATAGTGAGCGAATGGTTGTCAAGGCTCGTAATTTGGGCATACAGATCCGTAGTGTGAGTTACATTCCATTTTCTTCAACAGTCCATATCGCTGACCATTTTAATCTGACAGGAAGACGGAGTGGCCACTGCTATCCAGTCTCTCTACCGCGACCTCGAATACGCCAAGACCCTTGCACGGCAACGCTCCAATGCCTCAGCTACCCCATTTTCACCAACTCCGTCCGCCAAAGCCTCTCCAGATCATGATGATGACATAGACGACATCGAGGAGTGGACATTTATCGGTGACGACACTGACATGGACCTCACAAAACGAGTACGTGAGCGAGCTGCATCAGCTGTTTCGGATGTCGATAAGATGGCCTCCAGCATGTTTCTCCCCACTTGATCATCTGCATTTTGGCCGAACAATCCCCATATAATTCACTCTTATTCCCCTTACACCTAATGGAGGCTTTTACTCGTGGAAACCTCCCTCCTGCTTTGGCTGATTCTCATGTCTTAATGATTTGATGTTGTGAGATACGATTTACGATTGCATTTCGCTGTTTCGTTGGGAGTTCTGGATTTCAGACAGCGTTCTTTTCTTTTTGCTGGGTTCATTTGAATTGGTACACCTGTTTCCTAGTATTTTTCCTACTAGACGGTATTCTATTCAGCGATAATTCTGATATAGAACGCATTTGACGCACATAAATTTTGGTCTCTCACCTATACGGGTGTTTGGGAGTTGGAATCTAGAATGGGGTTGATGACTCAGCGACTCTTTGGCCCCGGGCTAGTTGACTTAGTTACAAGACTGCCATCTGACTTGATCACAAGCATATCCACCTTGGCATCCACTCTCACATCATGGTGGATTCTATGGAATCTGCAAGTTCCGAGTCTCGAGTGCGCAAGTTTACCAAATCCTGCTCTCGGTGCAGAGCATCAAAGCTCAAATGCGACAGGAAAGAACCATGTGTCTGTGATGGCGCTCTCTGAACTATGACTGGCACTGATTCTTATCAGATCGAATGCACGAAACGTGATATTGGCCATCTGTGTACTAAAGATGAGCGTCATCCAAGAGCAAAAAGGGCGAGAATGGGCTCAAGTCATGAAGAGTATGATGGGTCCAGCTGGTGGCAATTTTACACTGTTGACTCGTATCAGGACTCGATCAAAATCCCCCATGTCAGATGCGATAGTTGCAGACGAAACTGCACAGATTTTGGAGGATTTCGTCGAGGGCTCATCTCGGACCAATATGTTGTCTTCCTCTGGATCAACCTCATCTACACCGGCTCCCGATTACCCTAACTTTTACTGGGAGACTGCAGAGTCTGGGATGCAAAATGAAAGATTTTCGTTGATAGAAGAGATCACTAATGCATTCCCGGACTCGGAAATGGCTCATCATCTCTATGGGATTTTTGTCACTCGCTGTCAGGGCCCTTTGGGTAATATCTTTCACACGCCCACATTCCTGAAGCATGCTGGCAGAATTTGTGAAAGTATTCACTCTGCATCGTTCGATTTAAACATCGTAGCCAGTTCTTTCTCAATGGAAAGTCTGGCTTGCTTTCTCATGGCGGTGTGTGATGTCAATCTCCTCTACAGGTGATTCATACTGATTCATGACAGCTTGTGCTCGGTCTCGCTTTTCATCCCAAACCAAATATCCTCGGTTGGTCCTCCACAGGTATGAGCGAGCGTGTAGAGGTTCTTCGGTCCTCAAGTCTCTATTTGTCGACATGGAGAACACTTGCATTGCGTTGTCTGCGAGGGCGAATTGGAGTATTTTGTGCCTCGATGGCTAGCTTACAAGCAGCCCTCATGCTTCTACTAGATGGGCAAAATGATAGTTTGGAGCTTGACTCTCTTCTGGTCACTGCAATTTCGGGTGCTCAGAAGTTACACTTGCATCGGTTGGGAGACGTGAAACTGGATCCATTAAAGACCTCTCCAGGTGATGTTGATATGCCTTCGCACATACGAACAGAACTCGGCATCCGCATCTGGTGAGTGACACTGCATTTCACTGTGAACAATCACTGACAGATATAAGGTGGGCCTTCGTACTGCGAGATTGGTGCCGGGGACACGTGCTGGGATACTATACTATCCACCCGTCGCAGTTTAGCACCCGCAAACCCCTGCATATTAATGACGAGGACCTTCGCCCAGAGGAATCCGAGAATCACGGATCCATTACCGAACGACCTCGATCAGAATTCACTATGCTCTCTTATACGATATATGCCATCGAAATCGCTGGTTTGGTACGAGAGTCCGTTGACCTTCGCAATCCTTCGTCTCAAGCACCGCAGGAGAAGACCGAGGCTACTAAATTGATGAATGAGCTCAACAAGAAATACGAAAAGCTTCTGATTGCACTACCATCTCACTTTAGACCCGGAAGCACAGTTGGCCTCACGTCAACAGGTCCCTTGGCAGCGGTACCAGTGCAGCAATGGATGTTACAGCAACAACTCTGGAGTTTATTTCTTCGGCTTTACCGGGGGAAAATGTCTAGCACAAGTCGTGCTACTTGTCAAATCCTCGCACAGAATATCATTAGCACCAGCACCCAAATCCAGGCACGGTGCTCTGTCTGTGGCACCTTGTCGATAAACGACATTCAACTTTTCAATGCTGCTGCTGCGCTTCTCATTAATCTGCTCTACACCAAGTCTGAAAATCCAGATGGGTTAGAGGGTGATCTGAGTCGGATAATGATCAAAGACAAGATCAACGAGGCCATTGAAATACTGAAACTGAGATCTGATCCCGGAAAATCCCAAACTCTGACACCACGAAACATCTATGTTTTAGAATCCTTGATGAACTTTGTCGAGGGTGTCAGTAGTCCTGAAGATAGGCATTGGGAAACGAAGGAGCTCATCAAAGACAAGAAAACACATGTGATTCGTCTTCTATCTACTTACCTGGAGGGCAACAAGTCAACCTACCCAGAGCATGATTCGGACTTCGCCAGCTCTACCAACACCTTTATGTCTCTTTCAAATACGCCAGCTGATATTTTTGGTGACTTGGATGTCCTTCCCATGCTCTCCGATGAGACTGACTACGATTTATGGCAGTTTTTGGATTTTACTCCCGATTTACAATCACCAGTTGTCCAATAAATATACATGTGTCAGCGATCATCAAACAAAGGGATCATTGGAAGGATCCTCATGCCACTCATACTCCAACCGCCACGAAATCGAACGGGCAAACTCCAGAGCCTTCCCATGATCAAAACCCGGGATCACAGTCTTCTCCCCGGTCACATCAATTTCTTGTCCTTGTGCCTCTCGATTTTCAGGCGCAACGTAAGTAATAGCCATAAAAGCCAACGCTGCATCCAGACCCGCCGTAATGCCCGACGACATCAGGAATTTTCCATCCTGTACCCAGCGGGCCTGTTTCTGCCACTTTACCTTTGGCCCTGGAATACACATTCAGCAATTCCCACATGAATATCTTATATACGAGGGGGGAAGCAGAGAGAAAACAAGAGAGTGGAAGAAGATGATAAGACTTACATTTAGGCGTCATCTCATCAAACAACCTCTTATTAGTCGTAGACGACCTCCTATCCAACCTCCCGGTAGCAGCAAGTATCAAAGACCCCGTACAAACCGTAAACACATTCGGGGCCCGATCAGACAACAACCCAATCTGCTCCAGCAAAATAGGGTCCCAGACCAGTGGTTGAAATCCCGTGCCCCCAGGTATGAAGAGGGTATCGAATGGTTCTCTGCTGGCGAGGACCTCGGCAATAGATAGATTAGGGAGAGTCCCGATTCCGTTTTTCAAAGAGCTTTCGAGGCCATGAGGAGCGGGGAGGTTGTGAACGTTCACTAGCTTCAAGGTGTAGTAGTCTGAGCGAGGGACGATGGCTCCTAGAGCGCCGAAGAGGTCTAGGGCTTCGAAGTCGTGGAAGACTAGGGCTAGGATTCGGTGTTTGAGAGGCATTTTGGACCACGAATTGGTTGAGGATTGGAGATGAATTGATCTTGGGGTTCGCAGTGGCTTTTATAGTTTATATCTGCAGTCAGGCGTCCCTTGGAGGGTTTGCTTCTGTGGATTTATAAGCGTAGATGGTGCGCCTGAACCATCGGGACAAAGGGCACGCGCACGTGTGTTGGACTTGTCTAAGACTCATGTACCATTCATCAGGAACCACAACACTTGATCCTCATCGCATTTATATTCACTTCGTTCCACATTACTCTCACGTTGCCTTCCATGTTACCTATCAATCAGTATAACTCCAGCACAGGGCTGAAACCATGTACCTTTCAATGAGGTGAAGTGGACCGCGTTTGAGTACAGGTGGTTGTTGTCACAGGAAGGACAGGAACGAACGTTTAGTTCACGGAAATGAAGGAGAGGCTCGCGACAATGAAGGAGAGAAGATCGAAAAGACCTGGAGCATATGACACCAGAAGAGGTAGATTGAATCGTGGCTCAGCTTAAAGTCAGGGAGATAGAGCCCTCCCCATTGACGACCAGTACCACTGGAAGGTCTCCTACAATCTAGCCTGAAGTCCGAGCACGCACATAGAGGCGAGAGGTATTGATGTCATTTTATTGCATAGATATACGAGGAAGCATAGATCAACCAGGCCGAGACTTCTCTGTATCATCTTTCCCATCACCCTTCTCTTTCCGCCGTTGCACCACATCCCAGTTGTATACACGAGCCGTAGCAACCTCCAGCGTCTAAAAACAGTCAGTCGGATACTCCCTTACAAACTCCTAGATAACATACCGTAATCTGCTCGCGCAAGAACTCCAGGTCCTCTTCACAATTAGCCAAACTCGACTCGGCCGCCGAAAGCTTCTCCTTCAACATAGCCTCTGCCTCCTCAAGCGGGTACGCCAACATGACATTAGCACCCAGCCAAAGGTACACCTCCTCAGTATCAGCGGGGGAGATAGAAGCACGAGCGTAGAGGGTATCATTGAGTTCGAAGTTGGTCTCGAGTTCGGAGTCGGGGTTGGCCTAGAACGAATCAACATTAGCTCCAGATAGCACAGCATGGGATCAGATCGATCCTACCTCCTTGCGCAGCTTCAAGAACTGCACCATCTCCAATGTCTTCTTGATATCCGGGATCTTATCGCGCAGTCCCTGCC
The DNA here is from genome assembly GCF_028827895.1 of Penicillium longicatenatum. NCBI lineage: Eukaryota > Fungi > Ascomycota > Eurotiomycetes > Eurotiales > Aspergillaceae > Penicillium > Penicillium longicatenatum. Next base: position 1,791,277 of record NW_026643117.1, on the reverse strand, counting down.
CGCGGCGCTGGCTGTTCACTTCCATGAACTGGTACTTGGAGATCATCTCCTGGAACCGGCGAAGGGTTGGCTCGACGTCATCGCGCGAGGAGACATAGTCGGCCACATTGTCGACGAAGGGAGCGACGGGAATTCCCCGCGCGTTGGTTTGTGTTGTGACCGGGCTGCGATGGAGGGGTTAGGAGATTTTGACGGGAGCGCACAGAAAAACATTGGGAAGGGAAAGATGAACTGAAAGTTCAATGGAGAGAATCAGAGAGAAAAACATTATACTTACGCCTTGGATTTGGAGTCTGCCATGGCTGGAGGTGGTTACGTGCAAAGACAGCAAAGTGGGGAGAGCTTGATTCTCTTTCTGCCCGCGACTTTCTTTCCGCTCGTGTCTCCGCTACTCGTCATCGCATACACTTGACTAACACCACCACGCAACTCCGATGGTCCTCTTAATGGCGACGGAGCGCATCCGTGCGGCCCTGGAGGCCGTTCCAATTCCTCGTCGTGAGGAACTCGATCTTCCTTCCCCGTTAGATCTTCACGGACCGATTGCACACAGCCAGCTCCTGCGCCTATCTAAACACCTCCAGAATGACGCCGAATACAACACCGCAGAGCGCAGGATATCAATGAGCCCTACGATTCTCAGCGCCCTCCTGCGCGGTACAAAAGTATACGTACCACCACCGCCGAAGAAACCGGAGCCTGTACGTGCATCCCAATCAACACCTCACCGGCTCAAGACCCATTAAACATCTACTAACACTGAATGACCCAGAGTCCCGAATATCTCGCTTCAAAAGCCCGCCTCCAGGCCCTAGCCGAAAGACAAGCCTATGAACGCCTTTTAAACCCAACCTACACCCCAAATGCAGACCACGCAGATCCACACGCCACGAACCCCGATGGAACCCCATACAGCGAAGACACACTCACCCCGTCACTGGTCCTGAACATCTTCCTCTCAACGCTTATCACCGGGTTCGCTGTATATTGGGGTCTAACCAGCTTTGGCATGCCACGTATCCTGGCCTCGATATTCTCGGCGATGATAGGTCCAGCTCGAGATGGGGAGGCTCGAGATGCTGTTGGTGCATCTGAGGCTGTACGGGTTCTTCTTTCGTTCTTTGCGGCGCTATCTGTTGCCATTGCAGAGTCGGTTCTGTATGCCGTTTATCTTGGGAAGGTTGTTGAGGCTAGGAATAAGGAGAGGAAGTTGAAAGAGAAAAAGGTTGTGATTGGGCCTGTTGAGGAGAGTAATAAGGGAGTCCTTGTCGGTGAAGGGGAGAAGGAGGAAATTTGGGGCAAGGGGGTTAATGGGGGTGTCAGGAGGAGGATGAGGGAGAAATGGGAGAAAGAGCAAGATCATCAGGAATGATCCAATGGGCATTGTATCGAATCTTCGTTTAACTGTACGATATGTAATTTATACCCTTCAGTCGTGGATTGAATCAGAAATACTTTTCATTCGTATTCTATAAAGCTACAACGCGCTGTCATTACTCTAACGGGTATGGATGCTGTTCATCATTAGTGCTCGTCACAGCGCGAGACCGAGGCCGAGATGCATGGGAAAAGAAAGGCCGAGGCTGCCAAAAAGTCAACTTGTCCCAAATGGAGACAAAAGAAATGCAAAATGGAAGGAAAAAAAAACACAAAAGGGTATCAAACCCGCTTCTCAAGAAGCAGCTTTCCAGAGGGGAGCTTCGAGCCGAAGTTATCCTCACGGCTGAAGATACGCTCGCCACGGAGCCAGGTCTCGCGGACCATACCGCGCAAAGTGCGGCCCTGGTAGGGAGAGCACTTGTTACGGAAGAGCATTGTGCTAGGCTCGACTGTCCACTCAGCAGAGTCATCGAAGACACAGATGTCAGCGTCAAAGCCAGGACGCAGGTCACCCTTGCGAGTCTCCAGACCGACTTGAGCGGCGGTGTTGGCGCAGCAAAGGCGAACGACGTCTTGCAATGCGTTTCTGGTGTTCACGTCATCAGGAGAGGGAGTCAGACCCTTGCGGCGACTAAGCTCTGTCCAGAGAATGGGCAGACCCAGACCAACGGAGGAGATACCACCCCATGCGGAGAAGAAGTCGCCCTTCTCTTCCTTGCCCTCGATGGCGCCGGGGACGTGGGAGGGAAGCTGCTTCAGATCAGGAGTGCAGGGAGAGTGGTCTGACACGACAGTCTTGATGACACCGTCACCGGCATGCTTCTCAAGCTCGTCCCAAAGACCATCCTGGTTCAGTTGGGAGCGGATAGGGGGGCAGCATTTGTGGCGAGTGTCACCGTCACGCACCTCCTCGGCGGCCAGTGAGAGGTAGTGAAAGCAGGTCTCAGCGGTGATCTTCACACCACGAGCACGAGCTTCCCGCAGAATGGGAATCGCTTCCATGGCAGAAAGGTGAACAATGTGCAATTGAAGATTAGGGGCAAGGTGGGCCAAAGACAGAATACTCTCAACGGCGCAAGTCTCAAACTCGGAAGGACGGGAGGCCAAGAAAGTTGAGTAAGCCTCCAGGGGGCCAGCTGGGGCAGCTGGAGGATCGGAAGATTGGACCTCATCACCGACGGACTTGGTGATGGGTGGGACCATCTCAGCGTGGAACATGAGCGTTGTGGGTGCATCTGCCAGCTCAATCATTGCTTTCTTGATATCTTCTTGGGTCACAGCAGGGAACTCGTCCACCTATTGGAATGGTTAGGTATTGCGACACAGCGAGCAAGATATGATCACTTACACCACTGTCGATCAGGAAACCCTTGAAACCACGGACACCCTCGTTCACGAGACCCTGGAGTTCACCAGCATTTCCGGGAATAATACCACCATAGAAACCGACATCAACCCAGCACTTACCCTGGGCAGCCTTAAGCTTCTCCTTCAAGCCCGCCACGGTAGTAGTAGGAGGGATAGCATTCAAAGGCATGTCAATAACAGTAGTCACACCACCGAAGGCCGCAGCCTGAGTACCGGTGTAGAAACCCTCCCATTCAGTACGGCCAGGCTCGTTCAGGTGAACATGAGCATCGACCAGTCCGGGCAACAGCACATAAGGCGAGTAGTCGGTGTAAGGAGTGCCTTCGGGGAATTCCGATGCAGGAATCACGGAATCGAAGACGGCGGTAATCTTGCCCGTCGTTTGAGAGATGACGATAGTCGCAGAGGTCAAACGACCGGAGATGACGGCGCGCGATGAAGCCACCACGGCAATAGAGGGAATGTTAGTCGCCATGTTTGCTTTTCAAATATCCCCAGACTTTCAGTTGGTAGTGGCGGAAATAGATTAAGGTGGGGGGAAAGTATATAAAGGAAGGCCGAGTAGATAAGGGGACCAATAGGAACGATCGGATAATGAGAGATGATATGATAGAGGGGCCCAAAAGCAAAAACGGTCTTATCTCGCGAGAAGAAGAAAGTCCAAAGATAAGGGCATGGCGGAGATATAAATACCAGGGCCACCCCTACACTGTAAAGACTTTGCGGGATCCGACCCACAGGGAAAATTCAAGCGGGTAGAAGGCAATACCCACCTGGGGAGTCCCACCCGGTACATGAAGCCATTACTCGATAGTAAATGCATGGCTAATCGGCCCTGCGGGCGGACCAGTCAGCGCTGTCCCAACAGATGCAGGATTTGCGGCCTCAAGATCCTGGCGAATACCCTCACATTCACCCTGGCAGGCCAAATGAGGGGTCCTCTGGGGATGACACTTTACCCCTGTTGAAGATCCCAGACGGTTATCGCCATATTGCGCGGGTTGACATGAACCACGGTTCACATGAACATAAAATTCTGAATGAAGGCGAACAATGGATGAGCGAATCAGCGATGGATCATAGCCGATAAAGGGCCATCGGGCACCTCCGAAGGGCTCGGGCATCGCCTTATCGGAAAACCGACTTTATCAGCCGTTACTCGATCAAAACTGTCTCCGACTTGCTCCGCTGCATTTCTTTTACTCGATCAAAACCTCGAAATATCCCATTTCCGGTCTGGACCTGTCCTTTCGCCGAAAGCGCTGAGCCTGTGACTGTGCTCTCGGTCCCCTTGGGCTTTTGCGGCGGATTCCGATAAAAGAGGGGCTGCATTTTCATCGAGTAAACCCCCACTGGCGATTCCAGAATGCTTCAGAATGCAGAGAATTCCGTGATTTCATTTGATCGGCGAGAATGGAGATCATTTGAAAATGATGAAAGAAGAAGGAAGAGGAAAGGGGAAGATTGCGGGGTTAAGTGTGACTGAATCAAGATCAGATGTCATGGCGCCATTTCCCGCCAACTGTAGGCCACGCAACCTTTCACAAAGCAACGGCGCTCAGAGATGATTAATTCGCAAGGGAATTGACTAATTTTACAGATATACCGACAGGACTCTGGTGAAAACACCATTCCATATTCAGTCAACTAACTATTGGGCTTGCAAGCATAAAAACTGCGGATGGCCTATATTCACTTGTCTAGCGATGGAAAATTTAAACTACTTCAAGATCATGTTCACTTGCTTTGGCAGTACTTCTCTGATCTGGTAATAAAGCGCCTGTAACAAGATTCAAAAAAGAGGTCATGGAGATTATCATTCTGTGGGCCACTGGAAAAAATGCAGCATCGCACCAGACTCAGACCGCTGGACCAGTAACCTTCAGCTCATCTACAATTTGGGTGATCTCGACCACAGGGTCCTCCTTCTCGATGCTGTCTGACTTGATACTGTCAGATTCGGGCGCTTTATCCGTAACCTTCAGTTCGTACTCCCCGAGATTGACAACTTCGTTTTGCATCGCCTCCGCAGCAGCCTTCAGTTCCTGCTGACACTGGATATTCGCGGCCTTGCCTTCTTCGTCTCTGTTCTTGCCAGCGTCCTTTTTGGCCTCTTTTCCACTCTCCACCTGTTCATCCAACGCACGGCACATCTCCTCATCCATATCTTCAGCACGCAGCATGACATGCTCCGAATAGTCCGGATTCTTGGCTAGCATATCAAGCCACTTAAGCATGTCTCTCCATGAGGCAGGAATAATGCACTCGATGTTCAGACCTTCGCCTGAGGAGTAGCAGTTACAGCCATACAGCCGGTAGCCAGCCATACGACTCCCGAGAGGAGTAGAGGAAAGGAGATATGCGCGGCACCGTGAGGCCAGGAATGAAGTAAAAGACGAGGGATCCGTAAAAGTTCCCATGTCGATGTCAGTACTAGTTGTCTGCTGTGGGTCTCCGAGACAGATGCCGGAGATATAAGGTTTCCAGACGTGCCCTGTAAAGTTTAGTGGATAGGTACTATATTTTAGGAAAGAGATACTCACAGTCTTTCTGCAGGTATCTGATAGCTCCCAGACCACCCTCAGACATGCCGATGATATCGATGCGAGTGTCCTTTCCCACAGCTGGCCACAAGACCTTCTCGAAGACATACTGGACATGCTCTTGCCAATCACCGTTACTGGGGATCTTATTCCGCCAGCTCATGGTGGCCTGGCCCCAGTTCGCATATGGACGAGGAGTTGCAAGCCAGGTCTGCTGGCTTATAGCACGCTGCGAAGCACAGTGCCAAGTCAACTGTCCAGTGTTGGCAATAACGAGGCCAAAGTCCTTTTTCTTGTCGTCACCGAGCACAGCTTTGGTGAAATCAATTGCTGACCCAAAGTTAATGCCCTCGTGAATGGACCGGTAAGCCCACACACCGAGGTCTTGGACAGGTTCGCCGACGACAACAAGGATGCGGGACTTTTGGGCAAGATTCGGCGTTGTGAGGATTGGGACGTGACTTTCAAGTTCATCTCTGCCAAGGGGGAGACGGAGGATTTCCAAGCCAGCATTCTTCAGGCGATCGACGATGGTTTTCCGGATACAGTCTGGGATTCTTATCAGCTAGCCTTGATCAAATTGGAGATCTATAGATATTCACCATTGAGGGATTCGCGGAACCTGACGTTGAAACGGTCGTTGCGGTTGACCTTGTATTTGTAACCTTCTTCTGGGTTGGCGATCTGCCGAATCTGGTCATTGTCGTTGATGTGGAATCTGGGATGCGTTTGTGAGTTGTGATGATAACTAGGAGTCATTGGAGATACACACCCCAGTCCCTTGAGATCCGCAGGGAAGTCGGGGTCCGCAGGCAGATCTTTGTTCTGCCAGACGTACATTTTGATCGACGATCTGTGATGAGATGAGGTGAGTTGTAGAGAACAAGGTCAGAGGTGTGTGTAGATGGAAGAGGAGATGATCGATTGTCAGAGATGAAAGAGAAAGCAAATGTCGTTTTGCCTTTTAATAACGAAAAAGTCAAGTACGTGTCGAGCTGCACAATGGGCTTACGGAGAGAAGCGCCTTGATGTGAATGGTGAAGGCAAATGTAGTAAGGACATGGTGAATAGTGAGGGTGGATAGAGAGAATGCAAAATGATATGGTATATGCATACTATACAAGCTTCAATTGAAGACAGAAAACGCCGCCAAAGCCCAGAACGTTCATTTGAATCCAGTAATAATACATCCCCATTACCAACTGGCCTTCTTCACACCAGGAAGCTCACCAGAAAGAGCCTGCATACGGAATTGGTACTACAGAAACAGTCAGACTAGCACTTCACTAAAATCATAAGAACAACTCACCCGGTTGATTCTGAAGGCCCGGAACACACTGCGAGCAGTACCAGATGCCACACAACGGTTCTTAATCTGTGTCGGCCGGGTATAGGCGTGCATCTGCGACAACTGGAGCTGAGCCTGGGCACGGGTACGGCCGGGGAGTGAGGTGTTGCGGATCATGTAACGGAGCGCTTGGCTATTATCCAAGAAAATGTCAGATTGAAGTCTTAGCAATTGGACTTCCAGCCATTTTTCTCGTGGCTGTAGGTATAGGCCTCCGGACAGAGTTTCTTACCGTTCGGGCTCGGTCTGCTCGAAGGCCATGCGCTTGTTGTTGTCACGGATCAGGCGGGTGTTGACAAACCCAGAGAGGTTGAGCCTCTTGGGGTGGAATAGGGAGGCAGCTGGCTTCGACATGATGTGTGTTTTGAGCAATGGTGGAGGAGCTGGGGGAGAAAGAAAGTCGCGATGTTCTTTCCAGGCGGAGTTGGCGAAAACTCCCAATTGGGTTTAGCGTGGACCCCGAGATTCCCACCAAATGGTGAACTTGTACTCCGTATCAGACTCAGTATGAAACCACGAATCTAGAGCTGATCATTTTGTGTTGTCAAATAATCCATTAAGAGTGTATATATTGCTACAGTAATACCTGAATGATGGGTGTGCACTGTCCTGGTTTAGAGTGCACTAGTCACCGTGTGGACCTACTGTACGGCTACAACGACTCGAGGTCACCTTAGAGAGCCTATTACCTCCGAATGGCCCGGTCTAGAACTACAGATTGAGGCAACTGGATTCTTCATATATGGAGAATATCGAGCAACCATTTCGGCGGCAGCAGACAAACAAGAATCGCAATCAGTAGTGGTACAGTTTGTGAATTGATCCAAGTCACCCTGTAGGGTATATTCTATATGCTTGGACAGAGGGCAAACTGCCCGCGAACAGAAACACAAATTTGCGGGTCGAAACCGAAGACCAACAGCGTTTCGTTCACACCTCCGCGGCCAACTGCTCGACCCGCTCCTGCTTCACACCACGCCCGGTGGCTTCACAGCTCATCGTCCAGAGCTAATTTAGTGGGCAGGTTTGCCGGCGTTGGGGTTGCGGGGGTCGTTCTTGAACTCGGCAGCTAGAAAGAGTCGATGGTTAGTCGGGTGTTCTAGATGTGGTATATCGACCAGGGATCGGGCGGCGCGCCGCACGAAATCCATTACGGGGCCATGTCGGTACAAGTCGAACTGATCTGAAGTTTCACGAAACGCTGGGGAACTCACTGTTGGAGAGAGCGTTCTGCAGAGAGTTGACACCGTAGAGCACAATGAGACCTGGAAAGGAGACCTGTTAGAACACAATTCCGTGGCGGGGGCTCGGTCGGGACCGCGATTGGAAAGTGGGATCGGAGAGCGTTTTGTTTTCGAACGACCAGAGTGGATTAAGGGATTTGATAGAGCGTACCGGCAGCGAAGAAGGGGGTCATAGGCTTGGCTGTGAGGCAATGCGTTAGTCTTGAGCGCCCGCTGCGGAAACTCGGCGACGAGTCTTCAAATTCAGAATGGCATACCGAGAGCGCCGGGGAACTTCTTTCCGAGGAGAGACATGGTGTAGATGGTGCGAAGATAAGGAATCGGAGTTCGCGGGGGTTGTGATGCAGGAGGAAGAGGAGATGTGAAGTTGGAGTTTGCCCGGTCCGACACGCCTTGCCGCTTTAGGCTTGGCGTGGCCGCTTTACCCGATCGGTCCCGACTTGTTTACTTGATATAACATTTGCATCTCCCCTCAACTGAACAACTCTACCGAAGCTCCTCAAAGACTCCTCGTTCCTTTCGTCGACATGGCGTCTTCATTGGCCTCCTCTGTGTCATCCCTCCAATCTTCACTACAGCTTTTGGACAACTCCATCACCATCCTGGACGAAGGTGTCAACGATTTCCCCCGCTTGTGCAAAGTCCTTCAAACAACACGAGTATGTACTTAACCCACCACCAAGCTAGCGCAACTCTAATTAATTTTCTCAATATAGCACTTTGAGCTCCTGCCAGAGCCAACTCTGCGAGAAGCGCAGCAATCTCTTCTAGATGAAATCACACCCAGCATCGCCCACCTCCTCTCCCTCGCCTCAAACCACGTCGAGAAGCTAGCTCGCCGCGAGCAAGGCCTGAAAGCCAAGTGTGACCTCCAAGAAGGACGTCTCTCCTCGAACCCGGAGAACCGTACTTCTGCAACTCGAGCCACGTCCCAGAGCAGCGCGGCGATGCGGGGTCGAATGGCAAGCTCGACAGGAAATGCGGCATCCAAGGCGGCCGAGCTAAGGCGGCTGGTCCAGAAAAAGGAGCGACTCAAGTATGTTGTCGACCGATTAGAGTTGCAGAGTACCCAACGACAGAGGCAGCTGAGGAAGAGTATGGCTGCCCAGTGAACCTGAACTCTGGCACGATGATCAAATTTTATGAGTCGATGCTGGATTGACTTGACTGCCTATCAGTCAAGCGGCTATTAGTTGAGATGGCAACACCCGATGCGTTGCCAATGAAGCATCAGTAGGTATGGAGCGTTAGCTTTACACTACCGCGCCACGCCTCGACTACAGTTGGCCAACTCACCCGCGCTGAGTTGGCACGACACTGGAGAATGTCAGAAGCACATCAGATCCTGGTGAACAAGGCATGGGCTCACTCCTACCATCCATCGAGCAAACCCTAGATTTATTCTAATGTCAATATGGTGCATAGCCCTCACTTTCCAGACATGGAGGCACGGTGGATCAATGGCAAGACATTCACCATTGGATTCCTTTGGCAAAATCTCAAGCAGGGAGGAACCTATGAGAGGCTTGCTGAAATTTGGGGCACCTCAAAATAATTTTATGTGTTATGATTTCACGGTAACCAAGTCATTGTTGTGTCAGAAAAGCCTTCAATGGAACTCGATAAAGAAATGTCTTTGTGCCTTTGTGACTATATCCATCACTCAATTTAATTCAAGAGAATGATTCCTTGCTTTGTTCAAGGCATAGGCCTTTCATTTGAATACCATTGATGGTTTTCTTTCACTCTCTAAATTAGCTATACATAAGGCCAGACAACAATCCTCTATTCCTATGTCCAATCTCTCTCTCCAGGCTTTGCGCGAGCTACATCAAGACCTTACTCCCCCTCAATTTGCAATAACCGAGATCACAGCATCCCAAGAAAAATGGTCCACATGCTAACTACCGCGCAGCTAGTAACGGTCTCTAGATTGCTCCGAAAATTCTTATTGCAGGTACTACTGGATGTTTTACTTTCACGGGTGATGAGCGAAATCCTGCGTGGCTTAGATCGCTTTGCTGATCATGTGAACGAGCACCTAAGTGGGATCCATGTATGCTGGCATGTCAAAATTCAGTACTTGAACATTTGAATTGGCGGAGGATTGAACTAGTCCCAGCATCATTAGCACTGGGGGAAGACCTCCACTAGCTATAGATAACATCAGAAACAGTTGCTAAACCTGATCAACAGTCCGGAACCTTGAAAGTAAGTTTGAAATATTGTAGTAGTATCAAAACATCGATCCATATCCAGAGCGAAGAGACTGTATTTACAGTTTTACATAGTTGTGTGAAGATGATACTATAATACAAGATCCGATCCCAATCCCCATAATCCTGAAATGCTGTTTCGGTTAAATAGTAATACAGTATGGTCCAAACCCCCAAAATCAGATGCGCCATTCAATCAATGCTAGGCTGGAGATCTTAGATTGCCATGAGACCAACTTAGGGAGTATTCTCAGCATCAACCTGTCTCTTTAATGCCTGTCTCATCTTCTTCTTATCGTTGTGCTTCTTCCAGCTAGGGATAGTCTCGCCTTTCTTCCGCGGAATCGGCTCAGGCAGATCCGGACGGCTTCGCGCCTCATCAAGCTCATCGTCTTCATCTTCCTCGTCACGCTCATTCTCTTCCAATTCTTCCTCCTCGCGAGCTGCCCTGTCTGCAGCCCGTCGAGCGAGACGTTCTTTCTTGCCTTCGCCATGCTTGTCACCCAAGTTCAGATTGCGTGGGATACGGGTCTTGGCGCCTAATGCCCAGAGGTCACCCCAGCTAGACTTGCGAGCGTCGCGATAAGCCTGTCGACTGTAAGAACGCGGGACAGTCCAGCGCTCGATCTTGCCGGCTGGTGTACATAAATCGAAAATGACATGACCGCGGCGTTTGAGAGGAGGGTAGACAGCACGAGGGAGAGAGAGCGGGTGAATCTTAGATAGATCCTCGGCATCCTCGAACCCTTCAAAAGCGGCGTCTGTTGCTTCAGCATTCTGCTGGATACCAAGTTCCTGTCGCATATCCACACCGCGCTGCACAGCAAGGTAGCTGAACTTGACGTCTTCGTGGTTACGGTCCTTGGCCCCCATGATGCGCTGCAGGAATGGGGGTCGGATGTACCGCTGCTCAAAGTGGCAATAGTCCTTGCGGCCTTTTGATGGGCCTGCAGGGTTGTGCATGGGGCAGGTTGAGTGATTAGTGCAAGGGGCAATGATCATGCCGGTCCCCTTAGTCACTGGTTCATTCTCATTGGGGGACTCGATGGAGTTGTTATATTCTGTTGAGTCAGGACTGGAGATATGACGCTTAAGCAGCATCTCCCGAGCACCGGCAATGGCCTCGAAGCCCTTTTGACGTCCCTTCTCTAGAAGAATAAGAATACCTCCTTCGGGGTTGAGGAGAGCCCAAAGCTTCTCCACATACTCCTTACGCTCATATTCTTCTTCGAAGCCAAGAAGAGAATGAGGCGCGATGATCACATCAAACTGCTTGCGCTTGGGAGCCTCACGTGAATCATCGATTGTGGGCTTCTCACGTACGTGGAGATAGTCCGGTAAACGAGGAAGGAAAGTTGTGTTCTCGAGGATTGCACTTGCACGTAGACGGAGCGCGTCGGAGCCTGTCACAACGGTCGATCGGCCATAGGGAACCGGCGCTTCTCTGGGTTGATCGGGAACCATGGTCTCATATTCCGCCCGAAGGACATCTCTCCAGGCCAATATGCCAGCACCACCACCGCTAGCATCAAGGACATTCGGTCCGCCTTCTTGACTAATGAGGTTGCGAAGCCAGTCTGTGCCAAGGCGTTTTCTTATTTCAACCAGAACACTGAGTGCAGACGCATAAATTCCCGGGTAAAGGACTGCGAGGTAGGCATTAGCCTCCATATTTGCCATGTAGTGTTGAGATGCATGGATCGGGATTGGAAGCTGAGGCAGCTGTGCGCGTGGAGGCGGAGTTGTGGTGGAATGAGGCAAGCCTGGTCCGCCAAACAGACGATGTGCAGTCTCAGCGACATGTCTGTTGGAGACCTCCGACAAGATGACGGAGATGGGTCCAGTAAGCGAATCTTTCGGTGGATGAATCGTAGAGGGGTCAGTTTGAGATTGGCCCATCTGGGTCAAAGGGTGAGCTCTTGGAGCAGAGTCTGGAACGGCCTCATTCTCAAACTGCTCTAGCATGATCTCGCCGCCCAGCTGCTCGGCCACTTCTCGTGTCCGCTGCATGGCGATTGTCTCCCTTTCTTCAGGTCCAATTTCCATGTCATAGACCACCGGCAAATCATCCTCAGATTCTGCAGTCTCTTTGTATTCGACCTCCTCCCAGTTTCCTTCTGCATCCTCGCGGAACAACTGATCAGATTCCCCTTCTTCTTCCTCCGCGATGGTTTCCTCGAGGAACTCTTGCACGATCGGTTCTCCATAGAGACTTGTATAAAGCTTCATCTCCTTTGCTTCCAGGACGCCTTCTGGAATAGTGTCTCCGAATTGCTGTCGAACCAAGTTCACCCAAGATTCCGTTGTGTGAAGGTCCCGGTTGCTCATAAATTCGGCCAGGAGATCATCGGCGTCTTCCGATTCCGCCAACAAATCCAATTCATCCATTATTTGCACCATGTTTTCCTCGTTTTCAGCGATGCGCTCAATGAGTACATTGATCTTGTCGACCGTGCTTAGTTCTGCAGAGTCGGGTGCCGGGGGCTCCACGGACGCCGCGGTGGAGGAGTGTCGCTGTGAAGAGGCCCATTGTGGCGCCATAACCTTCGGAAGATACTTCCTGCATGGTCGTGAGTTCGTAGTAATTGAGGAGGATCGTGATTGTTGAAGGTCTGGTTGCTGGCGCGCAATCAAGCCCGCAGCTCCGCGGGACTGTCGCGCGGTAGGGCGAGAAGCCCGCAACAAATACCTCGCATGAGAGCTGCCGGTACTTGATGTTGATTGCCTGGATAACATCTTCCAAGCCAGGTGAACACACGGGTTGGCAGAGGAAGTAGAAAGAAAAAAGTTGAGAAACGGGCGCAGCTCCAGAAAATTGATGCCGAGCCATCACAAACTGCGAGTCGCTGATTGGCTGGTCCAGCGTCCCATGGAGATCCACTCTAATCATGATATGGGTCCATGAGATAAAGCCAAGAGCAGGTTTTCGTGATTTTAATAAGCCCATTGCTTTGTCTATGCAGCTAATACGGATTCTTTTTGGGTCTAGTATTGCGAAATGTATGGAACGTAACTTTGAGCCTTTCTATATATGATAGGCTTGCACGACTCGAAGTCATGCAATAGGGTATCTATGAGTTCTATACGTCGCTCTCTGTATCTTCATTTCCCATAAGCACTCGCAATGCGGTCACCCATCGCATAACTTCGTGCTCCAAGGCCGTCAATTTGGCCATAACAGCCATTAAACTGGGATCTTGGCTTTCCACCCGGATCTTTTCTTTGACACGCACCTCTTCGCCCTGCCACATGAAGACATCGCCAGCCTCGTCATGCGCACGTTTATGGCTCCCGAATATCCGGTCCCGCAGGGAGAATCCTGTCAAGGAGATGTCTGTGGCAAAAGCGGACGGAGTTTGTGCAATAGTAGTGCTCTCCAAGGTGCGCAGAAGAAGAACAAGCGCGGAGTCTGCAATGGAAAGGTGAAATGAGACATATGGCGGCGGCGGCGGATCAAACATCTAGGGGTAAAGCCTATTAACAGGAAAGCTTTTAGGTTGGATAAGTGAGACTTACATTATCGCTAGCACTGGTGTCCCACCAGTTGCCTCGCACGTCCCCCTCCCCCTTCAGCATCTGTCGTGCCTCGCTGATGGTCTCATGCAAGAGATGCAGCTGGCTGAAGATGAATGTCGCATCGAGGGGATTACCCGTATATGTGCTCACATCGACAATGTCCAAACTCTGGTTGACCAGGTTTCGCACCGACACGAGCTGCTGCAGAATCAAGCTAGGAGCTTCGGGGGATTGTGATAGAGTCAATCGGGTACTTGGGCTGCCACGTGGAGGAGGTAACGAGGGTAGACGAAGCTGAATATCCTGGCAGCCAACAGTAAGTGAGCAATTTATTCCGAGCGAATAGAAAATAAATGGATACGGTCGGCACATACCCCTTTGACCACCTGCGTGCCGAGGCGCGTCACGAAGCCTTTGACATTTTCTGAGCGTAGTGACGAGAGAACCAGGGTAGAGCCCGGCTCCTTTGGTGCAATTAGAGCTGCGCACTCTTGAAGCCCTTCCTTGAGGGACACGAGGGATTCCTGGAGTGATTGTAGGAGCCACTCGAGTTCACGGGCCTAGGCAAAAAGAAGAGACATGTGTTGGCATCAGATCCACACTGATACGATCATTGGGGCGATCTTATTTTTGCGCATCCACCAGGGACTAGGTCCACCGAGTTGCATCACTCCGTAAGGATCGGGAGTTGACGTACCAGCGCATTGTCGGCCTCCCGAGTAACTTGATCGGGGGGCAGCGGGGGGTATGCCCAAGTTGCCATGATGTGGCCACAAAAATTGGGCCCGGTCTAAACTTTCGGTAAGGAGGAAAAGTCCAGGCAGAAATGAATTTTGAGTTGATCCACGTCACTGAGGGGAACAACTCAGGGAGCTGCAACGTTGTTGCTGGTTTAAGTCTGTCGCTGCTGTTCGTCACTTCGTCATGGACCGCCAACGCTAGACTGTATATGGACTAGCGCGTTACCCCATACAGCTAGTGTAATATAGAGTGGACGCTAGCCCTAAAGCAGCACAGCAAATCAGGTGCAAGCATGACGTTATGATCCTCGTTCAATCTATGAGTGCGATGATGCTCACACCGTACAAGAGGGGATTCCGGATGGGCCCGGCTCTGAGATCAGCGTTCCTTTTCCTGGAGCTCTTTTTCATCTTGTCCTTTTCCTTTTCACCAGAAAAAAAAAGGTCTCCTCATTCCCTCAACTTCGGCCTCGACCTGCGCGCATTCCCTACACATAACATCGGGCAGCCAAACCGAGCTGTGATACCTCACCTCCCTTCCATCGCGACGGGAAAGAAAATCCTTTTTTGAATATACCTCAACGACCCAATACAGCGATACTATACACCATGCCTATCAGCAGTAAGTGTTCATCAGTCCCTATCTACCCATATCCGATCTATACAGAGACAATTGGATACTAATGAGCTATAGGAGCCGCGTTGGGCTTCTTGGGCCTGTTTTTCATGGCCAGCTCCATCCTGCTCATCTTCCTCACACTGCTAGGCGGTGCTCGTAACTCGAACCCGCTGAACCAGATCTACTTCCTTCAGGCGGATACAAGCAACATTCCAGGGGCTCCAACCACCTCGCGCTGGACCTTCTGGAACGTATGCAGCGTGACGGATAGTGGCCGGAACGACTGTGGTAGCTCGCACCCCGACTTCCCATTCGACCCGCCAGGATCCAGCAACTTCGGCACTACCGATAATGTGCCTCATCAGTTCATCGGGTATGTGAATTGAATTTGGCGCAGAGGCCATACATCGAGTCAAACTTATTTCTGACATGGTTTTTAGATCCAAGCACTACTACTTGACTTCCCGGTTCATGTTCCCCTTCATCATCATTGGACTCTTCTTCGCTGTCGTTTCGCTCTTCACTGGCCTTCTGGCTATGTGCACTCGCATTGGCAGCTACATCTCGGGTTTCGTCGCGTGGCTTGCTCTGACTTTCCAGGTCATCACAACTTGTTTGATGACGTATGTTTCTCCACCTTCTGAATTATTATACTTGGATGTATGCTAATTATCACAGTGCTGTCTTTGTCCAGGGTCGCCACGCCTTCTCGAGCAATGGCCAGGTCTCCAAGCTGGGCGTCAAGGCTTTCGCCTTCATGTGGACTGCCAGCGCATGCCTATTCCTTTCTTGCCTATGCTACTGCCTCGGTGGTGCAGTTGGCCGCAAAGACGGTAGTGGTTACAGTGGACGCAAAGAGCGTCGCCGTGGTTTCTTCTCCTCCAACCGTTCCAACAGCGTCCGCAGCGAGAAGAGGGGGGAGGACATCCCACCTACTACCAACTACGCGTAAACGCATTTTGCCGGACTACAAGCTGGAAAATATATGGTCTTGCCATGACCAACACCACTCACGTTGACTTCTCAATTCTCTCAACGTTGACCTCTTGAAACATGCTAATTCAACCCGTACACGATTTCCCTTCTGCGTTGATACTCTCTGGGAGATGCATCGCGTTGGTGTGTATCTCTCTCAACTTGCTTTAGCCTCGTTGGTTTATGTTTGAAATGATTTCTTGTTTCTCTCTGATGTACAACTAATCCACTCTCTTGATGCGGCACGAACCACTCACGATCGTTACATTTACACCTTAATTGATTGCAATCTATGTTTCCCTTTATGTCATTTTCGGTCCAATGAATTGTTGACGAGTTCATGGTTCAACTATTCTTGTTCTGGAATTTGAGTTGATGTGTATCTTAAATGCCTCTATTTTGATTGGCTGTAATATAATATGCTCTAAAATTTCATCACAGCAAAGAATCATTCACCTATACCTGGACGGAAAGTACGCGAAGCTCGCGGGGCAAATGTAGCATAGCCCTGGATAGGTACGAATGTGCTAAACCACAGCCACTTTTCGAATATTTAGGAACCCGAACAATTGACTGACAGCCTTTAGATACTACTACGCATCATGTATGAAGAGTATGTAGAAAATCATGTTCATTGGCCACTTCCAATTGAGAGTCTATATAGGAGAAAATGGGACGGGGAAATAAAACGAGATAAAAGGTAGCGTGTGACTCCAACGAGATAATGACGGGAACATCAAAAAGCCTCTATCAATCATGCATGCATCATCACACCATAAGGAGATCGAATTCTTTTTTGAGGGGTAAATTGATCTAAGCAGAGCCGTTGATGGCACCACGGACGGCGGTCTGGCCGCCGACCTCACGCACGGCAATCTGGAGACCCAGATCGGGGTTAACGTGAACCATGACCTCGACCTTGCCGCCGGCCTTGACGCCCTTGACGGCAAGCTCAGCAACGGGCTTCTCGGTCTTCCAGACAATCTCGCGGATCTCCTCCTCCTCATCCTCCTCATCGGAGAAGTCAGAGTCCTCGTCATCAGCGGGCTTCTCCTGCTTGGGCTTGGGCTCGGGCTTGGTAACCTTGATATCGCGGGAACCCTCGCAGACGCGAACCAGAACGTCACCGCCCTCCTTGGGGACGGAGTACTGGGCGATGCGGCGAGCGGGGAGAGCGGTCTCGGAGGCAATGAGGGGCTGGAAGGAGGTCTCGCTGCCGGTGGTGAACTCAACACCAATAGCGTTGGTCAGGTGGGGGGTAACAGTGACCATGGGGTGAATAGACTGCTCAACATCCTCGTGGTCGAACTCCTGGACCAGGGAAGCCTGGAAAGCAGCACCGCGAGCGGCCAACTCAGAGGGGTTGATGGCGGAGGGGGTGGTGGAGGGGGCCAAGATGGTAGTAGTCTCGGGGAAGATGTTCTTAGCCAGCTGGGCGATCTTGGGGGTGTGCGAGGCACCACCGGAGAAGATGACCTCGTCAATGTCAAGGACATCAAGCTGAGCCTTCTTGACAACCTGCTCGATCAGGCCGGTGAACTGAGCAAAGACCTTGCTGGAGAGGAGCTCGAAGCGAGTGCGGTTGATGGTGGAACCGTAGTCAATACCGGCAGCCAGGGACTCAATGCTCAGCTGAGCGTTGGCGCTCAGGCTGAGAGCCTTACGGGTACCCTCACCCTCCAGCTTAAGCTTGGCGAGGCCACGGGCATCCTCACGGGGGTCAGTCTTGTGCTTCTTGACGAACTCCTTGGCGAAGTGGTCAATGATAATCTGGTCCAAGGAAGCACCACCAAGCTCGTAGTCGTGAGCAGTGGCCAGGATAGTGTACATGCCGCCGCGGCAGGCAACAACGGCCACGTCGGAGCGGGTGCCACCAAGATCAGCGACAACGACCAGCTTGTCGGTGACAGTGGCCTCGGGACGAGCGTCGTAAGCCATGACAGCGGCGACGGGCTCGTGGATCAGCTGAAGAACATCAATACCGGCCTCCTTGGCGGCAGCGACGAGAGCCTCGCGCTGAGCATCGGTGAAGTCGGTGGGGACGGTGATGACAGCGGCATTGACCTGCTTGCCGAGGAAATCGGAGGCAGACTGCTTCAAGCGGCGGAGGTGGCGGGTGGTGATCTCGGAGACAGTGACAGTGTTGGGCTTCTCGCTGGCAGTGTCGCGGATGGTGAAAGCCACAGTGGACTCGCTCTGCTGGGGGTGGGCGGAAGCATGGGCTGGGGTAGGGTCGATGGACTTGAACTCCTTGCCCAGGTAATCCCGGAAGTAGGCGACAGTGTTGGAAGAGTTGCGGATGAGCTGGGCCTTGGCCTGGGTACCGTGGTACTCCTCACCATCGATGTAAGAGAGGATGCTAGGGATTTGACGGTCTGGAAATGGTCAGTCTCATGAATAGTTGAACATAGAACTCGAAATGGAACTCAAAACATACCTCCCTCCTCGTTGGCGATAACCTCAGCCTTGCCCTCCTATAGCTTATTGTCAGTTTCTGGTCAATACTCTCTTGGGCGATATTTCAACGTACAGGCGAGATACGGGCAATTGAGCTGGAGGTGTTACCGAAAGAGATACCGATAGCGAAGCGCTCAGCCTCAGCGGCACCGTTTGCGTCACCCATTTTGATTAAGTGTGTGAAAAAATCCTAAATTTGAAAGATAGGAAAAGAATCCGCGACACAATGGACGTGGAGAGTTCAGGGAGAATGACCGAAGGGAATGTCTCGATGGAGGGGGAGAACCAAACCGAAAAATTTGAAGATTTTCGGCGGAAAGTGGCTTGTGCTTATCGATACCGAGTGTGGCGGTACAGTCAATCTTCCACATAAATCAGTTCATGACTGTCACCTGTATTGTATCAAGTAGTAATACAAATCAAATGCTTAATTGATCAAGTGAATTATTAAAAACCATCTCGTCTACGCTTTTCAACAAGTTTTTCTCCTTGTATTTCACTTTTCATCAATTACACCGCCAGCATTGTCACCCATCACGTGTCGATAAGCCGATAAGCAGTTTTCTTCTGCAAAATCCCGAGTCATAGCTTTCCCCTCCATAGTTGCATACTGACACCCACCAATTTCACTATTTCTGGTTGAAAGAGCACCCTGGGAAGCTTATAAAACCCCGGCATCATGTCGACCCCACTCATCCTGCTTCCTGGCGATGAAGTCCCTAATGATCAACTTCCAAACTCCAAATCCAACAACCCTCTCAAAGTAGGCCCTGGCCTCCGCCTGTTATCACAACCTTCAGCGAAGCCTACTTCATCAAATCATGTTCTTACGGCAACACAAGCCGGTATTCTGACAACCGATGCCAAGCGCAACAATGTCTCAATTCTCTCCTTCCCCAATCGCCGTTACATTCCCGCCATCAACGACCTAGTCATCGCGCAGGTCCACCACTCCAGCGTTGACTTCTTCCACTGCATTGTCACACCGCACACCGCACACGCACTACTGGGTCAATTGTCGTTCGAGGGTGCAACAAAAAAGACAAGGCCAATGCTGAAGGGAGGCGATTTGGTCTACGCACGAGTTTTGTCCGTGGGCGTTGGCGCTGGCGCTGAGGTCGAGATCACTTGTGTTCACCCGGCAACTGGAAAGGCAGAACCGGGAGGCATGGGGCCTTTGAACGGCGGCATGTTATTTGATATTTCCACAGGTATGGCTACCCGATTGCTTCGGGCGAGCTCTTCTTCTGCCGATGACGAGGGTGTGGATGGTTTGGTTGTTCTTTCTGAGCTTGGGAAGAAACTTGAGAGCATCGGAGGGTTTGAACTGGCCGTTGGACGCAATGGAAAAGTCTGGGTGGACTGCTCGAATGCTGGGGAGAATGAAGTCAAGGCTACGGTTGCTATCGGGCAGTGTTTGCAAAGCACAGATGAACACAACCTGAACCCGGCAGACCAGAAGAAGCTGGTCACCAAACTCCTCCGGGGCATGAAGTTAGCATGAGAACTTGCGATGGTGGTCTGATTTGAGGAGTCTGGGTTTCGGAAAGGTTATTTTCTTCCTGGTATACCATGAGCAATATGTACAGTAATTTCTGCATCACACAAGCATTTCGTTCTATTCAAGAGCTTATCAGTTTTCCGAAATTTCTTCCAAGGTCGGTTTGAAAAGAAATAAGCTCATAATGATCCAAGACAGAATGGAGATGAGCATGGGCAGGATCCTCCAAACAGCGAATGGGCTCCCCCAGGAATCTAGCATCATACTCTGAGTACAGCATGTCTCCTAGATGAACAAAGCATACACTGATTGGCCACAAAACCCTCGAAGAGAATCCCTACAATGTTACGGCAAATTCCATATTGTATTCTTTGAGTTGGAGATGAAGGTTCTTACCAATCTACTTAGATGGAGGCACCGGTGCTCTTTATGTATGAAGTTTACGCTGGTTTCTGTTTTTACCATAGGATGACCCTACATGAAGACATCCTCTTGTAAGGGCAGTACCTAAGGATATCCTGTTTGATCAAAATTTCCAATAGACAGGATCTATAAAGGGCTCGGGTCCGGGCTCCAAGCTTAGCATACACTGAACAATACTACAAGATCGATGGCCCAACTGATTACTTACGAAAAACGGAAAATCCACAACGTATGAAGCAGCAGAGGCCAATGACTTCAGGTAATACTTACAGGACTTGTTCAGTGATATTGTTCTGAATCTTCAGTAAGAATGACTGCAAGACCGATGAACCTTACGTAATCTCGATGAAGCATCGGCAATCGAGACTCGGATTCAGGAACCCGAAGTGCAAGTATCAACCTTCGAATGCTCCGCACCAAATGAAGAGGATATGAATCCCTTTCAGCAGCAAAAGGCCGCTAAGGCCTGGCATCGCGTTGGCCTTGTATCCTCATTACCAGAACTCGAGAATGACGACGGCTATCGGATGGCCCCGAAATGCAAAGCTTTCAACATTCCCAAGGATGGAACCTCAGACCCTCAGGCTCCAGAAGAGGCGGACCTTGACCTCTTGTTCGATTTGAAGGATCAGGTTCTTGTCTTCAAATATAAAGGCACAGTCCATGCCGTTGATCATGTATGCGTTGACAAATTAATCCAGACTAAGTACGAAACTGACTATTAAACTAGCAATGTCCACACGCCACTTTTCCTCTATCTCAGGCTAAATTATTCGACATTGAGGATTTTGGTATCAAGCTTAGTACCGGACTGACATGTCCCAAGCATGGCTGGTCCTTCGATATTGTCACCGGCAAGGGAGACCGAGGCAATTACAACCTTAAAATTTGGGAAGTCGATTTGCGAGAACCTCCATCGACTGCTGAGACTTCCGAAGATGACAAGGAAGTCTGGGTGAGACGTAAGCAGCGGATTGGCTGATATGATCTATCACTTTCCAACCCCCACGTTGACCGCTCGAACGAACGATTCAATGGGTTACTTCCCGTACCATCGATGCATCGACGACACATTGTGCCAATCAGTTCAACAGGTGCCCAATGGCGCCTGAATCAAACCATGGTGGATATGCTCAGAGAAACCTGGGCTGCCAGGCTGAATGTATAGATATTGAACATTTCCGGATGATCACTGGATAGAGAGCTGGCACTTTTGTATTTAAATATACCATTCGCATGTAAATGAACATCTGAGTATTGACTTCAATACATCTTCTCGATGGAAGCATGCAAGTAAGCGTGCCTGCATTTGATATTCCATACTTTAAATGGGCGGTGGCCCGTCTCGAGGCGGTGTGGTGTTCTGCCAGAGGTCCAGCCTGATTTTTAGATGTTCTCGTGATTCGACCTGGGTCTTAGCCCTTTTGCCTGACGCAGCGCGAACCCGACTCCGTCGCAAGGATGGACCAAGTCGATATGGATGGTATGCCCTATAAAAGGCTTTTTCCCTTAATCGTTCCGTCACTCACTTCCATACCCCTTAGTGGCCCCATCTCCCCAATTTGAACCCGCCATGGACGACGCAAAGAAGAAAAAGAAGTCGCGCAAGTCCAAGATCAAGGATCGCTCTTCTCCCGTGCCTGTCACAAATGGTCTGGCATCCTCTCCCACTCGAGTCGACGATTCTGCACAGGAGAAAAAGCGAAAGCGGGATCCAGAACCCTTCCACAAGAAACAGAAGAAGCACAAGCACCATTCAACTCAGAATGGGGTGGAAAACGGCGATTCCTCAGTCAACCCCGCAGATAATAAGCAGGCTGAATCTAAAGACTCTGAGACGCCAGTAAAGGCCGCAAAACCCACGACAAATGGCCTCGAGACTCCCTCTCTACCTGTCGCATCGGTGGTTAATGGCACCGAAACCACCACAAGCACAGGGAAACCGAGGAAACTCCGCGGGTCTCGCATCGGCGGAAAAAGCAACATGAAGGTCGGATTCTTCGTCAAAGAAGAAGTCGCCAAGCTCGAGGCATTCAAAGTCGCGTTCTGCAACACCCATGGGTTTTCAGACCACAAGAAGTTTGATGAAATGATCCAGCACTCCGAGCGGGACGGCGGCGACTGGCCGTGCCCAGCAGACGTGTGCACCAAATCCGAGTTCTGGACCGAAATTTACAACCTGGTCCCCGACCGCGACCGGCGATCTCTGTACCGGTTCATGCGCCGACACTTCCAGGATTCAACCCAGAAACCACACGAATGGACAGACGAACAAGACAAAGAGCTCGTCTCACTCATGAGCCTACACAAAGGCAAATGGGCATATGTTGCCAAGCTTCTCGGTCGCAGCGACGACGATGTCACGCAGCGCTGGAAGAATCAGCTGGAACATCGGGGCAAGATGAACCGAGGAAAATGGGGCGAAGAAGAGCTGCGCTCCTTGCTCGATGAAATCCAGAAGGTCTGGGACCGTGTCTATGCATCGGACGGCGACGCTGCTGGAAAGGACATGTATGAGCTGGAAGAGAAACATCTCCGTTGGGGCATTATCAGTGATCAGCTGGGAAATGTGCGATCGCGCCAGCAGTGCGCAGACAAATGGCGCAAGATTCGAAGATCTGTTGAGCAAATGCGTGCTTGCGGCAACCCTGATGCCGTATACGACCCCATCGAGGCCGTCAACAAGCGTACTCGATGGGGTTCGGGATCGGTCACCCCAAAGAGCACATGGTTAGTTGGCGACGATGAGGACGATGAAGGAAGCAAAGGTGATAACGGAACACCGGCACCCATCAATGGCCTTGGTATCTCTGGGGATGTTTCTCAAGTACCTATTTCGGAGAAGAAGCCATTGCCAGAGGCACCAGCTTCTCCACAGCCGACCACCGAGCAGGACTCCCAGGCTGACAACAACCCCGAGTTCAACTCAGCAGCCAATTCCAGACCAAATAGCCCCGAGGAACAACAACAACCTGCACCCGAAAATGCAGTTGTGCCAGACGACGAGGCCAAGGCCGAACGAAAGGCTGCCAAAAAGGCCGAGAAGGAGAAAAGAAAGAAGGAGCGACGCGAGCAAAGTAAGGTCGACGCGCTTGTGGCAGAACTTGGAGAGAGTGCTCAGAAAGAAAAGAGCGATAAGAAGGACGATAAACCCCGCAAATCCCTTATCGATACCAATACAGCTGGATCTGAAGCTGAAGCAACGCTCACCACCTCCACGCCCCTGAAGAAGAAGAAACGCAAGTCTACGGCTATCAACGGCGTCGCACCCGACGAGCCCAAATCCCCTGAGTCTCACAAAAAGAAGAAGAAGAAATCCACCCAAGAAATCGCCAAGTAACGGGGCTGGTTCTCCGGCGTTCTCCTTGGATACTGTATCAGGGTGATCGAACTGTGAATGTGAACGTCCACTGTATGTGTATGTTACGATGTATGTAAGAACGAGAATATGCATGGCTGTGTCTTATGCAGCAATATTGATAACAAACGCTTTTCCATGACTTATACAATAACCCCGTAAACAAAGACATCCAAACCAATCTATAGCTCATCTTTCCGGTCTTCATCCTCACCTTCCGCAAACTCAGCCTTCTCAACAGCAACCTTCTTCGCCAACAAAGCAATCTCATCATCATAAACCGTCCACTCAGGAACTTGTCTCCTCGCCCGTTCCAACTTCGGCTCCTTAGTCAACGGATTGTTACACAAATCAATCGTCTTCGCCACCTCCAAGTCCCCATCAGCACACCAAGTCTCACACCACAACCATTCCTGCGGCAAGCTATGGATAGGAATATGATGCTGCATATGATTAGGCAGATCCTGGTCGAGGTTACTGAGACTGTTCGGATCAGCCGAAAGCATCTGATACTGTCCCCTCAACCGATCACCAGCAGCCAACTCCCTAAACCGGTTGAGATCAACAACATACAAAGCCGAGATATGATAAGGCCGTCCACGAAGATAATTACTCCAGTAACCCTGTTTCCAGAACCGGAAGCCTTCCATCTCGGTCCGTGAGTCGCCCATGGGCGTGAAGCCATAGGGAGCACCTTGGAGATCGTGGTTGACTAGATCGTACATATCTGTTCGAACGATCTGGTCCGCATCTACGAAGATGACCTTTTCCAGGGAGAGGGGGAATAGAACATCCAGGAAAAGGATCTTGTAGCCCCAGATTTCACGCTGTTTCTCGGTCTGGGCGCGCAACCAGTGGGGCCATTTGTATGTGACCATTTCGTAGGTGAAGCCATATTCGGCTGCGAGGTGGGGGAGGAAGGCCCGGAAAGAGGGTGAGAGGAATTGTTCAATGAACCAGAATTTGACGGTGTGCTTTGTGTGACGCATGACGGAGACCATCATGATATTTAGCATGCGTTCGTAGAGATGTCCACTTGCCACAGAGAAAATGTTGATATCAGCGTGCTGCTCGGATTTTGAGCCGACGCCAACGCTGGAAAGGACGCCTTGAGCGAAGCTGAATCCTTTTGAGACGAGACCCATGGAACCGGATTGGCCTGTTTCTAGAACGTCTTCAGACTCTTGACCTGGTTTGCGGGAGAGGCGGGGGAAGAGAGTCCGGCCTTGGAATGAGAGGAGAGTGACTTCATTGCTCTCATCGCCGTTTTGTGGGCGGTATCCCGAGCCACCGACGCTTTCGAGTTCGAAGATCTTCTCGCTGCGGCCGGGTTTGAGGTTTATCTGCCAAAGGCCTGGTTGGGCCTTGAACTGAAAGTAGCCTAAGTTGGCCATGATGAGGGTGTCGACGAAGTGAGGGTTTTCCTCAGTGCCCAAGATGAGCTGAACGCCGCGAGGGGGTGTCTTGGTAGTGAGATCGCGGGAGTGGCCCTCGATAAGGATATGCTCCAGGGCATAAATGGCATCGACATTGGTGTCGCTCTTGAGCGAGCTCAGCTTGATGTTATCCAAATCATGTATGGAATCCTGGGGTGCGACAAGCCATGAAGTAGGCACATCCATACCCAGTGTGAGCAAGGCCTCAACGGGAACCCCCGAGAAAGAAGCTTGGGGACGCGACAGAGCTCCTTCGCTGGTAAATTTGGGCTCCGACTCGAGGACGTAGCGATAGAAACGCTTGACAGGCAACTCTTTAATCTCTTCTTTCGGGTTGAGGAAAATCTTCAGCTGGACGCCAGCCAATTCAGACAGAACTTTGAGGATCGGTAGCCACCTCTGAGCCACCTCAGATGCAGGGTCGAGAGCAACAGCAACATTGATCAAGGGATCCTCGGAGTTGGAGACAGTGATCACAGAGTGGTCTGTCCTCCAGCTATCAGACACATCCAACCTGTAATCGGGTGTGTTTTCGAACATTCCCTCGGGGATATCCGAGGTCGTTGAAAGAGAAACCAATGAGGTAAGCTTGGCAAAGTCAAGTGGTGTAGAGATCTTGGAATCCAATTTGAGGTCCTTTGCAGTCTTTGCAACAGGATCGATACGCTTGCTCTGTTCATATGCGACCAGCTGTGCTAGGTCGTCCGCACTAATAGTGGAATACCCGAGGGGCACTACTCTTCCATTGACAATGAGTCCCGATGTTTTCAACTTGAAGCCAAGCTTCTCAATGAGGCTTCGGTGAATGGCAATGGGCGCCTTGTTGTCCAGCACTTCATCCAGGGTCAAATCTTCCAGTGAGCTAACGGTAGCCAGTAGCTGCTCAACATCTTCGCCCTCAAGGAGCGCTTTTTGGATTCTGTCGAAGTTGGAAACCCCAGCAGCATCAATAACACCGTTGTGTAGAAGGAGGATCTCCACTTCATCATGTTCCTTTCGGAAACTCAGGACATCAGCCAACAATTTCAGTCCCTGTTCCGACTCAAAGTTTGCAACGATAATAGTGTGCACAGTCTCCAAAACGTCGTTGTTAGATGCGATACGAGGGATATCAGCCAGGACTTCTGAACCGGATCCGAAAACATTGGCAAGATCCACAACCTGTACATCCTTGGGGTCTTCGGGCATCAAGAAAGTGTTACGTTTCTCAAATGCCGCCGCCAAGAAGAATGCAGGTAGCCAAGCGTCCTCTTCAAAGACTCCCTCAATAATACCCTGCTGGACCAACTTTAAATCTCTGCCAATCTGCATACTCATCTCCTGCATCCAATTACCCTCACGGGAGATCGGAATTCCATTGACCAGGAAGTGAGGGTCATCAACAATCAGGCTCAGGCGGCTCTGGTATTTGCATGCGCGATCTGCGATAGTGCTATAATGTTCATTCTTTTGCACTTGATCCAGCGACATGGCTTCCTTGTCCGCGCGTGGCTTACGCTCCTTGACCACAGAAGCGAAAATGGACTTATCCGGTTGCCTTGTCTTCGTTTGTGAAGCAGACTAAACAAAACAATATTAGTATCAAGCAAAACAGTAAACAAAGCTGGAGTCTAACCTCTTCCAAATATTGAATAAAAGCCGAAAGTCCAAAGGTGTCTTGAAGATAATGCGCCACCTTAAGCTGCGCAATAGCCTCTGGCGAGGACGCAGTAGGCACCAAACCAAATCTCACAGGGATCCCGCGCTTGATAAATGTTAGGATCTGCTGAAGGACCAACAGTATATCCTCCGATTTTGACAAATCGACAGGAACGACGACGTTTTGCAAGTCGCGGGCCACTGGCGGCAACTGGCCGGGGTAGGCACTTTGAATGTACGCCTCCAGGCCGGTGGGCCATTCCTGGTACCTAGAGTCCTTCTCTAGATTGTTCAACCAAATAATTACCTCGCCACCATCCAATTCATCACGGTAATCATATCTCTGTGAATCGACATCTGCGTGCGATTCCGCCAGGAGAGGGTGTGACAGAAGCTTCACAGTGTCTTGAGCAGACAAGCCCAAACCCCGGAATTTCTCGATCAGCTTGCGCTCCCGACGAAGGTGGTCGAGAAGAGAGAAAGCATCAATCTGGCGTTGGTCAATCTGAACACCGTTAATCCACATGAGATTACCACCAGAGGGAATCATCCGTGCCCGGTTGGCACGGACTTCTTTCTTCAGCGGAACAGTAGCGTTGTGAGCAGCGACTACGGATGAATACTTGGGGAAGTTTTGAGATAGCTTGATCAGTGTATCAAGCGGGTTCACGCTGTCCAGAACATAGGCCACGGTGTTCCAGCCCAACCTCGAGACCTCCGAAGCGGACAGAGGCCGCAAGTCATCTGGGGATTCCTCCTTCAATTCTTCCAAAGAGTTTGCCGGCTTGTTCTCGCTTTCTCCTCGCTGCTCCGCATCCCGGTCATCGATGACAATATAATCCGTTCGCTTCAAGGCCAGCTCGACGCCGTATCCCGGGACAAACAAAGGGCGGGAGACCCAATGTTGAGGTGGCCGGTAACGCACGCGGTAAGAAATCTGCCCTTCTTTTGCCATATCGATCAATGTCTCGTGGAATTCCTTAAACATGGGGGCGGAAATGTCGGCGTAAAGGACAGCAGGAGGTAGTGACACATCGCCATATACTCGGTCGAAGGGAAGCTCTCTAGGATCTCTGTGAAGGTAGTAATACCCAAGGTCAGCCACCATCCGAACAATCAATACCTGCTGTACACATACAAGTCTCCTTGGACATCCTGCTGCGCGCGTTCCATGGCCGAAGAGCAATACTGCTTGCCCTCCAAGTGAACCCATACCGGACAAACTGCATCCTGTGCCATCATCAACGAGTGCTGAACAGAAGTATTGTAGAACTGATAATGCGCCTGGATTCTCGGCGCAGATGATCGGACCGCAAGCGACAATTTGAAAGAGGAAAGGGCCTCCGCGGTGCGCAAGTGACCATCTTCAGAGACAACCTGCAAGAAGCGGTCGTAAAGCTCCTTCTCGGTAGCTGAATCCTCAAAGGTTCCGTCGGCGATACGATCGAGTAATGGAAAGTAGGATGTGGAGTTCTCCTCTGCGGCGGACTCACTATTCATACATATTAGTCTCTCGTCGGCTTATTGACATCATTCGTCTTCAACTTACAGTAGCTCTACAAGATATGGAGATGCATCGAATGAGGCTTGAAGGGCAACGTTCACAGATGGGCTAGCATTGGCTACCCAGCCTGGTAATAAGGCGGCGATGGCAGCGTACCAACGCCATGACGGGAGGGATTTGGAGGTCCGCATCCTGCCGTGGGGAAGCAACAAAGTATAGGTATAGGGACCGGGCCCCGTGGAAAGTGACGTGGATCTCTCTGTTTTGGATTGAGTGTTAGTGGAGAGATTGAAAGAGAGATAGCCGGCCTAATGACAGAGCCGCTCACAATAAACGTGGAGATCCCCTGTTGATCTTGACACGTACTATCTTATCGCTTATCGCTTATCGCAGCTTCTACGGTACACGAAGAGGCAACATGTGCAGTCCGTCGTATAGATAATGATACTGGGGTTACGAGCCGAGGGTCAAGAGTGGTTTTTTATCACATTTCATTTTTCATTTTTATCTGTTTTTCAATTGAATCCTGTTCAATTCGATAGGCAGCTAGCTGCGACATTTTTTGTAACCATAACGACATTATTTCGTAATAAAACCCACGCGCCAGACTTTTGCCTCCGATGCCATGCAAGTCCATGCGCCAAATAACTCCGAAAGAAAAACAAGAAAAAACACGATCCCACCATATGCAACCGGCCTTTGGTCTATGTAGACGCCAGGGAATGTGCAGAAGAAAAAAAAAATGAGGATACATGTGAAGTCTAGGCCTCAGAGAGATGCCGAGTCAAGGATACACCTTACTGGGTGTGGAGAGCGGGATCATTTGCTTGCGACTTCTTGCGGCTGGTGGCTTCACCAATCAGACGGCGGCGCTTTTGCTCGTCGATCTCAAAGAACGATCCCTCGTAGCTGTCCTGGCTGCTAGGGCGAATGCCAAAGGTAGTGGTAGACTTCATCTTCTTCAAGCTCTTGGTCTTATTGCCGAGACCCATGCGACGAATCTCAGTGGCCAGACGTTCCAGGGCCGAGCCAGCAGACTTTGCCGGGGGAGACGTGGGAGCTGGGAAGTAGGGGAGAGGCTTCTCCTGGGTGGTCTCTGAAAGGCTAAGGTTGCTGGTGGAAGAAGCAAAGCTGATGCCCGAGTCGACCTTGCGACCTTTGGTGCGGTGGGCAGATTGAGGAGATTTAGGCTCCTCCAGATTCGCGGGCTCATGGATCAACATGCACTCATCAATCATCTCTTGAGCCATTGTTAGATACTTCTCCACGGAATCACGGACAATAGGCCAGCTGGTCGCCTCGCCCTCGGGGGCGCCCTGCGCGATAACCGGGTTGAGGATATTAGTGTTACCGTCCCTACTGACGGCGTTGATCCAAGTAAAGAAACCTGACCGCTGCACCTTGAGAATATGGTGGGTCAATTGTGAAGTCGGGGTAGCGTCCTTCTCCTCAACCGGCGGGAAGAGTGTGTTGAGCATGGCGACGTGGGCAACTTTATTGGTGTGGTCAAGAATCATTTCGTTAAGAAGAGTCTAAAAATAGAAATATTAGTAATTTGAGACGATTTTTCTTTTTCGGATCAAACGTACCCAACGACGCAGGCCGACGTAGATCTGGGTGTACAGGGCCTCCATGTAGCGTCCTTTGCTCTTCATGGTCTCCAGCCAAGACATGACTCCGGGGAGGTTGAGGGCTAACCCAGAGTGAACAGGATCTTCGACATCAGCACGGCTGATGCCCAGGCGCTGAATAGCATTGTACATTTCCTTCTTCCAGCGGGCGTCCAGGTCCCGCAGGTAGTCCAGAGCAGTCAACGCCTGAGGGAAATCCACCTGATCGAGGTCGGCAATCCAAACGCGGCGCAAGAAAGAAGTGAGGAAGGCCGGGGGCAGGGCACAGGGCTGCGAGGGCAGGCGAGAAATTTGGTAGATGAGTTGCGAGCGAAAGTCGGCGCTGGCGTCAATGGAGTCCTCCGAGCTAGACTTGGAAGAAGCGGAGTGGCGCGGGGAGAAGGCGGACTCCTGGGGACGAGTGGAGTTGGGGTTCTTGGCGGGGTTGCAGTTGATGGTGTACATGGTACGGAGAGGAATTTCATAGGAAGTCGGGTACCGCAGACAGTGATCAAAGATCCAGGTCAGACCACGACCATTGGGGTTGTCCAGAGGGGATTCAGACATGATGGGCAAAGATTGGTAGGATTGCTGTTATGGAGGAACGAGTACGGAGCGGAAACAGGCACATCAAATAGTAGCGGTGTTCACAAGTGGGCTGGGATTTCCAACCACTTCGCGTTCTTGGAGTGACGCTGAGCAAGGTATGTAGCAATGAAAATGTGAATACGCGACACCGGATCAGATCTGAAAGGTCACACTGTGCATAATCCGCCGGGGGAGTGGCAAATCAAATGGCTGAAGTGTCTCAGAAGACGTTGTTTCTTGATACCCTTGCAGATATGATCTAAGACGCGGCTGAATGATTCGTTCTCAAGCAACCGAGGACACAGTCGCGTTGAGGTAAGACAAAGAGTGAAAAAGAATGGTTGGAAGACAAATAAAGAGTGGAGAAAAAAGAAGGGATAGGAAGGGAGTTGGAGAGAGAGAGTGGGAGTCAGCAAGAGAGAATGTGGGAAAAAAATGGAGATGAAGAGGGGAAATCCCACGATAATTAAGATCATAAACGTCTACGTTCTGGACCACGGGAGTGGAGCTTCATCGACATCTGTACACACAAAGTACGACCGACATTCCGGTTCCATGGGTTTCGCCCGTTTCCCAAGCTCCACTATGCATCCAGCCGGGATTCAACCAGAGAGGGAAAAGACAACCGTTGGCTTTCCGTCTTTCCGTCCAACTCCACTTTCTCCTGCCGCTAAACCGCTTTCCCCATTCGCTTGTCTGTCGCTGCTCGACAGTAACACACGATGTGTCCGAATCATGTGCCGGGGCCCCGATGAAATCATCCCTCGGACTCGTGTGCTCGATCCATTTGGTTCATAGCCCCTCAAATTACCCTGACATCCCTGTCCGGAGGCCAGTCAAAGAGAACCAAGTCCGAAACGCCGCACACGCCTCAGACGCCTCACGCGTCCAAAGGACTGCTTCGGTGGCCACTTGGTTCAAAGTTTTTCAGCATCCACTCTATTTACACAGATGCAAATATAGATCAACTGGCATTCGTCGAGGCACAACACGTCTCTCTTTTTGTGTGGGGTGGACCACGCAATCGGGGGAGCCGAGCCTCGCAACGCCACTGACACCCCTGCTGAACAAAGACGTTAGAGCTGTCACCCACAAAAAACTCTGACAGGTAGCCCCCCAGAGTAGGTTCCGAGGTTCAAGGATATGTGCATCGCTAGGTCACTTTCCGCGCGATCGCCCATAATAAACAACCACAACCAGCAGACTGATCCATGGAACCCGAAATGCCATTCCCCGCCCCAATCACGGCCATTATAGCATCGGAGTGGTGGGTCGTTTCAGATCCTCTAATTTTGATTTGGGGCCGAGGTCGATAGGTACTTTTTCCAGTATGATCGATCTGAGCATTTAATTAACTCTATGGATAGATGTGTTCTTAGAATGTACTTTTGTGGAAAAAAACTTGATACCATGCATGAATTGCCAAAAATCCCCGACTCAGCATCCTCGTGGGTCATCCAACAGGACCTTCCCAATTCAGGAGTGGATCCAGCTCCGCAGTGCGAGAGCCCAGATCTGATCTTCATTGCTTCACAATGGTTTTGATGATTTAATTTCTGAAGTGGAGTCGACCCTGTCAAAGATCACGTTGGACGACCTGAGCTAATCAGCTTAGACGGCGATCATGGCATCATGCCCCTGAAAACCGGGACGGGCTTAATTCCCAAGCGAGATGATCGGGTCAACACACCGCGATCCTGGGTTCGAGTTCGATGTGCAGTTCTTCTAAGGGGCATTTGAGGTCCGTGTGGTTTTGCCTTTGTCTTTTGCCTTTTGTTTTGTTTTGTTTTTGTTTTGATTTGGTTTTGATTTCACTCCTGTCGGAGATTGTCGAGGCACTCGTGAAACTACAGAGCTGAGGCTGCAGAGACTTTTGCCCCGGTGGAGGGATCATCAATTGGGAATCGGACGTGTTCCATTTGTTTATTGATTTTTGGGTAATGTGTTGCCCGTCCCGGTTCTCCGGCTTTAAGTTTGAGTTTTTTGAGTTTTTCCTTTCCTTTCCTTTGACGGGACTTCCGCCCCTTCGGGCAACTCGTTCCCATTTATCGGTCTTGCGGGGTCACGGAGATCGCGGTCAAGGTGAGGCTGCCGGTAGCCTCATCGGTATCGCTAGGCTACTGGATACCTGCATCGGGCGGCGTCCTTGTTTATGCGCTGCAAAAATTCTCGCGGCAAAGGCGTTGTCGTGTCGATCCTTTTAGTCGACAGATGCCCAAATGTGGAAACAAAGAAAGATAGATCCAATGATATATCAAAAATGACCTTTACACATCCACCTTCTCAATCGAGTGCTCCAACTGGGCAATCATAGTGTGGGCACAGTCACACAATTCGGGAACCCGCCGTAGTCCGGATCCTCATTCGGCATTATAGCGAGAATTCTACTCTATGTCTCATCCCTATTCAATATTCGCAGCGATGCAACTCCCCCGTTTCTTTGTTAAAGACCTTCTCCCGGAAGCGCAGCAAACCTATCAAACTGGTTGGTGATAACGCCCTCCTCGCCTGCGCCTGGAATCCCCACCGAATCAACCTAAACCGCGGTCCACCAAGACGGATAACCATCCCAGCTTCGGGACCAGGATTCCCGAAGACAAGGCATGGCTCGGTGGTAATCTCATTCACCCCAGCACCTGACCACTGGTCTCGAGGGTCAGCAATCCCCCCACCTGCGAGAAATTCAAGTTTGCGCCTCAAACACAAGCCAAGCCACAGGCTGCAGCAGGCCGGAAAGTCTAGCGAACTGGTTTGCGGGACTTGCGCATCAGTCCCAAAGGGGTACACCCATAGCCTTGATACATCAGCCACCCAGGTACGTCACGCGCTGTGATCATCGCGGCGCTGCTCCGGGGATACGCGGTGACTGGTTCCGGTGGCGTTACTTGCAGCAGGAACTACCGTAATTGTTTAGATAGACGTCGGGCGTATCAATTCCAATCATGGTGCAAACTATCGCCAGGTATCGAGGACGTTGCTAGTGTCTTCTTCCGACGGGTAGTCGCTTGGGTTGCCGCCTCCACCAACGACGACAAAAAAACCGTTGTCGCCGTCGACGACTACCTAGCTCCGACAGAAGTTTGTGTATTTTGGGAGTGAATGTTCTTCTTACCAGTCGCGGCGATTTAGTTGACGTATTTGCTCAGTGGCAAGCCATGAACGGTCCGTCGGTGTGTGGCCCCTGACCGAAAGACCTAGGTCCATGTTCCAGATGCATGTTTGTGATTTGAGGTGTGTTAAGTTTGCTTTAAGTCTTTGTGGAGATTATTCAATATTGTGCCAGGAAGTGCTGAAGGTTCGTTGAAACGCTGCTGCGGCAGCTGATCCGTGTCGAGAATCGCCTAGTAGACCTGTCTCATTCTCGATCTGTATCACACTGCCCCCCCTCTTTCGGGTGGCTTGGAAGGCATCCGAATACATTTGCCTCTGCCTTCAAATCTTCCTCGTGGAAAATTGACAGGGCGTCACTGTTTCCAGCACCACGCAGGCTTGTCACATTTATGCTCGTGGGAGTCATTTTGTGGTGGCCTTGACCCTGGCAGGGCATAGGTCGGGGTACCTGGAAAGGGTCAAGCCATAGAGAAGCAATCTGTAGCACATAATTTCTCGCACCCAGGATGACCTTATCCAGCTCGGCGGGGTGGAACTGGTCCTCGACAGGCTCGATGTCTTCCCAGGTGATACACCCAAGCACTGTACGTTGGTATCAAGAAGCCTCTGCCAAATAGGATTCATCGGCTCGGCCGAGGACATAGAAGAGCTCTGCAGCTCCGAGACAAGGGCGAAAACCAGCTTGCCATGAACGACAAGCTGCGTCGTGGACTTCGTATTTGAAAATGACATCTAGAGGCATGTAGTAGGTGTAACATGTTGCAAAAGCAACATCTTCAATCTGATAGAAATGATTCTCTTGTCAAAAAAAATCAATATGTCTAGACTAAGCTGTCATCTCCAGACACTCTGTCCCTTTATGCCTGCTCACTCCCTTATACCCCTCTTCGTACCCCACCGTCACAACAAGCAATGGAACCATCCGAAATAAGATATAAATGCAGGAATAGAGTAGAATCCAAGACCATGAAGCGGGTCTGCCCTCAAGATGATGGAAGCTGCGGGGATGACCGCCTTCTGTTGGCTGGTATCCCGCAGCATACCAGGCATTTCTCCGCAGGTACTTTTCTTTGGAAGAAACCTGGGATAATCGAATAGTTTCATAGAGTATCGAATGCCAAGGCTCGTGTAGAAGGAGGAATTCACACTAAGTCTCCCATCTTCCCCCATGAATTATTCTCTCCAACACCGTGCTCGAGCCTTCGAGTCTTCCTTCCATGGTTCCAATCGATATGGAGCTCTTCATGGCTTACTACCGTCTTGGAATGTTGTTGAGGTAAGCCACTAAACAAGACTGGCGCCCTGAATATATTTATGATCATGTGACGGTTGCCGACACCTGGAGATTGAAGCCCTATAAGCTATTGAAAACCGATAAATCACTCCTTGTAAGATTGATCAATATCTCCTGGCAATCATGATTTATAGACAATTTCCTGGGTGTTATAGGTGGATTACTTGGACGACAGCATAGTACTTATTTAAAATCCAGCGTTAGATTGCACCAAATTTCCAAACACCGAGACGATATGATTTTTTGTTTAGCGGCATAGTTTGTACGCTGGATCAGATTGATATGCATGACTCGTTGGGATTGATCATTACTTTCACTGCCGTCCCGTAGCCAACTGGCTCACCTGGCCCGCTAACCGAATTATCCCGAACTCGGGAGGGGCAATCTTGAAAGAATCCTCCATCGACGGGAGTATAGCTCACCTCTCCTATTCAAGTCCAGCTTTACGATCATTCGCAAAAATGAGTCTCGCTAGTAAGTAAATTCCATTTCTCTCGTTGAGTTTACCGTCTAATAATTGCATACAGCTTTCATCCAAGGTGGCGAATACGAAAAAGCTACGTCAGAAGTGATGAACTCAGATATTCAGACTGAGCTTTCTTCGACATTGGTTGCCAAACATCTTGTATACCAAGCGGTGATGGGATACGGCAAGGTCTGCGAAAAACGGGGTATGGCAAGATTTCCAGGATCCAGTTAAGCGCAGAAGCTGATATAGATCAACAGGCAAACCTTCCTCGCCTGAACAGGCCAAACAGTTGATGCTGGTGTTCACAAATGCCATCCTTGAGGACATGGTCACTCGGGGGGTCAAAGTCAATGATCAGGAAGAAACGAAACGCGAGGCCGAGAAGATGTCAGAACAGGTACTAAAAGACTCTGGCGAGTTTCAGTAAATTTGTATAAGACCCTTACTGCTGCTTTTCATGATACTGGAAAGGATTCGTTGTGACAGTGAAGTGCGGTTAAGTAATTGGTTCACGTCAAGGGTACCATGGCATATAAAGCTTTCCTACCGTTGTTTGCAAAGACCTTGAAGATTTCATGGTCATTAAACCATAGAGACTCCCAATGCCACTCGAGGGTGAATCCAATCTGTTCAGGCTCGCCGGAAGGAAGGTCATATCATATCCCATGATGCCAAAGGTAGCCCAGTCGCAACATACAGTATTCTTTAGTCTTAAGACGCACTGCAATCAAAACCTGGAAAGGTTCTACAAACAACCGAGCTCATGCATTGAGAAAAGAGACTATAAACACAGTAACGCACTTATCAAACATACATAATAGATCTATAAAATTGCTTCAAAAACAAAAACAGGGTAAAACATGGAGACATGGAAACCGTCTTAACAAAACATGTCTTTTTGATGTTTTGCTGCCTATTTCTCTGTTGCTTTGTCTTTAGTGACTGTTACTCAAGCCTTATGACTCGGAGGAATATCTTCCTAATGACAATACAAACATAGAGTAAAACGGCATTATTCATTCGATTATTCTGGAAAACCGGAGAGGATCAGCTTCGAAGGAGGCTATTCAGCAGCAGCTTTCTCAGCAGCAATCTGTTTTCGGGTCTTCATGCGAGGCTGAGCGGTGGCTCTCTTGGCATTCCTGCACTTTTTGCAGGTCTTTGTGATGGGACCTTTGTCATTGCGAGGCTGGAAGTGGTCTGGCGGCAATCTTTTCAAGCAGCGTGAGCATTTTTTCAAGGGAGGGTCTGCGGGGTCAGCAGCAGGCTTTTCAGCAGCAGGCTCCTTGGATACCTCTTGGAGCTCCTCTGGTGATGCCTCTGCTTTCTCTGTCTGCTTTGAAGATGGGCTTTTAGTGACAAATCGTCCACCTTCCCCACGAACGCGCTTCTGCCTCGGCTCTCCCCCACGAACACGCTTACGCTTCGGCACATCCTTGGGCTCCTCTGGTATCGTCTCCTTCTTTGCTTTCTTTGCCCTCTTTGCAGGTAGTTCAGCAGCGGGCTCAGCAGGAGCTCTTTTACTACGTTTTCCACTCTTAGGCTTCGGCACATCCTTAGTCTTTCTTAGTGGTAGCGCTTCTGAGCCGGGAGCTGGAGCAGGAGCTGGTCCGCGAGCACCCTTTTCTCGAGCGATAGGAGTGGGAATGGGCTCATCAAAGCCCAAAGGCTCATCAAAGCTCATAGGATCAAAGCCCTTAGCAGGTTTTGCCCCTCCAGGTCTAGGTCTAGGCTCTTCGGGAATCATTTTAGGACGCTCATCCTTCGGCCCAGTTCCAGGGGCGAGGAAAGCAGGTCTCTTCCCGCCTTCAAATAGAGGTCTAGGCTCTTCAGGAATTTTAGGACGCTTCACCTCCGGACACTTGATGCGATGGGTAACTGAGCCCGCCTTTGGGGTACCAAACACAGGAGGCAGGAAAGGTTTAGCTGGAGGACCAGCCACAGGTCCAGGTCCAGGAGCAGGTGCTTTGGCTTTCTGAGGCCGGCCCCGGCTTGTCATGCGTTCCTTTCTCTTGGCATATTCAGGCACGCCCAGAGGGTCCAAATACATACCTTCAAGAGGAGGTGTAGGGACAGGAATGGGTTCAATATCAAAACGCATTTGAAGTAATGCTATTTTATCATGGTCATCCCAGGTATACCAAGTGACAACTCGAGAAATCCGATGGGTTCTTCGAGGATATGCCCCCAGGATCAGGTAGGCCACAACTCTACCCGTATATGTTCCGAGCAGAGCTCTATATTCCGATGAGCCATGTTTCCATTCTTGCGGCGTGAAATGTGTATCTCGCTCGGGTTCGTCGTCGGTCGGGAAGAGATTAAACTCGTCATAGATTCTGGCAACAAATCTGATATCACTCGGGTTGGCTACTTTAGAGTAATACACAGACTTTAGGGATTCCATTGGATAAAAATACTCGCATGCAACCTTCATAACATCCGATGTATGGAATCCCCTTCTCCCTCGATATCGGAACATAAAACTTATGCATAAGATACCTTCTGCGACATACACCTGCCAGTTATTCAACTGTTGGGCCCCACTCGCAGCGTCCACTGGCTGGCTGACGCTCGCGAATTTGGCAAGTATGTCTGTATTGGCAATAAGGCCCATTCTGAGAGCATCCTGAGAGATATCCGGTGGTAGGGTCATATCGGGCAGGTCAGTAACGAATGGCCCGACGTCCTCTGGCCCTAATGCACAAGGAAGAATGGGACAGGGATCCCCCGGGGTTGCAGCGTGTTCAATCCACCTTTGGAATCTTAAGCCCCTTCTTTCGCGCCTACCCCACCGGTCCATCCGGTCCGGACGTGGCGCATCGTCGGGGAATGAAGAATCGGTCATTGGCTCATCTAATGGGTTCAATTCCAGCATTCCATCCTCACCTGCAACGGGGCCTTCTGCGAGTCCTGCGGCTACTGCAGCTTTGTCTGCGCTAGAATCTGTCGAACCACTATGTCTGGATGCTAAGCTCGGAGTTGGCGGTCCAAGTCCCAAAGGATCAATAGGATCCAAGGAACTTTCATAGT
This sequence comes from Penicillium longicatenatum, assembly GCF_028827895.1. Lineage (NCBI taxonomy): Eukaryota > Fungi > Ascomycota > Eurotiomycetes > Eurotiales > Aspergillaceae > Penicillium > Penicillium longicatenatum. The sequence goes on along the minus strand of NW_026643117.1, from coordinate 1,752,909 downwards.
CCGGAAGAATTTCCTCGCCATCGCCCGCGCGGCGACCCATTATGCTTTCAAGAATTGTATTAACTGTGGGAAATATTGTATGATTCGAAATGTAATTGCACAAAAATGGTCAGATATACGTTGCCTTTATAAGTTAGTGTATGGAGAGTCCTTGGGGAAACACGGAGATAAATTTAGATTATTCGCGTGCAAGAAAGAACCTTCTTCATTCAAGGTCCTGAGATGATGGTGTAGGAGATGCCTTCGAATGTCAGAAATAGCAACATCAACTCCAACGGCTTCCATTTCAATGCTACACTCGAAGTTACTGACCCAAAGATTCAATCAAAGAACGACAACTTTGTTTGTACTAACAAAGCAACCCAAGTTGGGATAATCTTTGTTGAATCAACACATGTCGTCTGTTCAAGGAGTCGAGGGTGGACTCAAGGGTCTCGATTGCGAGTGTCGAAAAGAGAAGTCTAACATTACTGTAGAAATAAAGACTCCGACGATGACCTAGTCTTTGTTTCGGAATTGAAGGCTGTTTTGACAATGCAGTCAAGCCTGCACGACCCAAGCCTCATTCCAAGGCTACCCCCCTTCATTTGTTTCAGTTTTATCAAAGAGAATTCTTTTTTCCTGGGAATGGCTTCAATTTCCACCTATTTCTCTGCCAATGGGCAGAAATCTCCTGTTCCGGCTTTTATCAGAGCATACAGGTTGGCGTGGTTCCGATAGATCCTTGTGGAGGCTCCGTTTCCAACGAGTGAGTAAAAATAGAAGATTTTCAACTGCGCACTTCATATCTGCAACTGTGAAAGAACCTGCATGTGGACGTGGAAGCTTCCTAGAGATGTGCAGTCACCATGAGTGAATCTGTGAAGTAAGTGGTTGGACCCACTTTGCAGCAACGCTAGCGCTAGCGCGACATACCGCCCGGCAGAAAAAGAGTGATAACATCAGGTGCACCGTCTTAGCACACTTCACACCAGACAGCTTTAAGATGGGTAAAGGACCATTGGAGCGGGAGCTCCAGTTTGAAAAGAAGAACCAAGACCTCGTGAAGCTGCCAAAGTGTGCGTAATCACTTCACCACAGACACTGAACCCAGCTTGGAGGCTAACCGCGGGGCTTATAGACGCGAAAGTTGAGAAACGCCCTCTCAACCATCCCCCAATTGCCTCGCCTTATGCAGGTAACTCTGTGCCAAAGGTTGTCTATGTCGCAACTGGGACACCCTTCATGAGCGCCGTGAAGCGCGTCCAGAAACTCCTACGCCAGGCCGAGAAACGCGCAACAGCCAATATCAATCTCGAAGACACACGCAAAACAGAGCAGCAAAAGCTTGCAGAGCTGGCCAAGGCTGCGGATAAGCGAGAGGAGGTTTTCGTCAAGGCTACCGGGCGAGCTATTGAGAAGGCGCTCAAGGTGGGCAAATGGTTTGAGGAGAAAGACTCTGAATATGGAGTCCGCGTCACTACCGGCAGTGTGCTTGCGGTGGATGATATTGTCGAGGATGAGGAGAAGAAGGAGCGCGATATGCAGAAGAAGTGCCAATCCAAGGATGAGTCGGCCCCCGAGAAGCAGGACCAGGAAACATCTAAAACTGCCGGAAAGAAGAAAAAGCGCAAGGCACCTGCTGCATCCGATGATGCTGAACTTCCTGAACTTCCTGAGTCGCGCACCCGATGGGTCAAAATGGTTGAGGTTGCCGTGAGTCTCAAGTGAAGTGGCACATAGAGCCGGCATGTACTACCATTGTACCATTATGCCTTGTGAAGATATTGCTAGGACGATCACAGCCGTCCACATAAAAACCCGACCCAAAAAACCTATCAGAAGTCACGCAGCTTTGATTAGCCTTCATGGGGGCTTCGGGCCCAGACCTGCTAGCAAAGCTCAGGGTCGTTCCAAACGCAGCTTTACGAGTTGCCCACACCACAGCAGAGACAACCCGATGGAGACTTGAGAGTCGACAGTACTATCGGTTTCAGCCCTTGATAAACCGAGATATCCATCAGTGAACTGGAGTCACGGGGCGCTCATGTCAGTTTTAGGGTTATTCGACAGCTTTGGCAAAGCTTGTGGGCCACGGATATCCCCGATGAGGATGCCCTTCTCAACAGATAGGTATTTTTATTCAAATCCAAATTTACTCATCAAATGATCAATGATCTTGTATAATAATAATATAAAAAGACAAAAGTAATCATAACATACTGGACACATATTATAATCTCACCAAATCTACCTGCTCTTAATCGCTCAATGCAACTCAGCTACGACACTTGACCCCTCGACCTCGGAGGCAGGGGAAGTTCCAAAGAGCTCTATTTTATCCGAACGATCTCCAGGCAGCTCCACCCGCCGATTCCCAGCCGATTGCGTATGTCGCTGACCGAACCCCTGCAAGGCAGAGCTATCTCGTCTTCTTCGCCTCTGAAGCAATATTAACGCAATGACTCCAATGAAAACCAACCCTCCAACGCCCGCACCGACGCCAATTCCAGCCTTCGCCCCAGTAGACAGAGAGGAGTCTGATACCAAAGTAGTATTAGGCGATGCTGTACTTGTACCTTCCCCGATCGTAGTTGAACCCGAAGTCGATGTAGATGAAACCGGTAAATCAGTCGTCTGGTACACCAATTGAAACAGCGGAGCATTAACTCTTATACTGTCAATCGTCACAGTGGACGCGGATGCAGAGCCAGAAGCAGAGGCAAAAGCCGTCAAGGGAACAGTCAAATAAGAAAACCCGTCACTCGTCCCCGAAGAGCAATGTACAGCCGGGAACGAACCAGTCGAATAGTCAGAATAACACGTCTGGGCATTTTCAGTGCCATCCCAGGTATATCCACAAGCAAAACCACTAACTCAAGTTAGTTTTCCTTGACTTCCATCGCAACCCAAAATCAGACATACCTAGGACAACATCCAACCGCAATCTCAGATGAGGCCAACGGAAACTGGAAAAAGTACTCCGTTACCCCCCCATATGTGGCAGAACAAGCAGCGGAGTATCCTGTTGGGCAGGAGAGAGCCGGTGAATAGAATCCCCCGCCATTAAACGCTCTTTCGGTGAGGTACTTGTCGTTCGTTTGTGGGGGCCAGCAGGCGGGGTTATCTTGAACTCCCTGGCTATTGATGTCGTTTGTGCTGCATGCCTGGGCCTGCCAGGCTGTTAAGCAGGTTTGGCAGTCTAGGACTGCTATTGCGCAGGAAGAGGGGTAGATAAATGGGGTTGTAAGGGGGCCGAGGTTCGAGCGTGTGGATGTTGATGTTGATGTGGACATGATGGGTGTATTATCTATAAGGTTGAGCTGGAATTTTTCCGCGTGGTTTGTGACCATATAACTTTGAAAGCAGTGAGATGAGTTATTATCAAAAGGAATGCCTCGGGCGATCCTGGCGACCTACCTTCACGGGGTGTTTATTGAAGGGACAAAAGCCCCCAAACCGAAGGAATGAATGTATGGGGTCAGCGCGAATCTCACATTCAACTGCAACGGTAAACAGGGTTCAGCTCGCTAAATCTAATACGTATTAGGGGCTCAGCCGCACCCGACGTGGCGAGACTAGTCGGAAGTCTAAATCTAGGTACATAAAATACCAGATAATGTCTGCCAAATTTCGATTTCCCCTTCCGTTTTAGTGCTCACCCCTTGCCGCTTTTTGCTCACTGAGTAAAACTGAGCACGTAGTGAGCACGTAGTGAGCACGCACTAAGCGTCACCTAAGCAGCCTGATCCACATACTGCGCACGACCTAAGCAAAAGTGCGGAAGTAGCCAAGCCAACAGCTCGCCTCAATAAAATGTACCACGCTAGCCCCATCCAAATACAGTCGTTCACCCAGTACTATTAACCTTTATCTCCTTAACAAAAAGCTAGGGTCATCAATGTAGCAGTCAGTGTTTCTCACACATCTACATTAATAATAGAAAGGAATTTATTGTCCCCTTGTTATGCTTCATGATATTGTTGTATATGCAAAGATTTAGACGACTAAAGCCCCCATTTCTGCGAGTCTTCTAGGGTCTGGCTCTTCCCCCGGTTGGTACGTAGTAGAGGACCTAACGCCGTCTTGGTTAAAACTCAAGCCGCTGGTCCCCGGAAGTTGGGTAGTTGCAAGGCCTGCCGGATTGCACATCTCCATCCGCAGCTGCATGATCCATCGTTTGAGTGATATATTCGCTCTCTCAGCATCGAAACAGAAATCTATCAAGGATGACTGACCCCTGGTAGGATCGGAATAGATCTCTGACCAGTTGATCGAACGCCGCGCATTTGAATCCGGCTGTGCATCCGGCTGTGCATCCGGCTGCCCGCGTTCCATATATAGGTCATCTTGCAAAATGATCTCTCTTCCACGGTAACCAAGACTAGACAATTGGACAAACCGCAGCTTGGGGCTATCTGCCAACAATTCGAAGCTTCGCTTCCAGAGTTCCTGGATCTTGTTGATGACTTCGAGAGACAGCGAAGAACCCCAACTACTCCTCTCTTCTGTGAGGGGGCCTGGATCTCGTGCTCCAATTATCGCATCTGTCAAGCTGACGTTCTTCATACTCAGTCGCCTCAAGGTTGGCGCTGCTGTCTGAAGAAAGCGCTTGAGATTCCCCACTGTCAGCTCAATGGAATGAAGATGAAGTTCTTCTAGCTGGGAAAACCGGATGTTCTGGGAGAGATCCTGAAAATAGAGAGGAGACAATTCTTCCAAGGGACTCCATTGAGCGAAGGTCAGGACCTTCAATTTGGGTGCGACTGTGACCAGCATACTAAGAAGATGTTTGAAGGCGTCTTCATTGAATATGTCGTTTTCGTTATCTTTAATGCGAATGCACATATGTAGAGTCGTAAGATCGATCAAGTGCAATAGCAGTGATTGATGCTGTGACTCTGACAATTTTATAGACCCCAACTTCATGCCACATGCGATATTGCCGCACGTATGGAGGGCGCGGACCTTGTGGCTAGATTTGATTATAGCCTTGACCATCTGTGCAAATGCTAAGCCCAGAGGCATAGATAACATCTTCCGCTGAAAATCTGCGAATGCTATATTACCACTCATATCATCGGTATGGAATTGATTCTTTAGTTCACGTAAGCCGAGGCAGTGAAATGAACGATGCTTGGCTTTCAGGAGGAATTCGATAGGGTAACACTGTAAGCCGACTGTGGTGGCGTTTCGAGGCGCGGCAGGCATTTTTCAAGAACCGTAGTAAGTTCCGAGTCGAGAATAGCACGATGTTCTTCTAGTGCAGCTTGATAAGAGGTGAATAGAGCGTCAAGCTCAGCCTCAGCCTCAGTTTTATTGAATGGTGGTTCTTCCTTTTCACCGCGCATTATTCTGAAGATGCTTCTCTGTTGCCGGAATGCCAATCCCGGACTTATGAAACGTTCCTTATCCCTTTCTGGCCACCCCTCGAACAAATTTGGGATGATCCGAATTTCTCGAACCGAGCCTCGTAAGGTTTCACTTGCTGCAACACCCTCCAGATTGTCAAGGCTTTTACGGGTGAGAAGAAGTGTCAAAGTTTTGAAGTAGCGCGTTGCATAGGCTTCCAGTGTACTGCCATGTATTTGGTGGCAAGTAATTCTGAGCGCACCCCACTCCTGAGGCTCCAGATATTCACAAATATGAGACAATATCTCTGGAGGCAGGCTTGTGATAGACATTTTGAATAAATAGTCACGTGAACGGTTAGGGATGGGGTTGGAAAGTGGAAGAGCCAGTTAGAGGAGGGATTTCGGCTCAGAACATTGGAATCATGTGGGTTTAAGTAATCATCACATCCACTCCCGAACACCAGAATCATGTCACCCTCAGCAATCCCCTCAGCAAACAAGTTTGATTGGGGCTTCGTCGGGGGCAGACCGCACTACATACACTAACGCTAGCGCTCCACTATTCAGGACCCACCCACACTTAACCAGCGAGAGAGACTACACTTATCTTGCAAGCGATTGAAAACTCAATGCCTAGTGCTTTTCCATATCCACAGTGTTTCTTTTTTAGGAATATCCTATAAAAAAAATTTGCAACTCGTGATTGATTATCCGCCGGCACAACAGCCGGAACGACACATAGTACCATAGCTCCCCCAAATATTTGACAAGTGATTTAACAGCCCATTGCCCAATTCCCAGTTGAAGTCATATCAGAATTATGATTCAAGAAACGGTATCGCCCCATTTAAGTATAGTCCCACTTTTGAAGAAGACCAGCATAAAACGTGGCCGGCGTGTCGGTTCCCCGGGTTTGGGAGTTATAGTACCACCAAGCCAAAGCAAAATGGACATAATTTTCCGTATTCGGATAAGCATACTTTGTCACGGTACTTCCATCATTTTTGGTGACTACCCAGGGACTGAGCGCCATGCTTAGACAGTCCATCATTTTGTCTGCGTGTGAATGGGACAATCAGCATTTGTTATGTAGATCATTAAAGGGTAGTACTCACAACTATGATCAACAATCATATTTTGTCCGCTTATCGTGCCGGCTGTGGTCACATCCCACCTGGTCACCATGTGCAAGATTTCATGAAGCATCACAGTGCTCATAGGCTTGACAAACGACAGTTGTGGCCTGTCGATCAGAGCCGCGGTCATGGTAAGAGTTCCAATATCACTCAGCAGGATGTTACCAGCCGAGCTGTCACTGGCCGTGCTGGCCCCCAACACATTGGGGCAAATCAAAACAAAATCCGAGAGTGCCTCTCGATAGACGGGATAGTTTAAGCCATCGCGTGTTATACTTTTCAGGGACTCAGAATTGCCAAAGGAGTTAAGCCCTTCCAACCCATTGGTGTCGGAACACATAGCACCCCCGTTGAAAGTCGTGGGGGATATAAGATAGTACGCGTTCAACGATGGAACCCAGTATGGTTGTTGTTCACCTCCTATGTAGGTCTTCCAGTCGTGATACATCTGTTCCACTGTCGCGAGGGATTCCACTTTCTGCCCATCGCTATTCAACATAACAGTGTTCCATCCAAATTGCACTCCAAAATCACCACAAAAGAGATTTGCTGGAGATTTCCAAGCCTGGTACGCTCCGCCATTCGTAATGAGAGATTGGAGACGAGTGATGTGCTCTAATCCGAAATTTATACTGTCAGTAGCTTTTCTCTTTGAGAATCCAACATTGCTTACCTGTGACAACAGTCCAAGCAGTATTACTCTCTGCAAGGAGCGCTCCAGTGCCGTCAAATTTAATACCAAACCAAGCGGTGAAGAGCTCTCGAGCCACGATGGTCTGCTGCGTCTGCCCTGTTTGCTGAGCCCATTGAACTGCGTAGAGCATTTGAGTAGCAAGAGTTGAGAAGTCGTCGGCATAATTGTTTAGCCTCGTTGTGTACGAAGAACAGTCCCCATAGCTGGGGAGAACGGAAGCGAGGTTGAACAAATCAGAGACAGTGAGAACTGCAACATTGCTGACCCCCAAGCATAAGGAAAGCCAAGAAACTATTTTCCTTGATCCCAACATGGTACCGGCGAACGAGTGGGAGAAAATCGACTTCGTCAAGTGAGAAGGACAGCCTTCGCTGTGATTCTAACCTTCTCATGTAACTGCAAAGCCTCTTTATGCAGAAGAGAGAGAGCATCGGCTCTTTCGCCATTCTCGATCCTTCATTTTGTGTATTTTTACTTTTTTTTCCACTTCTGATATCCTCCACTGCCCTTCAATCTCGCTTATTACGGGCTTGTGGACATTGTGGTAACTAGTTCCATATAGTGACAAGCTATCTTGATTTCGTATTTGTATACTGAACATTAGTTGAACACAAGTGGGTCCACGCGGGATCGAGGCCCCGGGGGCCATAGGGGCCAAGCTTGGACAATCCCCGCTTGGCTTTAGCATCCGACCCACTAATCACCCTGGAGCCATTCATTTGCCCCTAGGATCTTTTAGACAAGTTGGCCAAGCTTTCGCCAATCATGGCCAAGATAGATGAACGTCGTCCACGCATCAGATCCAACGCTTATGGAGAAGGTAAAACTCACGAAAACCAATACGAGCCAACAAGGCGAGATGAATTCAGTTCGGGGTTGTTCATCGGGTACTGCGTACTCCGTACTCCCGTGGGGTTCAAATTTTCCCTGTCCTTGAATTGAACCCTGATAATTTGTCACAGCTAGTACTCGTTGGTATATACTACTTCGTAGATATTGAAGTCTTACAATTTTCCCTTGACCCGTACAGATACGAACCACCGATAAAGGCCACTGGGTGCCCACTAAATCTTCAATCATCGCACCGTTATTTTGAATTATATTGTTTTGAAACTCCCATCGGCTTCTCGGTATGGCAAAGCATGCGACAACCCTTAGTGCCGGATCCGGACCGAATCAACGGGTCAGACTTATTTCGGAAAGTACTTTGCCGATCAGGAACTAAAGATGGAAGGGTCTAGTACTTAAACGGTGCATACTCTCCGTACTAGTAGTATACTAACTGCGCACTCCTAACTACATACCAGATGAATCCCGCACTGTAGCTGAGGTGGATCAATCCTCTTCGCCTCTAGATTTCGATTTCCAACTCCCAACACGGACTTCGAGATATCATAGGCTGAAATGTGTCCGGCTAGTGGTTAGTGCTCAATTTAGTCAGAATTGGGAATCCTAGCGGAGCACGCTTTAGCATAGAGAAAATTTGCAACCTCGACAGAAATGAACACTAGCGAGATAGTAGATTTGATCTTTGAAACGACGGCGTCTTGGGGCTTGCCACATTTGAAGGATTGATAGAAACTTGCAGTGGAGAATGGCTAGTCCAGATATGGTCGGACTGGAGTGTTGATGAGAAGTAATTTTCCTCAAAGATTTCTGCGTTCATATTCAATAATTCATCTATAAGAGCCAGGGAACGGGTCCGCATTATTTCCAACTTCAACTCATATCAAATTGCCAGACTTCATGTCTATGGCAACTGATTCTTCACTCTTTTATTGAGTTACTTCTTCATTTCCTCTCTTTGGATCTCCTTTCTGCATGGTACCTGAATTATTACCTCGTGTCCTGAGATCACCATAAACTCGATGCACTCCTTCCTCGGGGCTGCGGCCTCCATTCTGGCCTTCGGTGGCTTTGCTGGTCACGCCGTGGCGACCAGGGTTGGACGACCAGCACTCTGTCCAGACAGCTGCGCTAGCTACAACCCAGTCGACTGGTTCACTTTTCGAAATGTCCCACAAGTCACTCGATGCAATGAGACTATGCTCCTTGAGTTCAACATCTTCAATGACCTGGATGACCCCCAGGTGCATTCCACTCTGCATGTCTGCGCTTCTGGTGTCCTCGACAAATTACAAAACTCATCTTCTGTCAAAACTGCGTCTTCCTCCGTTTCAACCAAGAAATCAATTACATACCAGATCGGTGCTTGGGGCTCTAGTCCTTCCGAATCTGGAGAAAGCAATTATTCTGAGCTTCTGGATGCTTTGCAAACCTATCTGACTGGGCACCCACAAAAACCAGAAATATTTGGATACTCCAATGGAGTAGCCGCTGGTGTTTATTTGGGTGGCAGTGTTCAACAGGTTTCCAATGTTGAATTTGCCATTGAAAAACTGAGAAGCTTCCTTTCCGACACCACCTACAGCACTGCTGCCATTCAATACTGTGGATATAGTTCCAACGAAACAATTGGTGTGGCGGTTGACCTTAATGGCGACATTCCAACTGTTCAACAATACGTTCAAAGCTGGCATGGAGGCGAGTGTCTGTCAGGCTTTGACAAGAGTGCAACCGGCAGTACATCTCTGACATTCCTGGGTACCCACAAGGCAAACGGAACACAATCAACATATTCGCGTGGCTCTCATGGCTCTCATGGCTCTCATGGCTCTCATGGCTCTCACGGTCATTACGTATCTCACTCTCATCAACGCAGAGATGATACATGCACATACAGAGAAGTGGTCTCCGGGGATACATGTTACGGACTGATCACAGACTGCGGAATTACCTCTGACGAGTTTTACGAGTACAATACTGCAACAGACCTCTGTACTGCACTAGTACCGGGAGAGTACGTGTGCTGTTCCTCTGGCTCGCTGCCGGACTTTTCGCCATCTGCATATTCGAATGGAACATGCTACACGTACAGTGTGCAATCTGGAGACAGCTGTTCTGATCTGGCCAGTACATACAGTCTCACCGAAGCCGAAATCGAGACTTACAACAACGAGACATGGGCCTGGTATGGATGCAGCGAGCTACAGGCCGGACAAAACATCTGTTTATCGACAGGCAACCCTCCCTATCCTCTGCCGATTGCCAACGCAGAGTGTGGACCTCAGGTTGCGGGAACGGTCTTCAATAGCACCGATTCCGGGGACTGGGAGAGCTACAACCCATGTCCTTTGAATGCCTGTTGCGACGCCTTTGGCCAGTGCGGTATTACACCGGTTTACTGCAATCGCACCTTTGCGGACAACAATAACCCTGGAACCGCAGCGAATGGAACAAACGGGTGCCTTTCAAATTGTGGAACAACAATCACAAACTGGGCAGTTCCTCCTTCAAGTTCATTGGGTGCTACGACAGATCCCATAGCAAGCCTCACGTCACTCGCCTCACTGTTTGCTAAAGAGTTCTCATCTCTTTATTCCGGTGAGCAGTACTCTCTCACAGCCGGCCTGTACACAACATCCACATCGACAAAATCCACATCTATATCGACTACTTCGTCAAAAACATCCACATCCACATCAGACGCTGCAACGGCCACACCCTCGGAACGATTCATTATTGCTCTCGCTGAAGATGACAACGAGCTGGGCAACCCTTACACCTGGCAATACTTTGATCCAACATATAGCGCGAGCTGGAGCGCGTGTGATGATGTAGGTGGAGGCTCAGAGGCACTCTCATCTGGCGAAGGCCTTCCGGATGGCACTTTCGATATCTCAGTCGACATTCACGGTATGAGTGACTGTGTTTATACGGGTACCACCGATGCTGCGGGTACATTCACTTGCCCCGACCTCACATCTACTGTGACGTGTGAGAAGAGTCCAGACACAGGCACATACACATGCTATGAGGCACTAGCTCCAGTTGAGTTTACTCCCAAGATCCAATGCTCTTGGTAGATTCGATTTTTCAAAATTGTTTTGTCTCCACAGGCAAGTGGCGGGAAGTCGAATAGACGTCAGTGACTCTGAGATATTTATACATTTTAGACGTGTTATACTTTAATTGAATCAATTGACATAAATTATTCATCATTCACTGTTACTTCAATGAGCATCTGGTGGTCAACTTATGAGAACTAATCTACATTCTACCAGGAATCTGAATCAAATATTAAAAAGGAAAGATGAGACTTACATATACTCAGAATATGCGCCTAAGTAGTCCCGGAGCACTCACTGAGCACTCACTAAGCGTGCCATTTGTAAGTCATGCATAACATGACTACCCTGAGCGTGATCACTGAGTCTAACCCGTGCTCACGTCTACTCCGTGAGCCTGAGCCTGAGCGCCTTCATAAAAGCGGCGGCAGCCCAATTTAGGAAAGACCCACCGGGCGGAGTCTGTATAGGTGCATATACGAAGTCCGCATGCCAAGCTACCAGGTGGGTGACAGTCTCGCATTCCACGGAAAATATCTCCTGAACAGAAATTTTACCATGAAAGATATGAACAACACCAGATTTCATGGAATGTTCCCATAGCCATGGGGAATAAGTGATATAGACACCGAGATCTAGTACATACAAACCGAGATACAATATAAAATCAACAAAGAAGTAATAATATACACCTTCAATCAAGGGACACAGACCCAACTGCAGCCATACCGTTTGAACGGCAACGGGCGAAGCTTCTCACCCGAAGCTCGTGCTAGCTTCATACCATTTTCATAAGGCGTGCAATCCCACCACTCGAGCCATTCCGTCCGAGGAATGATATACTCCTTCTGACAAACAGAGCACTGCTGCCCACCTGCGGCACGAATCTTCTTTACCTGCTGCATTAACGGAATCACCAAAGCAGGGAAATCTGCGAGTTCTTCGTCGGTAACGTGCTCGAGGTCAGGGAGTTTGCAAACCGCTCGGAGTGCGACTTCGCGTAGAGAGGGAGCGGTGGTGACTGGATCCGCTGATGGAATGATCATATTTAAGGCTGGTACCTCTTCGATTGGTCGTCCTTCCATGTCCAACCGTGTCGTCGGCCCTGTAGCGACATGAATGGTAGTCCATGCCTCAGGTGGAGGAGAGTCCTCGTAAATGTCAAATCGAGGGATTTCAAGAGTAGTTTCAGGTTCTTCTTGTTCGGAGTCGTATTCATCGTAAGGTTGGTCCTTGGTCTTCTTTTCGGGTTCGCGATGCCATTTGGCAACGACGGCCTCTTCGATTGACGGGAATGGGTTAGGACATGCGGTCATGTGTTTCAATTCGCCATGCTGGAGTAGACGTAGGAGCTCCCATGGCAAATAAGTCAGTCTGTTCACAGAAACATTGAGGACCTCCAGTTCCTTTAATTTCTGGACTGTGAAGGGGATTTCGTGGAGTTCGTTGTTTCGCACACTGAGAACTTTGAGGCCGCTCAGCTCAAACAACTCGTGGTGAAGTTGGGTCAGAGAGTTCCCTGGGAGATAAATACTGAGGAAAGGCTGCAGCGAGGAGTAAACATTCTCAGACAAGGGGGCCTGCTCTATGGAAGGCAACTTTGTCAGGTGCTGTAGAGGTTGGAGAAGACCCGATGGGATATTCCTTAAGTTCAAGTTCCTAGATATCATGTTAATTTCGGACTAAAGCCACCATCTCGGCATCAGATGAAAGGACTCAGCATACCCAAGATCAACAATATCCTCCCCTTTCTCTAAACAATCATTAACCACCGACCTCGCGAACCGGTGTTCTTCCGACTCATTCGGCCCCTTTAAAATGGGCAAAGGATAAACCGGTGGCGCAGCCTTACCACTAGGAAGCAGCAAAGGGCCCTGAGCAGACTTCCCAGGAGTTCTAGGATCAAGCACCGTCTTCAGCAGATCCTCGCCCCAAGGACCATCCTCAGAAGGAAAAAGCGAATCGGCACCCGACTCATCACTTCCCATCCAAACACCACTATCAACATTGCGCTTCTCCTTGAAATCCCGCCTTTTCCTCTTCGAATCAATCACCTGCTCCCCCCACCACGTCCCACGATATCGCCTCTTCCGGCCAGCCCCCACCGCAGGCGCATGATAATTCTCCAATCCCGATGCAGGAATATCGTCGCTAGAGAACAATGCCGGATCACTAGATGGCTGACTGGAGCGGTCATCGAAGCGCGAAAGTCGACGCGCTTTGCGGAACGACGACGCAAGCGAGGTAGCGGGGGAACCGCTTGCGCGTGCGGGCGATCGATGCCGGATGCGCCGTGGCGGTGGGAGGGGGATCTCGTTGTCCATTGCGATCGTGTTTGTCGCGGGGCAGACGAGTCGCTCCTCGGTTCCCTCTTAGATCATTCAGAGATGAACAATGCGTGTGAAGGTTGGGGGGTGCGACGCGTGGTGGAGCCCGAGTGGAGGCGGGTGTCAACAACGCGCGATCAGTTCGCGATACGGATGAAAGATAAGGAGAATTCTGAATCAATGCAATGGGAATTTGGGATTACGAGGAAATGTGTGAAATAGAACAAAATTTCAATATGAACGATAGATTCGCATTAGATAAGATCAGATCTAAACGGCCTGAAACGGGTCGCGTGGGCGCACGGCCTGAGTTTATCAGTCGACCTCGGAGCTCACGGCAGTCAGATCGGAATGTTGGAATGTTCGATCGACATGATCTTCGTCACGTCAACTCTATACACGTAGATATGAATACAAAACTCGGGTCATTTCCACGATCCTCGGACATTCCGCCCCGGTTGCTAATTAGGTCTCAGTAGATAAGACATGGGCGCGTAGATGTGTGGATAGGGAAGCAGGTCAATATTTATTTTGGAAGTATAGATTATATACGAAAAAAGGGTTTCATTTGGCGCCAAGGGATTGATTCCAGGTTTCAGCTTCTGAACAGACGTGTTGTTGATCGGAGTCTGGATAACTCCGGGCCAAACACGCCCCTGCTGATATCATCCTAGACAATCCCCCATACACAAATATGAACAATAGAATTGAACAATGGGGTTGGTAGAAAAAGACATCAAATCGTGTCCGGAAAAATTCGTTAAAAAGGGGTATTTGAAGTGCATAAAACCGTTTCCTCTCCGAATGAGGTTCTCCAGTGAACCATGAGCCGTAAAAAAAAATTTGTTGAAGTGAAGAATCGAAAATAGTCCAAATAAAAGGTAAGCCGGGCTCTGCTGGAGAGAACGGCGAAGAATTGAGTCACCGAGCAATCGCAGAGTCAACCAAATGGGTGGATATCATCGCAACTCAAGGCCGCTGAGGTCATTCACGGTGCTCTTTGCGTAAAGGTGATTATAGGGCCGCGCCCATAATCAGCGCAAAAGATCCAGCGATCAGAGCAGCCGGCATACCAGCGGCCACGTTGACGGCACCGCCAGTGTGGGTGGCGGAGGTAGCGGCGGCGGTCTTGGTAGCAGATTGGACAAGAGGAGTGGAAGTCATAGTGGCCATGCTAGAGCTGGGAGTCATGCTAGCGCTAGCGCTAACGCTGGGGGTGGAAGTGACCGAGTGGACGCGAACCAGCGTCTTGGTGATGGTCATTGTTGAGGTGGAGGTAGTCGTTTCATCTGCGACAGCGAATTGGGCTGCAGCCAGGCAGAGGAACGAAGTGACAAAAGCCTTAATCTGCATTTTGTCGCGGGATTGATATAGACAAGAAAATAATTTCGTCTGAGAGAATTGAAGTCGTGCACAGCAAGGTGTGATTGATTGGGGTGGATTGCAGTATGGTAGATACCGTTGAGGCAAGTGCGAGTTTGCTGTTCCGGGAGAAATCGACTTTGAGCGCAAAGGATTGGGACTCAAAGGGATATAGGGTAAAGATCGTGGTATAGAGCGCGGCTCAGATGGGGCCAGTTGGCAAAAACGAGGGACTTGAATAAAGAATGACTGGGGGTGAGGAAGTCTTGCAAGTTGCCTAAGAAGGAAGAAGGAGGGAAGTATGACAGGGTGCGGTATGCCAGCCCTAAATACGAGTGCCAACCTGGGGAAGGGGCCATTTGGGCACTCTGGAGCAGTGGCGCCAAGTTAGATTTTTTTTATTGTTTTGTTCTGGATGCTCTGACGATCCTATTGGGTCAACGGGGCACGCGAGTCTGGGACTATCCGAAATAGGGCGGTCCAAAATCGAACTATGGAGCCCAAGCAATCAAAAAAACCCTAACTAATGTGACTAGCGTCAGGCACTGCAGGGTCTGGATCGGTTGACCCGCACGGACTCCCTGCGAGGGATTTTGGAGGGATGCAAATTCCAATCTGCGTCGCGTCATAGGGAGCTATTGAATGCAGTATCACTTGTTGACGGTGTAGACGTGGGACATGATGTGGGCGGGCCCAATGTCGCCGTGTCCAGGGAACAACACGGATGCAATTTATTTATCCTTTTGAGGCTTACTCTCCACAATCCAGAGGGAGAGAAAGCCCGACAGAGTTGCCCCTAAAGGGAGGTCATAGGTGGTGTTACAGCCCTAAATCCCAAAGAAGCAGTTAAATAGACCATTTCCGGGCCAACAATAGTTGACCGAGACGGACTCACGGAGTAAATTAGACAAAAAAAAAAATAAAGATAAAAAAAAAAAAAAAAAATAAGAAACAAGAAACCTCTTGATGTTTGGGACATGTTTCCGTAAGCGCTGCTCCCAAAATGAGGATTTTCTCTATGCATCTGGGACAGACCGTGTTTTCACGTAAATTACCAGTGTTACCCCTGGCGTCATGAATGCAGGAACGGATAACACGGATCTCCTCCGGACTGGAGGATTGTGATTCGCTGCTCTGGCTTTGTTCTCATCACCTGCAACCTCGATGTGGATTGGCTAGCCACGGGATTAGCCGAGATTGGCTGTAGAGTTTGTCGCTCTTCGCCTGGATCGGGGTGCGACCCGAAAGTCCTCCACCACGAGGGGGACTTTCCCATGTTGTGAAAGGTGGGCTTGGCAAAATCCACCGAGCGAAGCGGGAAATTAAGAATTGGGGCTCTCGGAGCTACTCTCGTGCCTGTTCCTGGCGGGATCCATGGAACCTTTTTCAAGCCGGAATCTACTAGAGATGGATCGGCCTTTTCACCTTCCCTTCACGACGAGTTAGTGATTTGGATACACGGATGAAGAGAGCTTGAAGGGTTCGAGAACTTGACTGATCATCCCGTCCAAAGTTTGGCCTGTCCCTAATTGGCTTGATCTCCTTGCAGAAAGACGTTCGTTAATCTGGGGGAACACATGTTCTTGGGCCCTTGATGATGTGGCATAATGCGGTTGGAGTGAATGCGCTCTGCTCGTACATACATTAGCCCGGGGGTCCAGTCATGTGTTAGCAGAAAAGGGTGTCGTCAGTTTGCAAGGTTGGCAATCGGCGGTATCACCGCTCCCTGGACCGCTTTTTCCGCATTCTTCATGTAAACAACCAGGGCAAGGCCCAGAAACCTCCAACCAATTGGGGGCCCTGGATTTAGAAATGATATAACTGGGTCTGGATAGACAAATACATATGGATGTAGCTGGGTTTGAAGTGTAGCTTTGAGAGAATTTGAGAAGTAAAATAATGAGAGGTGTAGCGAGTATCCAGAAAGTGACTGCTTTATGTGAGGATATATTTCCGTGTTCCAAGGGTCAACAACTAAACTTTCAATTCAAGGCTGCTAGGTGCCCATGACCCAAAATATCTAGTCATTGTAGATTTTTTATTAAAAAATGAATTTGAAAAGTTGAAGCCAACAAAACCGGTCAATACCTTCAGAGCTAGTGAAAGCTTGCATTGTTCTATGGTGGGCATTTACCCCCGGGAACAACAATACACCGACTACATCTACGTACCTCGGTAGGTGGAGTTTGACAACTCAGTCTTGGATTGACAATGACATCAGATGTCCACGGTGTAACTGCAATCTTGGCATTCACACCTGGGCAATGGTGCCGTGAAATATCGATAATATCATCTAGCGTATTGTTTGGAGCAATGGTACATGAAAAGATTTGCGCTGATTACCGAGGTCGGTTTGGAGACCTTCCCATGAACTATGGCTGCATGAGGTGATTTTTCCACTGAATCATATCTCGGAAATTCAGGCTATAAAACAGCAAGGATACCAATTCAACGAAGCCTGGGTGCTGGGCACCCACCGAATAAGGTACCATTCCCCAGACGTGACCGGTACCTGGTATTTACATGATGAGCTGGATAGCTTTTGAATATCCAGCCCGGCCCGACTTCTCCGCCAAAGCCTTGCGTTCCTAGACCTTCCTCCTTCCAGCTTATCGGAACCGCTCAAATAAACTGCTTATATCGTACAAAATACATCCCCATCGGTTTGATCGTGTCGCATGTCCATCTGACATCCGGGCCGAGGCAAAGGCGAGTTTATTGGCGCATCGAGCGCAGGGGAGTCTGGCGAGGAAGCATCATCGGGGGTCCTTGAGCACGGAGCCAGAGATCGTTGCGGGGTCCCTCAGAACGGATCACGCTGCCGATGGACATGAAAAGACTAGAGAAGGGCAGGATTAGCATGAGCTTGTTGTGTTTGAAACTGCCGGAAACCCAGCAAGACAGGCTCTCATTTCAGGGAAGGAGAAGTAGAGCTAATACGTACCCGAAAGTAGCACCGGAACCCACCATGTACTTGCCCAGAGTGCGCATAACACCGTTGGGACCAGCACCGTGCTGGAGGATGACCACAGCTCCTGAACGATGTTAGCTTTCCAAAATTACATCAATACGCTACACATCATGTCTGAATCAAACGTACCACCGATGAAGCCCATAATAGCTCCGACAGCTAAAGAACGAGTATCGCATTAGTCGAAGCTCTTCAGTAGACGGCTAAGCGTGAGGTGTGCACATACTTGAGCCCATCATGGCACCCATTTTCACTATAAAGTAAGTTAGCTCATCTCATGCTCAACCTAAATATACCGCATTATAGTGAATTGGTGCTGTGAAGGTTGACATACTCTTGTCAAAGGTCGAAGGACCGGCTGCGGGACCAGCAACAACAGGCATTTTGAAGAACGTAGTCAGAGGAGAATGTGGGTTGGATATGAAAAAAAAAAAGAGAGAAGACAGAGCTCAAGCTGGACACAGCTAATATGATTATAATAATGCGCCTCAAGTGCAACTGTATCTCGCAAGGGATTCGGGAGCTTTTTCAAACGAATCGCATCACTTTCACTTCCGTCTCCGCTTTTGTCACGTGCATCTAACGGGTGCCACACGTGCACTGCACGTGACCTCATGCCTGGGGCGTCGATGGTGGAAGGGGAGCAGGAGATCATGACCCTCCTTTCCCGTGGAGTTGTTCCTTATGGCCTGCCATCTTGTCTGACTTTTCCTTCTTTAAACTGCTGTTAGGGCAGTCTTCAAGCCCGTGGCAAGGCGGAAGTCCCGTCCTGCATTTCTTCCATTGTCCTGGGGCAGTGAAACACCCGGTCGCTGCTCACTTTTCGGCAAGACCTCACACGCCTCCCTGGTCTGGAGCACTGACTATTTTGGCCCCCCATCCGCGATTAAACTTCTTTGAAACACCTTGAACAAGTAAGTCTAGGATCCACTACATCTGATAAGGTAGTGGGTGGTTCAAATTCCACGAATGTCTCGAGGCGGCGAATAAATTGTTGGAGTGAATCGAGACGCTAACGCGACCGTTCTGAAGAAGCCGGACCAGAAACAACAGCCCTACACGCGTGACCAAATAAATCGATAGATACATATTGTCATTCTATTATCGAATCCCTTGACTGTGACGGAAATCTCACACGCGCGATCGTCACTTTCTGCCCATCACATCATATTGTGCTGAACCTCTGCCCGGTGTCGTTCTCCATGACTGCCGTGGTATCTCCTCCTAGTGTGCAATCGGGCTCTCGCTTGGGATGGTACAGCACTGGTAACGGAGGACAAGGAGCTCTGTCTTCAGTGGACGACGAAGTATCCCGGATGTTTATGCAACGGAAGCCGGTTCAGCGCTCAAACTCCTCATCCTCCCTGGGGTCGAATACCTCTACGACCACGGTGATCACTACTCAAGATCCTAATGCTGGGCAAGGTTCCACCAGTGACGGTACTTGGTCATCGAAGAAGAAACCCGCCAGAAGTCCTTGGCCCAGCTCCAAGTCAGAACCGGTAGCAGGAGTCACCAACACGCGATCCCAGGCAGTCCCTGCATTCCTCTCAGGGCCAACTGCATCATCTACAATGTCTGCCATTCACCAACCACAATCTATCGTCCCATCACAACACATGCTCCAGTCCTCGCAACAGAATGGCATTCGACAGCAACCCAACGGGTCTGCAGAACCGCCTGCCATTCTAGGGTTGGTTCCAATGAATGGCACTTTTGAAAAGAAACAAATCAATGTCCCTTTTTACCCCGAAGTTCTTCGAATTGGTCGGCAGACTAATGCGAAGACTGTGCCAACTCCAGTAAATGGCTTCTTCGATTCTAAGGTCCTTTCTCGGCAACATGCTGAAATTTGGGCCGATAAGACTGGAAAAATTTGGATTCGAGACGTGAAATCTTCCAACGGCACTTTCGTGAATGGCCACCGGCTGTCTCCGGAAAATCGGGAATCAGAGCCGCATGAACTGCGTGAAAACGATACATTGGAGTTGGGAATTGATATTGTGAGCGAGGACCAGAACAGTATTGTTCATCATAAAGTCTCGGCTAAAGTCGAGCACGCTGGTTTATACGGATCCACGCCCAATATTCTTGATCTTAACTTTGGAGACTTGGACCCTGCCTCAGGTGGCGGTCTTCTTCCATCTCCATTGAGCCAACCACTCTCACATTTACGCGGAAGGTCCGGTAGTAATGCGAGCAACCGCAGTGCACAGAGCGCCGCTAGTAGCCAGCTGAATGCTCTGCACCAGCAAAGGCAGATGAACTACTGGAACTCGCCCATCTCCGTCGAACAGGTTGTCAAAAGACTTACTGTATGTAGCCCTGGCTCTTGCTGTTATAATTACGACGTGCTAAACATCTCTTCTAGGGGGAATTGAAACAAGCCAAACAGCAGTCCATGGACCTTCGCCAGACTGACGAGTTTTTGACAGCTATAATGAAGCCAGGCTATGCCGAAAAAGAGAAGGCTAGCAAGCCATCCTCTTTTGAAAGTAATGGTCCTCGTCAATTAAACGGACGCCCGAAAATGCCTCGCGTCGACTCCTTTTCTCGATTCTCCGATCCCCCCGCACCTCCTCCCCAGCAACCGCTCCCCGAGAAACCGGATGCCCCTCTACGAAATGCTTCAGATTCCTTCTCGCCTTTGAAGCGCAGCGACACAGAAAAAACGAAGCCCGCTACAAGTTCCCCTGTTTCGCGGGACTCGAGCCAGATTTTGAACCTCATCGAGGCACTTTCATCTGCCAAGCGAGAAATTGATACGCAAGGTGCCCGTGTTAAGGAACTCGAGACTCTTGTTCTTCAAGAACGAGCGGCGCGCGAGTCGGCGGAAGAAAAGGTTAGGAGTCTGGAGATGCACTTGACGCCGCAGACCAATGGAGTTACAAAATCCGAGGATAGTCTTGCGGAACAAGAGTCGGCCATCAAGGATGAACTTGAGGACTCCGAAGAGGCCCAACTACCCAACGGCTCGGTTTTGCCATCCGAGGCTTCTTCCGCTCCTGATGTTCATTTGCCAGAGCCTACCACCGTGGACACCACACAGCTTGAGCATCGGTTGGAAACGATGATGCAAGAGATGGAGGAGATGAGAAAGCAGATGGCTTCGTTCAAGGAACGCGCTGAGAAGGCCGAGGAGGAAAATGTCGAGTCCCGCGCATCTTTGGCGGAGATGATTGAGACACTCCGCCGGGAACGTGCAGAGAAGGTCCTCGTTTCAAAGCCTGGCTCCAAGTCGGATCCCCAAGGCAATGACCAGTCAAAGACTACTACCGCGCAGGCACACCTGATCGAGAATGGTGCAGTGGATCCTGATAAGAAGAGTGGTTCGTCTGTGCAGCCCTTGGATCCAGCTTCTGCAGATGCCAAAGAGATGGACGCAGCGGCTACCGCTATGGCGACAGAGTGGCGCCGACGTCAATTTTTGCACGATACCAGTCCTTATGCGTCCATGGTTGGTGTCGTTCTTCTTGGGGTTGGCATCATGGCCTATCTCAACGGGTGGCAAAAGCTGGACAAATAAATAATACGCTTTGACCGTTTCGTCTGCATTGTTTGACACATTAACGATTATCTTTCCCGAAAAGTCGGCGCCCTGGAGCACCCTGGCATGATTATTTCTCCTGACGACTTGATTCCCCTGTATTTCTGGGCCTAGTGCTGCCGTGCAGCGCCTAGTTGCCTGATTCGTTTTGGGACTCGGCGTTGATTCCCTGTCGTCATCTTGCATACGTTGCATACTCTTGACCTTCTCTCTTGTCTTTTTGTCTCATGGTATTTAGCCCTATTTCAGTTCGCGTCAATCATGACCCTTGACGACGGATGTCCCTATCCTTCAACCTTGTTGATGTTTCCTTGCCTTTTACCTCTCTTGTTATGCCCCCTGTGTTCTACTCCATGCCTCATCAGCCTAGCCGATACAGTCTTTTGCCTCTCATTTCTTGTCTTGTTAATCACGAGCTTTGGTCTTAGGACTTTGGCGCCTATCTTCTATTATTTGTACATGATGGAATTATTAGGGATACCTTCACGACTGCACTTATCACTGTAAACCTTGAATCTTGGTCTCTTCGTACAAGTGTTCTTCACTCTAACTGATGTGTATTTGCATAGACAAGATGGTGGTGCCGGATGGGGCTTTATCATGATCAGTCAAAAATTATCATAACCATCGAACCTTAGGAATCGTTGACACAACAACAAGCGCTAGCACAGAGCAGATGCTTAATGGTCAATTCCCCAAATAAGATAGCCTTTGACGCATGTAGTAACTACGATAAAGTATACTTTCGACATATTTCAAGCGTTCACTACCATTTTCTTTGCTGCTAGGAAACAGCAGAAATCAACACTTCGATCCTACGAGGTACTACTTTTGATAAAATCTTGTTATAAGCTCATTATTCACACCCTAGATAAATGTAGAAACCATGACTTGAATTCGGTACCCAATTTAGTCTGTTAGAACGAATCAACTAAGATAGACTGCAAATCCCATCACCCGTGAAATAATCCAAAAAAGTCCTAATTTCCGCGTTGATCACCCATAGCAGTGCCCTCATACTCTGAACTGTGCACTCGGGGATCAAGCTTGTTGAGCAGATTCGAACTGTGAGGACCAGAAGATCGTCTCTTAGGAGCATCAGTATTGTAATTGCTACCTCCTGCAGCAGCAGCACCACCGAAGCCCTGCGTATCCATCCCAGATTCTGAACGGGACTCCAATTGGCTGGGCATGTTGGCAGCTGTGGTTGAACGGGTATTGTACCTGCCCGTGCTGCCAAGGTCGTCACCATAGTTTGAGGTGTAGGCACCTGTCTGGTCTGTGCCAGTGGTTGCACGGTTGTCTATTTTGAAATGGGCGGTTAGAATGGAAATTGACAGAAGGGGTGAATGATGGGGTTAAGAGATTGTCTTACCGAAGCCACTGTCCATCTTGTTGGACATCTGTGACTCGCCCATTCCGGTGTTTATGGGATTCGAGCCATAGCCTTGAGTAGCTGAGCCGTAGGAGTCGGTGTTCATGCCCGAACCAAAGTTTCCGGCGCGATTGCTCGAGTCGTAGGTTTCAGAGCCGATTGGCTTCGATTGATAGGTGTCGTAGTTCTTGGCTTTGTTGGCGGAGTCGTAGGTGTCAGTGCCCATGTTGCCCATATTGGATGAACCATAAGTGTTGCCGGTATCTGGCCATGACAATTGTTAGTATCCTTGTTTATTGAACCGATGATCAACTCACCCTCCATTCGGTTGGACATGGTATCTTGGGTACCCATACCCATCCCGGAGGATCCATATTCGTTGCGGCCTGTATTGGTGGATCCATAGGTATTGCCAGTTTCTATAGCGCGAAACGTTAGTCGTTGAGTATTGATAATCGTAAGGATTTTCTGACCTTCCCCTGCACCGGGCATCCTAGTACCGTGCTGTACACCGGCGTTGTAGCCACTGGTACCATAGCTGTCAGAGCCCATAGGCTGCGAGCTGTACTCGCCGGTGGTGGTAGGGTTTTGAGTATTTTTGGTCGCGGACCATGTATCACTTTGGCCATAGGTATCACGGGCATCTATGAGCGATAAGTAGCTATACATGTTGTTAAAGGTATACAAAGAGCCTACCATCCACTTTCTGTGACACTTTTGACGAGTCATGAGATGATCCCTTATTCTCATCATGGTGGCCCGTCAGGGCGTCCTTGACTTTATGCATCAAGTTCGACATGATGAACGGTACGTAAAGAATGAGTCTTTAGATAGACAGAGACAAAGTACGTAATTGATAGTGTGAGTGTGAACGAGCTAGATGGCAAGTTGTTTACAATGGAAAGAGTAAGCAGAGAAATGAGGGGCTTTAAATTCTAGAATTTGTCTTCCACTGCGTGATTGCTCAATCGCTGGTCGTGGTACTCAATCCATGACGACACAACACGGGTTGGATAAAATAGCAACCACTGAGCTCGGAATAAGGCCTTCTACTCCGTATTGTTTCCCACATGGGCTGCGATGACGTGAGTGATGCGGGGATAAGTGTACCAAACAACAAAGTAACACGAGTCGTGCCATCGTCATGATTTCCCATGTCAGCCATGTACGCAACCGGACAAGGGTATCCAGAGCATCGCTGCGGGAGTCATGTGAGGTGGAGAGCTCATGGACCAGGGTTCGCTGTCATTAGTTGCCCGATGTGGGCGCGTGGCAATAATGCCAAACTGTCGGGGGCCATTTAACTGGCTGGTTCCAAACCTGTCACTTGATTGATTTCAATTTCCTGAAAAATTATCAGTGGAATCTCGGGGCGTAACATTTCCGGAAGTTTTCTAGAACAGTTTTCGGCGGTACTCAAATGTGGAAACAATAGTTAATTCTATTGCACCACTCTCCGACCATCGAACACTCACTTGCCTAGTAAGTTTCTATTTTCTAGCCCATGGCAAAATTCAGAGTGCACTTCACTGGAGCATGTTCCTCCCAATACTCTTTTTGATTGCTTTCTCTGGGCCTTCAGCAACGACATACATGGGTGCCGATCTGCCAATCATGAACGTGTATACACCTTCACCTACGTCTTTCTTCCTGAAGCAAATTGAGGCAGACGTGCCAACTCGAAAAATAGAATGAGGAGCAGTCCTTCCCCGTGTGACAGCTAAATCGCGAAAATAAGAAGAAGCGCTAAAATGAGATCACAACCCGTGTATAAGAAAGAGCAACCTTGAAGGGGGTCAGGGATCTGGCTCGGATGTGATTCTGTATGGGCAGCGTGTTCGAGCTACACCACGCTAGCGCAATCCAGCTTAAGGCAGCCATCTGCACTGTTGTACAACTCTCCAGGTCCTGCAGAGCCAGTCCCACCGCTACTTCTGCGGTCTAACCGCGAATCTAGTACGGGTAAGCACTTAGGTAAAACGCTTCTCGAAATGGATAGGAATCTTTGATGTATACCAAAGGTTTACACATGGGGCTGACCATTTCACGATGAGCTCAATGCAACTTTTTGTGCTCTAACTTCCCGATGGCAATACCCTCGCCGGTCGCCTACTCATGCCTCCAACGCCAACGACCTCGAAATACCGACCTCTTTTAGTGTGTGTGCATGGCGGTAGTAGCGATGCCGGATATTTCGATATGGATCAGGAACACTCCATTTCAGGAATATCCCAGGCCTTGAGAATCCCCGTCATTGCAATCAGCCGACCTAGTTACGGGGGGAGCACTCCTCTTCGACCACTCGCCTCTTCGACCACTCGCAGATGGAGAATCTTGGGCTGAACAATAAGGACATTATCTGAACTCGACAATTCTACCGTCACTGTGGAAAGAGTACGGCGAGCTCAGTGGAGCGACAAGCGTGGTACTTCTTGCACACTCTATCGAGCCATGGTGACTACAGTTGCGGCCGGGTGCCACAGTGGAACAGGGCGATATCCTCTCGCGGGTCTCATCACCTCAGGCATTGGCGCCGAACACGTCGATGCAAGTAGGCAGCACATGGTCCACTTACTTGACACCCAAGCCGAATCCATTACTTTCGATCCCGTCGCAAGGAATGCGGTGATGCTTCAAGCTCCGCACAAAAAGCTAGTCAATCCACGGGTGTGTGAGCATACTGTCCGTTTGAATAAGCCATTGCCTACCGCCGAACTTCATGATATCAATTTCACCCGGATCACCAATTTTCACAAGTATTCCACGTTGATACAGGTCCCTGTGTTGTACGGCTCGGGGGAGTTCGATGGGCTTTGGGTTTCTACTGCCGAAGTTGTGGAAAAATACAAATCTGCCTTCCCAGCGAGCCCTAGAATCGAAGGTGGAATTGTACCCATGGCGCCGCATTGCATTGAACTGAGTTACCAAAGTCAAGGTTGGCTCTTGAGGTGTTTTGGATTCGCTAGTGAATGTGCAGTGTCGAAAGGTCTTTCGTCGGAATCATGAGGTAGCAGCGTTATATTGTTCCCACGTGAGCTTTTAACTAAACCTAGTGACTTTGTCTGAGCTAACGTACACGACGACGTGGACCCTGCCATGTCCTGGTATCGGGAAATTTCAAATAAAACTTTTTTGGTATATTCCGTGACTCTGCCTAGTATCAAACAGCAAGCTCTTTTTCCGAAACCACTGATCGTAATACTAATTGAGCATCCCGGCTTCTCGCAACTGAGAAATACGATATTCAGCCATGAACGACCGTTTAGAGAATCGACATTTCTTGGGTGGCTTGGCATATCGTCTGCTCTCAGCCGCGGCCTTCATTTCTGCCATACTCATGTCATCCATATTCCTATAATCAGAGCCTGAGCTGCTGCTGTCACATAATTCCGTATCCAGCACCGGCTGACGTGACTTCACTTGATGCACTACTGTTTCCAAGAGCGTTTGATTCGAAGCCCTTTGAAAAGGACTCAATCTAGCTCCACGTAACAGTGACTTATAGTTGCGACCAAGCTCCTTCACGCAAGCCCGCAGCATTGAATGGGGGATATAGCACCCTGAAGTTCTCCAGAATGGCGTTTCGGTTTTCGTTTTCTTTCGAAGTTTTTTTGTGGTCTGGTTATCAACATTCTGACAGTCAAGTTGCCAGCTTGATCTCATTGTCTGCACACAGTAGCTATAAAACAGATAGCGTGCTGCGGGGCGGACCGAAGAGCGGAATACTAGCTTGCGATCGTTTAACTGACCAAAGGTGAGCTTTCGATTTTTGAACGCGCCGAATGTGGGTATCTCGTGGCATGAGCTTATATACTCATCCCGAAGCTCCCATGTCGGGTCCATGACTTTGATTTTATACTCACTGCCATTGAATGGGAGGCATCTTGCGAACATTGAGTCGTTCGAGGGAACGATTGCCAATTTACCAGATTTGAAGGGCTTTTCCATGCACCTCGACATCAAAATGCCATTCCGAGCTGAGAACAGCTCTTGGGAGCTTTTATTTCCAAATATTGCATTCATGGTTTCTTCTCCGTGCATATACGGAAAAAGCTGCACGGCAGAGACGTTGTACTCATGCTCCCAGCTGCCAAGAACCGGGCACCAAAGCCAGGGCTGGCTGGGATGTTGGGCTTGAAATTGGTCAATCAGCTCATGACGAAACAAGGACTGCTCTGCATAGTTGTCTTCATGCTTCACTTTGCCTATACCTATAAAAGGTTTCGAAGTCGTGAATAAATCTCGTACGTGTCCACACACGGGATTTAGATTAAACTCCGCGCGTTTCGCATAGATCTTGAAACCTTGCTCTCGGGCACGAATTTGCTCAATAATAGCTTTTCCCTCTTCCGTTTTCTCCCAAGAAGCTTCATCTCCCTCGAAAAGATAGAGTGATATCTTTCGCGCCAGTTCAGATCCTTCGAGATAGATTGACTCTACTCGAGCAGCCCGTGAATAGTAATGGAAATCAACTGGCCGACATTCATGCCATGGTTGACAAAATTTGCTGATTAGCTCGTCATTGGCTAGCTTTTTCTGCTTCAGGACAGTAAGTGATTCATAGCCCGCATTGAGGGACTCGATACATTTAAGCGAGCGGCTTGTGATTAAGTTCATATTGATGGAATGTTCAAGAGTTGAGAATACGAATTGTGTATTGGGAATGGGATGTCGGGTAAGATGCAATGGATGGAAAGAGAGTAAAAACAATGGGATGCTGGTATACTTGCCCAGGTGGGTTGCGGCCAAAAATCACTAGTCTTAATTGGGACCGATAACAACCCAACTAGGACTAGTACGGGTGGAGCATAGCCCCGGATTCCAATGTTGCTACAGTGCATTTGATAAGGTCCAAATCACACTATGATTCCTCAGTCGTCTGATGTAAAGTAACAGATCATCATATGACAACTGCAGAAATTCTAGATCACATGAGTCGAAAAACGAAGTAGCGGAGGACGACTCGCTTGTCTTGGCGGGTCGTGATAACATGATCGGCATAAACCAAATCTTAATGGGGAAAGCTCCATCAGGGGGCTGCGTGCTCTACAAAGAAGACCCAAGATATCTCTGGACTCTATCTGCGAAGATACCAAGAGCATCACAAGTTCTATATAGATAAGCGCCTCGCGCGGGGTAGGTCAGGCGCCAATGTCAGGTGATTCCACCGCCTTATGGCCTCAGGTACCAACATGACAATATCGCGATGCCGTCACTGCGCTGTTTATGTAATCCATCAGTTCACTCTTCCCCGTCTCCTTCTCCACCTGCCTAACCTTCTCATTCTACTTCTCCCTATCTCCTATATTTCCCTGTTTTTGACCCGTGGAAGCGTAGGCTGTGGCCGTTGGTTTCTTCTTGACCTGCGGTGCTACTCATTGCTCCCGATGAGTGGCAGCCTGCTTGTTTGACGCCAACCGTTGGATTGGTAGATTCCGACTCGTCAGCCTTTGTCATACAATCCTCCTGCCAACGTCCCTCGCTCCCCTCGAATACCCACCTTTTCAGTCCAACTTTCTGCACTTCTTTTTTTTTTGGTTTTTTTCCCCGCCCCGGAACCGTTGTGGTTCAATCATCTGCCAGAGATGCGACCTCCGCGCCTCCTCGTGGTGCTCTTCTGCCTAATCTTCTTCCCTATCTTCGTCACCTTATTTTCAGCGCTCTCTTCCTCTGATGTAGCCACGCCCACTTCACTCACTGGTCAGCCATCCGGACTGCACGCCCTGTTTTCATTCAACATTCCGACCTCACTTTTCCCCCCATCGGCGATCATTAGTCTGACCGATGACAACTCGACCTTCTTCCTAGCCCGCCCGGCGGCATTTGGTCCGTTGTTGCCTAGCAAAAGCCTAAGCGGCCAACTGTGGGTAGGCAGTGGATTCGGTGAAGGAGGGCTGGCTGCCGGCGTGGAAGGGGAATTAGGTTGCTCTGATATCCCTGGCTGGGGTGAAGGAAACGGTCACAAGCTGCCAGACACCTCCCCCAGGGGCGCAGACCCAAAACCCGGCAACTCCGGAGGTGGTACAGTGAAAGAGGGGACAGTTTCACAGAATACACGGTCACCATCGCAGCCTGAGGGTTGGCAGAATGTCAAAGATGATACCTCGGCTGCCCCCTCATCGGGTGACGGTACCGACGACCATCTTCACCACCCGTTGCCTGAATCCAGTGGATCGGAGACTGGCGCAACCCAGAAATACGGAGACTACGTACAGGTCAAGAAGTCCGCCCATGCAGATATTCAATCGCTACAAGAAACCGCGGAGATCCAGGGCAAAGTTGTGTTGCTAAGCCGCGGTGGCTGTGGGTTCCTTGAGAAGGTTAAATGGGCTCAACGCCGGGGAGCTATCGCGTTGATTGTCGGTGATGATACTCGTGGTGGTAGTCTAGTTACCATGTATGCGCGGGGCGACACTTCGAATGTGACTATCCCTGCTCTATTTACTTCCCATACGACCGCCCACCTTCTTTCATCCTTGATACCGGCGCACTCTGGCGCAAATTCCGGCTTGGGTGAAGCCCTGAAAACCGCCCAGGGAACTCTTGCTGGCCAAGTCAATGCGGACTTGCAAAAAGCTGCGACCACTGCGACTGCGACCGCAAGTTCCACGCCCACTTCTACGAAGTCCTCAACGAAAGAACGACCAACGTCTGCGACTAAGTCTGGGCCTGGATTCTTTCGTACCCTAGGCTCCTTCTTTGGGCTGTGCAATAAATTTGGCGGCTCAAGGGGTGTCGAAGATAGCCGACGTCCGCCGAGCAGTGGTAACATTGACTGGATGACCTGGGATATAACCGAAGCCCGAGTCGACCACACCAGGAACTCCTTGGCATCTAACAGCCGAAGCCAGGGCAAAACCGATGATACTTTGAACAGCAACAAAGTTGGGTTGGTCGCTGACAGCTTTGAGGCTGATGATTTTGTTATTGGCGTTCAAGATTGGAGAGACCCTGACTTGATGCCCCCACGAGGCAGTGGTCCTCCGACAACAAGCAATACTGCAACAGGGAAAGATGCTTCCAAAACCTCCGCCCCGGGGTCGGAGGCCGTTTCCTCCAATGTGTTACGTGGTGGTAGCATCACCCCCGGAAGTGGAGAGTACCAAAGTATCGACAAATCCACTGGAAAATCCCGGGATCCGGCGATGAAAGTCTCTGAGAAAGATGCTCATGCGACTAAAGAAGACATCGAGTCTTCTGAAAAGGGCTGGTTCGCCAGTCATTTTGGTTGGAGTGATGATCAGAAGCAGGATGCTCAACCGTCTGCTTCGCCTTCCGTCCAGAACATTGTCCACAACCAGAAGACACAAAATGCGGCCCATTCCTCGAGTACACCAGCTACCATGTTCTCTGAGCATGAAGGTCTTTGGGTGACTTTGACACCTACAAGCATGTCGACAAGCCCATTTTTTGATACTCTCCTGGTCCTCGTGATCAGCCCATTATTGACACTCACAGTGGTCTATGCGCTTCTGCTTCTCCGATCACGCATGCGACGGCGCCGCTGGCGTGCACCGAAGTCTCTTGTTGAGCGCCTTCCCGTTCGAACGTATCATACCATCTCCAATAGCTCTTCTTCCTCAAACTCTCCACGTCCATGCAGCCCTGGCGCTGCCTTACCGACTTCTCCTCTTCTTAACAATGACTGCCAGTCGAGTCCATCACGACAAACCCGATCATCTCAGACCATTGCGGGGGCTACACTGGATTCTGGATCTCACAAGGAAGAGAAACCAACTAGTTTACAGTCGGGCTCGGTTTTATGGCGACGCAAATATACTGGTAGACAAGTGGAGTGTGTTGTTTGCCTTGAAGAGTATATCGACGGACAAAGTCGGGTGATGAGTTTGCCGTGTGGCCACGAATTCCACGCTGAATGCATGTAAGTGGCTTTATCTGAACTTCCAATAGGAAAAACAGCAACTAACAATTACAGCACCCCTTGGCTTACCACCCGTCGACGAACCTGCCCTATCTGTAAGGGTGATGTTGTACGTTCGATGGCCCATTCTCACGGCGACGATGCTCACTTTGATAGCGAGCAGTCCGCTGGCCTTGGTATCCAAGAAGGGGACTCTTCGGCTGATGCATCATCTGCCCCTGTTCTGATCGCGGGAATCAGCGACGACCCTTCTGATACTGGGGAGAATCGAGGTCTTCTTGGAGGTCACTCAGCCTCTGCACCACAGGCAAGTTGGAGGAATCTAGCTTCCTTGAGTCTATCTGCTCTTAGCGGTGATACCATCTGGCACCAGGCTCGTGCTGATCGGAATCGCTGATTAAGTATTCTTGTTTCTTCTTGTGTTTATTCTCTTTCTGTCATCCTCTCCACCTAGTAGTGGAACATGGGTTTGGTTCTTTGACACATGCTGTATTAGCGATCCTTTGATTCCCTTTATGACTTTGACTTTGCGGGGCGTTTAATTGGTACATCTCGGAGTGCTGGGAGGTGTTGCGAAGCATCTGCGAGCATCATTGAAGCGGCTGGGATATACCGCAGGTCGATCGTTTCAACATTTACTTCTTCAGTGGATGAAAATCCTAACAGATACCATTACTTTTGGGCTTCGCTGTTGCATCTCTACCATCAATACTGCTTTATGACTACAATTATGTGGGTTATCTTTGATTTGTCATGGTTGCTCAATGAAATCATAAATCTGCACTTGTAACGGATCTCAAAACCCATAAGAAGCCTGTAGACTGAATCCCAAATGACGGAACGGCTGGGACGATAGTAATAGGTCTAGGAGTCCTACCCCTTCACATCTACTCATGTTCCAAGTCAACACTACCGCAAACATCCCCAAGCACCTCCAAAGTATGTGCGTATTGATCACGGACCGACGCAAGCCGCGTAAGCATGTCACGTCCTAGCGCCATGGACCGCTCATTCTCGTGCCCGGCACCAGCACCTTCCCCCACGACTACCTCGTAGATTGCCTTTGCAGCTTTCTTCTTGTCACTGTTGGCAACAAGCATTCCACTCTGAATAGCCTTCATCAGCTGCTCGGCACCGCCGCCACGATAATCCTCAGGGAGCGGACCCTTCGCAACCGTCGAGGCATTCCCGATATTCGTGTTCAGGGTACCTATCCACACCGTCAAAGGACGGATGTTGAAAGGAGCAATCTCTTTAGCTAGAATGCGCGTCGAAGCTGTACCACACAAGCTTAGAACAGAGGATTCCAAGAATTAGGTTCACACTTACCATCCAGTGCAGCTTTTGCTGCAGCATAAGCGCCCATACCACCATATCCATCCAACGCAGCCCCGGAACTAATATTCACAATAAATCCAGATCGACGCTTTCGCATACCCGGAAGCACAGCACGAATGAGTCGCTGAGGGCCAAAGTAGAGCGTTTCCATCTGGCCGAGCAAATCCTTGTCTGTGAATTGCTCCATGACACCGAAAGCGATCACGCCGGCGTTGTTGACCAGGACGTCAACATGGTGTCCCGTCGACTCGAGAGTCGTCATAAGTGACTTGGGGCCACTTGGGTCATCCACATCCAGTTGATGCCATTCTCCCCCGTTGTTCTTGACTTCTTCGACCAGGTCGGGTGTTCGAGAAGGCTGGCGCGATGTAGCAATGACGATGTCCCCGTGAGCCTGGACTTTGCGTGTCAGCTCAAGGCCTAGGCCGGAGGAACAACCGGTAATCAGCCAGGTTAGAGGACGAGTGGGCTTGGTGTATGTGGACATTGCGAGATGTATTGTACTCAAGTAGATCTGTTTGAGAAGAGAATGATGAGGTTTCGTGTGGGATTTCAGATGCACTTATAGCCAGGAGAATTGGAGTCATCATGCGCTTTGTTATATCCAGCTCGCTCAGTCGATTGTAACTCCATGACTTAAGTCCGGATAGTTGGAGAGCCAGGTGTAAGACGCGGACATTAAAGTGGGTCTCCCGTTGTGCGACTGATTTGGCACGAGGCGCACGGACCCAAGCTTACTCCAACCTTGATTTACTAGAAGGTCCCGTGATCGCCTTGGCATATGATAGTTCCTGGAACTCATATGCATCTAGGTGGCTTGCTGCTTAACTCACTCTACCTTCACAAATCACGGTCATTTCAAGTGGGCTCGCTTGAGTTCATGAACAGAAATACGCCAAACCAGGCATGGGTGTTGCCTTGATCTGCGGCGTATGGACTTTCTATCGAAATCATAGCAATTCTATTTTCTGGAATGTTCGGATAGATTGAATACGAAAGTAAGAGATTGAATAACCTGTGGGAAGCACCGAGATGACCTTTAAGCAGTTGATTAGAACTCAAAGGTACTGAAAAAAGAGGGTGTAGGAAGTAGATCCGAGAGAGTGAAAAGGTTCGATTGAAGCCTTAAGTAGGAAGTGTTAATGTCTCATTCACCATTGACTCTCTCTCTATTCAACGCATTTCTTATTTTCCCATCCTTCTTCCTTTCCTCGGCATTTTCTTTAAATACCCTTCCCCTTCGTATCCCCTCTCTCTCTCCTACCTCATCCTTCAACCTTCTTTGATCCTACAACATCTCGCCAAAGAGAAATAAGTTTCCTGCCAAAGACAAAAAAAATCATTGAGCGTCGAAAAGTCGACCATGTCTGAAGGTGAAAGAGCTGAGCGAAGACTGAGAAGTGATTGGTCTTGTACGTGTCCTGCCCAGTCTTTACTTGTTTGAACTTGTCTGGCAAATCCTATCAAGACTCTGATAGCATTTCGCCAAGGCTGTCTCCTTGTCCTCTGTTCCCTCGAAACTTAGATGAGTCAAGCATGCCTCGAGGTATGCGAGGCCACGTTGGTCTTTCAGACATTCCTAGTAGCCTGGCTTCCCGAGAGATCGAGACCCCAAAGATCTCTCAAGGCCCACGGGCTAACCAGGTGTTTACGTATTCTGCTCAGTCTTGGCTGCCTTGTTTGAACCCGCCTGACAAAATTTACCAAGACTATGGAAAATCACAGCTATGTTGTCATACGACTCATCCTCATGCTTCCAGGGGTTCCGCCGGGTCTCAATACGATGCTCTCCAATTCTATCATGGAGCGTATCCTCATGCTATGATGGATTCAAACCAGCATCAACAGCCTTCCCTGGCCATCCACTAATCTTACGGATATCAAAATTATCATTCTTATAATCCTAATGATTGTTTTGGTAACCCTATTGGGAACTATGGTAGGTTCTTGCAATACTTGATAACCTATTTCCAAAACACGATATGTTTGGCTTAAAGAATCATTCAGCACTGACTGTAGCTTCCCATAAAGTTTGACTGACAAGGTATTCTCAACAGCTACAGCCCGGATGAGCATAGTGCAAATCAATAACAGATGGGCATCTTCCACTCTGTTTCCAGCTGATGTGCCATATGTGCTCCTCACAGAGAGACAGCACTGGCAACAGCCATCAGCGTATGGTTCACCACTTGCACCACCGCAATCGCCTTCGGAACCATCCCAAACATATATCCAAGGAAATGCTCCGAATACAACGGCCAAGCGCTCTTCTCTGAGAGCAGCCGCACTTCCGTTCTTCCCCGCTCACACGCGGGAGAACGTAGCCTCGCCCTTACAACGGGTATTCGAGGAGCCGCCATGACTTGGCAGAATGCTTGTTCTAAAATTTATGATCAAATGCCTGTGCCTGAAACCGAGGAATCTGCGAGGGCAAAACATAAAATGCGCGCAGGCGTACGACATGCTGCTGAAAAGTGTGCTGCTGAACGACGTGCTGCCAACCCACTCCACTTAGTGAACGAGGGTAACAAAGAATCTCCAGTTCGCCCTTCTGAGATTGATCCGGGTTTGGAGTTTGAACTCGACCGCGTGATGGCGGAAGGTTATGGCCGGTACAACAGAAACCATGGCTTTCCTAGCCCTGAGCTCTGATCCCTGATCCCGCTGCTGAGGTTTTGTGTTCGTTGCGTTGCTAATCCAGTCATAGCCTGTGCTGGCTCTCATATGAGGTTGCGTTTCGACTCAGTTGCAGTTGGTAGTATTCAAAATCAGATTTACCTCTACACTCTTTGACTTTCATTCCCGAACCCTAGCCTGGAACACGCTGGTCTAATTTTAGCCTCTTCTCCGTGACCCCTGTAAAACTGTATTGTATTCCCTGGTAACGATGAACTTAAGTTATCTACATAGGAGGAAGGAAGAGTATACAACTAGGATCTACTAAACTATGTCCACTATCGTATCAAATGGCGAGTATAGACAAAAAAAATGCAGGATATGCCTGTACATACTATAAAACTCTACGCTATAACAGAACCACCAAAATCTATGCCTAGAGATAATTCGAAGTCCGCATTGAATCCACATCATATCACAGTCTGAAACTTGGGTTGTCCGAGTAGGGATAGGAGAAGCTTCCGAGAGAAATAGAGCCGCACCCAATACTATATTAAGCGGGCATAGAAAATCAACACGTGGATTAGGGAGGTTGCTAAAAGCCGTTGATGTTCATATTTGGTGGCTACGGAGCTATCACTGACGAAAATGCGAGCGGATAAGTTGTTGAAAATGGACCAGGAACGTAATATTGCAGCAATTTGTAGATTTTTGGAAGCTACCTTTTACCGCGGCAAGGGCATCGCGAAAGTCCTGACTCGGAAAGCCTTGGAATACCTCGTGTCCTATCGGAATGAACCAAAATGTGTCAGCGTTCGCCCGATGATTAAGCCTGGAATGATTGCGGTGGTCAATCTATATCTGCAGCTTGGATTCATTGATGTGGGAAATATACGCTTGCGGAGGCACTCATTGCGAATGGGGATCAGGCGCTTTTGCCGAACGATTACCTGCTTCAGGAAGAATATACTGCAAGAACGGGTTATCTTATGATGAAGCAGATTACAAGAGACGAGTGATGCAAGAGGCAGAATCGATGTATTTAGAACTATCTTTAGACTTGGCGGTAAAACATTAATAAGTGTGCATAGTTGCATACTGTATTCGAATGTACGCACACTATCGCCTATAGGCGTACATCCAACGAAATGGACTGTACTTGATCCTTCAGTGTCGGTCAACGCGTCAAAGAGATCATGGGCAACCAGCGCTCCAGGACGCGTAGAATTGAGTCTACGTAAATTCAATTGTCATCTCTCGTGCCCATCGATCACCTTCACAAAGGCTTTGTGATTCTGACAGTTGGTGTCAATTCAGGCACGATTACTCACGAGAGTAAACAAGATGTGCGTAAGCGTACGACGTGCTGCAGGAAAGAATCCTAATATTCGAGTCACGTCACATCCCTGGCACTGGGACCTTTAGAACAGAAAAGAGGACCAGTCCACAGGCCAATCCCAACTATTAACATCCACAAGAAGATCCGAGAATAGGTCAAACTGCTCAGTTCCACTCGCGTAAGGTTCCAATAACTCTAGAGTCGGACAAAAGCTCGACGGATAAGGGAACAGAGAAAGGATTTCCTGCGTCATCTCCGTAGACGGTGTAGCCGTATTTGGGGCATCAGGAGGCGTATCAGACGCGCTGAATGCGCTCGCCTCTGTACGGCCGATTTCATCGATCCGCCGCTGTACCAACAACACGGAAGGATGTCTCTCGCTCATTTTCTCCAGAACCATACGGCTAATGTGCTTCTCATTGACTTGGTTCGGAATCTGTTCATCTTTGCTGAATGTACGTGGTATTGAAGCGACCAGGTTTGCCCAAGCGTGTATTGGCAGGAGAAATGAAGTGCCTTCGTGGTAAAGAATCTCCTCGTACAGTCGTGAGATACACGACGATGCAACAATGGAGGCGCATTTTAATAACGGGCTGTTTTCTCGACGACCCAGAAAGCAGGTTAGAATTATGGTCACCAGATAGAATATCTGAAGCTCAGCGGCCGCTCGATTATATCTTCTTCTGATCTCTGTTACTTCGAAAAGATGTAACTCATATGGCAAGTTGTCTCTCCAGATCCTGAGCGATCCAAGCATTTCAAACACCTGCGTCTCCGAAGCATTGTCGATCTTTCCCATTTGTAGAACCTCTCTGAGTTTCTGACACAAGGAAGTGAGCTCACAAAAAAAGTGAGCCTCGGTGTTTGGTGTATTGAAATCGGCGACTGTCAATAGTCGTACATCGCATTCGTGAATTGGAAACATTCCCGGGCGTCCCGAGCAGCCCATTTGCATGGTATCGTTTATGAATAAGTACCACCAAATCCTCCTAATTCTTCCTGGGTGTGCGAACTGCACATTTGCACTTTCGCTATGCATCTGCAACTGAATAGCAAGGCGAATTGCCATTCCGATCCACTGCCATGGGTTATCTAGAGCGACGCCATAGCCTTCCTGCATAGGGAAGGAACCTATTATACATAACGCGCTCAGAACATTGAGGGGTTCTGGATCATAGTTCAAGGAAATCAACGTCTTGACGCGTTTATAGATCGCCGATGTGGACCATTCAGTGGGTCCCTCGGGAGATCGACGCATGACACTGCCTGCGAAACACAGTGATTGTCGAAGCAGAAGCGAACTGTCCAATTCTTCTTGTCCCACATCTAGAACAGGAACCAAATGATGGAGCTCGTTGAAATAGAAGTCTGCAAGGGCCTGCGAAATGACAGTAGGCGGACAGTGAGCTGCTTGAGTTATCTGTATTATAAGATCCGCCTCGTTGGCTCCATTGCCTTGCGATGGATGACTTGAGCTTTCGTGATTTGTCATAGAGCTTTGATGGATGCTGTTTCCAAGTACATTCAGTGACGAAGGCGTCAATTGTAGAGGTGTGATTGGGTCTACTCGGACCGGTGAGGCATGAGTGCTAGGCGTAGCCAGTGACACCTGAAATAATTTTTGTTTGCGGGATCCAATGTGCAGACTATGGAATTAGCACCATCAATATTAAAGAAGGTTTGGGTAGGATTCACTGGCAATCCCGTCCTTCATGTTCGCATCTACTACAAATTCCACTTGGTCGCGCCTCGAGATCACAGCGGACCTAAAGGCTGTTAGTATCACTTGGCTTGCTAAAAGATATTATGACTGACCTTGCGACTGTGGCATCGCACGCAGACCGCCCGCGCCCGGCTTGACACATCTTTGTCGCGTCTTCTCGGCATATCTACAGCAACGAGTCGTTCTGTTTGTGATGGTTGTTCGGCTGAGGTGCTCGGGAAACGACAATGACTTTGCCGAATACATTATGTAATCACGATATACGTTCGGCACTCGGCTTGTACCTTGACTGAATGCTCGGCATCAAGCTTATAGGAGGCATAGTTCTTTGAGCTTTTCAGCGGTTATCCTTGGTCTTCATAACTGAAAAAAGTGTATATTATATGTAACTTTTGAATAAGGTCTAGTCTATAGGGTATCACGTAATTTATCGATATAGAATCAAGACGCATTAACGAAGCTCCACCTGGAATCGTGGGTGAGTTCGAATCATCGCGCCATACTTAGCAAATAGGAATGGGACAAAGCACATGGCAAGCGCAATAAACGCCAGCAGCGAGTTGCCCCATCCCAATCCAAGCGCATCATACATTGATGGACCAGCCAGCGGCAAGACGGCACCGAAAAGCGAGCGCAGGAAAACATTCGCAGCGGTCACGGATGCAGCGTACCGAACATATGAATCGACCAGGTAGGCACTGACAGTAGCAAAAACAGCCACAAGGCCGAACCCGAAAATGCCAGTGCCGATAATTGGCATGATCCAGTGAACCTTCTCTTGTGCAGACCATCCATACCAGAATAATCCGACCGGAATAGCCCAGGACCCGTATAACATTGGTGGGAGACGAGATTCTGGCGAGAAACGGCCTTCAGCTGAGTGCTTGGCTGCGATTTTGTTGACTGTTCGTCCAACGATGAGTAGCCCCAGGGAACAGCCGACTCCAAAGCCCAGGTAGGCTAGGCCTGCGAGACCCTGATTGAAACCGTATTGATCTTCAAAGATGGAGGTCATAGTGGTGAACATCAGGTAGAGGTATCCATAGGTGATAGCGGCGAAGAGAGCCATCATAAAGACGATAGGCGAGGTGAATAGCAGTTTGATCGGACGAGAAAGAGCCGAGAAGAAGATTTGACGAGGGGGTCTAGCCCCATCATCAAAAATAGAGCGTAGATTAGGGTTGCCAGTTTCTTTGCGCAGTCGTGCTGCTTTCCGTCGCAGTAACACCGGCGCATAAGATTCTCTATAGCAGAATACTGTACCGATGAGAATAACGCCAATCTATTTCCACATTAGACATTTTGATACTTACGTGGACAGAAATCATAGAAACATACCGTAATAGCAAGAACCCAAAACACCCATCTCCACCCTTCAGCCTCCACCAAGAAACCACCTGCCACAGGACCAATGACCGGTCCCATATACGGGCCCATGGCCCAAATGGCCATGACACCGGCACGTTTCTCTTTGTACACCATATCAGCCACTGTGCCCGAGCCGATTGTCAGCGGACAGACACCCGCAATCCCAGCCAGCAGCCGGAAGACCAGGAGTTGGGGCAAGCTCTGCGCGACGGCACATGCAATAGTGAAAATCAACAGCAAGACATTGCAAGTGTGATAGAGCGGAATGCGCCCATACAATTCCGATAGCGGCGCAATCAAGAACGGACCGACGACATAACCTAGGACGTAGATTGAAACAAGGAATGAGGCCATCATTGTACTGTCGGAGCCGAATTGTTTCTGAATATCTGCTACACCTGGTGTGAACATTGAAGAGGCGAGAGGGCTGTGTGATTTGTTAGCGCGTACAGTCAAAATTGGAAAGTTATGGTAGTGCAAAGAGGATGTGTATATGTAATCCACTATAGTAGATGGAGAGTGTAAAAACATGAACGGGAAGCATTGGAAGTAGGAACATACGTCAGGAATGTGTTAATGGCCATAAAAATTAACTGTCGCCATTTCTTATAAGAAGGCCAATTAAATGGATTTTCAGGATCATCAGGACCATCCCAATCGACCAGATCAGGATTGTGATCCTTCTCTGTGACAACGGGCTTCACAGGCAGTGCTTCGACATCTGTTTTGGCGGACCATTCGACTGGATCCGTCGAATTTTCCAAGACCCCACCCATTTTGACAGCCTTGGCAAAATAGTGCTACTGGATACAGCATACAAAGTTGTCCACACTCAAAACAGGAGATTGGAGGACAGCGGTTTCTTTATAAATCCACCATGAATCAGGCAGAAAAAATCCTTCCCCACCAATGCCCTGTTTGGGAGCATGAACAAGCAGATGTCACGGCAAAATCGGCAACTTAGCCTCATTGGTCTCGGTTAAGCAGATTCTGGGCCTCGGAAACCCGAGAGATTACTTATCGTTGCCGACGCCCCGCTATACCCACAGCCCCACGGCAAACTTGGCTCTATATCTTCAGATAAACGATACTGAAAAGACATTTTCTTGGTAGGCACACTCTCTTCCAAGTCTGTATATACCGTCTGTTCAAGTATTATATCGCTTTAGCTCAGTGCCTCGGCATAGCTATATTTTCTCCTCTCTGGCCCCACCCAGCCCTGCATGTATCATTGACCTATCACAGCCATATCCGTGCCTAAACCCGTTGTCTACCCCGCTAAG
The DNA here is from genome assembly GCF_028827895.1 of Penicillium longicatenatum. Classification (NCBI taxonomy): domain Eukaryota; kingdom Fungi; phylum Ascomycota; class Eurotiomycetes; order Eurotiales; family Aspergillaceae; genus Penicillium; species Penicillium longicatenatum. Next base: position 1,712,707 of record NW_026643117.1, on the reverse strand, counting down.
TCTATACATAGACATACGCCTAAGACGATAAGCTCCCACAGGTACCTAACTCAACTTCGAGATCCCTAGCTATCTACGCACCAGATTTCATCTGCCACTTGGCGTTCCTCTTTTGATTTGATACTCAGACCTGACCGCTTTTAGTGGGCAGTCTCGCTGGTCTACCTTTGAGCGCAGGGGCCAGTATGTATATATAGGAGATGGTAATCTTCCATGCTGAGAGGCACAACGATGATATGACTCACCTTCTGTGAGTCAATGCCTAAACGGTTACGGGAGGTATGACTATTCTGCTCTGACCGAGGGCCCTAACTAATACCCTCGATCCAAATACAAGACATAGCGAAAGCAAAGTAAGCAAACTGGTATCAAGAAGCAAACTAGTATCAAGAAGCAAACTAGTATCAAGAAGCAAACTAGTATCAAGAAGCAAACTAGTATCAAGAAGCAAACTAGTATCAAGAAGCAAACTAGTATCAAGAAGCAAACTAGTATCAAGAAGCAAACTAGTATCAAGAAGCAAACTAGTATCAAGAAGCAAACTAGTATCAAGAAGCAAACTAGTATCAAGAAGCAAACTGGTATCAAGAAGCAAACTGGTATCAAGAAGCAAACTGGTATCAAGAAGCAAACTGGTATCAAGACTATAAACAAATCATATACAAACTCAAGTCATACATCATTAAGTTCCTTGCACAGTCGTAAGCCAGTTCAGCATCCTGCCATAATCACCCCTTCAAAACAATAATGCCACCTAGAAAACCAACATGCCAATAGCCGCAGCCCCAATAAATGCAAGCGGAGCAGGAGCAGATGTAGCAAAACCACCAGCAGTAGAAGTCGAGGTAGAGGGAGACTCAGTAACATTAGCCGATGCCGTAGTAGACCCCGTAGCAGACGGATAAACCGTAACAGTAGCAGAAGGAGTAGCCGTCACCGACGAAATGTTAGAATGAATTTTGAATCCGGGCGAATAGCTAAAATTCGAGACATCGGCCACCGAGCCAATTTTAATGTAGAATGTTTCATTGTTGGAAAGGCCTTCTGTGACATTCCAGGAGTGGTGGCCCACGGTACCGTCGATAATGGCTGTATTTAGTTAGTACTCATGCCAGTGTCAAGCTTGGTAGTGGATATAGAGCAGGTATAGTCGGTGGTGGGGCATGTTGAAACTAGGAAGATATACCTGCAATGACATTCAAGGAGTCAGAAGAGTCCTCAGATTTCTTATTGCTCATCAGCATGAGATTGACATTGTCAGAACTTGTAGAGTGCCATTTTATGTTGTACGTTGTGCCCGCTTGGAGGACTTCTCCTTTGCTTGGTTGAGTAATTCGATCGAAACTGTCACTGGAGAGGGCTGCACAACATAAGCTGGCAAGGAGGACAGCGTAGGAGGCAAACTGCATTTTGTAGTTATGTTTATCGCGGGAGTCAGAACGTGAAATGAAATTTGAAGTGTAAAGAGGTTTAGTGCAAGCTTCGGAGGCCAAGGACATCATTTAAATATTCTAGTCAGTGCCACTGATGAAAATAGAAGCGGGGGTCAATGACGGAAAGGATCCACTTCCCCGGGGCTGATGAGGCTCATTGCATCCATTCTCAGGGCACACACGGGCTGTTTGGGGGCCGGCGGCCGGGGACCGAGCGAGGATTTGCAAGTTTGCTTCCTGAAATGAATGGTTTAATGCTTAGCTTGGCATATACGAGCCGAGCGAGTTCCCCAAATTGCCATGTTTGTGGACGTGATTGGGTTCTCGTCGGGCTCATTCTTCGATGTTTCCGTACTAGTGCAACCCGGCGCAGGGGCATATGAAAGTTTAGATGATAATCGATGTACCATATGATGCAATCATGCATGTACGCTCCTCACAAGTGGTTCATTATTATTGCAGGAATAATTCGAGATCAAGAAGAGAAGTATGAATTGTATGAACACATTTTTGCGTTACCACAGAATGATGAACAGGGAAGAAGAAAATAAGACCGTCACCGAGGGAAAACAGAGACTGCGATAGCCAGCCGAAGCAATTAGTCGCATGTACCCATGATACCTCATCTTCAGACTTCGTGTCGATCCACATAACCGAGGCGGGATATTCAAAACTCAAAGGGAATAACAGGAAAGAAAAAGGGCAAGGAAAGAAGCATCAAGAGAGAATATGTTTCGTATCGTGAAAAAATGAACAAGGTCGCTCAATCTTCTGAGATTTCAAGCGAACAGCTCAAGACACAGGTACAAGAGAAAGCAAGGAGCGCCCATGTATCAGTATTCGAGTCGTTGGTTCAGTGCCGTAGGTATTTGCTGATGCAACCAAGCGCCATATCACAAGAAAATCGCCACAAAGGGTGGCAAAAGAATTGAACTTGGGGTATGAAGAAACACAATTCGCTAATCTTCGGTAATCCAGGAATTGGATTTGTCTAACAAGAAACAAGATTGATGTGGTTGTCATTCAGTGCTGCGCAGGCGAGCATAGTGCGATGCGGGTGGAATGCAGTGGTGGCAATGGGTGAGGCGCGGTTGTGATGGAGGAAACTGGAATACGGTTCGAAGGTGGAAAGATATGTACCATCGACATTAAACGTCTTCACCTCATGACGGTTTGTACCCCTGGATCGAAAGTTAGCTACTGGTCTCAACACAAAGGAAGATATCGAAAAGAAAGCACATACATGCTGAAGACAGGAGCGTGCTCATGGACGCTCAAGGTACGGAGAGTATCCTTGGTGGCATAAATAGTGGAAAGCGCATCGTTCATACGGAGATCCCACAGGCGGATCTCACCATTACGACTACCAGAGATGAGCTCTCGGAAGCCACCACGCTGCATGTGGACATTGGTGATCCATTGCTTGTGCTCACGCCAAACTTTGACCATAGATGTAGTGGGCTTCAATCGCTGGTCAAATACACGAACAGCGCCATCACCAAATCCAGCAACAAAGATGTTGCCAGCCACTTGGTCTGAAGTCAAGGATGTGATGCAGGACCCGGATCGTGCAGGAATATCCTATAGAAGTAAACCGTTAGAATTTAACTCAAGAAATGGATAAGACAAAAAGAAGACAGTTGATCTTACATTAGTGCAGACTTCGGTAGCTGCATTCCAGACTCGAATCACCTTGACATCACCTGCCACCAAGGCCTTTCCCTGCCCTTGTTGCCAGTCAAGTACAAGGCCTGCGTTGCGATTGCTTGGTATTAAGTCAGGCAGCGCTCGGAATGCCGTTACGACCTCGATACCCCTGGCAGACTCGTAATTGCGGAACAGCTTGAGCACACCATCCGAAGAACCTGTCAACAGAAGGGCCTGATCATCTTCATTGATATATCGAACTTCGTTGATTTTGGATCCGACTGGGTTTCCATTTGAGAACTGGTTAAGACGCTTGTGACTCTGCCAATCCCAGATACTGCGGGAAATAGTCAGTAAATAGCGAGGACAGTTGTAGTCATCTAAAACTTACGCAATGGTGTCCCGATCGTCTGCCACAGCGATGTGATCCTCAAATTGATGAAAGCACATCCTCGAAGGTTGACTGCTATTTGATAACAGTGCAACCGAATTATCCCATCGACTGGTACCTGCCTTTCCTTTGAGAGGCTGGGTTTCCGCAATAATTTTCTCGTTGCGACCACGCCTCCAGAGCCGCTCATTGTAATCGGAGCTTCCAGGCTCGTCGGGCTCGTTGGGTTTCATCTGGGGTTCCCGGAAATACTGTTCAACAGTGAGTAAGTGTTCATAAATATTGTAGAACAAATTTGCGATGTGTTCAAAGGAGTCTCAATATACCTCTGTTGACCAGTCCAGGAATCTACTTTTAAGGGGAATAACAGGAAGCCCCTCTGAACCTATAGATTGAAAGCCGCGCGATGTGGGTGTAGGGGCTTGGTGATAAGCGGTGGCAGGAGCGACATGGTCATTCACCTCAGGAGGTCGGGTCCACTCAGGTGGAGCACGGCCACGGGGGTCATGGGCATACGGCTCTTGGTGGGCGAAGAAGGAGCACTACTTTCGGATGATGGATCTCCAGATCCCGAGCCAAATGCGAGGTTCCTCAGGGAGGCAGCGTAGCTTGCTGTACGCTTGAAACCCAGTGATAAATAACCTTCCTGTTTAGAAAGGTTTGTGTTGGCGGACGGCGGCGTAGAGGGAGGGGCTGTCTTCTTTGCCTCTGAACGTTCGGCTACCTGAAGCTTTTGCGACAAACGGTAGGTGAGGTCCAAGATCTCGATTCTGATTTTGTCAGCGAGAGCCGCCATGGGTGACTCCAGAAGAATAAGGTGAATATAATCGACAATTACACCAGCACCTTGGGCAATTTCAGGGTGCGGATCGACAGATATAATTAAAATTTGTTTCCAGAGAGTGCCGAAAGTGGTGTTGCGAGAGAGCTGGGGTATCTTAGCATCAAATTCCGAAGATGTCTTCTGAAATTCTGCTTGAGTGGCCGGAGATGAATCCTGTAGACGACGCTGGAGAGACCGCTTCTCATTTTGAAGCTCCTCATATGCTGCCACTAAGAACTTGTTTTGATGACGCTTGACAAAGGTAGAGAAAAACACCAGTAGCTCTTTTCTGACGATAACACTGCCATCAGCAGCCATAGGCAAGACTGCCAGGGCCAGTGACTCTTCAATTTGGGCAACTTGGTCTGTCAAATCCGGAATCCCAATGAAAGTGGTGACCGCGTGCAACATCGCGGCGCGGACCTCTGGGACTGGATCAAAGTTCAGCTCGCAGAGTCGTGCTGGGGCGGCGCACCGAATTCCCATCCATTTGGCTTCCGGGAAGTCGCACCAAAGCATACTCAGGCACAGACAAGACCATTGCCGCAGCAGGGGGTTCTCAACATCGCCGAGATGTCTCAAACACGAGTCAAATAATTCACCAGACAGACATACGTTCTGGCCTTGCGGGTAGTTCTTGCAGAAGATGGAAACAATAAATGCACACATAGCTCGATGTTCACTGGCATTTCCAACAGGAATGGGTGAAGCAGGGTTCAAGATGGAGATGAAATAGTGAATTCCATTGTCCTTGAGAAGGTCGTTCTGGACGGTGTGATCAACAGCCATGATTCTTGCCCAGATGAAAACCATGACTGGCTTCAATTCCTGGGCAGCTGACTGCAGCAGTTTGACAACGTAAGGGAATATACCAATGCTAAGGGCAAGGTGTACCGCCCACGGCCCTAAGTCCAAGAACTTGCTAAGCAAGATCAATGCACGCAGACGATGTGCTTGACTAAGAAGGACTTGTAGCACAATGGGGAGTTGATCAGGAGGCGTTTTCTCCGTAGGTCCAGATGAAAGATAGACCTCAAACGCAGTCAGTTGCTCAGCAAAGAATGTGGAGTGCTGATACTCGTATTGGCGGCGGCCCTCTTCTTGATCAATCAAAGCGGGCAGCTGCGCTAGGACCATCTCCACGGCAAGGTCCCAACTCTTCCAAAGGGGATGATGATGGGTCTCAGGGAGTTCGGGTGAGGAGATCGGGTTACATTTATACGTACGCATGATGCGTTCGCTCAGAAGGAAGTTCCGGAACAATGCTGCGACCATGAGATCTTGCCGGAAAAGTTTCTTGAACAATGCACGAGGAAGCGTATTCCACGCAATTGTGTCGGTGATCGCGGTGAAGATCCAGTTCAATTCACCAAGAGGACTACGCCGGTCCTGAAGGCGACCGGGAACTCTGAAATCATCAATGGAAATGTCTGTCCGCAGAGGATTCTGCAGAATGAAGAAACGCAGCGCGATTTCAATCGGGGTTGTCAAACAGCAGGTGAAAAGATCGGCTGGAAGGTCTGGATTGGTCGGAAGAGACTCGTTCTTCTGGCATGCCGCGAGCAGAATGCAATCGCCATAGTTCTGGACAACGGCGTTAGGATCTCGCTTTTTCGCTTCGATGTTCTCTTTCTCATGCTTCTCCACAAAAGTATGGAAATTTTGGACAATATTTCCCGCATGCGACACATCAAAGACGAAAAGACTAGGCCCAGCCAGCCAGGACTGCAGGTCGTACAGAGGCACGGGGATATACTGAGTATAATTCTTGTTGAAAACCCAGATCTCACCTGACTGGGTCGGCAAAGGAACTCCATGGCCGTTGTAATGCAGGAGGACCCGCTCATCCTTGGCATTCCGACGTAGAGAGATACAGAACTTCTTAGTCTCATCCACGGATGGGTCCAGATACTGCTTATATCTTGTTCGAAGGCTCAGCGTCTCGTATTGCTCTTGCAACTTCTTGCCAATTTGTTCCATGATCTTATTTTGACCGCCACCCGTGGTTGACGTAGGATCTACCCAGCATTCGAGCTTCGAGGTCGGGTTTGTTTTCACCACATCGGGAGGATCGACACCGATGTTCAAGCAAATAGCCAATGCGGCTGATACGGTCTTCAGTCGGTCCTTCATCCTCCAATCTTGACTCGGCCAACTCCCCACGGGGTCTCGGGGGATGCCATTGGTCTCGTGGCGTTTCTCGGTGAAATACATGTAGAAATTCTGACCACCCCCGGCGTTAGTTCGGATACAGAACAATCTAGCTCTATGTTTCATCGGCTTCAGCTTACCGAGTGCAAAATCTTGAGATATTCGCTGGAAGTGTATTCCTCCTGCCATCCGTGTCGCATGGCGAAATCTTCCTCGTCCTCCCCGGCTGGCTTGTCAAATGTAACCCGACTTGGGCCATAATCGCTTTTTGCCCGCTTTAACATCGCAGGTCGACTGCTTTCTGATCTGCGAGGAGACGGCCGCCGCGGCGGCTCATCCGGTGCTATGACCGCATTATCGCCGGCTGAGCTTAGGGGTCGAACAGGGGGTGTGATTGATGGCTGCCGCTGTTCTACGGTGGTGAAAGAGCGATGGTGGCTAGATATTGGTGCTGGTGATCGCTCGCGGGTGGGAATAGTCGTTTCCAGGTCCGGACCGAATGCAACTCGGACTGATTTATTGCGACGGGGTTCAGATGACCCATTTGTGGCGAAGGGTTGAGTAGATGGTTCCATTTCTGCTGTAGGGTCCCTCATGTTGTAGTATCGGTCATCGTGTTACTTGAATGAGAGGTAGGACGGCGGGGGATGGGAGGTGAAGAGCATGGGCAGCTCTGAGACCTCCCAGATGCCCGAACTAAGATGAACGTCAAAAGATTAAGAAGACCCCCACGTTCAAAGAGAAAGGCAGGAAGTTGCAAATTCCAGGACAAATCTCTCAAAACGCCTCGTAATAAGCTCAGGTGGAGGAAAGCCAGCGATCTAGACGCACGCGGCAACGAGGCTCGGTGCCGGGTGCCCAGGTGCTGTTCGCCGGATTATCGGCACCCCGCCCCCGGCTGACTAACCGCAGCTCTGACAGTTGAGCTTCAGCACTTGTACAGCCTTTACAAGTACGATAGTTGCTTTATACGTCTTAAACGATGATAGCTTGCAATTTTCTCTGAATTGAATTTGCGACATATTGTACAATTTCGCGTTTTTTCAATTCCAATATATCATTGCTCCCTTTAGTGTAGAGCCTAACGGCTATTTTCGGGGCATCAGACCTCGACGGGACGGAGTTCATAGTTGCTTGTCATCCAAGCTACACTGGCCAGCCTCCTGTTGTTAGAACTCTTTAAAACACAGGAAATTGGGAGCCTCGGAGTCATTGACCAATAATGAAATCCAGTCTAGGAAATATGATATCAGGTAAATTGCATGTTATGATTGCTCCCTGCCGAGAGATCGATGAACACATTGTCTCAGACTGGAGATCATGATGTACACGATACATTAAGAGGTTTCACTGGAGGTAGAGACAATGAGCGTGATACATTCGATCCAGGTCATCTGTACCCTGGAATGAACCATCGCCTCAGACCCAGAGAGCAGAAAGTCTAACTTAGAGATCAACACCCCTTCTGTGGTGTAGTCAGCATACCGTAACCGAAACCCTAAACTTCGAGGGAATTCCTTGTTTATCTCGGTGTATTTTCCGATTATTGCGCCCCGAATATTGCCAGCAGTCAAAAAATACAAACATTGTTCTTTGTATATACTTGAGAGATGTGACGTAGACCCCTTTCATGCGTGGGACCTGTTCTGGGTAGGTTCCCTGCACGTTGTGGGGGGTGGATCGCCGTGTGGGCTTCGGGGGCGTGCGCTACAGCAATTGGCGGTTGCTTTCTCTACCGAAAAGCCAGCCCCGCGGCTTAATTATAGCACTTCTCAAAGTCGAGTTTCATGTTTCCCTGCCCTTGTACAGTGTAGACTTGATGCATTCACTTAGACTGCACTATTGTTATAGTTCCCTATGTAGAAGTAGCCAAATATCATAGAATACCTCAGCTCCTCAATATCTACTTGGTATCTCATTCCGATTTACCATGGAATGGTGGCCCCAATGGCGTTCATTGAATGGTCTCTTTCCCAAACTTGCTCTAAGTCAGATGCAAGATAAAAAAGAATTCAAAGACTAGCACGAGGAAAGTGACAGCCACAATTCCCACTTCGCCATGACGACCGGGGGCTGGCAGACTTGGAATGTTGACACACAAAGGCCGTTGGAGTGCCCCTGAGTATGCAGCCTGTTCCCCATACACTAAGACTAGTTCGATTAGACCATCTCCGCCAGGGAAATTGAATCCTCTCTTCTCATCTTCGCTTTTGCTTGGCCCCCTTTTCTCTTTGCTGGCCTTTGTTTTTATTCTCTCGAAGTCGAACCCGGTCTTGATGTCCAGGATCGTCAATCGCTCTCGTGTTTGATCCCGCTATCCCGCCCGACCCCTGGCCTATTAATTTTTTTTTCCTTGGCTCGGTGGATGGAATACCTTTCTACGGTTCCTTGTGGTTCCTGGTTCCGAACTCCACACCATCTTTGAAAACACACTCTGGTCTCTTTCGGTCTCACCCTTGAATCTACATACACCTCCGATTACGCCGACAAACAATCCGGTGCTGGGACTCCGAACGAACGCAACACCGGCGCCGGCGCACCCGAATTCTGGCCGCAGAATTCCACCCAAATTGCGCCGTGCACGACTGAATACGACCTTTAACGATGGCCTTTTTGTTTAAATCCAAGAAAAACCAACAGGGGGCGGCGCTTCCTCCTGCGACCAGGAACGTCCACACTTCCGAAGGTGCCCCGTCCAATGGACCGTCTGCCATGACCAATGGGGTCAAAGGCGAGGGAAGCTTCTCTCAGACCCCAACCCCCAGCAGCAGCTACAACAACTCCTTAAATTCCGCGGCCAGCCCCACGAGCCCAGATCCCGTCAGACCGCGCCAGAGAGCGGAGTCCGAATCACAGGTAAGCTTGCCGGTTGGCAATGGTGAAATGGCAGTTCCTGATGAACCCTCTTTCCAGGCCCAACGATCACAACAAGGCCCTAATGGGGGCCCGCAGAGCCCTAACTCATCCCTCTATCCATGGTCACAACGACGCCTGAACTTCGCTTCCCCGCAAACAACACCATTTCCACGATATGGAGCCGCCATCAATGCCGTTGCGTCCAAGGAGGGAGATATCTACATGATGGGTGGACTGGTGGATGGGTCCACCGTCAAGGGAGATTTGTGGATGATCGAGAGCAGTGGTGGGAGCTTGTCCTGCTTCCAAATTGCGACCGTCTCCGAAGGTCCAGGACCTCGGGTTGGCCACGCTAGTTTGCTTGTTGGGAATGCGTGTATCGTGTTTGGAGGAGACACCAAGATCAACGAGACGGATGCATTGGATGACACACTATACCTCCTAAATACTTGTATGTTATTTTTCGCGTTTCTCCTCGTAAATTTGCACTAACACCGTTTCTAGCATCTCGGCAATGGTCTCGTGCGATACCACCCGGACCTCGCCCCGCTGGACGGTATGGTCACACTCTGAATATCTTGGGCTCAAAGCTCTACGTGTTTGGTGGTCAGGTTGAAGGATTTTTCTTCAATGATTTGATTGCCTTTGATTTGAATCAGCTACAGAACCCATCCAACAAGTGGGAGGTTCTCGTGCAAAACAGCCACGAAGGTGGACCTCCTGAAGGTCAAATCCCTGCGGCCCGAACTAACCACACCATTGTCAGTCACAATGACAAGCTTTACCTATTTGGAGGAACCAACGGTGTGCGGTGGTTCAACGACGTCTGGTGTTACGATCCTCGTGCTAGCGCATGGGCCGAAATTGACTGTGTCGGATTCATCCCAACTCCGCGAGAGGGCCATGCAGCTGCCTTGGTGGGTGATGTGATGTATGTGTTTGGCGGCCGGACCGATGAAGGAATTGACTTGGGTGATCTTTCGGCCTTCCGTATTTCCTCTCGACGCTGGTACTCCTTCCAGAACATGGGGCCGGCTCCATCTCCTAGATCCGGTCATAGCATGACGGCGTTTGGAAAGCAGATTATCGTCATGGCTGGTGAACCTAGCTCCGCTCCCCGTGATGCCAATGAGCTGAGCATGGCATATATTCTCGATACATCTAAGATCCGATACCCCAATGATTCAGGAACATCTGAACGCAGCGCTGTTCCAAACGGAAGGAAAGTCAGTCTCGACAAACAAGGACCTCCCTCAGGCCGAACATCTCGAGAGGCTCAAAGTGCCACGCCTGACCAGTCGCGTCGTGGCCCAACACCGTCTCGTGAAAGCTTGATTCAGCCCATGGGTAGCAGACAGGGCGATTACGGATCTAATCCCAACCTTGGACCGGGGCCGGGCTCTCGCCTTCCACGCGCCTCAATTGCGCAAGCGCCTTCTGGACCGCCTCCCCCGGGACAGGCTCCTTCTCCCGGCCCTCGAGCTAATGGACCTCAGCCTGCGATGAACCCTCGCGCCAAAACCCCGACAAAGATGGATCGTGGGTACACAGGCACAGTCGATGTACGGGTAGCCAATGCCGATAGAGGCACGGAGTCTCCGGTGGCTAAAGAGATAGCTATGGACTCTCAGGCATCCAGCGGTCAGCGTACTCCCACTCAACAGCAACAAAAAATAGCTGCCAAGGCAATGGAAGCTGGTGAGGCCGCTCCAATGATTACCACCCCAGGCCGTCAACGTTCACTGCGTTCACAACGGCAGCGTGGTTCAATGGACAGCGCAGAAGAGTCTGTGCTAGGCCGCCAGGTTAGCATTGATGGTTCTATCGAGGCTCGAAGCTTCCGCAACTCCAAGACGTTGGGTGACGAACCTCGCTCACCAAGGCTGACTCCCCATCAAGAGGCCTTGATCAAAGAACTGGAGTCTGCCAAGGCCCGGAATGCCTGGTACGCTTCTGAATTAGCCCTGGCGAGAAAGGGTGGCTATGTGCCAAATCCTTCCAGCAGTCCTGCTATCGATGAGCGTGCAAGGGATTCATTGAATGACGAAGACCGCCCGCTAGTCGAGGCATTCCTAGGCATGAGAGCTGAACTGGCTAAAATGCAAGCCACTGTTGACAGACAAGCTGCCATCGCATCCAAGCGCATTGCAGAAGTCGAGCATCAACGTGATGTGGCTGTCAGCGAAGCGGCTTACTCCCGTGCTAGGCTTGCTGCCCACGGCGGCAGCCAGCGTGGAACTCCGCAACCTGAGGTTTCCCGGGAAGGCGAGGACGGCGAACGCCCAACCGACATGGGCCGCCGTCTTGCATTGGCTCTGGCATCCCAGTCTGAACTCAAAGCGAGACTCGATGTGCTGACCACCGAGCTTCAACAGGAGAAGCAGGCTAAAGAGTTGGCAGAAGACACCAACGAGGCTACCCGCAAACGCTTGGCAGAGCTTGAGATGCAGAGCAACGCTCTGGAGGCAGAGAATCTGCGTGCAGAGTTGCACCAGGCGGAAGCTTCTTCCCGTGAAGAGGCGCTATTGCGTGCGGAAGCTGAGGCTTCATTGAAGCAACTGGTTCTTGATAAGGAAGAGCTTCTTTATCAGGTTGAGGAATACTCTGGCCGTCTGGCCGACTTCAATAACAACTTCAGTACATTGAAAGAAGCGGTTGGTGCCTCTGCTGCAAAGACCGCAATTCTCGAGAAGCGGTTGGAGGAGGAAAGAGAGCGTCGGGAAGGCCTAGAGAGGAAGCTCTTGCAGCTCCGATCCGAACATGAGGAGCGAACTACCGAGTTGGAGAATACAACTCGCCGACTGCGTGAGGCTGAAGAGTTGGCTGAGAGCCATGCTAAGGAAGCTGAAACCCACAAGCTGGCTTTCGTCTCAGGTCTTGAGCGTGCCGGGTCAGCTGATCTTGATGCATCCATCCGATCTCGCGCTGACCAGCGTGTGGCCGCCTTGGAGGCCCAGATTGAAAGGTCTAGTACTCTGGCCAAGGCCAATCAGGCTGCAGCCGATTCTGCAACTGAGAAGTTGCGTCGTGCCGAGGAGCGGATCGCTGGCCTCGAAGCATACCAGGAGCAGGCTAGTCGGGAGGGGCTACAGCTACGCCGACAACTGCAGACAGCCATGAAGGAAAGCCAGGCAGCCACCGCTGAAAGCAGGGACTTGAAGGCCCAGCTTGATTCTCATCAGCGAGAGGCCGGCGCCTTGAACATCCAGCATGCGGCTTTGAAGGACCTCTTGGGTGAGCGTGGCGTGAATCCCGATACTCGCCGGTCACCCCGCCTTGAGTCGCCAGGATCCCGCTTCGGAACCCCTGAACAGACCCGGCTGCGTGAGCTGGAACAACAGCTGTCGAACAGTATGAAGGCTCATGATGATCTGAAATCTACATTTGAATCCCGGGAGCAAGAAGCTGACCGGGCGTTCCGAGAGAAGCTGGAGCAGCTTGAGAACGACTACCAATCAGCCGTTCACTACGTGAAGGGCACCGAGAAAATGTTGAAGCGCATGAAGGATGAACTGAGTCGATACAAGGCTCAGAATGCTAAGATGCAGTCTGAGTTAGAAACTGCTAACAAGAGCATTGAAGATGGCAATCAGTCCGGGGGCTCAGCTGAATGGGAAATTGAGCGCTCCCAACTTCAGAAGTCCATGGCCGACCTGGAGCGGAACACCTCATTCTCAATCGAGAATCTTGAGAGCCAAGTTACCCAACTGAGGGAGCAACTTGCTTTGGCTGGTGCTGAGAAGGAGAAATCGCTGGCTGAGCACGATCGCATCAAACAAGAACTGATGGCTACCGCCGAGCGCACACGTGCCGAACTAGAGCAGTTCAAGCAAGAAAATGTCCACCTGGAGACCCGGGCCTCCGATGCCGAGCAAAAGGTGAACATGCTCTTACAGCAAGTTGAGACCTCGGTGGGTCACTACCGCCGCCAGTCTCAGCTCATCCAAGGTACCAACGGGATCTCCCGCAGTCATAGCAACGCCTCTAGCAACACCGCTGGTGGCCGAGGCCGAGCTGACAGCAATGTCTCCCAAGACTCAACCTCATTCCCCGACAACCGTGGGTCCATGGCTCTCGACTCCCTCGCCAATGAGCTCGAGACTCTTCGCAGCCACTGGGAAAGCACCAACCGCAACTACCGTCTCAGCAGCCAGATGGACATGGAACGCACCCCGACCAAAGAGGACAGCCACGGCCCTGCCATGATGAACGACAGCCTGGCGGAGTGGCGTCGGCGCTTGGATGAAGAAGAGCGCACTGGCAATAAGCCGAAGACAATGGCTGGCACCGGTGCGGCCAACGTCATCTAAGCAACTCCCCATTCTACGACCATGTTCTGAGATATGTCCGTCTGCAATTCTCTGAGCGCTTTGCACATGTATTCTGCCACTTCGTTCTTCTTTGTCATTTCGCGAAGCATGATCCTTGCATGATATGAAAGGTTCCCCCTGGTCTCTCCCACTGTTTCCGTTTTATTTTTGTGATTTGAATTCTTTTTCTCCGATCGGCCATAAGGGACGGGATTCCCTTCGTTTGTTTTGCTTTTGGATGTCCTTTACTCTTGTTCTCCTACTCTTGCCTTTCGTCTCTCTTTATCCCCTTGTTGTTTTTTTTCTTCCTTTTATACCCCGGTTTCCCGATGTTTATTGGACTCTGGCTGTACCATCAACACATCCACGAATTCGCCGTCTACTAATAGTCAGCAATTGTCAATTATTCTATGAAGAAGATCCACGTTGCTTTTCCAAGCCCCTGTCGAAAGCCAAGCCCTCGCGTATAGATTGTAGATTATAGTAGCATGAAATCCCGGGATCTGATTTGCTCGCTATGCTACCCCGGCCGCGGTAGGTCGCATTTGGCCCCATGCAGCTTGGATGCAGTAAGGCCAAACAAATCTATTTCACGGCACCACTCCAAATCTAGGTAGCTTCCGAGGTTGGGGCCCAGCCGAGACATGAATCGACAGTACCTTCATTGGGCAGTATTGGGAGAGAACATTAGAGATATGGAAGGGGCCATATTCAGGGTCTAGATCTGGAATTGTATGAATGGATGGGAAAGATATTAATAGAATCTATGCAAGCACCTATCACCTACTTAAGTAGACGTACCCCAGCTAATCTGTTAAAGGCAACTTTCAGGTTTTGCATCCCAGTGTCAGCTGAGCGCGTATATCGGATATCTGGACATAAGGGAAGTGCCGAGCCCGACATTCAAAGCCTCAAATTTGACTTAAAAATCCAGGAAGAAAAGACAATAGTAATTCTACATATCATGCAATAAAATGAAGTTAAAACAACTAGTAAAATAAATTCGCGCAAAAGTGACGGGGCAGGTACCTCGGGCGTCACAAGAAATCCCTAGCGGCTCCCTGTACTCTGCAGGTCACTGTTCAGCCACCTGCCTTTCGCTAATAAAATTATTTACACCGACTTCCCCCCCCCCCCTCTTTCTCCTTTCTCTTCCTCCTCATCCCTCTTTAAGGTGTTTAGTCCAGGACTCTTCTGGACTTTATCGGCATCTTCTTTTCTTTCTCCTGACCTCCGTGTCCCACCTGCTTGTCCCTTTCCCCCTCTATCCGGCTTCCGTACGGTCGGCATTGGACATCTTTGATCCTTATCTGCGTTCTAGGTATGGCCCTCCTCTCTCATATTTTGATCTCATATTCCTTCTATTCCCGAGCTTTCTTGATATGCCCAATCTTTTGTTTTTTTGTCACCCCTTTTGTGGCTGCCTGTGAGGGCCCAACAATCCTCGTGTTGGCCACATCGGCGCCCGTTTACGCCTTAGGCTTGAGGCTAAGATAGGCGCCCCCTCAATTTCAATTCTTCTTTGCTTTTGACCCTGTACCACCTTTCATCGACCACGCTCTTCCCCGTGGCCATCCTACTCTATTTTCTGTGAAAAACGTCTTCGATCCGCTCTAACCAGTGACACTGATAGCTTTCAAATCGTTCTGCACGGCTAATCGCTGTGCCACTCCAATCCATCCAGGATGACGACCATGGTGAGTGCCCAATCTCCCTTAACGCCCCTTTTTTCCGTCACATCCCCGCGTCCCTGTGTCGATCATCGCCCAACCCGTTGGAAAGGGGCTCTTTATCTCAAAAACGCGTCGAACTTGCCTCTGTCGAGTGTCAGCAGGTGCTGACATCATACACAGGATTTGCGTGTTGGTAACAAGTACCGCATTGGCCGTAAGATCGGAAGCGGCAGTTTCGGTGACATCTACCTTGGTATGTATTCTAAATCAGATCTCGGTGATCTTCTGGTCAACAGGGGCTGATTTTGTACTGTTAGGCACAAATATTATCTCCGGTGAGGAGATCGCCATCAAGCTTGAGAGTGTCAAGGCCAAGCACCCCCAGCTCGAATATGAGGCTCGTGTCTACAAGTCTCTTGCCGGCGGTGTCGGTATCCCCTTCGTCCGCTGGTTCGGTACTGAGTGTGACTACAATGCCATGGTTATCGATCTGTTGGGGCCCAGTCTGGAAGACCTGTTCAACTTCTGCAACCGCAAATTTTCGCTCAAGACCGTTCTCCTTCTCGCCGACCAGCTTATCTCCCGCATCGAGTACATCCACGCCAAGTCCTTCATCCACCGTGATATCAAACCCGACAACTTCCTCATGGGTATCGGCAAGCGCGGCAACCAAGTAAATGTGATCGATTTCGGTCTGGCTAAGAAGTACCGCGATCCCAAGACCCACTTCCACATTCCGTACCGTGAGAATAAGAACCTCACTGGTACTGCTCGTTATGCCAGTATCAACACCCACTTGGGTGTGGAGCAATCTCGCCGTGATGACATGGAGTCTCTCGGTTACGTGATGCTCTACTTCTGCCGTGGCTCTCTTCCCTGGCAGGGCCTCAAGGCTGCTACCAAGAAGCAGAAGTACGACCGCATCATGGAGAAGAAGATGACTACCCCCACCGAGGTTCTCTGCCGCGGCTTCCCCAACGAGTTCGCCATCTACCTTAACTACACTCGTTCGCTCCGCTTCGACGACAAGCCGGATTACTCCTACCTTCGTAAGATCTTCCGCGATCTCTTCGTCCGTGAGTCGTTCCAGTACGACTACGTGTTCGACTGGACCGTCTACAAGTACCAGAAGAACGCCGCCATGATCGTGGATGCCACTAAGAAGGACAAGGATGAGGAGGCCGCTCGCCGCCAGGGTGCTGCTGCTGCCGGTCCCATGGCCGGTGGCGCCGCCGCTAAGCCCAGTGCCATCTCGGGCCAGCGCCGCAAGGTCATTGACCGCGGCACCCTCGACAACACTCCGGACACCAACCGTGCCGTGGGAGGAAGTGACAGGATGTGAGTACTTTGAAACCTGGTTCCGAGTAGGGAACCCCTTCTCTTTTCCCTCTTACGTTTGGTGTTTTTCTTCTGTGACGCTGGCGTGGAGGACCCTTTAGTTCTGAATCTGACTAATCGCATAGTCTTCGGCGTTAGGCTTCGTTCTGCCTCGAAGGGCGCTGCTATAGGTGCTTATGGACCTTCTGGTAGCCGTTCGAAGCGGGACGATGGGACTGGGGCACAATGGTACTAATAGTGGAGTATTTGCGGAGAGCTCTGGGGTTAGGTGGATTTGGTTCCTTGTCTCGCTTCCCCCCGTTCCTCTCCTGCATGCACACATCAACCTTTGAAGAATCCCGGGACACCCACTGTCAACTCGCCATGGACGTGACTCCTTGCACTCGACCTTCTCGGATTTCTCTTTTCTTTTCTCCTTGGATCTCCATTCATTCTGCAATCTCTAACCGCCCTTCTACCCCGTTCTCGATCATATTTCGACTTAAACCGTTTTGATCCCTCAGTGTTTTGTCTAGCTGCCTCGGTGGCTGCACATTCCTGACGACTGCTTTTCCCTTTTCGGATTTTATGTACCCGTTCCCTCGGGACAACCGATCAGTCTCGAAACGTTATTGATATGGTGGCTATTCCTACGTCTTTCCTCTTTTCGGTTCTTTGCGACAGCTACATTCTCTTTCAACAATCTCGCAAATTACCGGATTGAAGGCTGACGGAGATGCAAATGACGGCGTCAACCCTGGAAACAGAACATTACATTACGTGTCTGTTGCTTTGATCGCTTGCCCTGGAATTCCTGGAACCCGCATTCACATGCGCCTACCTTCAATTTGTGCTCTCATCGCCCCTTCACCCAAATTGCTTTTTTCTTTTTTCTTTTTACCCCCTGCCCCCTCATGTTTGAAATCTTTATTACTGCAAATCGACGCCGCACGGGGACGAGGAGAAGACTGCTACAGTCTAGAGGATGGAATTAGTTATTCGGGATACGACTTTCTTCGAGGATGTCATGGGCCTTTTTGAATTCTTGCCTTGGGTTCTGCGCAAGAATTCTTTCTTCAGTGGCTTATGATTGTTCTCAAAGAAGAAGATCTAGTCTCGATTGGTATATGGCGACGGAAAATGGATAGGGTCGCTTCCGGGGAGGTTTTGCGTCGATTTGCATGTTTTATGTTTCTAGCTTTCTCCAATTTGTCATTCCCAACTGCATGCTCAATCCCTAACTATCGCATTCTGAGATTGATGTGTTGTTTATCAGACTGCCAGCTTCCAAAGTTTTAGCAGTTTCTGACCAGACAGTAACGACAGTCGCTGTGGTGTTCCACATCCAATATCAAAATCGCTTTTACCCCCAACCTGCTTCCATGGATTCGTAGACCAATCGATCTAATAGTGTGTCTGTCTTGAGTTTGAGGTGAGATCATCGAGTCGATTCGCCCCGTTCTGGGCGCTCCACGCACGGGCCAGACTCCACTCGGTCGGATAACATGGTTACTGTAACAGTATGCGGTGAGCTGTGTGTGGAAGAATTGTTCAAAAAATAGATCTACGTTTAGATATCAAAAAGTAGATAGAGTAAGACCCTAGAATTGTACATGTGGCGGCGTGCCGAAATGGGTCGAATCTGAAAAATAGAGTCGGTCAGAGTCCGGGGTCATAAAACCCCATGAAATTCCGACGCCCAAACTGAAACCTCCCCTCGTACGACCATCATCCTCTCCTCCCTTCCCCTCCTTCAAAACATCAATAATAGGCACTGCGATCGTCGCAAGATGAATTACTCCAACTATGCTGGCCACCAATCCCAGCCCTACTCGATGTACGGGCTGCCAACCCCCGACCAACAACCACCGCAACAGACTGAGGACTCCCTCAACGATCCATTCTCTATGGTATGCCCCCAATCACCTTTTCTATCTGATATCCAGACAACTAATGAAATATGGGGACTTCCCCATCATCAGCAGCACCACAATACCTACAATCAATACTTCCCCGGACTGGAAGGCTCCCTGCGCATCGACCCCTCATCTTTTGTCCCGCCGCCACATTCACCACCAGACTCTTTCACCAAACATTCCGTCTCGAGTAATGACTTCAACAATTCAAAACTCGACCCGCCCTCAATCGACGGCGATGAAAATCATTTCGCGGATGCTGGTATCGCCCGCAGCAGCAGTGAAGAGAAAGAATCCATGACACCGGCGCAAACCAAGCGCAAGGCGCAGAATCGTGCAGCGTAAGTGATACGATCTCCTTATATACACTTTCATCATGGAACCAGAAAACCAAGACCAGAGAACTTATTTAACATATGACATAGTCAACGAGCATTCCGCGAAAGGAAAGAACGTCACGTCAAAGACCTCGAAGACAAAGTCAACTCTTTGGCCGAAGCATCAAATACCCTCCAAGCCGACAACGAACGTCTAAAGCGCGAACTAGCCAAATTCGCAACAGAAAATGAAATTCTACGCGTAACATCCGGCTCTATGAACGGTGGCGGCCCACATAACCCCGCCAGTAGAGAACAGCCTCCCGTCACCGGTCCCATGAAATACTCCCCTACGGATTTCTATTCCACATTGATGCCCGAAGGGTCTGGATGGGGTCCCGCGCCAGGGAGTAGTGCCAACGCACCACCGGCTTCGCATCGGGTGATGGTCTGTCAGATCACGGGCGAGAGATTACTTGATGCGGGTGCGACCTGGGATTTTATTCAGTCGCATGAGTCTTATAAGGCGGGGCAGGTTGATATTGGGGATGTTGCTGATCGCCTTAAGGGTATGGCCCAGTGTAATGGGCAAGGACCTGCTTTTAAGGAGGGTGAAGTTTTGAGGGCTATTGAGGCGAGTGTTGCTGACCGGGATGAGTTGATTTGATTTCATCTGGCCACTTTCTCTTTCTCTCTTTGATCGAATGACGAGTCTATGTCTTTGATTATTTCTACCTTATTAATTTGGCGTTTCTTTGGTTACCCTTGGAGTCGTTGGGCGCTGGACATATGAAATTGGGATTAGCGGGCATGGATCTATCTGTCCGTAGGTTGGATATCTTGATGGTTGGACCTTTTCTTAAGCGCTTTCGGTCTATTCTTACTTCATATTGGATATGGACATTTTTTGTTGTTCTAAGTTTGGTGCAACAACCAAATAAATCTCGGAATACTACAATACTGATACCCGTGGGCTTATATATCTTGCATTGTCAATCTGGTGGATAAATGGTTAATCAACAGCACTTAAGCGCAATCATGACCACAACCGTCATTCTTATATGCAATCGAGGGATTGTTCAACAGTCTCCAGGTCGTTAAGATTTTTCCCTTTTCTGTTCAAATTCCTTCCATGTCATCGCAGTGGTAAGGATGGTCTCACTTTGTTTGAGCGCATTTCATAATGTACACACATCAAATCATAACATGGGTGAATCGCAGAGCTTAGCTCAAATGTGACTAATCCCAATCATCATCATAATCCTCAACATTGAGGTCATCATCCTTGGACGTGTAGTCATCCTCGTCGGCGTGCTTCTTGAGACGAACATCATTCTCCTTCAGCGCTCCAATCTCAATGAGCAGCTGTTCCAGATCTATTCACAAAGTTAGTCCAAAGCCCCTCAAGCATGTTAAATAGTATCTTTGGTAAAGAGTCACCTTCTAGTTTAGTCCGCACGCCCTTCAGTTCCCGTAGAGTAACCAACTGCCTCCGGATCTCAGTATCCTTGTAAACAAGGATAGTGGGTGTGTTCCGCTCTGGATATCCCTCAATGCACATGTCGGCACGGATCTCGCAAAACTTAATATCACCAAACTTCATCGCCAATTGTCGCCAGAGCTCCGTCAACACACGAGACTCGACGTTGGCACCCTGGGAGGTGAGGTTGACGAGGACGAATGCCTCTTTTGAGGCTTCGGTGACTTCTCGGCCGTAGTCGACTTTCTGGAGGGGGTAAACCTGGTTAAAGTTGCTGGTTTTTTGGAGAGTGTGGAGTTCGGCGAGACGTTTTTGGCTGTCGTTGGGGGTTAGCTTGTAGCCTTGAGAGAATACATATGTAGATTGTGGCACATGGAATGGATTAAATGACGAAATAACAACAATAGTCACTGGGAACTACTTACCGGTATTGCTCAAGGAAGCCCTCATCCTCCTCTTCCTCTAGTGCGTCCAGCTCATCGAGGTCCTTGTCCTCCAAACGATTTTCATGTGCCCTGTGCTGAGCCGCGATCAAGGCTTCTTGAATCAATGGCTCGGGGTCTTTCGGTTTCTCAGGTATAATCCCATGCTGGCGGAGGATGTCATTCCTAAATATAGCACAAGCATAATCAGACCCTGTCAACAAATAGCTCCAACCGAGCGGGGAGGGGGATGCGGGCACGATGCAGGTAGTGTTTGTGGGACTGTACCATTCAGTATCCTCGTTGGGGTTGACTTCGACCTCCATGGTGAATAATAGGAGTGAAGAACTCAAAGAATTTGTCTTGAAACTTATGTATCAAGTAAATGTAAGAAAGAAGTTGGGATAGGCAGAGTATCGTGAGTCCATGATGCCACCTGTTTGCAGTGTTTGCCCGGGCCAGCCAAACACACGGAAGGCCACCATTCAACTTTACTCCATAAACAAGTGATCGTGGAGCTCGAGGTTGCGATACCATCACCACCTCTTCTCCTTCTCTTTTTCTCCTCCACCTTTTGACTTCATTGGGGGTGCAAGTTACGCGAATGCAGTAGCTGCCTACACCGCTCTCCCTGCTGTTACTGTGTCCTTCCTCCCGTTGAATCCCCGACTACCGATCGATCGCGAAGTACATTCCGCTGGTGCAATCCCAGCACCTGGGCAAAATGAGTTACATGAAGAAGGATGAAGATGCGGATCAGGTCATGATCAAGCTTGATCGGACCTCCGTTTTCCAAGATGGTACGCCAATCTGCAATGGCAAATGACCATGACCCCTGGCTATTGCGGCTCACCACCTCCCCCTCCCCTTGCCCAACGGGCACCAGACTAACAGACCAATTCTTTTAAGCCCGACTTTTCAACTCCTCACCAATCTCTCCGCGAACATGCCGTACATTATTGACCAAGATTGCGGTCCTCGTCTTCACCGGGGAGCAGTTCCCCACAAACGAAGCCACGACCCTGTTCTTCGGTATTTCGAAGCTGTTCCAGAACAAGGACCCGTCTTTGCGACAGATGGTGTATTTGATCTTGAAGGAGCTCGCCAATACTGCCGAAGATGTGATTATGTCGACCAGTATCATCATGAAGGATACCGCGGTCGGAAGCGATGTCTTGTACCGAGCCAATGCCATCCGAGCACTGTGTCGCATCATTGATGGATCAACTGTGCAGGGTATCGAGCGATTGATCAAGACCGCCATTGTCGACAAGACTCCTTCGGTCTCATCAGCTGCCCTGGTTTCCTCGTACCACCTCCTCCCCATCGCGCGCGACGTTGTCCGGAGATGGCAAAGTGAAACCCAGGAAGCTGCTTCATCTTCCAAGCAGTCGACTGGATTTTTGGGCTTCTCGTCCGGTTCCCAGGCTCACGCTATCTCTCAGTCCAATTTCATGACCCAGTACCACGCAATTGGTCTTTTGTACCAGATGCGTTCCCCTGACCGCATGGCATTGGTGAAGATGGTGCAGCAGTACGGCGCAGCTGGTGTGGTGAAGAGCCCGGCAGCTCTGGTGCTACTGGTTCGTCTGGCCGCCAAGCTGGCGGAGGAGGACCCTGGTCTCCGGAAGCCCATGGTGCAGATGCTGGATGGCTGGCTCCGTCACAAGCACGAGATGGTCAACTTTGAGGCTGCGAAGGCTATTTGCGAGTTGCGGGATGTCACTGACGCCGAGGCCTCGCAGGCCGTTCACGTCCTACAGTTGTTCTTGTCTTCTCCTCGATCGATCACGAAGTTCGCCGCCATTCGCATTCTCCACAACTTCGCCTCCTTCAAGCCGCACGTCGTCAATGTGTGCAACCCCGATATCGAATCGCTCATCTCCAACTCCAACCGCTCTATCGCCACATTTGCCATTACAACTTTGCTAAAGACTGGTAACGAAGCTAGTGTGGATCGTCTCATGAAGCAGATCTCGGGTTTCATGGCTGATATCACCGATGAGTTCAAGATTACTATTGTTGAGGCTATCCGCACATTGTGTCTGAAGTTCCCCAGCAAGCAGGCTGGCATGTTGGTCTTCCTGAGTGGTATTCTGCGTGATGAGGGTGGTTATGAGTTCAAGCGTACCGTCGTGGAGAGCATGTTCGATTTAATCAAGTTTGTTCCTGACAGCAAGGAAGATGGTAAGTTCAACGGCTCTGTGGGTTTCTGTTATCACATCTAACCGTGAACCTTTTAGCTCTCGCTCATCTTTGCGAGTTTATCGAGGACTGCGAATTCACTAAGCTGTCTGTTCGTGTCCTGCATTTGCTTGGTGTTGAGGGCCCCAAGACTTCGCACCCCACTAAGTACATCCGATACATCTATAACCGCGTTGTTCTGGAAAACGCCATTGTGCGTGCCGCTGCTGTCACTGCATTGGCCAAGTTTGGTGTTGGTCAGAAGGACCTTGAAGTCAAGTCTAGTGTGCACGTTCTGCTCACCCGCTGCCTTGATGACACTGACGATGAGGTGCGCGATCGTGCTGCTCTCAACCTCCGTTTGATGGCAGCCGAAGATGCCACAGCCAGTGCCTTTATTAAGAACGGTAAGCATGCCAGCGACACTTCCCAGCCACTCTTTTTACTGACAACTTTAGATTCCATGTACTCCCTTTCCACCTTTGAGCATCAGCTCGTTATGTATGTGACCTCGAATGACAAGCAGACATTTGCTACGGCCTTCGACGTTGCTTCTGTCCCCGTTGTCTCCCACGAGCAGGCCTTGGCCGAGGAGCGGACCAAGAAGCTCACAACAGCCACACCGACCCTCAAGGCTCCCTCAGCTGGTCCTCCCAAGGGCAAGTCGAACGGAGTTGCCGAGGCAGCCACTGCTGCTGCTACCCAAAAATACGCCGAACAGCTCTTGCAGATTCCCGATATCAAGGAGTACGGTACCTTGCTCAAGTCCTCCGCGCCTGTCGAGCTCTCAGAGAGCGAGACCGAGTACGTTGTCACTGCTGTTAAGCATATCTTCAAGGAGCACATTGTTGTGCAATACGATATCAAGAACACCCTTCCCGATACTGTCCTTGGAGACGTGACTGTGGTTGCTTCACCATCAGAGGAGGATGTGCTAGAAGACGATTTCATTATTCCCGCTCCCAAGCTTATGCCTAATGAGCCTGGTGTCGTCTATGTGGCCTTCAAGAAGCTCGGTGGCGAGAACAGTGTCCCTATCACCTCCTTTACCAACAACCTTAAGTTCACTAGCAAGGAGATTGATCCTAGTACTGGCGAGCCAGAAGAGGAGGGCTACGAGGATGAGTACCAAGTGGAGGACCTCGAGCTTACTGGCAGCGACTATGTCATTCCTGCATTCGCTGGCAGCTTCGACCATGTCTGGGAGCAGACTGGCGCTAACGGCGAGGAGGAGAGCGAGACCCTACAACTAAGCAACATGAAAGGCATTGCTGGTATGTCTAACACTAGTCATTCCATTTCCTCACATACTAATGATCTATCAGATGCCACTGAGCAACTCATTTCCGCATTGTCCCTCCAGCCCTTGGAAGGCACCGACATCGCCCTCAACAACAGCACTCACACTCTCAAGCTTTTCGGCAAGACTGTCTCTGGCGGCAGAGTGGCCTCTCTGATCAAGATGGCCTACTCCAGCAAGAGCGGCGTCACAACCAAGATCACGGTCCGGGCAGAAGAGGAGGGCGTTGCTGCCGCGGTGCTCGCATCTGTCACTTAATGTCTTAACTTATTTTCCTTTTTTCTTTATAGCAAATTGTAGTAGACATGAGGATTTGGTTATTTTTTCCTCTTTTTCTCTCCCATTCCTGTCAGAAGCCTGCTATCCTCTGCTATGTGTTTTACCTGCCTCCACTGTGCTTCTGGCGCGATTTTGTTGGTCTTACGAGTCCCATGAAGCTCACTACAAAATTGGAGGGTCTTCTCTTTTCCCGGTCGTTCAGCTTTGCTGTAGTATTTGTTTCATTCTTTGCTTTAGGTATCTCAAATAGATTGAGGTGAATATTTCGCATGAAAAGCAATTTTCTTTTCGATTATTCGATACGTAGATCTACATTCCAGAACCTGATGGTAAATAAACAAAAGGCCCCGGCTATTTTATTTCATTTGATAAATGCACTAAGGCATTGATGGGTATCTTGATGCTATGCTGTCGCTAATTCTTGAACGTAATTAATCTATGGCTTAACAGGAGGACAAGTCTCAGCCTAAGACTTGGAATCCAAAGTCCGTTCCCCACTCGTCAAGTTCAGCATCCTCAACGTCGTCAAGATGACTTGACACGATTTCATCGAGCATATCTGGATCCAGGCCATAATGCTCAAGGAACGAATATGGGGCGGCGAGTTCCCAAAGTTCGCTAAGAGGGCCCTTTTTGAGGGATTCGATGAAATCCTCAACGAAGGGCGAGTCCCCAGGTACAACACCGTCCTGGTCGTTAGGGTAAACACCACCCTCAGGTTCAGTCAACCATAAAGTCTTGAACGAGAAGGCTGTAAAAATTTCGTTCTCCATCAGTAGAAGAGACCTGATCAGATTTGCAGGGATTTCGAGATTCTCAAGGGCGTACAGATCGTCTAAGACACCTGTGCCTTCATTGTAGAACAGTCCATCGGTTTTGCAATTCGGTTTGACGGCGAAAAGCTCCAAACTTTCTTGAAAACCGACATTCGATAAAATATTATGGAGAAGCGTGACGTCCACGTTTCTGCAATTCGACAAGTATAGCTCCATCAGGTTAGGTGGCCAATCAAAACCTTTCATTAAATCGGGGTCGATGTGCCCACCGATTGTCAGACCAAGGAGACGAGTAGGCCATTCACCAGTGGTGGGCAGAGTTCGGGTCAATGGTATGTAAATCGGAAGTGAAAGTTTGCGGAGATTCGTGAGTTTGCTAATAGCCTTCTTGAGCTGTGGGAAACTCAGCGAAGAATCACCCACTCGGCTAAGATCCAGATTGTGAAGCTTCTGGCACTTCGCAAGGGCTGCTAGACCATTCAAACTTGTCAACGATTAGCTAAAACTTCCGATTTCTCAAGTATATAGGGTGAGAAGTGTGTTTTTGATGACTCACGAAAACGAGACCCGGGGTGCTGTAAGGCTAACCATGTTTTCGCTAGCCTTGCTGAGCAGTCGTGCAGTAACACTGTTCGAGCTTTGGTGAACCAGTCGACCCAGGTCCAACACCTGTATCATTGAGCCCCTGTCGGACTTGGTCTTGTTTTTTGTTTTGATAGGTGGACACACAGACTGAGTGAACTTCAAAAACCTGTTGCCGTTGGAGATGCTAGGTTTGCGATAGAGAAGCTCGACTCCTACTGAGTACCATTGGTGGCTCACAAGACAAAAGTTGTACAGAGTGTTTTGTCTCTGCAGTTCCGCCGCTTGCTTAAGTTCAACGCGATTGCTGGCATCCTCCATGTAAGTGGCGAGGTCGTATACATAGTCAGCAATCAGCATCAGAACCTCGGTGGGAAAGTAATTGAATTCCATGGAGGCCATTGTGGAAGGATGCCTAAGCTATGATAAGCTATGGCGATTGGGGTTCCTTTTTTTTCTTCTTTCTTTTGGTGCGGAGAAATGACCGGAGATAACGGGCCTGATGGTGCTGGTCGTTGATCACAGGCACTGTAGCCGGATGAGGTTCCGAGGCATGACAGATTTTAGAAATTAGGTAGAGTGGCAGTTAGGAAAGGTCGCGAGGAGAGAGAGAAGAGAATTAGTCTAGGTAAAGAACGAAGTTGATGGAAGATAAAACAATGGAGAAGCGGAAGAAGAGAGTGGGGCCGCAAGAGTCGGGGATGATATCACACCTTCATCGGTTTTCCCCCCCTTTCAACCTTCTCCAACTTCTCATTCACCCACCACAGAATGAGACCTCAACCTGTTTGGCGCTCTTTTAGCCTGCTGCAGCGATCATCGCGTTGCAGTGCTGGCCGCCGCGCAATTCAAACAGCTAGCCCTGCCCGGGTTCCCAATTTTGCTTTTGCCTTTGAGTGAGTAGGGATGATGATGTATGCACATAACTACAGTCTGAATCGCTATGTCTGACACTCTGATTTAGTATCGATGGTGTCCTCCTACGAGCTTCTAAGCCTATCCCTGGTGCCGCTGACTCATTGGCTCTCCTTAAACAACAAGGCATTCCTTTCATCCTCCTCACTAATGGCGGCGGTAAACACGAGACGGAACGAGTAGCTGAAATCAGCGAGAAGCTGAACGTGCCCCTGGATGTGACTGACATTGTGCAAAGCCACTCGCCTTTTGCCGAGCTGGTAAAAGGGCCAGATGAGTCAAGCGCGCTGGAGAAAAAATGTGTTTTGGTGGCTGGAGGTGATGGGGACAATTGCCGGCGTGTTGCAGAACAGTATGTGGACGGCATGCCCGCCTATGGATCATTGATTATCTAACAAACTATCTCAGATATGGATTCAAGAATGTTGTGACGCCTGGAGACATCTTCATGGCCAACCCATCCATCTGGCCATTTTCCAAGAACTTCTCAGACCACTACAAGACATTTGCCAGACCTCTTCCGAAACCAATTGACCCCACAGATCCGAAAAAGGGACTGAAGATCGATGCAGTGTTCGTTTTCAATGATCCCCGAGACTGGGGCTTGGATACACAGGTCATCATGGACATTTTGCTTTCACGCCAGGGACATGTAGGTACCATATCGGAGAAAAACGGTCAGATTGATCTCCCCAATCACGGGTATCAACAGGACGGCCAGCCTCACCTCTATTTTTCCAACCCAGATCTATATTGGGCAGCCGCCTATCCCTTGCCCCGTCTTGGTCAGGGCGGATTCCGTGAGGCACTAGAGGGTGTCTGGGCTGCGACCACAGGTGGACCAAGCAAGGGCATTGAATTGAAAAAGACAGTGATCGGAAAGCCTTACCAGGGGACCTATGAGTTTGCTGAGCGACAGCTGCTTCGGAACCGATCCAGGGTCTTTGGAGATGCAGCTGATCTCCCACCTCTGCAGCATGTGTATATGATTGGTGACAACCCTGAGTCGGATATCCGCGGTGCAAACTCCTACCGCAGTGAATATGGAAGCAAATGGCAGTCCATCTTGGTTCGCACTGGAGTTTACCCTGGTGGTGAGCCTGCTTGGACCCCCACTACTATAGCAGATGATGTACAGAAGGGTGTACAGTGGGCTCTGAAGACCTCCAAGTGGTCTTCCTGATTTAACCTGCATTTGGGCATGCAGTATTATATGCACAGCGTCGGGTTTTATTTATGTGAATATAAGCATGAACACGGTGCCTTCATCTATAGTGTATATATTTTGAGTATCCATAGTTATCTTGCAGCAATATTCTACTTAGCATTGAAACTCTACTTGATCTTATCTTGTCCTTATTTATCGGGCAGAAACATGTCATCCAGGTCACGTGGACATACACCCCTCTTAGGGCTTAGGGCATTCTGTGGCCTGTCGCGGGGTGACTCAAGTGTTGACTCAAGTGGATTGCCCGTGACGAGATATCAATCCATCATTAAGGTAATATAGCTATGCGCCTTACTGCCTTCCCCCTAATTAAATCAAGTCGACACCACTGACTCTTTTGCTCAGCATCATGGCGGACTCTGAGTTGCCCACCCGTCCCAAGCCCGAGGAGACCCCCGCGGCCGCTCCCGCCGAGGGCGAGACCAAGAATGCCAGCAAGAACGCCGCTAAGAAGGCTGCGAAGGAGAAGGCCAAGGCTGAGAAGGCCGCTGCCCGTGCTGCCCAGGAGAAGGCTCAGGCCGCCGCCCAGGAAGCCAACGACACAGCTAAGGACCTTTACGGCCCGCTCCCCGAGACCGAGGACGTCATCTCTTCCACCCGATTCAGCCAATTGACAGAAGATTCTTACGAGAAGGAGGTCACTGTTGTCGCGCGTGTCGACAATGCCCGTGTTCAGAGTGCTAAGCTGGCTTTCTTGATGCTGCGCCAGCAGGGTCAGAAGGTCCAGGCCGTCATTGCCGCCGCCGAGCCCATCTCCCGCCAGATGATCAAGTACACCGGTGGATTGAACGTCAACTCGATCATTCAGGTCACTGGTATTGTGAAGAAGCCTGAGATTCCGATTTCCTCCGCTTCCATCCAGAACCTGGAGCTTCACATTCGCAAGGTCTACATGATCTCTGAGGCTGCGCAGATGCTGCCCATGCAGGTTAAGGATGCTGAGCGCCCGCCCCCTACCGAGGAGAAGGAGAACGAGGTTGACGAGTCCGGTGCTCCCATCGTTACTCTCAAGACCCGTCTTGACAACCGTGTTCTGGACCTGCAGACTGAGACCAGCCAGGCTATCACCTGGATCTCTAGCGGTGTTGCAGAGCTGTTTGCTGAATACATGATCAAGAGCGGCTCGCGATGGATCTTCACTCCCAAGCTGGTCGGTGCGGCTACTGAGGGTGGCAGCAACGTCTTCGAGGTCAAGTATTTCAAGCGCATGGGTTACCTGGCCCAGAGCCCCCAGCTGTACAAGCAGATGTGTATTGCCGGTGACATGGAGAACGTCTTCGAGATTGCCCCTGTGTTCCGTGCCGAGGACAGCAACACCCACCGTCACTTGACTGAGGTATGATCACGCCGCAAACCAAAGCGAATCCCATTGCTAATTACGTCACAGTTCGCCGGTCTCGATTTCGAGAAGACCTTCGAGAAGCACTACCACGAGGTTTTGGAGTTCGCTGAGGACCTGCTGGTCTTCATCCTGGGTCAGCTTAAGGCCCGTTACGCCGCTCAGATTGCTATCATCCAGAAGTCCTACCCCAAGGCCGGAGACTTCAAACTGCCCAAGGACGGCAAGGCTCTGCGTTTGAACTACATGGACGGTGTCGAGCTGCTGAAGGCCGCTGGCGTTGACATGTCCGAGCAGGAACGTTTCGAAAACGACTTCACCACTGCCCAGGAGAAGCAGCTCGGCCAGATTATTCGCGACAAGTACGACACCGACTTCTACGTTCTGGACAAGTTCCCCATGGCTGTCCGTCCCTTCTACACCAAGGCCGACCCCAAGGACGCCCGCTTCTCTAATTCCTACGACTTCTTCATGCGCGGTGAGGAGATCATGTCCGGTGCTCAGCGTATCAACAACATTGATGAACTGGAGGCTTCCATGCGCTCCAAGGGTCTCGACCCCACCCAGGAGGGCTTTGAGGATTACCTCAACGCTTTCCGCCAGGGATGTCCTCCCCACGCCGGTGGTGGTCTCGGTTTGAACCGTATCGTTATGTTCTTCCTTGGCCTGCCCAATGTTCGTTTGGCATCGTTGTTCCCTCGTGACCCCCAGCGTCTGCGCCCTTAGAGGATAACTTGTGTAGATAAGAGATGAAAAATGCATTTATTGGGACGGTTCTGAGATTATGAAATGTAAAATCCCAAGGTGCTTCGTCAGGAGTAGTTTCGGCAGTAAATAGAAATTTGCTTTGGATGAGATGTCACACATGGATAGGATCATCCAGTACCTTATTCTGTCCCCAACCGATTTCCCAGCCCTCTTAGTGGAGATGCAGTGCATGACAGCCCCACTGATATTTTGTGGAGATCTGGCACATGAGATTTAAGCTTTTGAATGCAAGGTTTAATTGGTGCACCTGCATGTACATGGGCTTACCTAATTCCGCTGTGGTGTGAAAGAGCATTCTTTTCTGGGGGAGTTGAGGCTCAAACGGGAACTAGATCCATGAATATCGTCGTCATTCCAACTCTCATACTGGCCGCTTTCTAAAAGGTTGTGAATTCAATCTGGTATTCAGCACAAAGCTGTCGAACTAAGGCAATTCCCCTCGGGTGCTCCTTCCTCAGCAACTGAGCATAGACACAAGGGATTATTTCTCTCTCTCCCACTACACACCAGGGAAACTACCAAGACCCCTATCAATGCAGAGGACTAGGGCTGTGTAGCTGTTGGGCTCTCGCCGAGGGTATAGAATTCAATTAGGACGGAGAGATGCGCCAAAAGAAATCCAGTGGGGCAGAAGAGAACCTCAGACATGAGACATCCATATTTTGAAATTGGCTGAGAGGCTCGCTACTCTGCTAGAACCACCTCCTGCATGAAGAGATAAATGGCAGTCATACCTGCAGTGGGTGAAGGCCATTAGATCTCCGATAAAGATAAGGAGATAAAGCGATAAGGAGCCGATAAGGATGTCGGAGTTCAGCGACTTTTCCTCCTACACACCGCAATGCCTGACAAGCGTAAAGCATCCATGGCAGCCCCCTCGTCCAAGCGGGCTCGCATATCATATGATGATGAGGGCGAACAATCTTCTGTGACGTCTTATGAGAAACCGTACAATAATCCGATATACGGCCAGAAAAACGCGTTCCCAGGTCTGGACAATGTCAGCGAAGAGCTCTGCTACGACGATGCAGACGATGGGCTGGAATATCTTCGTATGGTCCGGTAGGTTATTAATCTCTTGGTCGATTCTTGCCTGCTAAATATCGCCCAATGCGCCCCAGTTCCTTAGCCCCTATATGCGCTGCAAGAACATAACCTGACATTGCTGAGCTTCTAGATCCGAGGCGAGCGCGCTACCTTCGCTCTTTATCGCAAAGATCCCAAAGACAGATGATACACAACCGACACAAAATTCGAATGCGCCCAACACCAAACCATACTCAACCTCTTTTCCTCATGGATTCTTCGATCGTGAGCAAGCTTACATAGCTCCGCCCGAGAACAAAACCACGCCTTCAACCCCTCCAAGCACATTTCCTGAAGCCCAGGCTTCCTACTACGACTTACTCCGACATCGTTTTTTACTACTCCGATCTACCCTGAAGTGTTCGCCCCCAGCTACTGCTATCGCCGGCCTCGATGACAGCCATCCAATTACCCTCCCCCGCGGCGTCGATGCCGCACGCAAGGAATGGAGACGGCTGGTTATGGCCGTGGATCCACAGATGGCCCAACTGGCCTGTATGGACCAAGAAAGTATCCTCGGGGTATTGCAAATCATGGCACGACTGTTGTCTGAAATTTTGCGGGGTGGAGATGCCGAGAAGATTCGACGCATCGGTGCCTGGGCCTGGGGCTTGCTGGGCAAGTGTCGGGAGATTGGAGAATTGTCCACGGAAGAGGTGGGAGATATCCGTGATATCGGGAAACGCGCTGTGAAGATCTTACAGAAAATCCGGGAGGCGGAGGAGAATCCACAGATGGAAGGCGAGGAAACACCGCTAGAGTCGGAAGCTGGAGAGGACACACAGCCGGAAATTTTAGCTCCAGAGGAAGAGTCAGAAGAAATAATGCAGCCGGAGCCTGGGAACGATGCCGTTAAAGATGCCGATGCGGACATGGCTGATGGAAATGACCCGGAGCTGGAGGCAGCCAAGGCCCGATTACAGGCGAAGGTGCAAGAAAGTGCGGAAGATGAGCTCGCCAGTGCAGACCAAGAATCCGTGGCTAAACAGACTCGCGCCATGCTTGACATGATCATCACGGTGGCTGGCGAGTTCTTTGGCCAGCGAGACCTGTTAGAC
This sequence comes from Penicillium longicatenatum, assembly GCF_028827895.1. Taxonomy (NCBI): domain Eukaryota; kingdom Fungi; phylum Ascomycota; class Eurotiomycetes; order Eurotiales; family Aspergillaceae; genus Penicillium; species Penicillium longicatenatum. Next base: position 1,680,456 of record NW_026643117.1, on the reverse strand, counting down.
TCACGGGAAGTCTGGGCTTAATCTGTATGAATAGTTCGATTTGAGAGGAACATGATACCCCTAATTTGACAGTTTTGGCTTGAAGTCATGATCTTCGGGCAACTACCGCGACCTCATACGGCGTTAATCCGATATCTGGAAATTCAAGCTTCGAGAATGAGGAATGGCGAAAACACGGCTCATAGTCGGGCCAATCGACCCGTGGCCCAAGCCAGAGAATCACTTCTACAGCTTCACTGCCATATGAGTCAAGATATCTTGTGACAAGCTTCGGGTCGCGTGGGTACACAAACATCCATGCCGTAGCCTGCTTGGCAAAGGAATATAGACCCCACGCACCACTAACGACATGCATATCTTCCTCGGAAATGTACCGATTGACAGTTGAGCTCACCTCCACACCCTGAACTGATACATGTTCATTGCTATGAGCAAGTAGATACTCGAGTAGACCTGATCCGCTGCCGATCGAGAGCGTAAAGGCGGGCTTCTTGGGGAGGAGTGCAACAATAGAGGTGATCAAGGTGCTGGAAATAGCCAAGCAGCAATCCGGAAATCTTGTAGGTGACAGTGAGAGCTGATTAAGAATATGAGATGTATCCATCATGTCCGTGATCGTCACAAGCTTGCAGATGTGACGTTGACTTCAAAAAAGAAAACAATTTTGTGGGACTAAGACCGATTCGGGTTGCGTCATGCGGGTAACTCTCCCTCTTATCTCTGAACAGCTTCTCCGACTTCCATCTTTACAACAACATGGCGCCGACTGTAGAGATTGCCATAACCACAACCTCTCTATCCCCCACGTCTCCCCCACACACCGTCTACCACATAACCCTCCGTCTCCCACTCCGCTCCTTTACCGTCTCCAAGCGCTACTCCGACTTCTCAACATTCCACAAGACCCTAATCAGCCAGACAAATGCCCAACCCCCAGTCCCCCTCCCAGCAAAATCCTGGTTCTCAAAGACGACCTCAAACGACAGCTTCCGCGAAGAGCGCCGTATAGGTCTAGAAGACTATCTCCGAGCCATAAACGAGTCCCCCGACAGCCGCTGGCGCAACTCACCAGCGTGGCGGGCGTTCCTTAACCTCCCCTCAGCAGCCTCAGCATCAGCCAGCGCAGCGAGTTCCTCAACAAGGCTTCACGCCGCAATCACCGATCCCGGAAATGCATCCAACGCCCCAATCACAGACCCGACGCTCTGGCTAGACTACTTCCGTGACCTGAAAGCCCACTTGCACGATGCCCGCCTCGCACTCTCCCGCCGAGACCAAGAAACAACGCCGCAGAAACAACACGAAAGCTCCGCACAAGCAAAATCTAGTCTTGTCCGTGCAGGCTCTATGATCTCAACCCTCGAAGAAGGACTGAAGAACCTCAGCGGCCGCGCGCAATCCAAAACCTCCGCAACACCCAGTCTCGGCGAAGGCGAGCTTCGCCGTCGAAAGGACTTGCTCATCAACGCCCGGAAAGAAAAAGACGGGTTGGAGGATCTCTCGCATGCGATGGCGACTAAGAGCAAACTTGACCATGCTGTAGCCTCGATTCAGGACAAAGAAGCACTCATGAATGTGGGAGACTCTGCTAATAACGGACGCCGAACACCTGCGAAAACTGGACGGGTCCTTGGAAAGGAGACGGAGCGCACACGCGAATTGGATAATGAGGGTGTGTTGCAGTTGCAGAAGCAGATAATGCAGAATCAGGATGCTAGTGTTGAGGACTTGATGAAGATTATTATTCGGCAGAGGGAGCTTGGAACGGCGATTCATGAGGAGTTGAATGTGCAGAATGAATTGTTGAAATTGGCTGACGAGGATACTGATCGGTTCGTCTCTCTTTTCCTTGGAGTTTGTGCTATATACTAACTTTTGCAGTCTGAAATCCAAGCTCGATATTGGCAAGAAGCGGATTGGAAAGATTTCCTAAGCGGAAGATTGTGCATATTTTCTTTGTTATTTGATGATTCATGCCATATACATACTGGGCATTTGAACTTCATGTTCTCTATGGGCGTTCTTTAGCGCAAATTATTCTCTATTCTTGATTCCCAGCACGGGCGAGTATCACCAGTTACTACACTTGCAAGGTTGTCATTTTTGTACGATCATTTTAAATAAGCACATTGACTACTTTTAAGGAACCATCGCAGTAGACAAACACTCATGATGCAGTAATCTCGCTCAGTAGCAACACCAGTAAAAAGCAAATTGATACAGGTCAAGATGGTATCTCAATTAGGCAGCAGACAAGAACTATAGAAAGTCAGTATAAAATTCAATCCCCCAAAGAATAACTCACCTCATTCGCTTCATCCTCCGTAACCTCAGACATCTCAGAGGCATTCCGATCAATAAGTCCCAATCTACTCTTCCTCAGGAGCCACCACAACTCTTTCCGATCGCCCCCAAGCTCCTCACCGAGAATCTTGCCCTTCAGACTGCGCAAAAGCTCATTATAAGCCCCCGGCTCTTCGTATTCAACCAACTCCTCACGAATAGTAACCAATTCCTCCACGACACGATCATAGTTAGCATCGCCCAGACTATGCTTAATCTGGTTCTCGATAATGGTGCCCATCTGCTTGACGGCATCAAGAATAGCCTCGACGTTATCGGCACGGGAAAGCAGCTGCTTAAATTCGGGGATGGCGTTTTCTGGGGAGATTTTCGCGCGCTTGGGTTCTTGGTTTAGGAGGGCGTCGACGTCGAGGCCGGAGAGGGGCTTTTCGGTTTCGCGGTTTCGTTTGCGGCCTTTTGTCTTGGGTGGAACTAGATTGGTTGGGTTAGTGGGTTTTTCTGCGTAGATGAGGGTTGAGGACTAACCTTTCTTGACATCTGCGACGGAGATGAGTTTCTCTAGTTGCTTTTTGGACTTGTTTACCAGGTCTTCGTCAGGATGGGAGAATCTGGTTAACTGCTCTGATACGTTCTGGATAGGATCATCGGGATGCACGGCGCGCCATCGTACTGCAGCTTCGATTCGATGTAGCAGTGGGGAGAAAGAGTGCTCAATTGGGAGTCCTTCGATTAGATCTCTGAATTGATGTTTGGTTAGCAGTGGATCGACTTTCAGAATAAGAAACGGTCGATTTACCCATCATCATCCTTCAAGTCCAACTCCATGCTGTCCACATACTCATCCATTGCCTCCTGCAAGCTAGTGCTTGGGAGATTGCGATGCTCAGTGACAATCTTTCCGGACACGGTGACAACCTTGTCCAAGGGAGGGAATCGATATGATCGCACATCCTCTGCGAATGGAAGCTGAACTTCCAGAAGACATTCATAATCAGATTCAATTGATGGAGCGAGAAGTACGATGAGGGGCGGCTTGGTCTCTTTGGTGACCAGTCGAGCAATGGCATAGCTATCTGACTCCCAGAGCGCATGAATCAGCGATGACAATGCGAGGGTTGCTTTATCGTGAGCTTTCTGTGGGATGATAACGTTGACGTTTGACATGTGCAGGTATCGATCGTACTGGATGGCAAAATTAGCGTGAATATGACGACCTAATTATTAAGGAGAATACCTTGTCATCTGCAATGAAACCAATGAGCTCGAGGCCCGCAAAGGTTTCCAGTGTCGTAATATTCTCGTCTGTCTGGCTGATATGCACAGCAGTGCGTCCATACTCATATCCTTTGGCAAGGTCATCGCGCTCCACATCGGCTTTGCCCCCAGGGACAGACTCGTCATCAATCTGATATGTTCGTGAAGTTCGGACAGCGGCCATTGCATCTCTTTTGCCTTCACTGGTAAGAGATTTAAGTTTATCAGCTGGAGTGGAAGCGGGTCCTGCATCTCCTTGTCTTGGCTCATCGCCACCTCGCACGACAAAGGAGCTGGCAGTTGGAGGCTTGGCACTATAAGTTCTGAAGTATCGTTCGACAGGGATGCGGAGTGCCGTTTCATATTTCTCCGCATCACCAAGCGAGAGGAAACCTTTAAAGGATGGCATGCTTCTTGTCTCTTTCGGACGAGGTATGTCCAATTGGGAGACAGCTTGATCAAGGGTGCCGAATGCGCCATTGGGACAGTCTTCGACAAAGTCCCGAAGCAGCTTTTCATTTGCAGCCTGCGATAGGATTCAGCATGGCAGACCGCTAGGATGTATGAATTTCCTCATACCTTTCTCTCGCCCTTGTCTTCTTCTTTCACTCCCCAATCCGGATCATCGAAATCAGGCCCACTGAAGGGGTTAGCAAAATCCAACGTGACAAAGTATATTCAACGCACAGAACAGTCAGCTTGATATTATCTTCTTTGACCTTGTCCTTGATTGGCTCCAGGTCCTCGCTGTTGATCAAACCTGTACCATTCGTGACCAGCACAATCTCTCGCTTGTACTTGAGCTTCTTGCAATAAGTGCTGATCATTTGAATGGCAACAACAAGGGAAGAGAAAGCTTTCAATATGTTATTAAGAGGTTCCATCAAGATAAGATGCTTTTTCACATACCATCGCCCTTGTAGGTATGACTGGGTTTGATTGCATCTCGCAGTCTTCGAATGTCAGGCATAAGAACCCTAGATGACATTAGCAAGTTGGCCAAAGCTTCCAACAAGAAAAGAAACATACTGTCCAATATTGAAAAGAACGGAAATATGTTCGAAACTATCGTCTGCCGAAAGTTCATTAAAAGTATCTGTGAATTGAACAAATTAGACCCAGTCTAAACAGCTATCAATTGGGATATTACCATCAGACCGTAAAGCAAGCACTCCTATCGTAGCTGTCTTACGACCTGTGGAGACCTGGAAAAAGCTATCAGCTTTGACCTTTTCCTGAATGAAAGCTCACATACTGTGGTGGTGATGCGATCCCAAACGTATTGCATGGCCCACTCAAGGTCGGTAATGGAGCGGCCATTTCGACACTCTCCCATTGACCTCCCGACATCCACAATGTACACAGTAGCTTCTTTCTCGGCCATTTTGAAGATGTGTTCGGAGTCAAGTTTGCGCAGGGGATTCTGCGAGGCAGAAGTACAGCAGTAGAACAGGCAGACGCGTGATATTTCCTTTTTGGTCTAGCGCAAACGCGAGCACATGACATCATCTGATTCCGTGACCCTAACAGACTGTGCGTGTGGATACCTGATTCAGCCACTGACCGCGTGGAAATAGTCCTCGAGCCAAGACTTATGAGGCGTGGAAATATGCATCATACCACCCAGCTTCTCCACGCGCCCCCCACGTTCAAACTGGGACTTAAACTCTCTTGTAGTACAGCTTCATCGATCTCTAGTGTCCGAAACGAATACCACAATGAATGACCCTCGTCCATACCACATACTCGGGTGCGTCATTACTCCAGCTATGATATGAACATGCAAAGATGCATCGTTCACCTGAAAAAAATAGACTAACATGTTTTGACCAGCTATGGCACCCTTCTGGGCACACAGTTCTTCCAGGTGAGCCAAACTTGAACTAAATAAAAAGCTTACACCCATTACAAACTATTCAACCATGCTAATTCAATCCCAGTCCTTCGTCGGTGGCATAGTCGCATTCCGCGCCTTGCCGCGTCCCCAATTTGCCAGTCTGCAATCCGCCATTTTCCCCGTCTACTTCTCCATCCAGACAGCACTCCCGGTGGCTGTAGCTTTGACCGCCAGCGCCGGTGGTAAAGCACTAGGTATTTCTGGCCTTATGGCCCCTGAGAACCGCTACAACACCACGCTGCCACTGGCCGCTGTTGCCCTCGCAGGCCTGGTTAACAATTTTGTTCTGCGCCCGATCACTATCAAGATTATGCGCGAGCGTAAGCACCAGGGTACGTACTTGATGTCTTCGTCCTTGCGTATATTTTTCTGACTTGTGTAGAAACTCGCGATGGAAAGAAGAGCTATGACCCTGCTCCTCACTCTAAGGAGATGTTGTCCTTGAACAAGAAGTTTGGTCGTGTGCATGGTGTTTCGAGTCTGATCAACATGGCTGCTTTTATTGCGACGATCTACTATGGTGTCGTTCTGAGCAAGCGACTTGAGTAGGAGACTGGGCTACGCTATCTTCAATCATTTGGGAACTCTGCGGTGTACACCTAATGTATTTTCAATGTTTTCTTGTCATCAGTCCAGTATATATTCGGAATCGTACATATTAACATGGTCTACGTAATGTTGAAGGAATTTCTGAACGTCAATTTACGTCAATTTCAACACCTTTCCAAATATTCCCATTCTCGAGGCCGTATCGGTGTTCGTGTTCATTAAATTGTTAAAAATCACGCCTGTGACCTTGTCAAGGTTAATCGCAGATTCCACCTGGCACTTAACATCAAAACCTATCCACGACTGCTTTACTACCCATGGATCCAGACAACTCTATTAGTCATCTGTCCCTTGTCAAGCTGCGACTGTAACACTCGAAGAAGCCTCATTCCGTTCACTCAACAGCCTATCAAGCTTTCAAGAATCATGACCGAACTAGGAATGTCCGCTTCTGACCTAATCAGTGAACAATTCTGTTGTCGAGAAGGTTGATGTCGTCCAGTAAGTCAGTCTGATTGTACACGCATGATCACAAGAGACAAGGCCCCAACAACTTCCAGCTTTCCCCTCCATACGGATGGTCGATAGATCCAGAGCAGCTTGACGACGAGACAGGTTGGGTTCTGGAAGGTAGTCGGGGGCATTCAATCGGAAAATAGACTTGGGAGGTGTGTATCCGTCATGTGTGACGTTGTAAATGGGAGTGTGATGTTCAGGACCTGCTTGAATTACTTTGACAGCAGTCTCATCAACCTTGACGTTCATCGGATAACTCGGCCGAAGACTCTAGATGAGATCATTGCTGTGGTGACGAAAAGGGATTTGAATCGCTGAAGTTCAAGAGATTGTCATTTTACGGTGAATATACGGCTCCAGTCTCCGGGAGTGTTTACTAAAAGAGATAGAGAAATGCCAGAGGAAGACTCAATGGTTGAACTTAGGAATAGTTGGAGTCGCTGAAGATACTAAGTGTGATGGAAAAATGAAGCTTGTTTATGGTATCGAGAATCAATCTCATGATGCAAATTTACGAAAACAGCGACATAAATTTGCCAGCATCAACCCTTTGATCACCGTAACACAATAGTTAACTTAACCTCTCTAAGATTTGAAAACTCCAGAGAATAATTATCATTGATGCCAGGTCACTAAAACGGTAAAATGGAGCGCTCGATCACATCTTGGCGTAAGACTTCCAGTGCATCGAATCGGAACCAACGAGGTGATGATTATCGATGCCACTTCCATCACTGCTTGCCGTCCCCATACGGGGCTTTGACAGAATTGCGGGGTCATATTAACCTCTGGGGCAACTCCACAAATCAGCGGGAGGCGTCACGGCTGTCAGTGCCGTAAGCCACAAAAGCCCCAAACGGTCTAAACCACGGCGGCTCCTCACGGAATAAAAATTCCCCAAGTGTGCTTGGACAGTAGATGTCAGCCCAGTCGTAAGTGGCTTGATTATCTTTAACGCAAGCAAGGTCTGTTCAATCTGATTCGAGTTGACTGACAAAGACCATTGGCAACCTACAGCTAACATGACGTAATATATTCCGTCCCCCAGCTTGATAGGTCGTTCCACCGTCGATCGTTTCCTGGATACCTCGTATTGATCCGAGTGCATGTCGCTGACTGGAACGGTGTGACCGAGATCCTTATGGGCAAGGAAAGAAATCCTACGCTAGCTCTTCATTGTTCGATGTTATTGGCTTTCATTCGCGTGGTGGTCCACTCTATTAGGCCCACCCCCATGGGGATGCTGTACTCCGCATGGGGCGAGCCCGATGACAAGGGGCACGTCCTCACTCTATTTTCCATGAATTCTCGGATCGTTCGGCTGGGGCTGACTGGGTCGATGATCCCGTCAAGAAAGCAAAATAGAAAGATGGCGCTTGAAGCCTTACTGGATGACGGCGTGGTCCATGGATTCACTGGGGTTGAAGCAGGTCTTTTCTCATTTGCGGCTTATGCCGCAATACTATAGCAGGAAAGAAAGAAATGAGCGTTGACTGGGATTAGCTCTGTAGATGTCAGCACTTGTCTGAGCGCAGGATGATAAGCAGGAAATAGAAGGATTGTTTCCCCACAACCCACTCTTTCTTTAAAGGATGGCCTTTCCCCACAATTCGGATTCTTTGAGAAATCATTAGCTTCATTGCCAGGCTGTGTGAAGCTATCCTAGATTGGTTACTATTATAACTCACCTACCATGAAGGAGGACGAGGTTGTGAACTCCTCACCGAGGCTCAGTGAGAAAACCGATGACCCTCCATCCTTTGAACACAAGGAGAAGAAGGATGGTGCACTTCAAGACCTCGAAGGTCGTGGGCCCAATAACCTCAATGCTGTCTTTCAAAATCCCCTGGCCGGTATCCCTCGCGAGCAGTTGTTCAAGAACGTCCAAGAATTTTGCACCAAATTCGATCTCCTAGAAGACCTGGAGACTTTCAAAAAGGGCGCTCTCGTCTCACAAAACCCCGAGACAGCAACGCAATTGCCCGATCTCAATGAGTTCGAAAGGGAAGCACTTATCCGAGAACATACGCATAAATGGCATCAGCCATGGCAGTTATACTGGCTCGCGAGTATGTCTTCACTGAATCCAGTCAATGGACACCAGCTAATCGTGTCTTAGTTATGTGTTCCCTGGCTGCAGCGGTGCAGGGAATGGACGAGACAGTGAACAATGGCGCACAAGCTTTTTACCTTAAGGTAAATAAAATACGCTAACCGCTCCTGAGGGAATCAGTAATTGACAGTCATTAGCGATTTGGAATCGAGAACAGCGATAACCTTACCGGCCTCGTCGTCGGCGCTCCATACCTAGCTTGTGCCATCCTTGGCTGCTGGCTCACCGAGCCCCTCAACCGCTACTTTGCGCGTCGCGGTACGATCTTCATTTCCTGCCTCATCGCAGCCATAGCCTCAATCTGGGAAGGCGTCGCCAACTCATGGGTCAATCTATTCATTGCACGTTTTGTGCTCGGACTGGGAATCGGCTCGAAATCCACAACAGTACCTATCTACGCAGCCGAATGTTCGCCAGCGCCCATTCGGGGTGCACTGGTGATGATGTGGCAGATGTGGACAGCATTCGGTATAATGCTGGGAAACATCATGGGAGTGGCCTTCATGAGTGTTGGAAATGACCTCAACTGGCGTCTTATGCTTGGATCAACCGTTGTACTTCCCTTGATCGTCTGTGCTCAGGTCTATGTGTGTCCTGAGTCCCCCAGATGGCTCATCCAGCAGAACAAGATCAATAAGGCCTATGTCAACTTCAAAATTCTTCGTCCTACTGAGTTGCAGGCCGCTCGAGATTTGTACTACGCCTACGTGGGTGTTGAGCTTGAGCGTGAGATTAACAAGGGCAAGAACTTCTTCTCCATGTTTATGGAGCTCTTCACAATCCCCCGAAACCGCCGTGCAACGCTAGCAAGTTGGATTGTCATGTTCATGCAACAGTTCTGCGGTGTCAACGTGATTGCCTACTATTCCACCACCATCTTCGTAGATTCAGGCTACAGTACATCGTCTGCACTGCTTGCGTCTATGGGTACGGGTATCCTCAACTGGATCTTTGCTCTACCAGCCGTGTTTACAATCGATACCTGGGGCCGCCGCAACCTTCTGCTCTTCACATTCCCTTTCCTAGCTATCTTCCTCTTCTGGGCAGGTTTCTCATTCTGGATCGATGCCAATGATGGCCACAAGCGAATTGCGATGGTAACGACGGGCATGTATTTGTTCGAAGTCTTCTATTCACCAGGTGAAGGGCCCGTTCCGTTTACCTACTCCGCTGAGGCATTCCCTCTCCATGTTCGAGAAGTGGGCATGTCGTGGGCTACCGCGACGACTTGGTGCTTTAACTTTATCTTGTCCTTTACCTGGCCACACCTTTTGAGTACATTCAAGCCCCAGGGAGCTTTCGGGTGGTATGCTGGTTGGTGTATTGTCGGCTGGTTCCTCGTTCTGCTTTTTGTTCCGGAAACCAAGGGTGAGTTTGTAGTTCTTCTCTCGGCTTTGAAGCACAGCTAATGATCTCTGTCCAGCTCTCACTTTGGAGGAATTGGATCAGGTTTTCTCCGTGTCTACGAGAAAGCATGCTGCGTACCAGATTAGGAACAGTATCTGGCACTTCCGGGTGTGGATCCTCCGCCAGAAATTGGAGCCTCTGCCCAAGTTTTATCAGGGTGCTGAGCATCTTGCTGAAGTTGGAGATACGGCATCGAAGTAGGGTGCAGTTTAAGCTTATTGATATCTTTGGTGCTGTTGTGGTAATGCTGTAATAATTACGATTTCTAGCTAAGGACGCTTAGTATTTGTTTGAGCCTGTGAACAAAGCTTGTGATTTTATCATGATCAAATATGTAAAACATTACTTCTCCAGGCATCTAGGGCCTAAGGGAGTGTGGAACTTATATTAATTAAACTTCAATTATAATCATTTCTTCAATCGCAGTCCCTCAAACTTTCAATTTCCAGACACATTGAAAACGTGGTGAGACAAGACAATTATCGCCTAGCGAATCCGCTCCACATTCCAACATTGTCAACTTCGACGACGTGATGTCCGCAGCACTGAAGATCGAAGCCATCGTTGAACCCCACAAAAAAAATCACAAGCAAGTCAAATAACCAAATTGTGAGAATAACCCAACATCAAGATTCAAGACCGAACATACAAGAGACCTCTGCTGGGGCTTGGCTCGTGATCCGGAAGAATTGCGGCGCCGGGCCCAATCAGCTCTAGCGCGGAAACAGAAATTCTCAATAAGTTCGGGCCGCGTCAATTTCCTCTTCTCCGTTCTCTTTCCTCTCCATCTACAGTTTACATTACGATGTAAATCCATTGGGACTCCACTTTGTGGCTTGCTGAGGGTTACTCGAATGGCTTCGTCCTTCATGGGTTTCTTTCCGTTCCCGGTCCTGGAGAGTAAAGTCGCTTCTCTTTCCTAGACATTCTCTATGCTAGCGCTGCCCTCCGCGGGAAGCCTTAGGGTGTTGGTTGGGGAGAGGGCGTTACAAAATTTGTTTTAATTCGAGATGTTATGTGTGTGTCAAAATTCAATCAACACTTCAAAAAAAAATTACGTGATTCTATCATAGTTTATGCCGACCTATCATAAAGCAAAGAACTGCCTCTGTCGATATCGGAGATGTTTGTTAATTTTAGGTTTCTCTAAACTAGTACTAGTAGCCTGGAGGAAGGGTATACATGTAGCGTAACCTGAAGGTGCTCACAAGTACATTCTGTCTCACACTGCAGGAGCGGACAGTAGCTGGAGACAAAGAGTCTTTCACACTTCGTCAACTATCGTATAACTCCCATGTCAGAAAGCCGAGAGGAAAGACCCAAATCGATCTTTTCGAAGTTCAAGTCATTTGGAATAGAAAGTATGCTTACAACTGCCTTGAAGACTATTTATACATATGCATAGGCCTTCTATGCTGTTGAAATTGTATAGCTTCATCCTATGTATGGCTTTGTTCACTATTTGCAGAACATAAACAATGGTTTCAGCATAGATCCGACAAACACGGATAATCACAGCTGCTATGCTCTCCAAGTTAGCTTATACAATCGAAACTACATGTTTGCCCACCCCTCATGACTCTTTGTGTGAAAATGATACAATAGTTCCTTTCCACCGATCCAGAACTGCAATTTCTCAGCTCTTCCAACTTCCTCCAACGTCCAAGGTTTAATTGTTATTTGAACTTTTCGAAGCTCCACTATGAATTGGACAGTCCCTATCATCGTCTTCCTAACCACTAATCTCTGGGGCCTCTTTGGGGGCATCCCCTATACAACAGTCCAGCCATCCCGTTCTCTTCTAGATCGCACCATTGGCTCTTTCCAAGTCGCTAGTACTGTGTTCACTCTGGGCCAGACAAAGGAACACTTGATGAACCAGACAGCGGGAGACAGAATCCAAAACGAACACAACGTGCGTCTCACAATACCAACCTCAAAACTTCACCCGGATCCTATGTTCATCAATGCGCTGAAAACTATCTCGTCAGTACAGACCTCGATTCCAGAAAAAGCTCCCAACGATACTGTTCCTCCTCACAGCTCAACAAATGAAACCGACTTGATTGCATTTGCGCTCATCTTCTTCGGCATTGTCGTCTTACAAACTATAGCCATAACAGAAATTACCCGACCCCAGCAAGACCTCCAACTCGAAATAAGTCAGAACATCTTCGAAGTTCGACAGGACTTCCACAACTTCCTAACTTCTACATTTCCAAATATATTTCAAGCCGTCCTAGGAGTCCCCCTAGAAGTCCAACAAGGCGCCCGGGAAGAACTCCAATATATACACCGAAGCATCCAAAACCTCGAAGCTCTACCCCAAGATTGCGTCCAGCTCTCCATTGACATCCGCGAAGCCATGCAAGCGCAATTCACCGAAATGTACGGAACGCTGGAAAAAGGCCTCCAGAGAGGATTCGATGACCTGAAAAAACTCCAGGCTGTGTCCAGAGACACCTGCGCACAGGAAAGAGCCCCTCCTCTGTCACGCGCGAACACCCCTGAAGCGGGCGACCAGGATGTATTCTGGAGGGAGACCTGGACAGAGATCAAAGATGATTTCAAACAGACTGTAGAGGGATTTAATAGGAACTTGTTCATGCTGAATGTGGTTATTGATGCTTTCCATGATCAGTTCCAGAGACTTCCGACCATGATGGCTGATGAGCTCACAAGGGCTTTCAAGGTGGAGATCAAGAAGTATGAGATTGATATCAAGATTGATAATGCGGATACGGGGGCGGCTACTGGTGTTGATCAATTGGCTTCGCTGTCATCGACACGGACGAACGGGACTGAGATGGATCTTCAAGAGCATCCAGTGGTTTCAGGTCAAGCTGAGACCAGGCAGGAGAAACAGGAAAGTCCTGAGCTGTCGAACCCTAGATCACAGGGTTCTCCGTCAGAGGACCCGGAGTTTGAGCACTCGGAATTCGCAACGTTGACTGCAGTGGTGGAGTAGACAAATTGGAGTCTAAGCCAGTAGGTCCAAATCATATTGGGGGTTATGTGAGGGAGGTGTTCAAGAGCTTTGGTGCGTGATGGTTAGCTGAACATGTTTGATCTCTTTTCTATTGCTGTCTTTGATAAGAACACCGATGTATTGGGAACTTTGGAGAACAGAGGGGTATCTTAATTATTGTTTTATGTAGTCTTAACGTATAGCTAGAACCAAAGACATGCGAGAGTCCGTGAGCCGAGGGCCTTACGCTTATGAAGTGGCTCAGTCGACGAGATATTTCCGACAAGCAGCCTTTAACATCTCAATGCGTCTCTGAGTATGAATAAAGACTTCTCGATACATATCAAGACTCTGCTGCACAACTTCCGATTTGGTCTTCGTGCCCGCACAGACCTCAAGCATTCGCAGCTCCATTTCCTTCCGTAGAAATGGCTTGCTAAGCGAGATACTGTTTGGAAGGCCCGAAACAACATTATCGTACCCCTCAACCAGGGCGACACCCAGCCGAGTCGGAATGAGTTCTTCAACTGAAGTACGGCCACTTCCTCGCTTGTTCACGACGACATATTCGCGTTCCTTAACCTTGGCAATATGCTCTGCCATAGTTGCATCGGTGCCGATACCATTCGCATCCATCAAACCGATGAGCTCTGGTTCTGTCAAGTAGTTTGGTGCGGTGGTCTTGCCTTCAAAGATATTCGCTTCGGTGGGCACAAACTTTTCTCCGTACTCAAATTTGGGTAGCTGCTGACTGCTCTCCCATTTGTCGTAGACGTAAACATCGAGATAGTTCCTCTCTAGAACAAGCAATCCGTTGGCGTGGAAGGTTTCGTCTCCATACAGGATTTCAATGTCTGTGCTTTGGCCTTTCGCGTCGTCGGAACAACAAGCGAGGAACCGCCGGGTCACGAACTCATATACTTTTTTCTCGTTGGCATTTAGTGAACTCGGTGAGACCCAGCTTACTGGATGGATCGGCGGATGAGCCTTGTCGTTATGACGGCCGGACCGGGGAGTTCTGAATTTCCCATCGATGAGGCTATGAAATATTGTTAGCATTGTTTAAAAGACCATCCCATCAATGAAGCATACTCTCGAGCATATTGACCCCATTGAGTATCCGGGAACTGCTTTTCGACTAGTTTCTTCAGGTCAATGGCCTTGTCAAACTGGTCCGTTTCTGTTCTTGGATAACTGATGAATCCCTTGGTATAAAGGCTCTCAGCAACTTTCATGATCGTTTGACTGTCAATGCGGAGATATCGACTGCCCATCATTTGAAGATCCACCGTTGTCAAGGGCAAAGGCCGCCATTTGCTTTTGGGCTTCTGAGCCACTTTTGTAACCTTGGCCTCCTTCGCGGTCAAACACCGCTCCAACATCATCGTCACAACCGCTCGATCAAAGAGGTGAACCCGTTTCCAGAGAAAATTGACCTTCTTTCCTTCCCGCTGAAGCATGACTTTGAGGCCCCAAAAGGTCTCGGGCTTGAAGTTCTGTACCCGGAGATACCGATCGACTACGAATCCCAATGTAGGAAATTGACATGACCCTGTGACGTGTGAGATACAAAATCGTCAAAAAGGCAGGAAGAAACAAACCGTAGCTGATGACTTTCTCCTTTAAAACTGCCGCTACAGCTTGAAGCTGAAGGGTCTGTAGCCGGGTGAACGCCGCTCCAATACGGAGATCAAGCTCGATTCTGGCAGCCACAGCATTTGCTTGATATTCATCAAGATCTACTGGCTCTCGAGCCGCGCGGAGAACATGCCTGTAATTGTATTAGTCAAATGTGACATCAATCTTCGAATGGCACTCACGCTCTCTCGGTATTGCTGAACCTGGCTCTCTTGACCTCGATGCGTGCATTTCCACTTTTGGCTTGATTGCGAACTTCGCTACCAATGTGCTCTCCTTCACGATCACAATCGGTCCAGATGAACAGGGCTTTGCTGTACCTGGCTTGATTTCGAATGTTCTCTGCGATTGGCAGCTTGTCCTACAATGAACGGTCAATAAACAAAGTCCCTGGCGGAACGCGGTGCTTTCCAACCTTATCAACATCTTCATTTACCGGAGCCTCAAATAATACAGAGGGCGGACAAGACTGCCAGCCCTTGTACTGGCGTTCAAAATCCAGACCCGTGAGGTGGCCAATCACGCTGGTCATGGTGACAGAGCAGTTTCCCCAAGGGTCACCAAAATTAAAATCAAACTCATAGTTCTTGACATACTGATTGCCACGGATGGAGTGCTGGATCAAGTTATCAGTCGTGTTCTTGTTTATCGTACGGGAAAACTTACAGTTTGAAAAGACCCTCCAGACATATGCGTGGCCACTGCACGCGCAATAGCCGGCTTCTCCGCCACACACAGAATTTTGCGCGCCATGAGACACCATACGCGGTCAGATGAAATCGCCCACGGGAAGCCGGGGTGGCATATCTTCTGACGGAAGATGTAAATTGCTTTGGGACGCGAGGAGTCGATGCCTGAGGCCTAAATGGCGATCGTCGCCTGAGGCAGCAGGCCATACCCGATGAGGTAATCTAAACATAAACGTTCCGAGTCCTCTCTATCATTTTTCCCCCCGAAATCAATCTTGCTCAACTGTGTTGGTTGTTTTTGTTTGGGAAATGGCAGACCTTCCCCTTCCTAAGGTTGAGTCCCTGGTGGACTGCACCTCTTTCCAGCTAACTGTGCTCCCCTACCTCACGCAGCTGCAATGGCTCCCCGCCAGCTTGCGCGAGGCGGGCTGGGATCTGGAGAGCTTGAAGACTGTCTACCTCGCCACCAATCCCTTGGTGTTTGCGCTTGCGCTGGGAACTGTCCTTGCTGGAATCTTCTTTATCGCTGCTGAGATTAACCGCAACTACTCGCAGGTGGATCGCTTCTGGAGCATCCTGCCCGCAATGTATAATGTCCATTTCGCTGCCTGGGCGCGTCTGTCCGGCATTCGTACCGAGACCTTGGATACTATCGCTGTCATCAGCATGTTATGGAGTGTATGCGCATAAACCAACAGTATTTATCTGTTTCCACGTGTCACTAATCTGAATATCTCCATAGGCTCGTTTGACCTACAACTATTGGCGCAAAGGTGGCTACACGATTGGCTCGGAGGATTACCGCTGGCAAATTGTACGCTCGCAGGTTAACAACACCTTCCTTTTCACGATCTTCAACTTCGGATTCATCGCCTTGGCCCAGTCTCTGCTCCTTCTGCTCATCACCACCCCGACCTACGTCTTTGTCATCGCGGCCAACAACCAGACTGGTGAGACCTTCGGTCTTGCCGACCTGGCCTTCTCCCGCGCCGCCATCTTCTTTATCGCTATCTCCTTCTTCGCCGACCAACAGCAGTGGAACTTCCAGTCTGCCAAGCATGAGTATCTCACCAATGCGCGCATCCCGGAGCCCTTCAAGGACCAATACACCCCTGAGGATCTGGAGCGTGGTTTCGTCGTCAGCGGACTCTGGTCGTGGTCGCGCCACCCCAACTTTGTCGCTGAGCAGGCTGTTTGGGTGACAATGTACCTCTGGTGCGCCTTCCGCACTGAGAACTACCTCCAGTGGACTGGACTTGGCGTCATTGGCTACCTTGCTATCTTCCAAGGTAGCACACGTCTGACTGAGAAGATCAGCGCGAGCAAGTACCCTGAGTACAGCGAGTACCAGGCTCGCGTGGGCCGGTTCCTTCCTCGCCTATCTGTTGAGGCCAAGAAGACTGAGTCCAAGGGCAAGAAGGCTGCCCCGGTTGTGGCCGAGGCGCCTGTCGGTGAGGACACCGAGGAGAAGAAGGTCAAATAAATAAGGGATCTATAATTGATATATGGCAAGCTCGGGATTGCTGATTTCTTTCATATTAATCTATAACACACATGCACTTGCTTGATTATTTATATGCCTTCTGCTTTGTCAAAAATCAATGACTTAATTCTTTCAAACCTTCCATTCTGGCTTCTGCACAATTATGTGTAGGATTCAACGATGACGATATCTTGGATACAAACTCTAGATACCATGGGAAAATGGCGCAGCGGGTAAAACGGCACTGTTTGGGTTCAGATGATGGTGAAATGCCCCAATACGAGGAACCCGTCGATCACACCAAGTTCGGGGTTTAATATTAATCGGTTTTGATTCCGACCCCTTATTCATTCAGGCAGAATAAAAACCTCGCCAAGGTAAGCTCTCAATTCATACATAAAGACCTTGAAAATCTTATACTAAGACGGTCGTAGGATCCTCTTGATCAATCATCCAAACAACCATGCCAACCCCAAAACAACTCAAGGAGAAAGAAGTCCCATCCTGCTTCACAGATACCCACGGCATAATAACAACAACAACGAATGATCTACCAGGCTACAAAATCAAAAGTATCCTGGGTACAATCTACGGGATAACAGTTCGAACCCGCAACTGGGGCGCCGATTTAGGGGCTGTAGTCCGATCAGCCGTTGGTGGGGAGATACGCTTGTTCACGAATTTGATGTATACTTCTCGGGAGGAAGCTATGGAGCGGTTGGTAGGGGAGTGTATGAGTCGAGGAGGAAATGCCATTATCGCCGTTCGGTTTGATGTTGCCAGTTTTGGGGCTTGTTCGCAGATTTGTGCTTATGGGACTGCTTGCGTTGTTGAGAAGATTGAGGATTAGCCCTAGAGGTTAGTATAAGCTTGCAATAAAGGATTGGATATGGTCTATAGTATATTTGGCATGCAGAATTACTGCGTCGGAATAGCTAAAGGGGAACTATAAGTGCTTTATAAGATCAAAGGAAATCAATTTCTTTACATTTATTCGCGACATGGTAAATGGAAGAGATTTATGAGATAGAGGAGGGATCGAAAAGGAGGACTGAGGGGGGAGTAAAGGTAACCAAAAGAGAAAAAAAAAAAAGATGCAAGTCCATAAATACAGAAAAAATCAAAGGGGTGATATCACGCCCAAGGACGACACGAACTTCCCAAAATGCAGTCCAATCGGTACAAAAAAAGAAACTTCTAGGCCATCAATCAAGGGAGAGGAGTTTGATCCCGACCATCCTTACCCGAAGTCTCCTCGGGGTTCGTAGTAGGCTCAGGGGGAGCGAAGGTCGCACCACCCTTACCATCGAAGTACTTAGCGAATTCACTAGACTCCGGGTAAGGACGGGGTCCAAGAAGGCGGATCATATCATCACGACCGAGGACCTCCTTAGACAGAAGTTCTTCAGCGACGATACCAACTTCGTGCTTCTTCTCAGTCAAAAGATCGTGGCACTGCTTGTAAGCCTCGTCGATGATACGGCGGACTTCGGTATCGATGTTGCGGGCTGTATCTTCGGAGAAGGGCTTCTGGAACTGTTGTCCTTGGTCTTCTTCGTAGTGGACAAAACCGATTTTCTTTGACATACCAAACTTGGTCACCATTGCGGTGGCCATGCGGGTGACCTTGTTGAAGTCGTCGCTAGCACCGCTGGTGACTGTGTCAAAGTGAAGCTCCTCGCTGACACGACCACCGAGGGTCATGGCCATGCGGTCCATGAGTTGGTTGGTGTTCATCAGGTAGGTATCTCCATTAGCGGGAAGGTACTGAGCGTAACCGAGAGCGCCTTGTCCACGGGGGATGATGGACACCTTGAGCAGGGGATCGGCCCACTGGAAGTACCAGCCACAGATGGCGTGGCCAGCCTCGTGGTAGGCGACAGTGCGCTTCTCCTGGGGAGACAGCACAAGAGACTTCTTCTCGAGACCGCCAACGACACGCTCGATAGCCTGTTCGAAGTGCCTCATAACAACCTTGTCGGCATTCTCACGAGCAGCTATAAATTATGTTAGCATGCATTCACAGTTAATAACAAGAAAAGGGCGAATGTTTCACTTACCAACGAGGGCTGCCTCGTTAACGCAGTTCGCAATATCAGCACCGGCAAAGCCAGGGGTCAGAGCAGCGAGTCGGCCTTCCAGGTACTCCATGTTCTCGTCGGTAACAATCTTCTTCAAGTGAACACGGAAGATCTGCTTGCGGCCGTCCATTGTAGGACGGTCAATGTTGATGTGACGATCGAATCGGCCAGGACGCATGAGGGCCTTGTCAAGAACATCAGGTCGGTTGGTACCGGCCAGAACGACGACCTGCTCGGAAGTATTGAAACCGTCCATCTCGGTAAGAATCTGATTCAGAGTGCTCTCACGCTCATCGTTGCCACCACCAAAGTTCTGCTTAGCTCGGGACTTTCCAATAGCATCAATTTCATCAATGAAGATAATGCAAGGAGTGTTCTTCCGGGCGTTGGCGAACAGGTCACGGACACGAGAGGGACCGACACCGACAAACATTTCGACGAACTCAGAACCACTGACACTGAAGAAAGGCACGCCGGATTCACCAGCAGTGGCCTTAGCAAGCAGGGTCTTACCAGTACCAGGGGGACCAGAGAGGATAGCACCGCGAGGAATCTTAGCACCAAGTCTCTGGAACCGCTCAGGCTGCTGGAGGAAGCTGACAAATTCCATAATCTCAACCTTAGCCTCGTCCATACCGGCAACGTCGGCGAACTTGATCTTGATGTCGGTCTCCTGGTTAAACTTCTTTGCACGACTCTTACCAATACCAAAGATTCCGCTCTGGCCACCAGCACCACCGCCAGCGCGGCGAGAGAACCAGTAAATACCAGCGAACAAGAGCAATGTAGGAGCGAAGGTCATAAGAGCACTGCCCCAAGAGACCTCATCGACATAAGCAACGGGGATGCGTTCGTGAGCCGGAATACCGAGTTCGTACTGAGCCTGCTCCAGCTTCATCTCGAAGCTGTCCACAGAGCCAATGCTGAAGTATACAGGGCCGGGATTTCCATTCGAATCGGGGTATGAGGCAGCCAAGGCATCACGGTTAGGGTCAACACGGACTCTACTGTGGTTGAGCACGGTCAACTTCTCAACAATGCCCTTGTCAAGGAAGTTGGATCGGAATTCCTGCCAGGTGATTTCACGACCACTGCTCTCCCCGGGGAAGAAGCTGCGGTAGATGTAGTATGTGACGAGTGCGGTAACGGCGAAGGCGGCGGGATCGAATCGGAACTCAAACACCTTTCCAACGGGAGGTTGCCCTGGTTTCTTCTTCTGTTGCTGTCCCTTCTCCTCCTTCTTTTCCTGATTAGGTTCTTCCTTGCCCTTCTCTGTCTCCGAGCCGGACTGCTTTTTCATCTCCTCGAATTCCTTCTTGACTTCCTCGGGAGTTTTGTTCGTCATACGAGCAATATGCTCATTGGCTTGCTTATCGGCTTCCTGTTTGGCTTGCTCATTGGTGTACTTCAGCAAAAACCGAATCATCCGAAGGTAATCCATCAATGAAGCCTCGCGGTGTCTGTCAATGAAGGTTTTCACATCGGCCGGTAATCCATCTCGCATCAATATTTTCCGCATCTCATGGAGAGCGGCATGCTGCGATTCAGGCAAACGCCCCTCCACATGCTTCACGAAAGCATCTAGATTCTTCTGATCCTCTTCATTCAGGACCGACTCCGGCTTCTTCGGCTCTTCATCTTTGCGATTGTTCTCGGGCCCGCTGCCACTTGGCTGGGTATTCCGGGACTGGTCGTCAGGGCCTCCGGGGGCGCTAGTGGCAAATGTTCGAACGCGGTGAGATGTAATAAAGGAGGAAAGCCGCGAGGAAGGTACCCGAGGAGAAATCGGTGTGCGACTAATGGATTCTGTGGCTCTCCTCGAGAATCGAGCAAGGTTGCCGGGCCTTCGGAGGAAGGTGGCCATGGTCGAGGAAAGGGGGAGCCCCGAGGGCTATGAGGGCGGGGGGAAAGGGTGATCAATCGAGGTCCGGTGGAGTGGACAACGGCATGCAATGCCTTGAGCGATTGAGGGTTGCGGTGGGAAGCTCATGACGAGCTGCGGCTTTCGGCATCGGTTTTTCTGCCGTTCCGGTGCTGAGTCATTTGGCCGGGGCGGTACCCACACTAGACTACAGTATTCGACCAGATTCCTCTTATCCCCGACTATTGGATTTGATCCACTCTATCAGGATTCGAAGGTAGAGAGGAATGACGATATTGATGAGGTCAAATTCCTGTGATAGCTGTCATTCAGCTATGAATGAAAGTACTACCAAAACACTGAGGTTCCCAGTGATAAACCAAGCTTGGACGAGATGGTGTTCGAACGCCCGGAGACCATAGCCTATGTCAACCTTAACGTAAAACAATGAAAGATGAGAGACGACATGTACAATTATGCATATTTATTTAAACTCCTATTCGAAGCTGGCTTGATTGGGGACTATCTGTGAGCACATTCTGGAGAACCCTTTCCTGCGCGCAGAAATAATAAAGAAGTGTCCTTCAATGTACATGAAAGGGGAGATGGGTAAAGAATAAATGAGTAGTGGAGGGGTTAAAACGCCTAACCAGCATCGGAAGCTCATAAAAATGAAGAGAAGAGAATAAAATAAAACATTAGATGATCCCGCTGGGGTGAACGCCACCGTTTTGCAAAAGCCTTGTGTAAACCCATATGTTTTCCGCTTGATACAAGTAGTCAAGCCATGTTCATGATTACTGCGGAGGCGGTTGGACATTACCCTCCCCCGCATCGAAGATAGGGAAGTTGGAGGACATGTCTGCCCAGTCCCATTCGATCGTCATCGGCATCTGCCATAAGTCTTGTGGGACGAATGGTTGCTGGAAAGGAGCCGCCATATTCGAACTTGTTTGCCCGAAGGGATTTTGGTCACCGAATTGGACATTGTCCAGTTGGTCTGGACTCAGCATATCTGAGAAGCCTTGGCCGTAACCGGGAATTGGGTTGTTAGGGATACCGGTGTTCGGCGGCAAGGAAGGATCTGGACCATAGCCCTTGGCTGTATTAGGTGAGGAGGTAGGAGCGGTGGGATCATTGGTAAACATGGCTGGTGAGAATGGAGTTGATGAGGGAGGAGGCTGAGGTTTGACGGACGGGGAGGTAGTGGGTTGGCCTGCATTTTCTTCTCGGGGAGCTGAATCCTCAGGTGCATTCTTCCGCTTTTTGCGTGCATGGGACTCTTTCTCGGCCTTGTCAAGAACCACCTTGGCAATTCTTTCGAATTCGCCACAGAGAGAAAGCATGCGCTTGATACTACCATTGGACTCGTCAGAAACCAAGGTGGACAGGAAATTGACGACTACGTTCATCAACTTCACGTCCGATCGAGCACGAGCATCGCTGGGGTTTTGAAGAATATTGGCGAAGAGGGTGACAAGAGCTGACACTGGGTAGTATAGAATCAACCACACACAAGCAAAATCACCCTGGGGAATATACTTGATCAAATTGATCGATGCCCTAGCCGCAGTCACGCAAAGAACTGCAGAGAGGAAGACTCTGGGGTTCAATGGGCGGGCATTTAGACCTTGAATGGCGTAATTGGATAATCGACTAGTCCAGTAACCGTGGTGCACGGACATCCGATGAATAGTGGTCAAACAGTTGTAGTATGAGAATTGGAGGACCACAACGTGGAGGATGAGAGGACCGTGGGTGGCTTGGATCTCATGTTCTGGGCGGAAATCGGTGGGGATACTGTCTTTCCAGTCTTCGAGTTCTTTATCAAGTTCACCGATAGTGTTAAGCAATTCCCCGTCAGACTGCCGAGATGCCTTGGCTGAGTATAATTTCTTGTAGACCTTGCTCTCGATCGTGGCAAATTCACACAACGATCTAAAGAGGTTGAACTTGCCAATTCCATCGGCAAGTGGGACATTACCAACATTGTCAGGCGGGTCCTCACTTGGAAGTTCAACGTTCATATCATCGTCATCCTGGACTGGTGGTCTGCCAGATCGCAGACAAAGATCTTTGTCAAGAGTGTAGGCAATCCAGAAGACTCTCTTCCGCTGCTCCATCTCCACTGGGTTCAGCCCAAAGCCCGAGCCACGCTTATGCAAGCCAATACTGTGGGAGAGACGAATAGCAGCTGCAACCAGGAAGAAGGCAGGCTGCGGGTTGGGTGTACCTTGCAGGAACAATGACATACCCAGGAGTGCTTGGACACTCAGGAGATCAGTATTACGCATCGTCAACTCGGTCAAAACACCCATAGCATTCTTCAGATACAGCCAGGCCTTCTTGTCTTCTTCATGTGGTACCAAATTGCTCATCACTCGGAGTCGATGAGAGATAGCCAGCACAACGTTAATACTAGCCCACCACCCAGAGCCTTCGTACGGGTCGCGAGAGTATTGTCGTTCCACCAAATGCATAAATGTCGCCTCATGGAAAAGAGGGAACATGCAATTGAAGTTCTCAAAGAAGTCTTTGAATAAAGAAAGAGCTTCCTCCTTTGGAGGCAGAGGCTTAAAGACCCTGCGAGCAAAGATGTCGCTGAAGATCTCGGGCTTCCAGTACATCCACTTGTTATCGTCGACATAGGCCGATGATATCATTTCTTGGAACGAGGTATCTCCTGTCTTCTCGTTGACCCATTGAATACCCTTTGGTGAAAAGATTGAAAATCCAGATGAAGAACCTAGGATACACCATGTTAGTGGATGTTCCCCATCTTGTCATCCCACAAGTTCCCACATACCAATATATCTAGTCTCTCCACAATTGTTGGTGACCAATGAACACATCATATCCGACAAAGCTTCCACTTCTGTCTCGGACTTTTGTGATTCGGGGGATGTGGCGGCAGTGGTCCGTGGACTAGATTGTGAATCCATGCGGGGGGTAGTATTGTGAGAGGTCATAGCCTGCTGGGTTGCACTCGGTGCAGTAAACTGGTTTGCATTTCGCGCCGCATCCAAGGCCATCGTTCGATCAGCCAGTCGTTTCTCCAATGTACCCAAGTCCGTCTTTCCATTATCGCCTTCGGACAAAAGCCCGGACAGTCGTAGCAGCGACTCCATGCGGCCCAAACGATTCTCTAAGCCTTCAATGTATTTGGCTCTGCACACGACGTCAGTTCTCAAACATCGGGGAAGAAATCTAGTTTGTTGCGTGCCAACTTACCCTTTTGGTGGATTCCGTTTCTTTTCCACTTGTGTAAAAATACAGTCGGTCTTGTAGTTGATGCAGTGCGAACACTTAGGCATCTTCCCGTCACACTTGATCTTTTTCTTCCGACACATATCGCATGCCTTGGGAGTCAGGATTAGCCTTCTGTAGACCATGTAATAGACTCGGGGCTACATACCCTAGCAATGCGTCGCCTCTTTGCATCATTCGCATCGTTGCCATCGTCCCCCGCGCCTAATACCGAATCGTCGGGGTACATGGACCCTCCGGGCACGGACATCTGCGAGCCATCGTGAGGATAACCTCCAAAGAGCTGGGATTGGTGGTTCATCATCATGGGTTGCATGTCAAAGCCCATGCCGTCGCCATCCCCCATGCCATCCATTTTTCCTTAGGTTCGGGAACTCCGCGGGGTGGAGTCCAGGAGAGGGCGGTGTCAAATAAGTCGAAGCTGCGGGGTTCTCAACGTCTCATACGTCTCGGAAAAGTGTTTTAACCGGAGCTCCCCCTGAAGATGAATATCGGGGGAAGAAGTTGTAGTTGGTGACGCATTCAGGGTAAGCTTGGAACGGTTGGCGCAAATAGGCGCAAAAGTGCTTCGAGGGACTCTGCCGTTTGAGTGGCTTATTTTAGTCAGATCCCGCTGAGTCAACCACACGAGAGGGTCACTAACTGATCTAGAGCATCAAGCTTACCACGCTAGGCAGAAAGTGAATGTTCTTTGTGAAAGAGTACAGAGTAGGAGAACGGAATCCGTTAAGTCCGTTTCCCGAGCATGTGGGCTGTGCGGTAGGCTGAAATGTCCGTCTGTTTCGTCCGGCTCCGGGTACGGGGTATAGTCTTTCCTTCTCCTTCGCCACTTGGCCATCTGATCGTGCTCGGATAACATGGAATTGAATTGGCCGAGTGCAAGGACCTGTCTACTCTAATTTCCTTAGTGTCGGGAGATAGATCAGTGTATAAACCGACTTCAACTAGTGGGGTGATACAACTTCCGAGTTTAAACTTTGTCTGCACTGTTCTTTTTTCACCGCGTGTTCCAAAGTTGAGTAGAGATCGGCGGTCGGTTGGGAGTTAGGTCGTACTCGGCTAATACTTGAGTCTGCGGTATTTTGTTGGACAGCATTTAGGTCTTTGACCAAGTATTAGGACCTTGTTCGACAGTACGATTACCTACTCACCTAAGCAGGCATATCCTATAAAGCATTATAACAGAATCAATAGTAATAGTACATTGAATAGGAAGAGTGGCGATCTCGTGAGAGTATATCACAATAGTGCATAAAATACAAGCAGATCAAAAGGCCCAGGGACCCCGATCTGATAAAGACGAACCAAAAACTCCACGCTATGCACCCCAATATACAGTCTCGGACACAGTCTGACACGGCCAATCTGATATTCCGAGATCAAACACAACTAGTCACTGAGCTGGTTGCATTTAGGTGTGTTTATCGAGGAACTCCTTGGCCTCGTTGATCTTAGTGGCCAAGTAGGGACTGCCGCCACGATCGGGGTGGTTCAGCAGCATGAGCTGACGGTGCTTCTTGCGGACCTTGTCCTTGTTCAAAGTTCGCTCACTACATTTTGACGCAAATTAGTCTGTGTTCGATATCGGGTATCATACATCGGGTTGAGAAACGTACGGAAGTTCGAGGATCAGGGAGGCTTCGCGCTTGTTCATACGGGGCTCAAATCCTCTGTACCGGGTGATTAGCAAGTCATGGCAGATGGTAAACCAGGAAGAATTCAACGAACCCCTTGTAGAATGCCTTTCCAGCGGCATTCAAACCACCCTGGGAGCGGCGGTAGGCGACCAGACCGGCACGGCCCTGCAGACAAAGAACAGTCAACAATCCATCCTATCACCCTGCCATCCATTCGAAAGTTCATCAAGATCTTACCAGGAAGGCAGCAACGCCCACACCAAGTCCAACAGTAAGAACGGAAGCCATTTTGTAGTGTGTTCTTCGCGGGTGGCCAAGTTTCAATTGGTGGTTGAAGGTCGGAGAAGATCGCGGGATTAAAAGTCAGCGCGCAACACCCGATTGGGTTTAGCGCGCACCTCCACGCCTCAAGCTTCAAGAAAAAAAAGTTCTGCGTTATCAAACTCGAACAATCAACACCCCCCACCCACCACAACCATGCGGTAAGTATTTTCTCTCAAAATCTCTCACAAAGTTCACTATGGCCCCCATCTAATCCATTTTACTACAGTGTGGAGACCTGCCATTTCTGCTCTCGCCCCGCCTTCCCAGGAAAGGGCATCACATTCGTCCGCAATGACGCCCGACAATTTCGTTTCTGTCGGTCAAAGTGCCACAAGAACTTCAAGATGAAGCGTCAGCCCCGCAAGCTGAAGTGGACAAAGAGCCACCGCGCCGCCCGCGGAAAGGAGATGATCGTCGACTCTTCTCTGGTCCTCTCCCAGTTCGCCAAGAAGCGCAACGTCCCCGTCAAGTACGACCGCAACCTCGTTGCCGCCACCGTCCAGGCCATGCAGCGCGTGGAGGAGATCAGACAGCGTCGCGAGCGTGTGTTCACCAAGCGTCGTCTGGCCGGCAAGGTTGCCCGCGATCGCCAGCGCGAGGCGGACCGGAAGGTCGTCGCTACGGGCGAGCACCTTATTCGGAAGGAGCTGCGGGATCGCGAGGAGGGTGTGCCCATGGTTGCGGAGAGCAGCAAGACTGCCAACCGGGTTCACGGAGAGGATCTCATTGCTGCTCGGAAACAGAAGAAGACCCGTCTTTTGGTGGATGGTGGTGCCGAGGAGGAGATGCAGTTGGATTAAAGAGATTTCTGGGCTCTTTTGGTTTTCGTTTTAAATTTTTTGTTATTGGGTTCTCGGTTGCCATGTTATGCTGACCGCTACGACACGATCATACGGAGTTGGGCTTGCATTGAATTGTTGTTGTCACGGTGTTTTTCACTAAAAGCTATCGATATCATCTGCTTTACATACATCCTACAGATTAGCAGCATGGAAGTTTCTTCACTACTGAGTAATTTGGACTTTTTCAGTAAATGGTAAAAATCGACTTAGGATCTAGTCTGGACTTCTTTGACACAACTGAGTACCTGAGCCACCACCTGGTACAAAGGCTATTCGGCATGTCGCTACATTCTGCTTTAGGTCTATTCCTACGAGCCCGCCCCACTATATGAATGGAGAAGTAGTGATGGGGCGGGAATTTTATTAAACATGTGTGGACGTGCATGGAACTGATTTTCGATCTTTGTGTACGACATTTTGATACCTGTGGTATGCAACTATGAGAGGAGTCGCCATGAATCTCTTGATTGGTAATTCAGAGGTCAATCCTCGGTGACGAGCACGAAACAGGTGTATTTTACCTCTCTCGGAGACAGTTCCTGTCCGTCCGAGCATCCACGGTACTGGGTACTCACGAAGCGTTGGCTGTGGACTTTGATAGCGATACCTATGCCTGCAATAATATCGCGGTATAAGTAAAATAATACAATCTATCTGTGCCGAAACTTGAATTACTGTTGCAAATGTATAGTAGTTTCATGGTATATATTCATTGTGTGTCCTGTCCAAGGGTCATTGATTACACATGGGAGAGCATGAGAGAGCGTAGAGGCTAGGAAAACGAAGAAGAGGGAATGTGGACGAGGATCACACTGGGGAGATAGGGTTTCAGAACGATTCAAGGTATATGTTCGAGCAAGCGGGAGAAGAAACAGACGAAAGGGGAGGTATGGGATATGATGAATATGCGCCGGCCAATTAGGTAAGGCCATTTATGATGTTTCCAGAACAAAAAGGAAAAGAGACTCGAGCGGAGAAAAAAAAGAAAGTGAAGAACAAGCGGGCCAAGGAGACATGATACATGGGCGACAAGGTCCCGAAATCTTTGAAACACGCTTTGCGAGGAGGACCGTACGTCCCTTCGGTTCATGTCGAACGGAGGGAGAGTGCAGACCTTCATTATGCAGCATGCTCGTTAAACGTGTAAATAAGAAGGGTTTCCCAAATAAAAACGCTCAAGCGCGTACATTGCGTCGTGAAAAGAGTCGTGGATAGCTCGGCATGAGCATTGCGACTCGAGATGGGTGCGTGAAGGAAATGTAAGAATAAAGCCAATTATTCCTCCATGCGTCCAAAGACACCATCGTCATCATCGTCCGCAGGCGCAGCACGGCTGCCAAAATCGACATCTGCGTTGCGGCTATGACGACGGGGTTCGGCTCCCTTGGGTCCGTTTCGGGGCCCACGCTCATCCGACACCTTGTATGACAGTGACGGGTTGAACGAAGCGGCGGAAACTGACAGGAAGAGGTCCGCGTTGGATTCTCGTCGGTAAGCCTCGTTCATAGGACCCAGCTGCGACAGGCGCGGGCTCTGGTTGTTCGGGTGGCTACTCGAGTCCAGGTAACGAGCCGGCAGCGGAGGAACAGGGGGCACATCCGGTGTCATGGAAACAGGCCCTGTTCGGGGAGTTCCGAAGTTGCAAAGCCCAATCGCTGCTGCAAGATCGGCCTCGTCATCATCGTGCAGTCGGGTGTCAGCGGTGGATGGGCGGGTATCGATGCTGGACTGGCGGAAATGAGAGAAGGTAGGGGAGTGGAGTGGAGCACTCTCGTTGTACGAACTCGAGGGGATCGACTGGTAGGAGCGGGAGAAAGCCGAAGCGTTGCTAATGCTGGGGCGCTTAGTCCAGTTGGCCGGCATACCGGACATCTCAAAGTCGTCTTCCTCTTCCTCGTCAATCGGGGGAGGGGTGGTCTCAGCGGAGCTGAGACCATCGTGCACATCCGAGGAGGCATCGGGCGATCCGGAGGAAACTTCGGAATCCGCTTCGGGGCAGTGCTCGTGGCATTGCTCGGGGCCGTCCTGGTTCATGGTGACGAGCACCGTGGCAGCCTCCAACAGTTGAACCTGCTGATGCTTGGAGATAAGTAGTTTCGAGGTAACCGCCCATGCTGGGTCATGCTCCCACCTATACCACAAAACGTCAACCGACTGTCACTGGAAAAATTGAGAAAAGGGAAATGCCGAACGGGAGGTGAACCACGAGGGCCTGCACAAAGCCTACATGGCGCACACTCCCGTTCCAGCAAAAAAAAAACGGCCGGGCGGGATGGGGGATACACACATATGCTTAGACAAGCAGCTGCCATGCTTATACCCTTTCCCGCAGCGATCGCAGCGGAGCTCGGCCGGAACCCGCTTCCCCTCAGTCTTGGATTGAGCGCCTTCGCTGGCTCGGCGGTTCCGGCCCTTTACTTTGCCGTCATCGGAGTTGCTAGGGGAGGCTTTGCGAGCGACCGGAGGCTCCTGGCTAGGACTGTTCACGCTTCGCGAGAGGTATGAACTAAATCCCGATGTGCCCCCGACCGAAGTGGACTCCATGCCCTTGCGGCCCCCAAGGCTGCGACGGTGCGCGGCCATGGGGAGAAGCGCGGACTCGCCCTCCTTCATGGAGGCCGCAATGGCGGCGGCGGCATTGGCAGCCGCGGTGGTGACACTCTTTCGACGCGTCACACGGTGGTTGGCATTGACAGCACCGAGAGAGATTGAGTGGGAGTGTTGTCGTTGAGTTGGGTTAGGGAGCGGACGCGAGAGGGACAATTCCTGTGCGGACCGGGGCCACATCATCAGTATGGGAACACCTTGGCCTAGGAAGATTCCCAGACCCTCCTCGTGAGATAAAGGTCATACCTTGAACGAGGCCATGATGAAGGACTTTCTGGCAATCGACGGATTTTTTGAAAGCCCTTAGAGTCGTGAATTGGGCTCAATTCCGAGTGGGAATTGGTACAATGACGCGGAGTGGGTTTCGGGCGTGAGTCAATCTGGGTGGTGCCGAGCGATATAGAACACGTAAAGGTGAGTGGAAGTATAGAGCCTTGGAAGATAAGAATTCCGAAAGAGAGGAGGGAGACAGAGAAAGGTCAAGGTGTGAACAAAAAAAAAGTTGTAGGGGTAAAAAAAAAAAAAAGAGGAGAAAGGAAGGAGAACTGGTACAAGCCATCCGGTATGGTGTGGCCCACCAAAATCGCTCATTGCGCTTTGCGGGGGCTTTTCCCTTTGAGCATGCGGGGGGCGATCTTCGGTAACACCGTGGTTTTTGTTGTATTGGGGTTCTAGATGGTTTTGGTATTTCTTCTTTTCATATTTGAGTCCTCTATACTACCTGGGTTCTATTGCCGGTGATTCTGTTCAATCTTCTCTGTGCGTCGCAAGGCCCATGATGCGATAACCATGGCTCCACTTCGCTTCTGCGATGCCGGATCACAGCTGGACCTGAGTCACTGATACTGGGAACCGCACCCCAAATGACATCAATTCGGTCCTTATTCTAGAATTCTATTTCCCCAGTTTCCACCATACAGACACCTAGGAGTCTAGAAGGCTTTGTAGGGATTCTACAGGCAGGATACATCGCAGTCTCCTTGGTGTTCCATACAGGGCAAAGTTCAGGGTCTTCCCGGTTCTAGGACTCCCAGGCACCCATGGATTGCTGTAGGCAGAACATAAAGACCAGAACTGGATTTGAGGTCCCAATTCCCAGTCGGACAATTCGAGATCTTGTTTCCTGACATTCATCCGTTTAATGGCATCGAAGATGAAGAACATCTGTTGCCTGACGATCACCCGCTAGGATCACAAGGGGGAACAACAAGGGAAACTGTTTCCTGACAAAACAGAAACGCATTGCGCTCGGGTACCTCTCACTAAGTTGCTAGTGTCTGGCCAATCTGCGAGTGTAATAAGTTACCTGTTATACGAAAAGACACCAATGATGGAACGGACACGATCACCTGCAGCGATATCGACCGGTCTAAGACCTGAGTGGAGTGGGTCTAATGATGTCACCCGACGATGAGAACCGGGCAATGTAGTTGGATGTGGACACGGGGCACCTGATAGGAGAAGTCAGCTGATCCCGTGACTTAGCACCTGATCGTTTACTCATTACGGTATATCCTATCCAGGATATTACTACTGTATCTAGGCCATGCTGAGGATTGGGGCTAAATAGGTAATCTGCAATGAGTACTAAAGCCCCAAATTATGGAATTTCTCGGACCTATTTTCGTCCATTACAAGCCACGGACGATCAGATCTCTCAGGTCGCCTCAACCCGCACTAGCGCGGAGGGGATCATTACTCCGAGCGGGCATGGTCAAAGCTGGGACTACCACTTTTAGCAGTAAGTAATCATATTTTGGCCCCAACCCTTTCCATGGGAACAAGACATTCTGGCACATTCCCGAGATTTGCGGCATTCCGCAAAGGGTTCCTGCGGCTGAGGCTGATCTTCAAAGAAAAGGCGCATAGAACGAGCTAAGAATGACAAACAACGGCAGAACAAAGGAAAAAGAAAAGAAACAAAAAAAAATTAAATAAAAATAAAATAAAAAACCAATCGTGAAACATGTAAATTTAGAAGCTGAACTAGCACAGCAATCCAAATGTCTCGCATGCCGCGATCTGAAATTCCCCTAAATCCAATTCCTTCGGAGTTCAATTCAATATTCAATGCCCTGATCTCCACTATGACATCCCACAATGAAACCCACTTTTACGATAAGAATAATTCTATGACATCCCCAGTGTCCAATCTCACCTGGCAGGTATCTGACCTAATCAAGAATGACGAGATAACAAATCGCCATTGCAAAAAAGAAAAAAAGAAAAAAAAAAAGAAGCAAAAAGCAATCATGTCATTATCTAGCAATATTACTAATGAATATAATCTTTCCAATGGCGGACACTCCCCCGCCACAATACCAACCCCCGCACTAGGACGAGGTCCAAGACCGAGAACCGAATACACAATTGTCCTCAATTCCCCACCTTCCGATTCTAGCCATGGAATTGGAGTTTACAACCGACTGTATTTAGGTATTAGGACACGAGGGCCCGAACGTGGTGAGTTTGGCGTGTGACTTGTCTCTCACTTTAAATTCAGCTTCAATGCATTGCGAGGGTCCACCCCTTGCTCCTTCCTCATCAATCGAAGTTCTAACGGGAGCACATACTGCTTTTAAGAGGACTTTTGTCTTAATGATTAGATAGGGCGGACCGGACCGGAGACTCAGTTGACGGTGCCACTAGCATAAAGAGGAGTAGCTCTTGCAGATACCTAGCTAGGTTAGGTACATGAGACTAATGAAGCTGCCATCACAGTCACAATCACGATAAGCAGGAATCAGTCTCCAGAGCTACCCATGACCTACGGGCATCCACCTGAACTCAAGCTGAATTAAAGGCATCAATTCCTATACGCAAACAATGCAAGACACTCTAAATCCAAATCCCATTAAATCATCCAACCCGTTGAAAACAAACCGTACAAACCCCCTGCCCTTCCTGCCCTCCAAATCGAAACCTAGGATACTCCACACGCCCCCAAACTACCAACCGATCCCCATCACCTTTAGTAAACCAACTAACCAACTCCTCCTCCGTCCAATTACAAGAAGTAACAACCAAAAACCCACCCCGCCTCAAAAGCCGTCTCGCAATATCAGGATACCGCTCACAAACTCTCGTTTCCTTCGCATCATCCGCTAAAGAAATCGCATCGAAAGTACCCTTGTCGAGAACTATATCAAAGCCACCACTTGCATACGGGAACCAGGATAACATCTCCCCAGATGGAGACGGGGTAGGTAATCCTTCAGGCGAGAGAATATCCTTCGAGCCCAACACATCCCATTCCTCGAATTGGATCGGCGACGCTTCCACCTGCACAGCCTCTCCCTCTCCCTCTCCCTCTCCCTCCTCCTCGGAGTCCTCCTCATCCTCAGAATCAGTCCGATAGGCAGAATGCCCCCTAGACCTCTGCAACTCCCTCGCTAACTCAACACTAAGCGGCGAATAATCCACACCAACCATCTTACCCGCAAACCCACCCCGTTTACGTAGCAACGCGAGCATGCTCCCGTTTCCAGTACCTAGATCTAGGATGGTAGGCTGTTTTTCTGCGCTGCGGGTATTCTTCGGTGCGAGTGGGAACGAGCGACGCGTCAGGAAGCGGAGGACCTTTTCGGGTGCATTATGTTCTGAGAACCAGGATGTGCCTGGGTCATCTTCGTCGTTTACGTCTGAGTCTGCGTCTGAATTTTCGGCATCTTCGGTGTTTGAGATGTGGGCCAGGGTCCGGGCGTAGTATGTTTCCCAACTAGGTTCGTTAGTCAAGTAATTGGTTGGAATGTTGGTAGAAGGAATGGAGTTAGGCTGTTGGTTTATTTGGTATGGAGGGGTAGAGATGCGCGGGGGGAGTTGATTTCGTTGATCGGACTGGATCGCCGACCTTACTTGGGGTCAATTCACTTACTAGTCCTTTGAGCCTAGCTCACTAGGTGAAAGATAGGTCGGGTGATCTTCGGCCATTTTGTGTGGGATTGAGAGTGTTGTAGCGCGAGAAAATTTGTGATGCGGAGATGTTCTTATCGACTATCACCCCGCCATCTCTCACAGTACTCGCCAGCTCTACTCTACCAACTCAAATGCATGTCCAATTTACGTGATTCAAAGTACTTCTACGTTATGTTCACATTGCAGATTTAGCTCGAAGCTGTCCATTTCTATTAAGATTGCGCACAGGGGGTATTTGTCGTTAATCCGCCCACCAGCATACCATCTTGGTCACGGATAGACGGACCACAATGGAAAGAGTTCAAAGAAATGAGAAACGAAGGCTTGTCCTTGACAAGTGACAAAATGAAAGGTAGCGAAAGGTGTTTTGGTGGCCAACCAATGTAAACGGCCTCATCCTCCGCAATAGTATTACAGTTATGGGTCACTCAAGATCATAAAACCTGTAGTATCCAAATGTTGACGAATTTTCATCCAAGACGGATATGAAAGGTGGAAAGAGAAAAGAGGAAAAATAGCGATAGAGGCTGAGTGATGGTTCACTCAGGGGCAGAGGAAGATGCGAAAGGCGATGAGTGACAGCAAAGCCTGCTTTGGTCATGGGATCATCAACCCAGTCTAGAGGGTATGTGACTGGAAAAAGAAGGATGAGAAAAAAAAAAAAAAAGGTAGCCGAAATATAGGGCCGGTGAAATGAATGATCCGCAAATTAGGGATCGTAGACATGCATATGTCGGGTCGTGGAATCGTTGCAGGCCCTTTTTTTTTAGAAATAGGGCAATAAAATTACAGGAACTCGTCGATGTTCCTCATGATCATGCGCTCACCTCCTGCAGGAGGGGGAGGAGATCTGGGATCGGCTATGTCCTTAGCATATTGCGCAGCGCTGGGGGCATCGGTCACGGAATCAATGCCTCGAGGGGGCAAAGGAGCAGGTGGAGCTAGGAAGCCCGAGGTTCTCGGTGAGAACAGACCAGCGCTTGGCGAGAATAAACCGCCATGATTTGGGGCATCGCGCACGAACACATGAGTTTGGACGAGGGGATCACAGCTGTTCACGTTACGTGGGATACCTCTAGGTCTCCCAAATGCAGGCTCCACAGACTGGAACTTTTGCCGGAATGGCAATGGACGAGGGGATAAGCTGCGCTTCGGCGAGCGATTCCCGTTATCACTGGTCTTGGGACGAGACAGGCGCGGGGGTGGAATGGCTAAGCAATCCACTGAGGGCGCTTGGGACAGGCCGTGGAAAGGAGGCTGAGGGGTTTCTGCCAGCGTTGCTCGCTCCTCTTGTGTGAGTTGAGGCTCCGAGCTCCTTCGGTTGCCGCTCTTCGACCACCACTCATGAGGAGCAGGGCGCGACGGCGATCCGCGTGTCAAAAGGCCCCGGAAATCAGTAAGCTGGTAGATGAGGCTCATGTTGGGGCCCACCCATTGGCTGCGTCCCTTGACCGCTTCGTACATGGAGTTGAAGTCCATATGACGGTTCTTATACAGACCATACGCAATGACCAAAGACGCTGACCGACTAGCTCCCAATTGGCAATGAACTAGCACTTTCTTGCCCTGGGCGATCCGCTCATCAATCAGCTCACACAGAGGAAGGAGGTCGTCCAAGATCTCGGAGTTATGGTCCCAACCGACGTGAATATACTCTGGCGGGGCGGATTTCGGGGTGGAGGTAGTGGGCGTCGCAGATTCCGAGTCGGGCTGGAATTCAAACGCAGACTTAAAAGAGATCTCTGACATGGCGGTTTGAGGATCCTCCATGGAAAATCGCTTGGATGCCATGGACGCGTTCCGCCATGTGCTCATCACAGTGTCATTTCGCTCCCCTTGTTCCTTGTTGAATGGGTTGCGAACTT
Source organism: Penicillium longicatenatum (assembly GCF_028827895.1). Taxonomy (NCBI): domain Eukaryota; kingdom Fungi; phylum Ascomycota; class Eurotiomycetes; order Eurotiales; family Aspergillaceae; genus Penicillium; species Penicillium longicatenatum. The sequence goes on along the minus strand of NW_026643117.1, from coordinate 1,645,239 downwards.
CTTTCGCGACATTGATCACCACATCGAATCGCGCCGCTTCCTCTGCGTTCGGTTCCAGGTACAGGTAAACGCCAGTGTCGTGGATCCGAATGGGACCGTCCGGGTATCCACGGTCCTTCTTCCGGGTGGACTCGCGAGAGTCGATGTGGTCGTCCTCTTCTTCCAGGCCAGGGAGAACGCGGTGAGATGTAGTTTCTTTATCGGGAATAGAAGCCAGGGAAGGAACAGTATCGAGGGATGTGCCGGAAAAACGACGGGTGCTATGATGCGACATGGGCCGAGGAAGCTGCATGCCACCTTGCGGGGCAAACGACGGCGAGCTGATTGATGCCAGTGACGGCGATGACTCTGCATGTCGTAATGAATGCTGCCCAAGGGAAGGAGTGGGGGGTACAATGTCAGGTCCAGTAAAGGATTTGTTGAAAGTGGGTGTTTGGATGGTGAGGTTCGCGGGACGCCGCCGGGCGCTCTTGGGGGGGGAACTGGATCGGAGATGGTGGGGCAGAAAGATGTTTTGACGAGGTCTCCACCAAAGATGCGGTAGCAATTGGGGGTCGTGACTGTGTCGGGGGTGGCATTCGCAACGACAAGTTCTTCAAATTACGGGCTCGACGATTGGGCGAGTCCGGGCGCACCTGGGGCGCGGACAATAACCTAGAGCTGTCTGACATGGTCGGACGCGCCACTTCGAGAGCACGAGCAGGGGGCGCCAATTTCGGGTATGACAAGGACATGACCGAAGGTGATTCTGGGGAGGAACTAGGAGAGATATCCCCGCCCGAAGGCGAGTCAAAGGGAGAGATGGTGGTGGTAGGTGAGGATTCCGTGGAGGCAGAGGCAGTAGAAGATATACTCTCGCGATGAGGACGAAGACGTCTCGAAGAAAAATGAGCGGAGGCTTGGAGGTGACAGGAGCTTTCTTCCTCGTATTGGGGAGGCAAGCCACCGTAGACGGACATAAATGAAGGGAACGAGTCCGGAAAGGACGGCGGACTGGTTTGTACCGGCATGGTTCGGGAAGGAGGTGTTTAAAGGTGAATCCCGAAACCCACTAGATTCGCACGTAGCCACAGAAACTAGAGGGGCATCCGGATCGTCTTTGCTACCGGCGCAAATTAGGATCTTTTTGTCCTTGGTGTTAGTGAAGTTATTCCCGGTGGACGCAAGGGCTGAAATCAATGATCTGCACACCGCGAGACAAATGCGCAGGCACGAGTCACATTGCAGATGAAACGAATGTCGAAGAACATACCAAGATCAGGGCACTTGTATAGGAAGGGTAGCGAGGTAGGGTTGTATATACGGAGTGGCAGTGGCGGTGGGTGAAGTGAGTCGAAGTAATGAAGGAATGACAAGAAAACAGGGACACAGAATCCGAATTGCAGATGGGGGCGGGGATTCGGGGGATTCGGGGGGAGGGGGCCAAGTGTGTTCCTCCGGGGAACTGATAATAGGTAAGAAATCGACAAAGAAGAAAGGTTGGATCCCCGGATGAAAGTCGAAAGGGAGGTAAAGGGAGGAAGAAGTTTGGACCCTTACTGTTTTTATTTAGATGTTCTGATACATGTTAGAGATGTCCGATTTCAGGCCCACTGTAATTATCCTGGAGTGGGCCCAATGGACGCCCGCAGATCCAGTGTACAGCTGTATACCAATCATACCGTCACCAGCTCTAATTTTAGCCGCCGGGGGCGTCGTTGCGTCGGCGTCAAATGCACGTAAATGAGAGGTCCTGGCCCTGAAGCACACTAAGCTACTGTCACTTGACGTAACATACCGTACGTAACTATGAGGCCCGTCTCATCTCGGGTTGATTTGATGGCGTGCGAGGTACACGAAAACAAAAAATGAGGGAAAAACACCCTCGGGGTCCACTTCAAGAGCCCCCGGCTGAGCCATGGGGAAAGGAAATTTCTCACATGTTGGAGGGAGCCTTGGACGATAATTGGATGCTATTGCTCCCCGATGATTACCTACGTGATTAGGGTATAAAGTGGGGAGGTGCGCGATCCAGCAGTGGCAAGTCCTGGGATTTTGCACGGCAAAAGTGGAGAATTGTGCGTGTTGAACAAGGCGCAGGCTTGATTCGAGAAATTCCAAATTCGGTCCTATCCGACCCGTGCGCACGGGGACACGGGTGAACGGTGGATTCCTGTTCCAAGGTCGACAGTACAGGGCATGGGGAGTTTCGGATCGGTGCTCGACCATGTTCTCAGCGTGGGAGAACGTGGTGAGAGGACCTGTCCCGAGTATATTGCTCACCGTGAATCCTGCTCTCTCTCGTCTCTCCCTTCTGAAACCCCGGAACTCGATGGATCTGGTTGTCAATTCTGAAACACACCAATCCCGCACTAGCAGACGCTAGTGCCTTCTTGGCATAGTCACCCCAACAGCCTATCGCAGGGTCGATACCTACCACTCAAGGACTGCAGCCTTGACGAAATCTCCAATGAGGTCATTCCAGAGGTCCGCCAAATCGCACATCACTGCTAATACTGCACATCAAATGTCTACTGAGGTCCCAAAGTTGTGGATGGAATATCAGCGGAGCCTCGAGAAGAAAAAGGATCAGCCCTTTTCCCACGTGGGAACCGCCAGTCTGAAACTTGGTGCGTTCCAAGGTTTTCAAGGTTCCAAGGTTAGCAGAGAGTCTATCCCCAGTTAATCGATAGCGCGAGTAGGGCACACTCTAAGATACAGTACGTCTTATCGTTTAGCCCCAGCCTTGGGATCTGCACTGGAGTAAATGAGAGAGAGAGCACTGTCTATGTATTGTCGTCTGCTCTATAGATATACACCGCATAATCGAGCCCTGGAGGACTTGGAGGATCAGGTTCGTTTCAGACTGTATCGGTTCCTGAAAGAACTCCTGCGTTTCATATGAATGAAGGTCTAAAAATAAAGTCCCCTGAACGGGGTGGCTGACGTTGGCTCTCGTGTTTCGTGTTCAAGTTTTCATGTTTCGGGTCCTGGAATCTCGGTTGCCACTGGTGCTTGTGATGGTCAGGGGGCTCTTGTTCACCAGCCAACCATGATGGTGCAATGTCAGATCATCTGTGTATCATATAGATGCTCGGCTATCAACCATCCCCCGCAACACTTGTAACGCTGCTTAGTAACGCACAGAGTACCATGAGGACGTACCTCAGGTCCTACACTGTTCAATGTTGAACGTTTCGTTCCATCGCGTGATGTCTCAGCTATTGATTCTAGGCCCCACGATCAGGGCTGGCGGCTGTTCGCTTCATGGAGCCTTTCAGGGCTAGTTCACGGCGCCACCGACTGGCAGCAGAGCCCCGAACCACTCGGGGCCCTAAAGCGTGGACCCAACATCCAGCTGAAGACCCAGCGATGAGTGAACTCATGAGTCAGGACCCGGAGCACAGCGGCTGTTGGCATTGCTAACAAGATGTTGAATCCCGACGATTTTCCGATGGTAGCCAATGAAGACCAGTCTTCAACCTGTATCTCCATCTGCTATGGAGCCCGGATCGGAGCCCTTTCTCCCTGCAGCCACCATGTCAACTGTGGTAAATCCGCGGATTGGTCAAGGAGCCCACATAGTTCAGTATTGAAGCCATGCTAGTATCGCAACTATTTGGATCGACCACGATTTCCCCAAAGTCCACGTGGAAAAGGACTCCCAAGGGAAGTTCTGACAACCTTCCACATTGGAACAGATCCATCGAGTCGGCTAGCGATCCCATGGTTCAGCAACTTGTGGTTCCACGGGTCGCATTATTTGTTTGTTTGACCAAACCAGTTTGCCTTGGACTATGTAGCAGCTGAATGTGATTGACAGAATTGCCTACATAGGACTAGACCTGTCATGTCTATTCCAACTGACAGGGATGCTTAGCTGAAAGCCTCAGTAGACTATTGTTTTGAACTACTATAGTACGAAGTACACCTTGCAATCATTAGGCGTTTGAAATGTTTAATAAGGGTCCACGTTAGGTTGGGCCTGGATGGGGCTCATCCACTGTATTTTCCCAGCCACTTGTATATTCATTTAGATTAGAAGATGGAAATGGAAAAAATATATATGGAACGAAAAAAAAATATGCACAAAATGAATAAAATTCAGATTGACTCGTGGATCGGGGCTCGTGCTGGTTCTTTGTTTGCCTGCATGATGCAGCAGTAGCTTCCCTCGAGCAGCGGTGACCCGATGACCGCGATTCAATTTTCTTGCAAAAGAATCACTTGGTGTGCTAGCCTGGACGTAGACGATAGGCCCAGTGCAAGCTCTCACATTCGGACCAAGCCTAGCCCCACTGCAACCACTCGTGAAACGCCCGCTCCTGCCACTTTGACCCCCAGGGGATTGCTGTCCCGACGATCTGTTCCAAGCTTCTTTCCCAGCCTCCAGAATACAGCTTTGGAACGTCATCCTTCGCCTGGTGCGATCGCGATTCCTTCTTCTGAACTCAATGCCGCGGAGCCAGCCGACCAAGATCTCCCTTCCGCGCTCCGCCCTCATGTAAACAGCGTCATGCCATCGAGCATGGCCTTCTCCGAAACACGAACGCTGCCGAGTGGGCATAGCCGCAGCTTGAACGCCGCCCCTCGTTTGTCCGAGTCCAAGGGCATAGATGAGAACAGACCTAGAAATGACGATATCTTCCTGAACATCGCAAGGACCGATTCGGGCCGCAGAGACTCGCTGGGACGGTCGGACTTTCGACGGGTGAGTTCCCTGTGTTTATCGTCGCGCCCGTGATTCGGGGCGCGACCCCAAACCCTACAACCCTAGGCTCGGTGCTGATGACCATGTGTATAGTCTCGTCTGGGTTATTCCAGTGGAAGTTTACGGTCGCCGACCGCTCGCGACGAAGAACATACCCCTTCCCCAGATCATCGCCCCAGTAATTTTGACAGCCCCTTGCATTCGCAAAATGCCTCTACTCTCTCGTACAACCCTGCCCCTCATGCGCCAGCCTCGGCTCATCCTCTCGATGATTCAAGTCGCTTTCGCTACTCCAGCTTGTCAGGGGCGCGATCTACCATTGGCGCACCCCGAAGCCGACTCAGTCGCACCAGCCCTGAAACCTCTCCGCGCTCCCCAGCCGTGAACAGGGATCTCGAGCCTCGAGAGCGCCGCGCATCTCTACATGAATCCCGCCTTCATCGTAACTCCGGTCTATCTACCGTCAGAAGTAGTCGGCAACCGTCCGCCTCAGAAGCCACGGAACGCGCCCCAGACGACGTGGAGAAGTCGCGAGCAGAGGAAAGCGGATCCAATCTGTCCACAACGGCACCCTCTACGGTCTGGGACCAGCTCGATGACTTGAAATCTCGCATTCGCAAATTGGAATTAACCGGGAAATTACCCCCGTCGTCTCAAGCAGCCATCTCGGGGGCCAACGAACGACCGCGAACTGCAGCCACTACGATGACGACCTTGTCTACCTCCCCTAGACACTACCGTAAGGCTAGCAGCCCTTCCATGGAGGAAAATCCCGTACAGAACCAAGTGCATCCGATTCTGCAGTCGGCACTGGCCAAGGCCAAGATGGTCCTGAGCAATGACGTGTACGCGGCACTAGAGGTGACGATCACCGATGCTTTGGCTCTTTCTACGACGTTGGGTGCCAATACAGCTCCGTCGGGCTCCGTCTCCGTGGTCAATGGAGGATATAGTTCACCTGAGCGTCATGCGCGCCGCAAAGCCGACAGTGTGTGTCGGAGTCTTACTGAGCTTTGCATCGCTTTGACCGATGGAGAGCTCAAGAGACGTCGACCGTCGTCGAGCCAAGGCACGGCCTCGCAGCCCCAACGAGCAAATGGTAGCGAAGCGGAGCCGTCGAGGCCAACGTCCTCATACCGGGCCGCCAGCCATGAACCAGAAAGTGTCGAGCGACGCCCGAGTACCAACCGCATATCGAGTCGCCTCGAGGCGCGCAGAGCTTCAGTGGCCAACCCCAGCCCTGGATCGATCAATGAATCTAAACCAGCCCAATCACCCAACCTGACTACCCCACCAAGTCGCCTTCACCGCATCTCCACCTCTCTCCGCAGTCGCAGGGTACCTACTGAGGACGCGGCCGTGGAAACCCCTAACTCCAGCCGCTCACTTACCCGCGCAATGACCGAGGTCGCTACTCCGAGTCCTGCTCAAAGTGTATCGCCGCGACAGCGATTCTCCTATGGCCATTCGGTTAATCGTTCAGGCTCTGGTGTTCAGCAAGAGCAAGGCCTTGGGCTCACGCCTCGCTCCCCACAGTATCCACCATCGACTCCACAAGCCCCAGCATCGCAACCTCGAACACCCTCTACTTTATCCCAATCTGGCATCCCGACTCATACTGGCATTCCATCTCAATCTGGCATTCCATTCCGTCGCAGCTACATGACGCCTGGCGTCTACTCTCCCGCAACATCGCGTTCCAACATCCAGGCAGGATCTCGACGATATGGGCTTTCGCCTGGAATTGAAGAAAACCCCCGCCCCTCCCAGCTAGAGCCCTCCCAGACGCGCATTAGCGGTCCCTCTGGAAAATCCGTCACCAGCTATACTCCCATCCAACAACCCCGCCTGCGAACCAACAGTCTGGGAAGTCGCAAATTCGCCCTGAGACGCCGTTCCGCAGTTATGCCTGATGACCCCGTCAACCTAGACGACAGCATTGACTAGTCATTATCTCCTTTCGCATATGTCGCCATTGCATGCCCCGACCGAACCGGTCCATGCCCCTTTGAACTTTTCACGCAGCAACCTCGCATCTATTTCCATCCGGCGATTTCGGCTTCCGGCGTTCTTCTTTGATTCCTAGACGCTTTTCGTATGCATACGGATCAGGTCTGGAGACCTTTGCATTATTAGCACTCAACGTCGATGCATATGACTTTTCTCTCGATTTTGAGACCCACGGCCCATGGCCTTTCCTTTCATGTTCATGTCTCGAGTGTCACTCTTTCAAACCCGGATTGATTCAGGGGTTTGATTGACCATGTACAAAATCAACCATCACCGGCGTCTGTTTCCTTTGCATCTGTACATCTTGTTAACCTGGTCAAGTGACCAAGGTATCTTTTCCTTGTTTGGTGACGTGAAGCGTGAATACATGCTTATGTGGACGAGTTTCTTTACGAACGAATGAATGAGATTTCAGATCAAACAATCAATTTTTATGTAATCAAGATGCATGAACCTTGGGAGAATCGGCAATGTCAGCCTTGTTCCGTTAATATATTTCGACACCGGGGACAAAACAGTAGTGAGCAATGACGATCATGTTTAGCCGACGAACGCATATACCTAAACGGCAATAAGTGCGCTCTTACAATCCTCTGCATAGACCCACTCCAGGCCTCACTAAGCACTAAACCATATGGGGTCGTCATTGTGCGAGCTTGCGAATTTTCATCTGTGACATAAGCGGAGTTCGGAAGTACCCCGTCCAGGAACTGTATGACCCAACCCTCGACTACGTACATAATTATCAGCTCTATGACACCAGTTCTAATCCCATGGTTCAATGTTAAAGTGCTGTCAAATATATTAAACACACTGAACCCGGCTCTACATTCCCACCAACTCAAAACTCACCATCGGGTTTAAGTCATCTTACAGGAATCAAGTGGATCACGGTTAGATCGGGCTCCACGATCTTGGAAGATCGACACAACTCGCAGGATCGCACTATCTATGCAATAAAAATCACCCGAGAACACCTGGGTCACATATCTGACCTATCAAACACAAGTAAACTACGCCTAGGACCTAGACATAGACATTGGTACAAGTATAAATAGGGAACGGTCTGCTACAATCAACAAATCCACAGCAGTAGAATACCGTGCAAAATGTGGTCAACCCTCCTAATCACATTTTTCATCTCGTTCTTCCCATCCGTCCTCACATCAGCCCTCATCCCACCATCCAAAGATGCCTTCTATGACCAACCAGCCAATATACACACCTATAATCCGGGCGAGGTAATCCGCTCTCGCACCGTGGATCCCCAGCTGGAATCCTTCCTCTCCTTCCCAGTGAATATATCCGTCAAGGCAGTGTCCCAATTCTTATTCCGGACAACGGATAATCTAGGTGACGCCGCCGCAGCCGTCGTCACACTAATCGAGCCCTACAACTCCGACCCAACAAAACTCCTGGGCTACCAAACATTCTACGACAGTGCAAACGTAGACTGCAGTCCCTCCTACACACTCCAAGCCGAAAATGAAAGCCTATCGAATCTACTCGCAGGCAACGTCTCAGAAGATGTCCCATTCGTACGTATCCCATCCCTCCAAATCCAACCCAAACTAATCACAAACAGATGGTAGCGGCCCTAAACCAAGGCTGGTGGCTCTACACAACCGACTACGAAGGCCTGCAAGCGCAATACACAACGGGTCTTCAAGCCGGCTATGCGGTCCTAGATTCCACCCGTGCAGTCCTCTCTTCTGGATCTAGCCTCGGCCTCTCAAACCCTAAATACGCCTTATGGGGCTACTCGGGTGGAAGTCTAGCGTCCACCTGGGCCGCAGAGCTGCAACCATCCTACGCGCCTGAGCTCGATTTCGCCGGCATAGCAGTCGGAGGCACGGTGCCTAATATCAGCTCGATAGTAGAAACAATCCATGATACCTCTGCGGTTGGGTTAGCGTTTTCGGGTATATATGGACAATCGAAAGCTTTCCCCAATATGTCTGTATGGTTGGAAGAGAATCTGTTACCTGAGCAGACGGATGAATTCTATTATATCGCAAATGGGTGTCTAGCTCAAGCGACGTCTAGGGGACTGGGGAAGAATTTGTATTCGTTTTTCCGTGGGGGAAAGGCTGCGTTTGAGATGAGTGTGCCCAGATCTGTTTTCCATTGGACGGGGCAGTTGGGGCTTCGGGGGGTTCCTGTTGCGCCGCTTTATATTTACAAGGCTGTTGGGGATGAGATTAGTCCTGTTGCTGATACTGATGAGCTTGTGGCGGAGTATTGTGCTGATGGGGCGAGAATTGAGTATCTGAGGGATTTAGTGGGGAACCATGAGACTGAGGGTATTGTGGGTTCGGCGGGGGCGTTGGCTTGGTTGAAGGAGAGGTTGGAGGGCGTTGAGGTGAGTGGTGGGTGTAAGACGAAGGATGTGGTTGTTAGTGAGTTGAGTTTGGACTCTGTAGGGTTCTTTGGGGAGGAGCTTTATTCTATTCTTGAGTCGACTTTGGGTGGGTCGCTTTAGTCTAGTCTGTCGCTGAACTTTTGAACTCATGCGTGATGGCATGGCAGCGTTGAAGGTGGACGCTGTGTTTCCTATGTCGGATATCCGCCAGGCCCTGGAGTGTACTCAGAGTACCTTCAAAGGCGCCAAGGGAAAGCACTGTCATTTATACCAGGCACGGCATAGTTGATAATCTTTGATCTGCTAATTTCCCATAATATCTGCTTGGACAAGGTTTGGTGACCGGTCCGACATCCAAAATCTATGTCTATCTGGATTCCGTTGAATATCATTGAAGTGTAAGAGATTTATACATGTATTCAAAATTTGAACAGGAAGACAAAATTATGAGCCACTAACTGCTAGAACTAATGCCATCCATGGTTATGCTTTCTCAGGTGCTCTGCCACATGCTCATGGCCCATAGGAACAGGGTGAGGAGGTGGTCGGTTCCCACAGTGAGTCTCCGTGGTAGCAGCCGCCGAGGTTGTAGTGGGCTCAGAAGATGCAGATCTAGTCTCCGACTTTTGAGTGAGAGGAGTCGATGTAATCTTCGGAGAAGCACTAGCAGTTCTAGACGCACTAGCACTTCGAGATGCACTAGCACTCCCAGAAACCAACCCACCAGGCCCAGAAAGATGAAGAAGCGCAGAACTCGGTTTCAATCCCGGGTAAAAGCTAGTCGGAACCGGAGGAATCGTAAAAGAAGAATTGGCAAGCAGCCCCGTAGAGAAATCATTTGGCATCCAATTCGTCGAGTACGATCTTGACAATGTCAGTGATGAAATCTTAGTCCAGATAGAGAGTACTTACGGCGCAGCAGTCATGGTACGGGCTGAAGTGAATGTCGACAGAGAGCCAGAGCTATTTCTCATGCAAGCGCCTTGTCCATATGCATTATAGCAATCTTGAACAGCATAGCCAGCGTCTTCAGTCCAGAGATTCACATTCTCCAATTTGATATCCGTGCAGGGAACTCCAGCCGGACACCACAGTCTGATATTGGGACGACGGCTATTATCGTTATAGCCATGCCAGTTCTGTTCCGTCAGTCACAGCCAAATCAGCAGAGATATTCAAGGCGATAGACAAACCTTGAAGGTAAAATTGGTATATTGAACCCCATCCTCCCCTTTCGCACCCCCCAATCAGAATCAATAGAAAGAGGATAAGCCGAGTTCCGCACAGTAACAGTATCCCAAACCACATTCTTCACGGTCCCATTCCCACCGTTGGACTTGATGAAGGCAGGATCAGCATTATTAGCATAAATATGCCGATAAGTGATATCCGAGATGTCAGTCCCAGTAGACAAACTGCCAATCGAGTTCCCCCCACTCCAATTGCAATAAACACTCTCAATCAAGAAATTCGCAGCAGGATTCTTGACAGTCACACACTCATCCCCATTCGTCGCCTCAACGTCATGAACCCAATTATTACTTCCCCAAATATCAATAGCATCAGTCCCACCAAGACCGGTAGAACCCCGCATCACGATATTATAAATCTCACCATTAGTAACGGTATCAAGCGTCAAATAATACGAAGGTGAATCCACCAACGCAATCCCATGAACTGAGAAATTGCCCATATCCTGGAACCGAGTTAACCGGGGTCCGTAGTCACCGTTTACCAGGTACTCATTTCCATAGCCCTGGATTGCGCCTTGAGAGTTTCCGGAGAAGAACTCAAAGTCTTTGCAATTTCGGAATGAGAGCATCGTGTCGCCATCTGAGCCTGTGCGGTGGATTACGCCATCTAGTTGGAAAGCGCTTGTTTCACCGTCTTTGAGTGAGGGAAATGTGGATAGGGACCAGTTGCCTGGTGGAACGTAGACAAGACCTCCGACAGCGCAGTCGCTCCATGCAGATGAGAGTGCAGAACTAATGTCTGAGCCATTTGTTGTGGCGCCGTAGTTGATTATGTTGCAGGTTTTTGTTGCTGCTTTTGAGGCGAAAGATGTTATTGGGCCGACTCGGCCGGATAGGGTTGCGGATGCATGTCCGATGTAGGCGATAAAAATGAGACTTGACCACATTTCCGGAGATACAGCTGGTTGGAGGTTGGAAGTGCCCTTGTGACGGGGATACTTGTAGTTATAAATTTCCTGCCGTCAGACTATATGGTATAATGTCGGCAAAGGGGGTGGGTTTAGGGTATTAATGGCGCTGTGGAGACCCATCATTGCCGAGTTAATTTACATCCTTTCATGCTATGCAGTATCACCCAGTAAGCGCTGAGAAATATCCAATGAAAGATCTTTCTTAACGCTTAATATCAATGGAACCCGCCGGGAATTTTAAGCGAGGGTCATGGCTGTTTCATGTCTTTAATATGACCCATTTGGCCCATTAGACCTTACCACGTTGGGCCGTATACAACGGAGATGGATCATACGGCAGTAGAATTTGATCAAGGTGAAACCATCAACAGATGCCGATCAGGGGTCAAGATTAACCACTGCCGAGCTTCGTATACGCCGTATTCTCAAATACAACGGATATGGATCATACGGGGGTAGAATTTGATCAAGGTGAAACCATCAACAGATGCCGATCAGGGGTCAAGATAAATCACTGCCGAGCTTCGTATACGCCGTATTCTCAAATACAACGACACATAGGTCCACCAGGCTTATTGAGCTTCGAGTCAGCTTCGGTTTAAGCTAATCATAACCTACATCTCTGTAAACTATAACTAGGTCGTCTACGGCAGAAGTACAAAGAACAATATTGACCATATCGTATGCCTATCCATGGCAGAGGTATCGTCTTTTGAATATGGAGTGTAAACTCTGGATATGCGGTGACATGTCCCGGTCACTTTGGACGTAAAATATTGGGAGGAACAAGAGAGCAAATGGAGAAATAGAAGGGCGGATTGAAGACGAGAATTAGGAGAACAGGAGGTATGAAATGGTTTTTTTTTTTTCGGGTTTGAGGAGTTTCGAAAAGAGGCGCAGACTAGGAAAGAATAGGGGGCGAGCATTGCAATTAGGACATGAGAAAGGGGCGGATGGGTCAGGGCTACAGAACATAGTCCCTGGAGAGATGATTTGATGTTTAGGGTTTAGGAGACAAAAGCGGGAAGGAAAAATATGAGGTGGCAAGAGGTAGAGACTGGGAGGGAGAAGCCAAAGAAAAAGGTATGCGATATAGGTGGTTGATCGCGTGGGATTTTGGCGAAACGAAGGCTGGATTTCCGAGGTAAAAGAGAGTACGATAAGTGACTCGAGGAAAGGCGGTCAAATCTTGTCGAGCCCAGTCGAACTGCAAGAACCAATATCCAACCTGGAGAACATATCACTGCAACTTTTACCTCGTAAGTCGAGGCGAGGGGAGAAGGAATCGGTAACGGGAATCAAAAGAGAAAAGGAAACGCGCTTGCACATGACCGCCGCTGATCATGACCGACAGTCTCTGAAGTCATAAGGTTCAAGAAACACAAAAGGAATCGTGTCAAGCGATTTCATTCAGACTGCCAGGATTAGATATCCTTTACTCCTGGGGCAGCTGGTGACGGCGAGTCTTCTCAGCCTCGAGGTTCTCGTAAAGAAGGTATAGGGCCTTTTCGTTGGCCTGGGCACTGCCCATGATGGTGAACATGCGCTCACCAGTCTCATCGTGGGGAGCCTTGGCAATAGAGATGCGGGCTCCAGAGCTCCGGCGGATCTCGGTAATCTTGGTTCCAGCCCGACCGATGATGCAGCCAACCATGTCCGCGGGGATGCTGATGTTTTGGGTTTGAATCTCCTCGCCATCCTCGGTAACCAGAGGGAATCCGCGAGAACCAGCATCGGAGTTGGATCGACGGTTGTAGCCACTGTTGTCGCTGAAGTCAGCACCATTGCCGGTGCGATTGTACTGACGGCTAGCATACCCATTGCCGGCTGCCGGGGCGGCGTTGCCGTTGTTGGTGAGAGGCTGAGAGCCAATTGTTGCGCGCACAGCGGGGTTGTAGAGCACAGTGCCGGTTCCACGCTGCCAGTCATCGATGAGACACTTGCCGATCTCCCAGACAGCCTTCTCGATACCGTCGGGGGTGCCCTGCACCTCCACAATGCGCTCAGTAGACTGAGGGAGCATCTCCTTCTGGGCGACCATGCGCACGCCCGATGCGTCCTGGATGTGCTTAATCTTCAAGCCCTGTCGTCCGATGATGGTGCCCATCTGGTTGTGGGAAATGAGGAGTCGCACGGCTAAAACCAACGCAGTTAGCAAATGTCCTGATCTAGTCTAAACGCTCCATATTCGCAAGGAATCTACAGAGGCATCTCCCAGAGTACAAATAATCCCTCGACGAGACTCTTTGAACCCCAGGTGGGGAAAATCGAAGTACTTACGGTGGGTCCCATTGTTGGAGACAACACCACCCATGCCCATCTGCGGGGCTCCCTCCAGAAGTCCCTTGGCCACGATCGCATAGGCGCGAGCAGTGCCTTGCAGGGGACCAGTGACAGTCAGGACTCGGTCGTGAACACCAGGAACGACCTTGCTCACGCCCGCCTTGACGCCGGTCTGATCGCGCAGGTCGGCAACGTTCTTTCCGGCCTTGCCAATGATAACACCGGCCTCCTTGGATGAGACGATAGCACGCAGAGTCAGCATCGACGCCGCGTACTCCTCCTCGGTCTTGGGGGTGGCATCAATGTCGCCCTCGGGGACATCATTGAAGGCGTCGGGCATGGGCTCCTCGACCACAGTCTGGTGAACCTCGGTGGCATCCATAGCGTCCATTATTTATGCGGAAACGGGGGAAGAGTCGGTGTTGAGATGGGGGGGGTTTCGGATTCAGATGAGTTCGGAAGTCAGACGGTCGCGGAAAAGAGGGGAGCTTCACTTAGTAACACCATGGTCAGCTTCTGCGGGGTCAAAATAGCAGCGCACATCACAAGTGACTTTGCGCGATCACGGAGTACATGATCAGAGCCAGTGTAGTTGGCAGAAGACTCAAACGTGGATGGGTAGCGTACCGATGAGGGTCCGAGATTGTGGAGAAATCAGCGGAGGGGAAAAGGAGGGGAGGAGCGGGAATTAGGAAGAGGAGAAATGGGAGAAGAGGAAAAGGGGGAAAGCGGAAAAGAGGACGAGAATAAGGGTGGGAGGGAGGAGAGTTGGAGATGGAGGAGGGGGAAGTCGTCGTGAAAGAGTTGGAAGAGGGAATGTGGTGAGTTTAGCGGAGACACCAGTTGATGGATACATCATCTCCACCCACCCATGATATACATCATACGCTACCTTCACCCACCCCATCTAGAATATAGACTACACACATCGAGTCCATTCACAAGTCTATTTCTCTTTGCCATCAATATTATTCATCTTTTACTTCCAGTGAAATATCCGACCAAAGTCGCACCGGATCATCTTCCTATCTCGGTCACTAGTCCACTATACCCACTGTGCAGTGCCCCATTGCGCATTCTGGGCCTTTCAGTCTGAATCAATTAATTCAATCGAATACTCAAGCTTGATCTACGGAGTCTTCACTTCTGAGTCTCATGGAGGCTCATGTTATGGTATTTGATCTCGTGCGAGAACAGGCACACGACCAAGTCGAGTGGTACAGACGTGCAGCTCTTGTGGATCCCAAGACACCCCCCAGCTTCAACGGTTGGAGAGAAAACAATGTTTCCGTCTTCATCCGACTCTTGCTGTTGACCCAAGCTATACTTAACATCTTGATCAGCTGGGATAAGAAATTTGAATGTGCAACCTTGGCCGGGCCCACATTGACTACGAAACGTTCAGAATGCGCTTTGGGTTGAGCATGAGATTTATACTTGTCATCTTGTCATTATTGGACGCTAACAAGAATCTTCCCTGACCTGACGTGGGGAATGCTCAAATGCAAGGAACTGGACTCCCCCTTGCTTTTGCGGGGTTGACGAATCAATGGAGTATTGAAGCTCTGGAGTGCAGTCCGACTTGGAATATCCATCTTGTTTTGAACAACTCCTCTCTATTCGATATACTGTCCAACCCCAGCTAGATAATGCATCGAAATAGTAAGCCTCACAACCAAGTCCACATCGAATCAACCCTCAACCCATACACCACCCACCCTATACACCACCATGCATGAAATTTTATGTAGAACTGACAACCCAACCCTACTGGTCAGGCAAGAAGATAACCTTCTGAACCTTCATAGCATTGAACAACTCATATGCCTCCACAGCCTGCGACAGCGGCATCAATTTCTCAGTCATGAATCTAACGATAATTAGCAAACCATGCGCTCCAAGGTAAAAGGCGAATCCACATACCCAAGCTTATGCTGGTTCTTCTTCAAAATCTCCAAAGCCTGCGGTGCAACCGACCTCACGGGGCACCGACCCATCTGGACTGTAAGGTTCTTGTTATAGGCATCAGCACCGCCCCAAGGAATCTGTAAATCATCAGTAAAATCCAATCCAAACATCATCATCATCATCCTACCTCGGCATTATGAACTCCAACACTGCTAATAGTACCCCAAGGCCTCAAAAGATCATAAGCAGTCTTTAGCGCAGGACTCAATCCCACAACCTCAATAACAGCATCAGCACCGCGTCCCTCCGTCAACTCCAGAACGCGCTTATCCAACCCCTCACGATCAGTCATGAAGTTCCACGGCTCAGCACCAAGAGACTTCGCAAGCTCCAACCTAGACGGAACAGAATCAACAGCCAGAAGATGCTTAGGCTTGAACTCGAGTGCGTTGATCAGGGCGCAAAGACCAACGGGTCCACAGCCGATAACGACTACAGTTTGCTCAGCAATTTGCTGCGGTGTCGAGTTCTTGAATGCGTTGCTAGCGGCGAAGTAGCCTGTTGGAAAGATATCACCCATAAGAACGAGATACTTGTCGTCAACGCCTTCGGGGGCGATCATAGCCGAACCTTCGGCGTTGGGCACTCGAATCTGATAGGATTAGCTTGGGTTCTGAAGAGAAAGGTTAAACTTACATATTGAGCCTGACCACCGTTCAGAACCTCACATCCGAAAAGCTTGCTCTTTTCGCAGCGAGAGGAGAATCCTTGCTTGCAGTAGTAGCATTGGCCACTGATTGCAGTATTAGCATCATCCATAAGAGATTCAAAGTACATATATACATACCACGAAGTCGTGAAAGCACTAACAATGCGATCCCCCATCTTGAAGCTCTTCACCGCACTGCCAAGCTCGACAATCTCACCTACAAACTCATGGCCCATGATAAAGCCAGGCTCAGCAGGCTCAACACCACGGTAAGTGTGCAAATCACTTTATAACAACAACCCATTAGTAAAACCACCATCTAAATTTTTGTACAATCTATATAGTAGACCCAAACTCACCTCCCGCAAAGCGCCGTATACGTCACCTTAATAACCACATCCTCAGGTTCCTGCACAGTAGGAATAGGTCTCTGCTCAACAGCAACATTATACGGCTCATGGAAAACCACAGCCTGCATCATAGAGGCAGCCATTTTGTAGTAAAGAGGGCCTGAAAATTACGAAAGCTGTGAAGGGGTAATTCGGAATCAACCGAGCTTAACAGAATGGTCTGTGAGAACGGAGCTCTGGTTCCGAGTGGTCTTTGTCAAAGAAATTGCTGAGGAATTATTTGCGGGTCCATTTACGGCTTTCTGTGCGTGGTGGGTCTGCGACGACTGGTTGATGGGGTTGAACGTTCTTCCACGCAGGGAAGTGGGATGGTTCGGAGTTTGGGGTGTTCGAGATAGATACTGGGGGCTTGGAGGTTTATTTCATCTGGGATTGATGATTGTTTTACAATAGTTCGAGTGGTGGTGTTGTGCTGGGGGTGTTTCAAGTTGGGCATCAGCGTCATAGATCTGGATACCGGGACCGAGGCGGGGTACATCTATGAGAATTCACTTCGGGAAACCAATATTTACCATCGATTCATATAGGAGATCACTGTCTACATAGAGCGATTAAAGCTAGATCTCGCCCAATGCAGTCCAACTTCGCTGCGTCTATTCCAAATTGAGTAGAGATTCGATTATCACGAATTCAAAAAAACTAAAACAAGATTTCAATAGCCATCATGTCTAGGATGTATCTATAAAACATCCTAGTGCGCCCGAGCCTACCCTGTCCTGCAATAAGCGGCTCATGGAAAGGGCGCATTGGCAAAATACATGTGCTCCGGCAACGCCTGTCAGAAACACCAAGGCTGGCAATTGGAAAAGAAAAAAAGCAGACCGGCTGAATCAATCATCAATCTGGCAGCAGAAATATGCGGGCGTAAAAAAGGAATCGCTGATCTGATCGCGAGTAATGGAATGGTATCGGAGGTCTTCGTCGGGACCATGGAGTTCGTGCCTTCAGCACACAATGCAGAGCAGTTCCTCCTCCAAAATGAATTTCCCTTCCTTGTATTTCTCGCTGGCCTCGTATGCTTTGTCGTACTTCCATCCTACGGTTTCGTTGCACTGGCGGCAGGTGATGTCGCGTACGATATGGCGGCCGGTGGTCATGCTACGCTCCACGGCGTCAGACTGGTTGACGTTGACGACCATGTTGAATAGATATGCTTTGCCGTGTTGGCCGCGGAAGTTCTGTGAAGGGTGGGTTAGTGGTTGATGGAGTGACACCGTCTTGGAGACTTACCCGACTTATAATATCGTTGTAGTCTGCAAGATGCGTTTTGCATGTCTTGCAACCAAATATCTTGTTGGAAGTCAAGTAGATATTGTATGTGAGACCCATGTTGGCTTGTTGGGTTGCGATCGCTGGGAGGTGTCAAAGAGGGTTTCAAAGTATAAGGAGGCTGGGTCAGTATTCAAAAGTATATGAGGCAAACGGTAAGCCTCAGGCTAGGAAAGCGTCCGCAGAATCCGGCTTATGTTGGGAAGCTTTAGGCTGTCACGAAAGCTCATGCGGTATCCTGAGCGACTTCGGGCGGTGCTCGGTCAGTGATGCCCGGCCCTCAGCTCGTATCGGGGAGACCGGCCCTATGCTCTTTCTCTCTTCACCCCTTTGATAATTCGATGGTATGGAATCGTTGTCCTGGCTCTGACCAGAGAGCTAGAGGAGGGAAGAGGGAGGTCACGTCGGTGCAGTTCGGATGACGATAAGGCCTCCGCACGATAAGATCGGAAGAGGAATTCACGTGGAAGATGGGCTTGCGGTCTTCCTAAGGGATGACGGAGTGATTTGCAGTATCTTTGAGCTTTAGAAGAAAGGAAAATCCATGCTTCTGAATGCGAAGGCACTGTTGAAACTGGAAAGTTGAGTTAGCAGGTAATCAACCTCAGGCAAAAGCACCCCGCACCGGATTCAGATCACCTGTTTACTTCGACTCCACAAGTCATTCCTCTATCCTTCGAGTATGATACATGGCGATACTTGCAGATTAGATTTCTTTCGAATGTTCGAGTCAATCATCCTTCTTCCACTTTAAGACAGGACTAAGTATAATGCTTGCCCCTAACCCCTGTACATCAAATCCCGCCTTAGCCCCTCAGCACGACACGGTAAGGCAACCTATAGTGGAATTAGAGGACTACTAGGCAAAGCATATACGGGAATACTGCATAATGCATAAGAGAAAACCAGTATCTATTTTGGGTAATGACAAAGAATCCCTGTACAAAGCGCCAGTCAAATGTGCTCCTGCATGCTCTTCCATATTACACAACGGTCGAGACAGAGCCTCGACAAAACAACTCTTTTTTAAATATTTCACTCATAATCCTTCACATAGCGACCAGGCAACTCAACATCCCACAAAGGCCGCTCAATAATCGCAACTTCGAGGCCGCCCGCCTCGTCACCTGACGTGGTGTTGAGGGGCACAATACCAAAGATGTCGCGGTACTTGTACGTGTGCCACCAACGCCGTGCAACCTGGTCATTGGCCACGACCAGTTGCTTTTTCGGAGTATCGCCAAGTCCATTGACAGTCGGCTTGCCCTTAGATCCCTTTTGCGGGGTGTCAGGCTGAACGATTGCGTCCCCACGTCGGAGACGAGCCAGGGCGCCCTCATTACCAGCCGCGAAGGTCTCGTCATATTCGTAAGCCTCGTCATCGTCTCCTAGAGTACGCGGCTGTTCCGAGTCGAGTGAGATCCACTCGCCCTGGGATTGGTCGCTGCCAACGATCTTGCGAACCTTGGTGCCAAGGTGGAGGTCCATCTGCGAACGGGGAATGCGATCACCAGCACCAGTGTTGGCCTTCTTGCGGTCATTTTCGACGTCCTCGAGGGGATCGCGCTTGCGCTTTGAAGCCTGAACAAGCTGGCCAGAGGACTTCTGCTCGGCCTCGACATCCTCGGAGGCTGGGAAATCTTGCTGCAGGTCAAACATCCACAACCAAGAGGTTCCGTACAACCAGAGACGTTCACGGCCCTCAAAGATATCCCACATGCAGCCCATGGCACGGTCTTTCACGCCCCGGAACTCGGCTGGGAGGTAAGCCTTGGGGTTGCGTCGTGACCAATCTGAAAGCTTTCCACTGAGAGCCTCGAATTCGATGAGTTGATGCTCGCTGGTAAGGACCATCAGCCTGTCCTCTCCGGATGTGTGGTTGGCACCGTTGGTCAATGCCTTTGTCGGGGTGCTTTGTGGGCGGAAGGACAGAAGGGTGATTCCTGACTTCATTCGGGGAATGGGAGACTCGGAAGCAGCAGTGCTCCAACGCTCTCCCTCAATGACAGTATCTTCGTCTTCGTCATCGGAGGACTCGTCGTCAGAGTCGGAGGCTCCATTGCTCTTAGACTTGCCATTTGTAATAGGTTCGGTCGCAGCACTCAGAGCCCAAGTATCCACACAACCAGACAGATCACCCGTAGCCAAGATCTTGCTGTCTTCGGAGAAAACAACAGTCCGAATAGCTCTCTCATAATCACCCAGGGTGCCGTGAGAGGCCTTCTCGTGTCGTACATGACGTGTGGCACGCTTGAGGTGTGCCAATTGCGGTAGGACCTGAGGCTTCTCTGTGGCCGAAGAGGCGGGCTGAATTCTTGCCACATAAACATCGCTGTTAGGGCGGATCACCGAAAGCCACTTGCTGTCGGCGGAAATAGCCACAAGGCGAGCGCCTGTGGAGGAGAGGGACTTGGGGGTATCAATCTTCTGTATCCGCAAGGCTCCCTTCTCGTCACCCTTGCGACGACGAACAGTAAACAACTTCACATCAGAGACTGTAGCAATAGCAAGCAATTTTCCGTCTGAAGATAATCCGGCAGAGGTGATGTTTTCTTCGCCCTAAATGAAGATGGTATCAGCACAATTCAACATCCCAACAAGAACAATAGAATCTTACCTGGATCATAACCTTTCCGACCAATTTATGCCTTTGACCATCAAGATTTTCGTGTACAGAGGTTGGCCCCCGGGATACACGCCATAAGCTGACTTCTCTATCCCAGAAGCTCATCACCAAACGAGAGGCGGGCGAAGAGGTAAGTTGAGGGATCTGAGGTAGGTTGGACAATTTCCGGTGGTGCTCCTTTCCGAATTCACGCAGCGGCAAGACAACAGGAGTTGCGTCGGGGCCTGCAAAATATGAATTAGTACCCAAGCATGTAGATAGATCTGATGGGAGGTGTGTACGTACCACCAGACACGGCAATGCTGATGTCCTTTGTCTCGTAAACAGCGAAAGTCTTGACATCATGCGAGTGGTATCGTCGGTGCATTAGCTCGGCCCAACGAGACTTCTTGTCACCCTTATCACCAGCCTGCTTGCGGTATACGACTGTTCTCTGATCGGCACCACCGCTAATCACTGTATCGCCATTTGAGCTGCAAGCCACATCAAGCACATCCGCCAAGTGACTCTGAATCCGCTGAATAAGAGAGTAGTTCTTGGCATCCCAGAACCGAATTTCACCGGCAGAGTCACCAGACACAATTGTACCATCAGGAAGACACTTGACCGACCAAACCAGGAGTTCCTTGGAACCACCCGTAGGGCCCTTTCCGAGCGAAATCGTCCTCAACTGCTGACCACTGCGAATATCGAACAAACGGATAGAGCTGTCGGCGTATCCTGCAACAATGGTGTGACGGTTCTGGAAGGTAACGCTGAGCACACGGGCTCTCTTGGTAGAAGGGCGCATCAAGCGAAGGAACTTCAAATCATTATCCGCGGTAGACAAGATCACAATTGAACCATCTGCACATCCAGCAGCCAAATGCTGTCCTGTGAACTCTCCCTCAGCGGGAGGCAGGAATTTTCCATCCTTGCCTCTCTTTGTAGGCTGCCAGCGGGGCTGGGCAGCAAGACACCAGATTTCTCCATAGTTTCCGCTCGAATGACGCAGCGGGCGTCCCTGCTCTAGATCCCACTCGGTAACGGCCGTAGAGTACCCAATGCTGAACAGGCGCAGTTGGCCGGGCAACTTGGAACCATCAGGCCCTTCCTCCTGGGGATCCAGAGTCCATGTCAGTCCCTCGATGCTGCGGTCCTTTCCTCCGCGAAGCACAGACTCCTGGAACCATGCGCCGCGCAACGGATTCCAGATCTCAATGTCGCCGTTCGCACGGCCGATAGCAAGTCGAAGGGTCGGTACGCCTCGTCCGGCGAGATCGGCGGATGGTGGGTGGGAGAAGGCAAGCGAGTTGATTGCCTGAGGGTTGTAGGAAACGAATCGACAACGGTGGATATCCATGGTGAAGACTTTTGGGCTTTGAAGCCGAGGCGCTCTTTGAAATTGATATAAAACTGATGAGAGCAGCGAAAAAGAGGGTTGGGGTGCGTGGGGAATCAAATCAATTCAATTCAGCTCGGGCAGCGATGCAAACCCTTACGCACTCATCTCGAACAAAAATTGGAAATAACGTGCGATGTCGAAGCTGGTCGTCTGATGCGCGATCACTTTTTTTTCCGTAGATAAATTTTAGCGGGCCGGAATATCTTGGCGGAGAGTTTAGGTCATGTGATTTGGTCTTAGTGCCTTGTGGTTGAGGCATCCATGCAATGGATGCTGGATATGTAGTTCTATCCGCGACAATAGATCGCAAGGCCTGTGGTTATGTTGATCTCATGCTGTTGAGTCAAGTGTTGTCAATGCTATATTGCAGTGGGCATTACTGACTACTCAGCGTTGTTGTCATCTCAAGTTGGGCTGGAATACTGTAGATTGGGAAAGATCTCAACGAGTTGTCATTAGATGCTAAGTACACCTACGTAGTAAAATTTGGTGGCCTGGAAATTAATACAGGTATCAACTTTAAATAACGGTTTGAGCTGCGTATTCCAAAACACAGAACAGTTGAAATGTGGCAGAAATGATAGGCCTTGGTTTCTTCTGTCGCTTGCAGTAGCAGAAGCAGAAGCAGGATTTTCGACTGTTCCATAGCTAAAAGGCCGTCAACTGTTATCAGAGGGCCAACTATAGCCAGACCTTGCTGATAAAAGCGCCGCCCGGAGTAGTTCATGCTAAGATCCTAATTAGGAGGTCAGTTCGGCAAGACTATTGGATACCTGACGCAAACTTAGCACGTCGGCTACCCAATGTCGGGTACAATTCCATATCTTGGCCACTGGTGGCGTAAACAGGGGTATATCATTGTTGGGCGTTGAACGCCGTTGTTGAGTGGAGGGGCAAATTGTTATCATGTCTGAAGCCATCTAGCGAATACTTTCAAACATTGCTGAATTCAATGCAACAGGTTCAGCTGAATATCTGACGCCCCACGGGTGTGTGCATCACATCCAATCCCGTATTGCTGCTTGCGACCAGCTTGAAGATTCCATATAAGGATTGCTTGCATGCAGGGCCCACTAAATAGGTGCCACGTCAGAAGCAACCCCATTCGTCCTTTGACAGGACTGTGGCTGGTTTTCAGGTGGTCATCCCGAATCATGCATATCTTATGTATCAGGAGCCTGGGCTAATCGAGGGGTCCGGGCTTCTGATAGGATGTGCCACACTTTGTGTTGCAGGCTACCAGCGATCGGCCCTGCCAGAGTTCAGCAGGCGACGTAATGCTGTACAAGCAAGGTCAAAAGCTGACGGGAATTCAATTTGATTGTGATTGGCTCGTTCTGAGATCTGCATGAGGGGAAGAAAGGAAGTGCTTTATCATCCACACAAGCTCCATCCCTCCGGGAACAGTGTCCGAACCAAAAATTGAAGGGTTAACTCCGGCTTCTTCCTTCAGTTGCAGGCATGTTGATGCGATGTGGCTGACCATGTTGGACTGGGTGGTTTTCATTTGTTGCTCAGTGCTGCGGGGTGATCCTTCCTCCGTCAGCACAGGCTCGTGCGCACCAGAGTCGATAGCTCGCCACCAAGTCAACCGATAAGCACTAGATTTCAAGATTAATATACTTTGTGTCAAATTGGCGCGGTCGAGGCCAGACACTCCACGATCAATGGTAGAAGCGGCAAGCTGAACTCAATTGAAAGACATCTCGTATGCTGCCTTGATCAGAGTTAAATTGCTAGATCCACATTTCGGGCTGACGGGGCCACGATCTTGGATCTGAGCCCCCAAGCTCCCCCGCTTCGAAGGCTGGGATCTCGCGTAAGGACTGACCGGCCCAGGAAAAAGGCTAGGGTGCCATTGTTAGCACTTGTCGATCGAACGCGTACCAGTTGAACACGGCAGATCTCACAAAATTGGGTGCTCAGATTTAATCTAAGAAAGCAGCGGGAAGTTAGTGCACTCAGAATCAAGGATAACTTCTAGCTAGCCTGTCATCCTGCCATGGTAATCCAGCTTTAGCCTGAACCTTGGAAAGACGGAAGGGGAAGGCCATTCCCCCCGTCCAGGTCAGGGTTTTGGATAAGTTCGTCGGAAGCGAAGAGGGGAAAGCCTCCGGATCGGCATTAATATATAGACAAGGTCAATCTGACGCGATCGCCGAATCAGCACGCGTAGAGGCGACCGGGATTCCTGCCAAGCTGGAAATCAAATTCTTGCCGGTCGCCCCCTATACGGAGGGTGGCCGAGACGCTGATGCATATGCGCTGTCCATAGATAGGATGTGACCAGCAAACAGAGAACATTTGCATAGTCTCACGGAGACGGGACGTCTCACAAGCTTTATTGAAAAATTGCAGTTGGTTCTGCAAGTGAGCTTCAGCCACGGCATACGCCAGACTAACGCAAAGTGTGAGACGCGAACTGGCAATGACGGCATAGTCAAGCCGAGGTTGACACTAAGCCGTACACAAAGCTATGGATCGCCCCCAAATTCAGGCTGGACATGATCCCTGCACTTGCATGTAAAGCTAAAGATAGAGGGATTTCGAACAGGTTCTTGAAGTGCGTCCTCACGACTAAGCCCTCTCCGCACAATTAATCTTTCAGACGCGCATGTTAAGTAATCTGTACTGTATCCAGAAAGCTCCGAAGTGGAGCCCTTGTTCTTTACACGGGTAATCTCCACTCTGTTTCTGAGTCTAAACTCCGTCCGGTTTAGCGCCGTACTGAACAGCCTTACTCTCCCGATTGCCTTTCGCCGTCAATCGGACTGATCTTGTCAGGAAGCAGGGAGGAATGCAGTGGAACCCGTTCAGACTGACAGCATCCTGGTATATGAGCTAACCAAGCAGTGCCTATGCAAAGAAGAGCAGCTCAAAAACCGGTGTAGGATCTGATCTATTCCAATCTGCAAAGAAAAGGGGCGGGGAATAGGGGAGGTCAAAAATACCCTTAACCCATGGTTGAGCCTCCACCCATCCACTTTACACATAGGCCTTACCGAAAGAGGTCATATTGTCTTGACCATTCGATTCGCGTTGCTAATTAGCACCACTCTAATTCGCGGTGGGGTCACGCGAAGATTTTTGCCTCTTGACAGACGTTGAATGCATCTACTTGAGATATCGAATTCGCCATTGGAAATCGAGATCATACATAGTCAAGGTTTAAGATACGAGATACACCGGCCTGTTTTTGCCAAGAACCATAATTTCCAGTTCCAGGAGATACTAATGAATGCTACATTGGTCTTACTTAATGATGCAAGCTTGACGCAGCTTGTCCACGACCCCGGAACCACTCTTAATTTAAGGAAGCCCGAACAGGAAACATTGAACGTGGTGGGGTGGTTCCCGCAGAGAAAAAACTTCACGATGCAGCACACTCCGCAGAGGGGCAATGAGGCAGAAAACTCTTCACCGGTCAAGTACAGTCGTCGAGTACATAAGTTAATATTCTTCGATACATCAAGTTGGATTTTCAGGCAATTGTAATTAATCGTAAGATAATCTTGGGGCCGAAGGATTAGGACATATCTCCTTATAGAACAATTGTACATATCAAAAGTACCAAACTACAATTACCTCATTTCAAGGTTACAGCCATTTTCCAGCTTCCTACGCTAGTCGGCACAGAACTCGTTGAAAGCCGGGAAGCCGACGTTTGTGTACGGTACCCGCTACATCCGGTCAATTGCCACTCGATTTTCACGTCAAAAACCAGTGGAGTGCAAAAGCTGTCAACCTAGCGGGGCGGAGACCAACTCAAGACCTTTTGGTGAGTAAAACCGGCGAAAAACGCTTTTCAAGTTCTGCGATCTTTACCATGGTTTCTCTTCCGGCACGGCCCTAGGAGAAAACCGTTGTTGAGACTGTGGAGTCATGATTATGTACATGGGCGCGACTTTCCATGGTTGAGATGTTAGAGACAAATCAATTTGCATATACTCCGATACCGTACCGGATTTTCTTTTGGTATTATCTACAGGTCTCAGACGACTGTAAATGATGAGTAATGTACACGAACAAACCAGTTGATATATACTCGGGAATGTACTGAAGGTTCGTCCCTAATGTCGGTGAAAGCCACCAGTTGACTGAGTATGGTATCAAACACGGCAATCATATTTAGGTCAATGACTCTTCAATGAGTCCCCCACAACAGTTCCTGCAGGCGGTAGATCAGATGATGCAGCAATCCGAAACCCTCAAGAAGTACCGACTCGGGATTGCAATCTAAAGTGCTGTATGTTGAAGAAATATCCCCCTTGTCACGGGAATTTCAGCCAGATTACAATAGTTTGCCGCTTCTGCAGGTCCAAGTCACAAAAGCGTGGGGAAGTGAACGTTGGAGAGTGTTTGCTGGTGCGCAAGGGAGAAGCGATCTATACCTCATGTCTCTACTTTGATGGGATCTCGCAGCAACAGGAGAAACCAACCCAGTACCATCGAATCAACGGTGCGGAACGGAGATTAAAGCAATCCCTAGCAATCACCCCCTCGATAACCATGCATTTCCTGGTACTTTGTTGAACTAAGTTCTATCCCATGTTAATGCTTGACTTGACAGAGTGAGGGACCAGCTGGACTCCTTGGTGGTCTGATCCAGTAGATTCCTCAAGTTGACCAGTTCAGCATCACTTTTTATACTATCTATACACTGAATTTACCAAATCGTTAGTAGCAAAAAAAGGAAACATAACCACGCATTTGTCACCTTATCTACATGTCCGACAGAAGAACCCCATGGTTGCAGACCGATCCGAATCTCACCCGCTATGCGCGCGCTTTCACAGCTCCTCGGCAAGTTGAAACCCCGTTCAAACGCACGTAGTACAAGATAAGGGACGTAGAGACTCTAAAACCAAAAATAGCCTCCATTTTTTCGCGACCCCTTAAAATGAAGACAAGACCGGGCGCATCGGGTGTGTCAGCAGTACTAGTTTCCAAGCCATCCGGGTCGCCATGGGTACGGGCTTTCCGAAGGAACTTACGCCCCGGGGATTCATGTTCGCCTGCATTGGTGCGGCCCACGTCTTGCATACATTACGAGTTTCTCGGCTCCAGTCGTCACCCCCTTTCCCCTTTTTGCGACATGATTTCTTGTCCTGACGGGGCCTGATCTGGGCCATTTCACAAAGATGCCATCTGATCCAATAGTTCTGTAGATCGACATCGTGTCAGATTATTCTGGGGTTGATTCAAGGGATTTGTGTTCAGACTGGGGGTGGGACAGAATTCCGTCCTTGATATTAATTAGCGGTGGGCTGGTCCACCGGTGCTTTATTTAGAAAACGCGCACGTTGGGTTCTCCGTAATGATGACTCCGGAGAACCGTATAAGACTAATGGCACGAGTGCGCAGGCATAATTCTGTACAGTACTTTTGGCATGCTGTCTTCTGGCGGCACCAGGAAATGTTTTGAGGTCGTTGAAACATGTTAGCCCCTTCTCCGAAAGTACCTTCAAAAGTTGGATTGAAACTTGGTCGGCGACGCATAGTGCAGTAGTCTCGAGACGGATGTTCGTTTGAGTACTTTAGTGTGCACAATTTACGAAATGGCGCATTCCGTTGCCAAACTGGATTTTCTAGCGTTGCAACTGTATCAAATTACCCTTAATCTCAGGGTAATAAGATCGACCATACTCCGTAGATGGCGCGTCCCTGGCATGCCATAGTTACCAACCTCTATTGAACTCAACTACAGTACAATGAACCGAACATGTTTGCGATCTGTAGGCGCGTCCATTCAATTACCTTATTTGGAAATCCCTTACTTGCAATCGCAGTCGCACAGAGATGCCGCCCTTTCGTTCCTTTTTTTGTTGTCTGACTTCACCGTCACCACGAACCACGAGGCTGGATTCTCCGTTGGCAAGTGGAGATTGCGTCAAGACCTGAATGCATTAAAGTAAATCACGCATTGGATCTGCGCGCCTGGGCGGTTTTAGGGAGCCAACTGCACAGTCCATGGATGACACTGGTAAAGATCTATAGGACATATTTGCATCAAATGTGTCGGTCGCACTCTTGCGCAATTGCAAAAACGGCCAAGTCGCATACAAAAGCCCATGTCCATGGTGGAGTCCCGACAAATCCAGTGGAAGTTTGTCCCTCCCTTCCTCAGGACAGAGCGCTTGGTAGGGGACGAAGCAAGGGGATCCCCGCGCCAGCCCGTACAATTAATCGACATGTGTGGAGCTACCAGATACAAGGCGCATCGATTGGCTACGAATTGGGGAGGATTATGAGACCTGACGTGCATGGAAATCGTTCTGGAAACGGAAGGGGATGAGTCGAGCCAGCCATCTCGCCTCCAAACTTTATCTTGGGCTGCGAAGCTGGGGACTAATCATGTTGATGCACGGAGTCCCACGGGCGGCACGGAGAGTTGCGTGTGCAGAGATAAAGGGCACGCAATCAGCGCAATGGCACGGAGTTCAGCACGGATAAAGAGAGTCGAATCAAGTTCCATGGGAAAGAATCGGGGAACGTGGGCCCTGAGAACCTGCTTTGGCTGTCTAAGACTCTCCACATGGAAAGGACACCAGACAAAGGAGGCTCGGGACCGAGGACTCACTAGTTGGGCGAGCAGCCAAGAGTACCCACAGCACAGCTGAGCTGGATGAAGTCAATGGCAAGGTGATCCTGGGCCAGTCAGGGACCCTAGAACGCGACCGTATCAAAGGAACCATTCGCACTAGCCAGGGGGACTATCCAACGAAAAGAACCGATACGCGGGTACGAGTCGATCAGCAAATTGGGGCCGGAATTGAGTCGCGCCCAGTATTTGAACTTGCCTTGATTCTAGCAGTTTCAAGGAGACGGAATGAATAAAGATTAATCTTTGGGGTACATTCCCTAATGTCAAGGCCTCCGTGGTGATCAGTCTCAGAGAGACGATCTTACCAATAGTTTAGTCCCACAGGAGCAAGTGCCGTATTGGGCGATTTTCGAGAATGGTGAATCTTGCTTTTAAGTGGTCCCAGTACTCTAGTTGTTCTGTTGTATAAAGTACGAGTACTCAAAATGACTGGGTCGCGGCGTCCGGTTCAAACCTTGGAAACATTGGTTCCTGTATACATTGAAGGTTTCGGATATCTGATTTGAAATGATACAACTAGTGATGCGAGAGAGTTTGCTTGATCCCAGTTGCTTAGAGTCGATACATCTCGTTGTAATGAACCCGGTTTCCCACGCGAGCAAGGGCCACTCCGGGCTCAGGCCCGCAACTCCTGAAGGTGCTCCTTTTGGGTCTAGGGATTACGGTAGTTAAGTTGAGTTCGTTCATCAGTGACATACAAGACACCCAAAAAATAGTAAAAAATAAGTCATCTACATGATAACGCTTGTAGTGTAAAAATTATCCCAACTCCCGTGGAAAGCTCAGGGCTGGGGTGGAGTGGTCGGTGTAAACCGCCATACGTGAGATTCTAGCGACCAAATCTCCTGTACTCCGTACGTACATTAACCTCCTTTTTGAAATGGGGTAATCAAATGCACGTAAACTCCTTTAGGGGATTCAAGACGGTTTCAAACCATCCAAGTCTCGCACAGTGCGTCCTTGCAGGTCCAGAGCCGAAATTGACCCCCGCCCTTACGAATACACGTATTACCGTAGTTCAGCCTCCACCCGCGAAACCTCGTCATGACCGTACCGCACAGCTAAAGCTGCGTACATCTCCCTTCTCTTCTTTTCTTTCCCACACCCGCCTGGAGAGAGAATCATCAAATTCCTCCTCCTTGTACTCCTCCCTCCCCTTCTCTTCTTCGATACCCTTTTCTTCTTCCCTTTCTCCCCTCCCTTTGCCAATTAGTGGAGAGCACGGAGTCCTGGTCATCCGGTTGAACGTTTCTGACGCCTCAACTTGCACTGGCACTCCTGTCGAGTCGAATCCCCTCCTCGAACTCCGACGATCCTCCCATTCTCGACGTTTGTTAGCTCAAACGGCGACCCTTTCGTCCGATCTGTCCCGCGGTGCCCTCCTGATCCCCGGACCCCGACGATTCCCTCCTGGTCCAGCTCCTACCGGCTAGACGAGCGAACAGTAGGGACAACCTCTCGGAAATCAGTCGAATGATACGGAAACCTTGCGTTTGCCGTGTTTGATTGATTTTTGGGCTTGTTGATTTGGGTGAGTGCAGAAATTTTTTTTTTGGTTGCATGCTTGTCCAGGCCGGAATGTCGAAATCCCCCGAGATCGAAGTTCAGACGAAAGGATCTGTATGGCAGTGCAGGTGGAAGAACCACAATAGGACACTTTTGGCTTGTGAATGAAGAGGAAAGGAATCAGGGGTCAGGCAATTCGGATCAATATGTTGAAACGATGTCCTATATGTCCAACCCAGGTCACCTGGAATATCAGGATACTCCGATCACCTCCATATCAATCCGGTTGAAATGTGTGTCAGGAGTGGAACCTCGACATTTGTGCAAAAGGAGACAATCTGAGAAGCTGGTAGGCCTTGAGGGGACAAGGCAATAATGGGTGTCAGGGGGAATTATATGGCGATGGCAGGTAGTGCGGAATGCACTTCCCCAGGGTTTCCTTAAAATCACTGGGGCTGCCAGGCTTGATATTCTCCCTGACGGGCCCTATTCTTGAACCTGTTCAAGGTCCAGCGAGGGGGTCATGAAAATATCCTATCCTGGGGTTGGACACATTCCGGCGGACAACTAACAACACCTTGGCAACACATACTTGCTGTCGTTTCTATCGTTTTTATTATTGATCGTCAGTTGAACAAGCCACTAACGTAATTGAATCTAGGACCGGTTTCTTTTCTCTGACTTTGAGTGACTTATCCGTTTGGATGATTCTCTGAAAGCCGTTGAACAACCCTTTCCTTCCTACTAACCCTTTTGATTTTTCACAATCGACCTGGAGGTTCATCCTGAACACGTTAACTCGTGAAGTGTACGTTGAAATCCTTGTTGCACGTTCTCTCCCCTCCCCTGACGATCAACTCCCCCCTACATAGGGTTGTCCCACATTCCGCAAGACAGGACCAGGGGTGAAGACGTTGACTCGTGCTTCATCTCTCGGACTGGTATCCCACAGAATCTTAATTCATCGGATCATTCCTGCGGGCTAGCCTAGATGCCAGACTCGCCGTCGCGGTAAGGGTTGCATTGTACCCTCTACCCGAAGGCCTTTATCTGGGTCAGTATACTCCGAAGGAGTTACGTACCCTTATATCTGGCGATTCTCAAATGTGCTCGCTTCCCTTTCTCTTTGTTCCACTTCATTCATTCTCTACCTCGTCTACTTAATTCTAATTCCTAATCACCTCGTCGTCGGTGTCATTCGCTAATTCTTAATTCCGCCCAACAGCTTTCAATCCTTGAAGACTTCCTCCCGGTATCCCGGCTTGTCTTCTTCTCAGCATCCACAGACTATTGTCTCGAAGCTGGTCCACTCTTTAATCTTTCCAACTACCATTCAGTCATTCATTTGAACTCCCACGTCTAATCAGACGACTGTCATTCTCTTAATCTCCGTCGTTTCCTGAAATCGCCGACATTTCAGGTTCCTTCACTCGGTATTCAGCAAAGCTAATCAAGTCTCGCCTCGTACTTTTTTCACTCCGGTTCCCCACTACTTTTCACCATGGATTACATGCGCCCCCGGTCCAGCTATCAGCCTTGTGATACGTTCTTCATCGAAGATGACTACCGTTTGCGTGCCGAGAAGCAGGCCAAACAGGAGCACGACAAGCTCGTTGCTCGTGAGCGGCAATATGCTATCGCGGATCAGCTGTCCAGACTCGCCAGCGATGAGCTTCGGGATGATGTCCTGAGCCACATGCTGGAAATGGATGTGAGTAGTCGTATGTGATTGGTTGACTATCTGTTGCTGACATGACATGAACTAGGGCCAAACGCTTCCGGACGTTGAATCAATTGATATCCAGACCGAGATCCAGTGGTTTATGCGACCGTACCTCCTGGACTTCCTGATTGAGGCCCACACTGCATTCCAACTGCTGCCGTCGACACTGTTCCTGGCCATCAACCTCTTGGATCGTTACTGCTCCAAGCGTGTGGTCTACAAGCGTCACTACCAGCTCGTTGGTTGTGCAGCCCTCCTCATCGCCGCGAAGTACAACGACAAGAAGGATCGGGTTCCAACCGTCAAGGAGCTGAAGTCGATGTGCTGCTCTCTGTATGATGACGATATGTTCATCCAGATGGAGTGGCACGTCCTGCAGACCCTTGGCTGGACCATTGGACACCCGACTGTGGACAGCTTCCTCCAGATCGCTGTCCTGGATGAGCCCTACGACCCAGAGGTGGAGCACATGGCACTCTACATCTTAGAGATTGCCCTGTTCCACCGTGACTTCGTGTCCAAGCCGTCGGCGGAGCTCGCCCGGGCTGCCCTGGCACTGTCGCGCTGCATTCTCAACCGACCTCAGCCTCGTCACACTCACTGGGCCTCCCAGTATGATTCGACGACTCTTGTCGGTCTGTCCCAGCAGCTCCACCAGCCTTCTGCTGTCGTTGCCCGGAAGTACGCCTCTGCCCACTGTTCGCGTGTTTCTAAGGTTTTGGAGCAGTTCCTCAACCGCCAGGCTTCTTTGGCCAACTATGCCCGTTGCACTCCTCCGGTCGAGACTCCTGTGGAGTCCAAGCCATACAATGGAGAAATCGGTCTTGCCACCCCTCAGAAGTCCCAGCAGTTGACCGTGCCCCACGGCTACCTTACCCCACCCATTACACCGGAGAATGTGGCATTCGCACAAACGCAAATGGCCACTCATCCAGCTGTGAACACCTGCTCGCCGTCACCTGCGCCCTCGTCTGAGATGCAATACATGCCTACCGACGCTTACCAGCAACAGGAGGCAATGTACATCACTCAGCAGCAGCAACTGCAGCAGTTTCCTCCACAGCCTCAGATGGTGGTTGACCCAGTCTATGCTGGTATGATGTAAACGGCGACAGAAGAAGCAGCCTCCCAAAAGTGTTTTTGGCGTCTTGCACATAATTCTTCGGTGCGCCCTTTAATTTCATCTTGACCGCATAGATTATTTGAAGGAGCATCTGCTTCACGTCGGTCCGACTCGGCAAGAAAACCCTAATCCTCGCTATCGACCGCATCTCTCGACCCAACCTCATATCATTCTCCACTTCAGCTTTGCATTCGGCTTCGGTCTCAAGGACCAGAGCCGAGATCAGCCTCTTTTTCTTCTTGTTCCAAAAATTGCATACCCTTCCTTTTCCTTGTTCCCATATTTTGGGTCATCATCTGCATTTTTGATCTTATTCCACATAGCATTGCACGAGCGAGCCTTTCTGTTTACCATATCGCATTTGTCATTTCCCCCATTTCGCTTCTCATGTCAAGGACAATCCTCGACAATATTGTTCCTGCTGCGCGCCTTGGCGCTGCGCCTTTGCATCCAACCCACGACGATCTTTCCGCAGCACGGCTGCTACACAAACCCCTTGTCAACATTTACCCCCTCAGAAAAAAAGCCTTTAATGTGTCTAGCCTTTCGCCTTGGGGTTCGCAACTCCGTGGGTGAACTATTGCAACGCTCGTTGCTATAGATCACAGGCCACAAAAAAAGCAAAAAAGAGAGAGAAAATCTGCAAAAAGAAGAATTCGGTCTCTGGGGACCTAAGGCTTCCGAGACCTAAGATTGAAACCATCCCCCCTTTGCCCCCTTTGTGTACCTAGTTTTAACGGGCCCTTGTTCCTCTTTACATGTATGAGAGCGCATGGTGCCTTGTCTCGATTCTGTGTGGATTCGAGACTACCACATCCCCATGAATGATATCCAATTCAGTGGAAATTTTTTATTCTAAATCTTTCATGTAAATTTGGTCTTAGCCCTACACCTGAAGCCTTTTAGCTGTCTCTTGATTTCTTGAACCAGGTTCATATTAGTTACCTGGTCGGTATGCCTTGTCTCCGCATTCCCTCGGAGGGGATTTGGAAGTCAACGAATGGCAGTACCTGGCAATGGATTACCCCTTTGGTCCCATCACATCCTTGGTTGGTACCCAACCCGTACATACATATAAACCTAGAACTCCAGAGATGTACTCGCTTACTACAACTTTGATAAAAACTTGTCAGGTGGTCCCAAGACCAAGTCAATTGCAAATGCATGATTTTGTCACCTCCGCAGAAAAACAAACCTCCCCAAGTATATATATATACGCACCGTTGTTTTGAGTCAATGGGACAAAGTTTTTTTTTTTTCTTGTTTTTGGGACCAATATTTTAACCTGACAAGATAATCTATGCCATTCTCCTAGGATCTGTGAAATGCTCGGTTGACAGTCTTCAACGTTGACAAGCCTGGAATAGTCGAGAGAGTCCTCGGAACTGAATCGTCCGCCCGTCCACGACCGAGTCCTGTCGTATTTTAGTAAGCTTGAAATAATGATCATGCAATCAATGGCCATGAATATTTATCAAGAAAAATGGACATAAAACTTGAATTTTCCATCCCAGAAAAATTTAAGAATCGTCGTAACAATTTGTCCATAAGCGAGTACAAGAAAGCTGGCGGTGCCGCGGAACTGACTTCTCTGCCCCATCGCATTATGTCGAGCCCCCACTATCTCAACTCTTGGTCTCATTCTGGAGTGTGCCTACCCAGGTCCAATTCTTGCGACCAAGCGCACGCTGGAGCCTAAGCATCTACATAGTGGGCAAAAATGTTTTTGATTCGTTGCCCGTAGCCGTTTCATGAGGTCGCCCCGCATGACCGACCCAATAGTTCCTTCAGAGGCTGCTCCACTTAGGAAAAAAATGGTGGCGCCCCTGGAAGATCCTTAAAGACCCTTAAAGACCCTTATAATAGAGTAGATCCGAAATTCTCCTTGAGCCAAACGCGACCTCGGAATGTTCCAGTGATTGAAAATGTACACTCCCAGAAGCACCACTGAATGGGCCTTTGGCGGAGTAATGGGGAGCCAAATGTTAATAATCCTCGTTCTCGAAACGTGCGTATCACTCAGCTCCCAAGTGTACGGTCAATCTAATAAAATCTAGTTATATCCTTGTGCATTGGCAACTGTGGATGCGCCCAGAAGCCATTCAAATCACCCCTTCATATATTGTTCCTCTGGAGGCTGCACTTACATGGTTCGCTAGCGTCTATGAACTCTTGCTTTCTTTTGATGCTATGCGTCACAAAAATAACATTCTACTGTTTGCCATCTGCATCAGTAATGTGCTTGCCGTGGCGTTCGCGGCCATGCAATATCCAGCGATGAAAGGCTTTTGCGAGACCATGCCTGAGCAACGGACAATGTATGACCAACCGCTGGTGGATATCAGTCGAAACATTTGGCCGCAAATCCGAGGCCCTCAACTTGCCGCCCCCATCTTCTTTGGACTTTGCACTGTTGCAATCTGGGGGCTTGCATACAAACTACATAATCAATATGCCTGGTCAATCTACCGAAGTGTGCAGGGTGACTCACATACAAGAGCTCGACATCTCGCCTATGAAGTTAGTACATGATCGAGACTTTTACCTACACCCGCTGACTGAAAACAGGTTTATGTTGTCCTTGTCAAGCTAGATGCTTTCTTCATTATCTGTTTCGTACTGCAGTATGGCTTGATCGATGTTCACTTCGCTGAGCCAGAGTTCGGCTTGACCATGTCAATAATACCAACCCTCACATTGATTATGGTCTTTGGGGTATACTTTGTCCGCAAGGAGCACAAGCCACTCATGCTGTTTGTTATTGTGAGTCAATCCTCTAGTACTTTATTTCCGACATCAAAATGTGTATTCAGTGATTAACAGAAACAGATCTGCCATTTGGCTATGATCGCATACCTACTGTCCCGAGTTATTGTACTCTTTGGCCACAGTTTCCTTGCGCGAACACCTACCAAAAACATCATGCTCCTTTTCGCATTTGCATCATTGATCCTGACGATTTTGTCTCTCATATGTGGTATCCGGTGCGTTCTGAACTTTGGGTACGGATTGAAACCGATTCTGGCCGGCAAAGCCCATTCAATTCGCGCATCTTATGATTTCCACACGATCTCTGGACACACTCCTGTGCCGGAGTCTCTGAGAGATCGGCGACTGTCTCTTGATTAGTTAGACTGCTACATCCCCACGAATGATATCCAATTCAGTGGACATTTTTTATCTTCACTTTTTGCTTTCTGTAAATGTCTTGATTAAAACCCTTACTGTAGTGTTCCAAGGCTGTTAATTCTCACATCCCCTTGTAGATCGGTTTGAAGTTACAATCCATGGACAGACAACAGTAGCACTTGATTACCCCTTTGATCCCTCCCATCCTTCAACCCCAGCATAAACTTGATTTGTACTCGCTCGCTACAGAGTCTTTACGGATCAGGAGGCGGTATCCTTCAGGACAAGGTGACTGCAAAATTCGTAAGTGACCATGTCACCCCCACCTTGATAAGATATATGATCATCCCAGGGACACATACACCCACCAACAATTTTCGGGACTTCGGGCGAAGTCAAACTTTCAAAATTTTAGAACAATCATAAAGTCTTTAACAGACAATCAATAGATCTACTGATTAAATCGAATATCAAATCTTGGAACTGAATTTCATCGAACAAGGTGCTAAGATCGGACCCCGGGACCACAGGAGTTACGACCGTTTTGTCCATGAGTACATGTGCGAAGAAGGTAAAACTACGTTTTGACTGCCTTTTCAACCTCATAGTATGGACCCAGATGCTACACTAAACAAGTCCCTAGTCTCATCTTGGAGCTCGACTGCACAGGAGGATCGACTCGGACCTTGGTAGACGAACCCGAGGTGAGAGACTACTACAGATTGAGATAGTGCAGCATTCAGCCTCATACATTTGGGCAGAGAGGCCACAATGCGAGGATGGTCGCAGAATCCAGCAGGTCGGTAATATGATCTTCCCTCGTATGCAGGAGGGACTGGCATGCCAATCGAGTAGACCCAGAAAGCTGACTAGCCTCACTGAGACTCGGACGGACATTTAAGTCGGGAATACGAATGAAAGTTGGAAGAATCCCAGAACAAACGAGCAAGAAGAAATCAGTGGTGGATACAGTAGCTTGCAGAAACGCTCTGCGTTTTAACATCTTTACATTCACACTTCTCTTTCAATTGCTAGTGCCAAGATAGATCTAACCGTATACAGTTAGCTCTTTTTCCTATACTGGGCTCTGTATATTACATAGTATTGTCACAAACCGTCACGTGCACCTCAGGCTTACTGTGACTTCGATGTTATTCCCCGTGAAGCATGAAAAAAAACCAACAAAACACAATGTACTAAGGTTCAATATCAGCGGGAGATGATGGAGACATGTTCTCCGTGATCGCTGCTTTGATCGACTGCTTGATGTCTTGGAGAGCGCGCTGAGACGCCAGTCGATCAGGATGCTGTTCATCAAGCGTTTTCCCTTCCACCGCGACCACATGCTCAAGTAGCTCCACGGCCTGCTTGATC
Source organism: Penicillium longicatenatum (assembly GCF_028827895.1). NCBI lineage: Eukaryota > Fungi > Ascomycota > Eurotiomycetes > Eurotiales > Aspergillaceae > Penicillium > Penicillium longicatenatum. The sequence continues at coordinate 1,607,965 of NW_026643117.1, read as the reverse complement.
TGCCCGTTGAATTCATATACCAGTGCGAGTTCGTGCTGAGACGCTAGTCGAGAGGGATATTCTTCGTCAAGTGTTCTCTCCTGCACCGCGACCACATGCTTAAGTAGCTCCACGGCCTGCTTAATCTACCCGTTGGATCGATATGCCCCTGCGAGATGGTGCTGAGACCCTAGTCGATCAGGATGCTCCTCATCAAGTGTTCTCTCTCGCACCATAACCACATGCTCGAGTAGCTCCACGGCCTGCTTGATCTGCCTGTTGGATTGATATGCCCATGCGAGATCGTGCTGAGATGCTAGTCGATCAGGATGTTCTTCGTCAAGCGTTCTCCCTCGCACCGCGACCACGTGCTGAAGTAGCTTCACGGCCTGCTTGATCTGCCCGTTGGATTGATATGCTCGTGCGAGTTCGTGCTGAGACGCTAGTCGATTAGGGTGTTCTTCATTAAGCGTTCTCCCTTTTACGGCGACCACGTGCTCAAGTAGCTCCACGGCCTGCTTGATCTGCCCCTTGTATCGATATGCCCATGCGAGAGTGTGCTGAGACCCTAGTCGATCAGGATTTTCCTCATCAAGTGTTGTCTCTCGCACCGCGACCACAAGCTTAAGTAGTTCCACGGCCTGCTTGATCTGCCCGTTGGAATGATATGCCTGTGCAAGAGTGTGCTGAGACGCTAGTCGAGAGGGATGTTCCTCATTAAGCGTTCTCCCTCGCACCGCGACCACGTGCTGAAGTAGCTCCACGGCCTGATTGATTTGCCCGTTAGATTTATATGCTCGTGCGAGTACGTGCTGTGACGCTAGTCGAGAGGGATGTTTTTCGTCAAGCGTTCTCTCCTGCACCGCGACCACATGCTCGAGTAGCTCCACGCCCTGCTTGATCTGCCCGTTGGAAAGATATGCTCGTGCGAGTTCGTGCTGAGACCCTAGTCGATCAGGATGTTCCTCATCAAGTGTTGTCTCTCGCACCGCGACCACATGCTTAAGTAGCTCCACGGCCTGCTTGATCTGCCCGTTGGATCGATATGCCCATGCGAGATTATGCTGAGATGCTAATCGACTGGGATGCTCTTCACTGAGCGTTCTCCCTGCCACCGCGACCACATGCTTAAGTAGCCTCATAGCCTGCTTGATCTGCCCGTTGGATCGATATGCCCCTGCGAGATGGTGCTGAGATGCTAGTCGATCAGGATGTTCCTCATCAAGTATTGTCTCTCGCACCATAACCACATGCTCGAGTAGCTCCACGGCCTGCTTGATCTGCCTGTTGGATTGATATGCCCATGCGAGATCGTGCTGAGATGCTAGTCGATCAGGATGTTCTTCGTCAAGCGTTCCCTCTCGCACCGCGACCACGTGCTCAAGTAGCTCCACAGCCTGCTTGATCTGCCAGTTGAATATATATGCCCTTGCGAGTTCGTGCTGAGATGCTAGTCGATTAGGATTTTCATCATCATAGTGACTTTCGTTCCATGCACACACGTCTTTAAAAAGAATGACAGCTTCTTTTGCTCGGCCATCCGCTAGAATGCATTTCCCAACTTTGGAAAGTAAGGCATACCTTTCACTCATATCTTGACTTTCCTTTCTTTTAAGGATTTCAAGGGCGTGTGGCATGTACATCCTCCATGCGTCACGATTAGTGTATTCATTAGATGGAAAATGCTTGCTCATATATTGCGTTGCGGTTGTGATAATCTCTTGTGTCTTCCGTGCCTCTGTTATCCAAACGCGGGTTGATAGCTGTACCAGGCTATGTATGTCAAACATATTCTTATTGTCCCTCCGGGTGAGGAATCCATAGCTACACAGCGTACCGATAGCAAACTCCATCTCCTCTTCCGAATCGAGGGTAGGGAGAATAGATTGGGGGATTGCTTTTGGCTCAAGGTACGACATGAATGCCAACAAATCAGCAGCAGAGGGATCAGAGCCCTTGATTTGGTTGTATGAGATAAGCCATGTGGTGGTCACCGCGTTTGGCATTTTGGGATAGCGCGTGCTATCGCGGAACTCCTTGCTCGCTAGACGCATCCGGTCTTTCTCGGTATTATGCATAAGCTGGAGGTACCGAGTCGTCGTTCCATCATTTCGACAAATATAGTAAGCTGCCTGTGCAATCGCTAGTGGTAGGAAGTTCAGCTCTTCCAATAATTGCATAGTAGAATTCTGGTCACAAAGCGAGTCCTCTCCTACAATCTTGGTTAGGAAAGCAATCCCTTCCTCTGCTGTCATCTTTTGGAGCTCAATGATATTCCTTCCTGCGAACGATAGCGCTACTTCGCGGGAGCGAGTAGTGAGCAAAGTGACGCCTTTCTTGCTAGCAGGGAAATTCTGATAAAGCTCATCGAAGGTTAAGTCCACGTCATCGGCATTATCGACAATGAAAAGCCACTTTCCGGCTTTATCAGAGCTTAGCTGCCGGCGTACTAATTCCATCGCACTTTCACCGTCTGGATCCTGATGGATTTGCAGTTCTTTCGCGATTTGCGAACAAGCCTGCTCAAAACTCTCGAGACTAAGAGCAGGAGCCCAGAAAACGGAGCAGTCTGGTATATGCTCTTTCACCCAGCGGGCAAGCTGAAGAGCAATTTGTGTTTTGCCAATGCCACCTAGTCCGAATAGAGCTAATTTTTCGGTATTCGCTTGTAGAAATAGCTTCTGTTTAAGCTCATCTAGCGTGGACTCACGGCCAGTAAAGTGACGATTTTCCAAGGATGGGATAATATAGTGGGCCTGAGAATGATCACCTGAAAGGAATAAGTAAGTCTGATATCCTAGTTTGGCTTTTCAGTCGACTTACAAGGCCTAGGTTTTGTCTCTTTCGTTTCTTCAACGGGCAGATAGTAGTGGTTGGTGACCGAGCCGTGGTTCACACCCATCTGGAACCCCGAATTTGAACACTCAAATGATACTGCGGATGCCATACTAGCCACGGGGATTGGTTCCAATTCTTCAATGGGCATGTGGAAAGATAATTGTTTTGCATAAGCTGCTGCTGCCGCTGCCACGAAGGCAAGGGTGACTTGGCAGAAATACAAATATATCACTTGGCTTCGAAGACGTTTCGAAGGCTGCAAATCCGGCCATCCAACATAATCGGGGACGGGGTGGGGTAGCGAGGAATGAGTGTGACCGCCGAGACGCCTTACCATCAGCTGAAGGCATCGGGGTGAAAGGGCGCACGGCCCAAGCGCCTGCCCGCATCGGCGAACGAGGTACCTCAACGAATCATTGTGCATTCAAAGATGTCAAACTGCAGTAGCTACCGCGTGCTATTGGCGACTGAGTTGTGATTACGCAGTGGTTGGACCAATGAGCAGCCTGTGAGGGCCCCGGATTATCAGACTTGCCGTCTCCGACAATGTGATAAGGCAGACACCGGCATCTCACGTGAATCCAAACAGCCTCATCATTGTGATAGTGAGGTGCCTTGGGACTGCCAAATACCCACAGATGAGCACAATTATTTCCAAAAGACCGTGTACTGAATTTGTGGGCTGCATTAGTGATATCAATGGGTTTCAGGTTACTCTCAATCATATCCCAAATCAGCTACCACTTCGATGGGATAAGTTTGGAGCCATCTTTGGTACTATAACCAGTGGATGTTGAGGAGAGGAAAGACGCCGAATAGGATGAACAGCACAAATCGCCAGGTCTCAGCTGTGCTGTCAGCATCTCGTTCACTACCGGACTATTCAAAAGAATCTAGCCAGGGAAGTTTTTGAGTCTAATTGACTACAGTTGACGTGGTCCTGGCAATTAGATGTGGGAGACAAAGAGAGTGTAAAGCGCAAGGCGATTTTGCAAGCTACTGTAACATTAAAGTCACGATCCTAAGGGAACGTTGAGAGCACTGTTGCACTAGATAAGATCGAAGAACATCACTGACGAGAAACTGTCATCGTTCGCAAGACCAACGACACGAACGAGGAGAGTTTCTCCTGAATTATGTCCTTTCTCATTTATCTATGTAGTAAAGGAGGACCAGACCTCAAGGGGACTAGCAGAAGAGCCAAACAGTGGCGATAGCTGCCATTCAGACTTCGAGAGTCCAAGCTTCTCGGCATTGGCACCATACTGATCGCCGAGGGTAGCTCTTAAGAGCATTTTGGAATCATCCGCCTGTGAACCATCTTATAAATGTGGTAACAATTTGATCGGAACCACTTAGGGTATCGGAGTAACAATCCTGGACATTGTAAGTGAGACTTACATCCAAAAGGTCAGATGTACGATGCGTACGTTTGGTTTAGTTTTTCCTTCGACAGGGTCGGGCACAGATGCATTAATTGCCACTCTTAGGGGAGGTTTAAGCAAGTATGTCAGTATGTCACGAGTCCCAAGCCAATACTAATAATGAATGTTAGGTCCAAAAGGCTACGCTGATGTCAGTCCACGCCATTGCCCCACTGGACTGCCCACGCATATGGCATATGCAGAGTGACCAAGAATTGTCTTACTACCTGGATTTGATTCAACGACATCTATCAATACAAATTACCCAGCTCTACACGAGCGGATATTAATTCGTTTCGAACCCAAAGGTTCAACCCATGAGTGAGTCACTTAGTCTACCAGAACCCGTCAGCATCTATTTGCCGATGAAGGAACGGCATAACCCTCGACAGTAAAGACGTTCTAGGAATCTCATTGGTATGTGCTATCTTTTAGTGCAAAAAATTATGAGAATTGATGGATGAGATTGGAGATCTCGGAGCAATTCTCCAATGATGAGCCTTCCAAGCCTCTACGACCCACACCGCCGGCTATCGCTACAGCCATGATCTGACTCACCAACAGGTAGAGGTCAAGCTAGCTCCCTTTTTGGGGATAAATAGCATTATTGATTGGCCCTTCGCAGACCTCATTGATGAGTTCTCTGCATTCTGGTAGTTTGATAAATTTGAATCCATCAAATACAGGTAAGATTGTCTCAGACAAAACATTGATTCTAGTTAATTGATTCCATCTACTTAGACCATTTGACCCAACATGTCGTCACTTCCAACGCAGCCTCGAAGCTGGTCTAAAGAAGATTTCACCATCTCCACCGATAAAAAGTACCTGTCAATTCCATCAATCAACAAGGCATTTGGGGAAGATTTCATGTACTGGGTCAACCCAGTCCCAGAACCAGTTTTGCTGGAAATAATCAACAACTCCTTCTGTCTTGGACTCTACAGAGTCATCCAAGGCGCAAACAGCAAAGCTGGAAGCCAGCCTTTGGAGGCCTTGGAGGCGGAAGATGTTGAACAGATCGGGTTTGCACGACTGGTCACTGACAGCGTTACTTTCGCGTATCTCACAGACGTATATGTTTTACCTGAGTATCAGGGCCGTGGGCTTGGTGGATGGCTCCTTGACTGTGTGAATGAACTACTGGATCCACTGCCCTACTTGCGGTGGTCTATGCTTCGGACTTCGGCGCTGAAAAGCCAACAGTCCTATGAAAAAAGGTTGGGTATGAATGTTCTCCATTCTGGTGATATTAAGGATGGTCCAGTGATGATGGGCAAGAAAGGAAGAGCAGGGAGAGCTTGATCATTGCAACAACAACTACCTAAGGGGGTTTCAACATTTTGAAAGACACCATAAAGAGTGGCCTCGCCTCGCACTGGATAGAAATGATCTTTAGAACAATGGTGATCTTGACTTAATATTGCGTGGTTTAGATTTGAGATCTATCCATGGCAATATGTTAAAAATCCATCACCTATGTCTGGCATTGATGTCTGGTATGATTGTTTGATTACCTCCGGTCCTTCCTATATCAATTGAAGGGGAGTTTTGTGTTGAATACCAAGGGTTTGTATAACAGACAGTCGTATCTGAGACCTTTGAACCTTGGAACTAGGTATGCTTCAAGCTTCCACCAAAGAGACTTCAAATTCTTATCTCTGGGCATAAACTTAATCAGTAACAATCTCATAACCAAAAAAAGTTCTTCGATACCAAGCATGTTCGACGGCCATTCAATGATCCAACTATCCGGAAAGTGTTGATCGGACGACAGCTAGTACTCCCAAGATGATCCGTACTCATACACAGAAATCGACGGAGAAAGACGTCAACGGCTCCCAGTGACTGATCATTTGCGAGGGCACCAAGAGTACTACTTGAAGTCAGGATAGATTTATTCCTATAGGAACTTGTACAGATAATTAGGTCTATAATTTGAAAGAGAATGAAATGCCTGAGATTGGTCTATAGTACACTTTTGTTTCAAGTTCAGGTCTCGCTTCAATAATCAAACACGCATACCTAAATGAGGTAAAATGCTATGGCAAATGTTATCGCTTCGTTAACTCCGAAGCCTCAAAAGATACCTGTATCGCCCAAACTACCTAGGAAGTCACCCGCCTGTCCTGGATTGTACATTTCGAAATCATCCTCTTCTTCTTCCTCGCTCTGTGTGGTGACTGAAATCAACCCAGCATGAAACATGTAGCCCACCAGAGCGGCGGTACCAGCCACAACAGCCGCGATAGACACGTACATATCCTTCTTACTAGCATCAGCAAACATAGACAAAGCATTGCGTTCGATCGGATTCAGCTCCGAGTCTTCTGACTCGGCTTCTTGCTTCAGACGGTTATTCATACGGATATCCCGTAAGAAAGGTGTGGAATCCGCCAACGTAGCGAGGAGCGTACTACCGACAGCAGCGACGGAAAGACGGCCCGGTGCACGCCAGGGCAACGAAGAAGGAGGAGCCGACAGTGGCGCGAACGCATGCGCCACTTCAGCTGGGGCTTGACCGAAACAGCGAAGGCGCATACGCTCCGTGTACGCCGACAGCAGCGGGGCCTTGGCGCGCATAGACTCATGGAGCCAGGGCTGGCTGAGATTGGGGATGTGCGATAGGGAAAGATAGCCGAGCGCAATGCAGTCCAGACTAGCTGGCGAGTCGGTTTCATTGGCTGCGAGCAAGTAGGACTTCTGGCCCAGCATAGCTTCTAACGGCTCGAAGAACTCTCCTGTCAGGGCATCGATACGGAAGTGGTTCTGCTGGGCTGTTCGGCCTAGAAGACCCGACACGGTTTCACGTGGCGACTGGATGAAGTTTTTCGGGATTTGTCCGGTGGCTACTGCAGCCGACTGCTTTCGTTGCCGTTCTTCCTCCATGGCCTGCAGGTCCAAGGACGAAAGACCCAGGTGCTCGGTGCGGGCCTTGGCGGCGCTGTGCAGTTTCGGTGGGAGGATCCATTGGTTTGGCCATTGGAGGAGGGCACCATAGGCAGGCGATGTGTTGCCGTTGTAATTTTGACTGCTCACGTACAGGGAGAGATCGATAAGAGCTTGGCCGCGGGATTCGATGAAAGAGGAGAATCTAATTACCGGCATGTTAGTTGGTTGGTTGCACGTTTATCTGATGCACGCTTATCAACGGCGACATACGCTGTGTTATCGGCCTGATCTGACTCGTTCAAGTCCTGATCCAGATCCCATTCCCCGTTCGAGTACTTCCTCAGGTAGTCGACGATGTTGCGGAACCGGCTCACCCAGACTGATCCATTCTGAAGAGCGGGCAGCTCACCTGAAGATCAACGGTCAGCTTCTTTCGCCTTGTTGCGCCCGCGTCGAGTTCCGGGGCCGAGCATCACGTCACTTACCCGTAGGGGAGACGGAGGGATCGCTGCTTGCGACGAGCTCCCACGAGTCCTTGGGGAGAGTTAGAGAGCAATATGCGATAGCAGCCAAGCATTGCGCCTCGATTGAGGGCAAGTCAAAGGCAGGGCCCCACACATGCAGTTGCAGCTTCATTGTTGGGTTGCTTGGATAGTAGAGAAGGGCGGCGCGGGCGAACTGAGCCCGCGAATCACGTGTGTTTACGGCATGAAGTGCATGATCTACGTACCTTCGATTCGTAGATAATCTCCGGTTAGGTTTGTCAATATTCTACAATCCAAAGTTGATTATATTGATTTGATCTATTAATGTATTTATACTTTGTGGTCGACATGCTGACTCTTAGTTATTAATTGCAAAAGAAGTAAGCTTCATATTGTCCAGTTGTCGATCCTCATCCGAGGTCTGTCCACAACATTGAAGCCCGGAGTCACAGAACCTAAAAATACATAAAGACTTAAACCTAATTTCTAGATCATGTGCTATGGTCCATAAATGGTAAAACGAGGGTTTCGTCGTCGACAATCTCGTATTTAACCTGAGACATCCAACCCTCCGGTATTGGAAGTCGGTTTCTGTTTCATCCATAAGCTGAGCTCCCTAAACGGGGCCCCATCTCCGACCCAACCAGCCATACAGCCGCGATAAACGGTCATGACCTCACGACACACGTGGCTGCGCAAGAGCCCCTTCTTCAGCTCGAGCACTGACCAGAACCTCAGGAGAAAAGAGGAGTAAGACAGCCTCAAGAGAAAACAACCAAAAAGAAAGTTAAAAAGCAAAAACTCAAAGCCTGTTTCCCTGCGGGGCTCCACCTGGAAATAACATCAGGAACGCCTGAGATCGCAAGGCAACACACCCAAATCCTGTTCAAGGTGATGACGCCGAGACAATGTAGTTCGACCAACGGCTTTCACGGATGCTCGCACGCCCTAGGAACCTTCTTATTTAGTAATGGCCCGGGGCCTCACAGCCCCGCTGACACAGAGACTAGGCAACAAGACACAAAAGCAAAGCCTCGCTGATCTGATCTGATCTGACCTGACCTGACCTGACCTGAACCCGAATCAGAGGGAACATGGGAACCTGGGTTAACAGTGGAGAGAGGGGCAGGAAATCCGAGCCCTCCAATTGAAACCCATACCAATGACTTGGCTATGGGTCTCAGCCAAGACCCAAAATGACCAGCGAATCCTGCGCTCAGGCTCCGGTATCTCAGGCCGAAGAGGATGAATCATGAATGATGATTACGTCCCCACCCCAGGGGCCGTTGGTTACCGGATATATTGGATGCGTTGTCCTGCACGTGGATGGAAGCGGAGACTGAAGCGTCATAGCACCTGTCGCAGACAACGCCATGCATTCACGCGATTCTGCTATTCTAATCATTGATTAGAAGTGAGAATTACTTTGGCGTTTTGCGTTTTTAGGTACTTTTGCCTCTATTGTTTCATTGTATCGATTGCGCCACGAGGATCGGGGCGGGATAAGGTGGGATGTAGATCGGACCACCTCGATCGTGATTGACTGGATATTATTATTTACAGAGTTAACGAGTAAGATGTTTCTAGTGACTCGGACTGCTATTTCTCCGTGGCATAGCCTTGATACAGTAGACCGTTAAGGCATCCACTTTACGTCAGACCGTTTGGAAAATGGGCCGTTGCTTCCCTTCGCCTGAACATGACAGGAGCCCTATAGAAAAAACAGCGGCGTGGCGGGAGGACTAGTGAAACGGGCGGGGGTAAACTACCTGTTTCATAGTGCAGCTACTGCAGTCAACCAGGGAAGCCCTGGGGAGATAATGCACGACATTCTCGAAAAGATAAATTGCTCTGGGGTATATTAAGTCTATGATACATGCCGGTGATTCAGAATCGGCCCAATGCGGCTAAAGAACGAGATGAAAAAGAAAAAAAAAAAAAGAAAGAAAAAAAAACCAGATTACAAAGATTGAGTCAAATCGCGATGGCCAATCATGGCATGCAAAACAAGAAAAGAAAATGAAAGAAGAATGCGGAGCTTCAAATGACGCAAAAGTGATTGCAATGCAATCTCGTTTCCAAGAAACATCTGGAGACGATTCGTTAGCGCATCTGCAGGGAGATGCATTCTCCGCACCTGCGCGTCGCCATCAAAATCTCGCGAAATTGAACCCCGCACGGGAGATAAGTCGCGAAACTTGAAACGAGGCAAGTAAAATAGAAAATAAAAATAAAAGTGGCTATGAATGCGAGTGTGGGAACTCTAGCGCCGGCGCTGAGTCCCAGATTGAAGGAGGAAAAGCAATATAGGACCCGAAGCTCGTATTGGAGCTAGCTTTGATCCTCTGGGCGCGGGTCGCTGCGCTTTTGCTTTGCAGGAGTGGAGCGCAGGGAGAGAAAAGGACGTCGGAGCGCCCTTTGTCGTGTCGATACGTGGTATCGAGTCGGGGGGTGTGATTAAGGTAGTATTCCGAGAACAAAGAATCGTCAAGCCGAAACCAGGAAGTCGAGGTCATTCATTTCCATGGCGGAGAGAGGCCTCCCAAGTCGTGGGCGGAAGTTCGGATGAACTGGCGCCAGAGTCATCACGGTCATTGGGTTGGATTTATTTCGGCAGTGGAGGGAGAGGGCCCTTGGGTGGAGGACCGGGGCAGGGAGGGAACTGAGAGCCACCGATGGAAGGCATGTTGTGTATTGGTAGTTGGGAGGAGAGTAGTGTGGTAGCAAGGAACCTGAAAAGGATAACTTGGTGTAGAGCTTGGTGTGGTGTGGTTGAAAAGTGTTGAAGTGTGATTTATTGAAGGAGAAAAAAAAACGCGGAACGAGTGCTCTTATAGCAGATCTCAAACAGTATTACAGTAGGACTAATTTACTAGTGCACTAACCCTTTCCTACGAGCATCCCTGCCATGAACAGGAGGCTGAGTATCCACCTGATCTGACGTAGGAATTAATTGCGATTGACTTGGCCGATGAATAATGCAGCCCCAACTGGAAATCCAATGGAAATTCTCTAGTTTTTCTAGAAGCAGCTCCCCCACTCGGGACTCCCGTGTGGCGTTGCCTGTCGTTGGTGAACCACTAGTGGATTAGGGTATAGGGGGTGGGTTTGGGAAAAAAAAAAAAAAAAAAAAAAAAAAAAATTGAGACACGTCCTGATCCCAATTTCCGTATTTCTTCACTCTCATTTCCAAAATCAAGATTTCAGCGTTTACTTTGATTGCATTCAACACCTTGCCCTTTGCTGTATACTACGTGGTTTCACGGTGTTGCTACCCAGCAAATAATGATGCGCATGAAACCACGCGAGGTGACAACTGGTAATGGGCAATCTCCCGTGGCTCCACCAAGTCTCCATCAGGACTGAGGCGGTGAGCGGAGGAACGGAGACGACATTAGTTTTAATTTGATTTTTTGGCGAAATTATCGAATTTTCGTGTGCAACCCCATATCATATTACGGGACCCATTGTCGAAAGTCAAAGAAAATGGGCCCAAGCGGTCAACCAAACCACCGGGTTAGATCGAGAGTCAGAGGGAAAACAGGTCAGGGTCCATGGATACACGTGTGGACTTGTCGATCGTAAGATAAAGAAAGCAGCCCGTATTACTGCTCGTGGCGCAGGGGCTGAGTCGCTGATATGACACGTCAAAGATAACGAGGTGTAGGTTAGCTTTCTTATTACCTTATTCTGTTTATAGCCAATACTTAGAAGATAGTACGTTATGCCTACTTCGTATAAAGTACAATCTAATACAAAACAAGGGTTAACAGTCTCCCATCGGGACCCATTGTGGCCCATGGTTCTTACCCGTAGCGCCCAGCAAATAGAGTGCAGGTGATTATTGGATTACACTTGTGAGCAAAATTCTCCCCTTTAGCGACGAGGTTATTTTAGAAAGAGCCCTAAGTGGTCCCAAATTTGAGTCGTGCACGGAGAACATAGCCGAAGAATCTCCGCTAATCAGCTGTGGCTAGTGTGGAAGACGTAAGAATCATCTGCAGGATCCTAGCGTATATTGCATATCATCATTTTATTTTATGATGTACAGATACTTTGGGTAGGACAAAGCGCAAAGTACAGGATGTACCCCGTACAGACACGGGTGATCGTCTGCAGAGTTGTATCGAATCACAAAATTAGGCAGTTCATCAGACGCAACCCGGTTGATCACGTACATCAACTGGGGACACCTGGGAGATCGGTGTTTCAAGATGATGGGATCGACCTGCAAGAGTGTGGCGTGGTTCCATTGCGTGCTTAGTACATAGCCGATTGCAGTTCACCATAATGGATTACGAATCTCCAAATTGGAGACGTCCAAAAAGTCTCCGGTACCCACGGAAGGTTAGGATCTCCGCGCTCCCGAAATCCTATTTGTCTGGGAAAACATAGTACGAGTTATCGGGTGTCAATCTCACTGACAGATAGAAGAATCCTGCAAACCACATGACCACAGCCCTAAATGGTTATCAGGAACGGGATTTGAAACGGAACCGTGATCCTTGAACCTTGGAGAGTGGCCACACGGGTACCTGGCATAAGTTCGCGGCTTAAGCGGTTCCCACATCCCCAAAGCGAAAACACAAGTGGAGAAAGAGGGTGGCGACAGGGGACAGAAAACGGGAAAGTAGCAAGAGTAAAAAAACTGGACACGCTAACGAGTTCCAAACTTCAATAACGAGTCGAATCGGGTATGGTCAGGTACGCGAGTCTCCACTATCGATGGGGGTATCCATCCGTCGTTCCGCACCGTTGGAAACAGGTGTGGACCTCGGGGAAAAGGAGTGCGTGCGATTGGAAGTCGGAGTTTTTTCTCCTTTTCTTTCAAGATGAGAGCGGGTTGAGTTCTTTGATTCCCAAGATTTCCAAGGTTGGGGAGATCATCTTCGTGAATTGCCGTTTTGGTTCGGTATCGGGAACCGCACGTGGCGATACCCACGAGATCCACGATTTGACCACATAACTTGGGGAGATACGTATTCGGTCTGATCGCGAGACATTCGTCACTGCAATTCCATTTCTATCCGACTGGTCAGGGGCATGTTCTCGTAGATGGTCAATCTGCCGTGTACTGTACATTGCACAGACACCCCGACATGCCGTAGTCACGGGAGGAAAGTGGAGGCCACGGGTGGTTTCAAATCGAGCTCCACTAGATACTGTTTCCTGCCTACTTCACCTTCTGGAAAAAGAGCCGAGGTGACCACATGCTATATGCTCGGAGCCGCGAAGAGGTGGAACTAAAATACCCGCGGGAAAAAAACTGGGAAACGAAATCCAATGTCTTGATACTGTAGTCGAAAATCGCCAACCAAACCAAGACATGCAAACCATTTTAGCTCAGGAGCCGGGGGTGTGATGTCTTATGATTCGTATGTGCCTAGATCAGCCACAACTGTAGCCGAAGACAAAATCCCTCGCGACAATTGTGATCTGGACGATTCTAGAATCCTAGCCATGCACATCGCCCAGGGAATGACATATCCGCCACTTGCGTAACAGAATTTCCCACTGACTCACTGAGAGTCACCCCGGTAAGCTGACTGCATCCCCTGGGCACACTACAGCGGCTCGTTTGTTGATGGCCAGGGCATTGGCCGTAAAAATGACGCGTGATATACAACATATAGACCAATGATAACAAGCCTCGTCTCAGAAGAGAGGTCTTTGCGCACATAGAGCGGCATTTTCGGTAGGGCTGCAACTCTGCAATTTAGTTAGGTATGACAGGAGGCCCTACGGCGATCACGCCACCACCGCAGGTGTCCGTGTAATGCGGAGAAAGCTTGGTCATGAAAGACTCCCCCTCTACCGTGTTTCAGACGAGGGGCCTGAAACTAAGACACTTCAATCCTCACCGGCACCTTGTGCTTGTGTCGATATCCATTGCTCCATCAATGGCTGCTTAGGCTCCGAGGTTGCAACATTCGATCTTGCTTGGTCCCCCTTGCGCGAAATTATCAGACACAGCACCCACCCCGAGATGTTGAAGCTTTCGTAGTGTGTGTTGAATCCCAGCTTTTTCTCATCCGTATTTGCAGTTACCAGCAGGTCCGAAGCCTCTCTCTTTCTCTTCCGCGATGGAGGATCGTTGTCTGCACTGCCATCATCGGTCGCTTCGGGAATATCTCGCAAGTTGAACTCGGGATCGCTATCGCTGTCGACGACTTCTGGGTTTGCAGGATCTGCAGCTTCGAATATCGCTTTAGAGTCTCCATCTTCTGTTTTTCCTGCCGAATCGAAAGTTTTATGTCGCGTCAAGAGAGAATGGCGGGTGCGTGATTCGCGAAGGAAGATGCCGACTTCGAAGTCATCTGTATACCGTGACTTAGCTCAAACTCATGCTCACAGGGTAACTGGAACGGTAACTGGATCGAGATACCTTCGGCGATGACATCCTTGGTGACCTTGCTCTTCTTTCGAAGAAACCGTCGTTCATTCTCCTCCCGCAACTTCGGCAACACCAGCGGTCGGATCGCGTCGAACACTCGTGGGAGAACCGGGTATTGAGGGTTGAGAAGCCAGCGACTATCGGACGGGTTGTCTAGATATATGCGACATTCCAGCACAGAGTATTTGCTGATGCGCAGGTAGCGGCGGATGGGAGCCATGGTGACGTAGAACTAGGGATCATGAAGCTCGGGCGGCGCAGGTGAGCTCATGGATGCCAAGCTTCGCCCCAGATGCTCTGATTGGCGACCGGGGACAAACGTCCATCATCCCTGACATTAACTCCTCAGCTTACATCTCAACTTGTCGTTTAAAAGTCTGAGACCTGACATCCTTCATAAACTTGGCCATGCCTTCCACTTGCATTGCGAGAAATGGTCCATCTCTAATATACTGTAGTGCTCTGATTACGTGATGGCCAACTACCGCGAACGGAAAGGGACCGTCCCCAAGGTCCTCACCCGCCGCTCCGAAGAAGTCTAAGTACCGGGTACTTCTGGTCACACCGTAAACTACATTCCACGCTAAGTACCTAGTACCTCATACACCACTGCAACAACGGCTTTCCAACCCCCAAGGTCCCCATGGATCCCACTGCACTCCCCCGCTAGGTACCGGGCTATGATTTTTTTTTTGTCTTCGCTAAATTTTGATCATTCCTTATTATCTGCTTGTCTTTCATAGCGTTTGCCTTGGTCCAATCAATCTCTCGTTATTCATCGAGACGATCTGTGGGAGTTCAGCCACCAAGGTACTCACCACCTCCGGAGACGAATTCGGAAAACGCAGGACTCGAATTCGTCAAGGACTTCCAATTGAACACAACAACGTTGCCAAGAGGGTTAAGTTGTTTCTACTCGTGGTTTCGTGCTTTGAGTTATCTGCATTCGCTGCATTAGCCTTCAATTCTCGGCAGGCCAACCTGGTTGTTTTCCGCGCTAGTCATTGGGTCTCGTCTCTAGTTGAGGACCTTGGGGGTTACAGCCAGTGCAACTAGCAGCACACAAATTTTTCAACCCCTCCACGTCAATTCGACCTGCCCGCTTTTCTCACAAGGTGCTCACTCGTCCTTGGATTTGATTGAACCTTGTCGGCAAATCCTTTGATCTCATTGATCCTCGCAGGATCTACTTCTTAAGATCTATCGTCAAGATCTTATCCGGGATCCACATTCCCGGCGATTCGAAGAGCCTCGACCAGAGATCCCTGCCGTCTGATCATTATGGACATGGAAGCTTACAACGCCGTTCTCAAGCGGGATTCCTGCTCCAGTGGGAATGACTACGATGGTCGCATGGGCCTGCGAATCTCTTCTATTTTTGTCATTTTGATCGGATCTACCTTTGGTGCCCTCTTTCCTGTCGTTGCTAAGAGATTCAGCAAGCACGGCGGTGCCCCCGCATGGGCCTTCTTCATCGCCAAATACTTCGGATCCGGTGTTATCATCGCGACTGCTTTCATTCATCTCCTGGCCCCGGCCGAGGAGGCTCTGACCAATGACTGTCTCACTGGCGTCATCACGGAATACAGCTGGGTCGAGGGAATTGTGCTTATGACGATTGTGGTC
The DNA here is from genome assembly GCF_028827895.1 of Penicillium longicatenatum. Lineage (NCBI taxonomy): Eukaryota > Fungi > Ascomycota > Eurotiomycetes > Eurotiales > Aspergillaceae > Penicillium > Penicillium longicatenatum. Next base: position 1,592,327 of record NW_026643117.1, on the reverse strand, counting down.
CTTTTCTTCGTGGAATTGATGGTGATGCGATTTGCTCGCTTCGGTACCGGTCATCTGCACGATGAAGAGGGACACTCCCACGTCCAGATCGAGGCAGTTGTTCCAATCGCTCAGGAGGTGAATGAGACCAAACACTATGTTCCAGGAGAAGATCACTTGGGTCACACCCGTGAGCACCACGATGCCGACGATTCCGAGAAGGAGAAGCAGGCGATCGAGGACTACACCGCTCAGCTTACATCGATCTTCATCCTGGAGTTTGGTATTATCTTCCACTCTGTGTTCATTGGCCTTACGCTTGCTGTGACCGGAGCCGAGTTTATCACTTTGTACATTGTCCTCATCTTCCACCAAACCTTCGAGGGCCTGGGTCTTGGCGCCCGTCTTGCCCAGGTCCCCTGGCCCGAATCCAAGCGCCTCACGCCCTACTTCCTTGGTATGGGCTTCGGAATTTCAACTCCCATCGCCATCGCTATTGGCCTCGGTGTTCGCCAGAGCTACCCGCCAGATTCGGCTAAGACGCTGATTGTCACCGGCGTGTTTGACTCCATCTCTGCTGGTATCCTAATCTATACCGCTTTGGTCGAGCTATTGGCGCACGAGTTCATGTTCAGCCCAGCTATGCGCCAGGCCCCCATCCGCGATGTGCTCCTCGCCTTCCTACTGCTGTGCTTGGGAGCTGCCTTGATGGCACTCCTGGGTAAATGGGCCTAATCTTTGATTTGCACATTTACTATATCTTTAACGACCTGCAAATGACTTTCAGCCAAAAAAGAAGACAAGTGTGTTTATGGACATACTTCTGGGTGTATCCCATGAACATGCATATGATACCCATTCGTTCATACTTCGGCGTTTACTATCTTATTGAAGGCTCCCTCATTTTGTATTTCGAACAATTTGTGCCGCGAGATTTATCAAAAGTCAATCTATCCATATTTGCTCTAAAACATCCTTATAAATAGCTCACGCGACAGTACGATTTTTATTTGCGAGGCAGGATCAAAGGATAAGACCTGCATCACTCCAACCCCGCATTCCGCCAATCATTGCCCAAGCAGGACCAACGTGGTTGACACTGGAATGTAGATCAGTCCCAAACCGGTCACTTCTTGATCTTCCTGGTCTGCGCCATCCGCAAAAGGTTGCCTATCGCCGAAGCTTGGCGGATGGTTTAGAGTTGTACCACCTTGATTCGGCGATCAGAGAATCCCCGCTCAGGATTTAGCTCGACAAGGATCACACGTCTGCTAATCCGGTCTTCTCCCCCTCTTTCGTTTCTTCCTTCTTTCACTATGGATATCCCTGCCAACGGCAAAATGGTGACTGGATTGTCAGTGGATGTGATTCCCGGACGTGGGTCCAAATCTGATGCTACTAAAACCGAGGTTCAAGACAGTTTTGAACACGATGCCGAGCCCTCACGCGAGGTCTCGAGAAAGCGTCAAAGCCTGTCCGATATCTTTACAATTGTGGGTGGGCCGTGGATCTCACTTCATGCTCGCACTGAGGACTTGATCACTGACGAATGTCCATGTTCTATGAGTAGTTCGCAAGCGGTTTTGCGCTGATCAGCGATGGATACCAAAACAACCTCATGTGAGTCTGATCTCAAGTGAGAACTGTACCAGTCTACTAATCCTTCGCTCACAGGACCATGACCAATGTTCTCCTCAAAAAGGAATACCCCAAAGAGTACACATCAACCGTGAGCACTCGTGTGTCTAATGCACTGCTAGTCGGTGAGGTTATCGGTCAGGTTGTCATAGGGTGAGTATCTTCTACGAAAGCTCTTGGGAGAGGTCTTGTTGACTTGAGCCAGTCTGACTTGCGACTATCTCGGTCGAAAGACCGCTATCATTTTTACAACACTAATGATTGTCATCGGTGGAATTCTTGCAACTGCATCTCATGGAGTTACCATTGACGGCATGTTCTGGATGATGACAGTGGCGCGTGGTGTGGTGGGTTTCGGTATAATAACCCCCATACCTGGAACACTCAATTCAATGCTGACCTAGATTAGGTGCTGGCGGCGAGTACCCTGCATCGTCAACTTCCGCCTCGGAGTCTGCCAATGACTTGACACCCAAGCATCGTGGTCCAGCTTTCATCATGGTGACCAACTTCCCGTTATCTTTCGGTGGGCCATTTGCGGTATCAATTTTCCTGATTGTACTGATGACCTGTGGGCAGTCCCACTATAGCACCGTGTGGAGGGTATGCTTTGGGATCGGATGTATCTGGCCACTGTCCATCTTCTACTTCCGAATTCGTATGCTGAACTCGGCACTATATCGTCGTGGTGCTATCAAAAAGCATGTACCTTACATGCTCGTTCTCCGGTACTACTGGAGATCGCTCATCGGGACCTGCGGTGCTTGGTTCCTCTACGGTGAGATCTACTACCCACCGTGAAGTGTAAAACTAATTCGTACAGACTTTGTCACTTTCCCGAACGGTGTTTTCTCAGGCACAATCATTTCATCCGTTGTTAAGGACGGCACAATCCGCTCGACAGCCGAATGGCAACTTCTACTCGGAGCAATCGCCCTCCCAGGTGTTTTCCTCGGCGCTCTCCTCTGCGACCGCGTCGGACGCAAGAACATCATGATGATCGGCTTCAGCGGGTACCTAGTCTTCGGGCTGATAATTGGCTGTGCATACCATCAAATCACCAAGATCATCCCGCTTTTCATCATCTTTTACGGACTAATGCAGAGTTCTGGCAACTTTGGTCCAGGAAATATGCTCGGTCTGCTTTCATCCGAGTCATACGCCACAGGTGTACGAGGAACGTGCTATGGTTTTTCAGCTGCGGTCGGAAAAGCCGGTGCTGCTGTTGGAACGCAGGCATTCCAACCTATTCAGGCTCGACTGGGCAAAAACTGGACGTTCATAATTGCGGCTATCTGTGGCGTTGTGGGTGTCCTAGTGACTTATTTCTTTGTACCCGATCTTTCCGGTGAAGATCTGCGAATCCGCGATGAGAAATTTCGAGCTTATCTTGTTTCTAAGGGGTGGGATGGTGCCATGGGTGAAGACGATCTTCAGGCCGCTGCGGATCAGGGGATTCCCCCGGTGATTGCCCAAGAGAGCGCGCCCGTGAAGGAGGGTTAATCGTTACGACGATGGCCTCCAAGTTAAGGTCTAATGGCAATTAAAAGACTAAACTTGCTCTTCTTAAATAGGAGATCAATAACGTAGAAAAAGATATTTACGACGTACAGCATTACATCTTAATTTCTTAAATCTCCCGTGTCCCACCCAACCTGATAGACCCACACCTCCGCACCTCCAACTCCGCCCACGTTTCCTCTCCAATTCCCCTTTCCTCAATTCCTCTCAACACACCCTCCAAACCACACAATCCACCATGCGTCTCACAACCATCCTCCTCTCCCTCGCCTCCCTGGCCGTCGCCGCTGAGCTCGGCATCGAAACAACCCACTCGGTCGAATGCACCCGCAAGACCCAGAAAGGAGACAACGTCTCCATGCACTACCGCGGAACACTGGCGGCAGATGGCTCCAAGTTCGACGCAAGCTATGATCGCGGTGTGCCGCTGAACTTCAAGCTTGGAAGTGGTCGTGTTATCAAGGGGTGAGTTTGGGAACAATTGAACCTGCCCAGACCTAGCCTGAACCCATGGGTTGTCAATTGAGGCAATCTTCACTGTCACTGTTTCGTACCTTTACTAATTTTCTTAATAGATGGGACCAAGGTCTCCTTGATATGTGTATCGGCGAGAAGCGCACCCTTACTATTCCCCCCGAGCTTGCTTACGGCGACCGTGGCGTTGGTCCTATCCCCGGTGGATCGACTTTGATCTTCGAGACCGAGTTGGTTGCTATTGATGGTGTCAAGAAGGATGAGCTGTAAATGTTGAATGAAATGTTTATATGGTTGCCTTGGGGGCTTTATGATGATTTGATCCTGAATGGAAACGAATCCATGGATCCTTGACCATTTTACGTCGAGACATGATTCTATTGTTTTTTCCGAGCATATACCTGATGGCTTGGCTTACGAATGAATTGATATTCCGAAGAACTTGAAAGTTGGTATACATATCACCTATGATCAAAATTCCCCACAGCCACGCCGTAATACCATGAGCACCACACTCAGGTCAAAATCGAGGGAAGTCAAGGCTTCCCCAAAACCAAACCCTCGGGATCAAGAACACCCCTTAATCCCTCCATCGACGTATGATCCCTTGCACCACCCATCCGATGAAACCAGCTAACAACCTTGCCCCCATCCCCGCCAGGAGCGGACTCGAAAAGGAACTCTCCGCCATTTTGACCCGTTTTACCACCCTTGAACATAAGCCCCGTACCCGCATGCTTAACCCAATTGAAAAACGACTCCGCAACAACACAAGCCATGTTCTTACGGAAATACGCCGGACGAGGCCCCATAGCCTTAGAAACAACCAACTCGAGCTCCGTGTACAGCTTCATGCTGGGATCGGTATAGATGGGGAATGGACAATTTGTTTGTCTGACGTATGAATCTATTAGACCAGGATCTCCGAGGCCGACGATGACAATTGAGGTTGGTGTTGGGAGGGTTTGGAGGCTTGTAGGAGATATTTTCGAAAGGGCGGTAATGAATTCCCGGCAGCTCTAGTAACCTTACGTTAGCTTGAAGCTATAAGGCTTTCATGATTGGCGAGAAAACATTGCAGGAGAATGAAATCAGATATAAACATACCCCACAGAAAAAGTGGCGGATGAAGACGACCAGAACACGCTCGGAGTCGGGTCCGTCATAGATACTTTTGAATGAATGCTGTTCTCCCTTGCGATCTAAGACTGTGTACTCGCGGATCTTGTTGAGTGTCTCTGCGGATGGTGGTGTATCAATTGCTATGTCCTTGACATCGTCCGTCGTTTTCATGGCCATCGAGTGGGTCAATTTGTCTGTTTGTGTGCGCGATGTGAACTTTTCACTCATCCTGATGAGATGCAAAGCCTGTGCAATTGGAATGGATTAGGAGAAGTCGAGAAAATGTTGACTGACGTGTGCGAGCTGAAAACGCGTGGGCCATGATCTGCAGATCGTCACTATCATCGACAGATTTGAACATTTTGCTAAATTAGTATGCAATAACGGTCGGTGTACTGTTGGTAAAGTCTTCAATCGTTGGCATCAATCTTCTAAATAGGGTTTTTAAGGAGTAAGGGACTAAAAGCAATTTGAGAGTACGGCATTGTTCGTGCTTAAGCTTTAAATCTATACGTATCACAATGTACGATGGTGGCTGGATCCACTATTGAATACCCGAGCATTGACTAAAAATTCATTATTGTTTTTCGCGGCAGCGTGATCGAGTTGACAATAGATTTGATTTCTCTGACACCAGTGTTTGATAAGTACTACTATCAAATTCTGCGGTATACCCGAATTCCCTGCAAAACAGCCGCGAGAATCGTCGAGAATTCAATACTATACGAGCGAATTTCGCTGCATGTATCTGCATCAATAAATTGACGACAGGCGGGTCTGTATAGAACAAGCATCGCAATAACCAATAACATAGCCCTGCGTTAGTTTAGTAGTGTAGGCAAAGAGCTTAGGAGGTTACGTACCCAAAGACAGTCGATGGGGATAAGTCTAGATTATCCTCAGCTCTAGGGCTAGGGCGATTATCCATTTCCGAAAGAATTTCGGATCCTGCATGGGCATCGATAAGAGGGGATGATTTTGAGTCCATGTTGATATATAATATTTGGTGATGAATGTGGAGTATGAGAGGTGGAAATCGAAGGATTGTTTGCATAGGATTGAATGGAGTCTGGACCAATGGTGAAGAGCCAAGACGAGAGCCAAGACGGATATCGAGGAAACTTAAACTGTCCTTACGGAAGATATAATGATTGGTATGAGAGACAAGCTAAGTGATAGCAAAGCCTCCCTTTACCTACGTATGCAGCTTATCCTAATCCAAACGGAGCTCTACGCTCTATGCCGTTGTTTGCCTAGTTACTCGACTAGCTTGAAAAAGTCCTCCTTCCCATATTGCCGGGGCTTGAAAGTGGAATTCGGTAGATTAATCAAACATTTCTTTGTCCGAGCAACTTACTAGTACGTACAAGGCATACACTCCGTGGTTACATAGCCTTCGGTTAATAGAGCTAACGAGCAAGCTATCGAGAATCAGACAAGGTCGGCAGGAGTAGGACCCACCCTAAAAGCTCGGATCCGAGCTGGTCTTCATTATGGAGTTTGGGTTTATTTTTAGTTTCATTGTTATTTGGATAACAATTCATCCCAATTCAAGGTTTCATTATTGGTCGCGTATGTGACAAGGTAATCGATTCTATTGTACAGTAGCCATGATCCGAAATTAACAAGGGTATTTCAACTGTAGAATATGTGCAAAATGTTCAAAAGACCGGGAAATGAAATGCACATGTACAAGCCCGAGTCTAGTCGCAATGTTGATGTGCAAAATATACTGAGCCCCAGCGCCAGTTTATAATGTTCTATACCTTTCATCGGGCAGCTTTTGTGCGTGGATGACGAGCCAGCGTATGCTTCAGCCTTGGTTTCTCGGTGCAACCCGGCCAGTCTTGCCCAAGTCACCAGTCTTCAAGAATGGACCAACTCAATCCATCGCATCCAAAGCATTCTCAGCCAAGGCATCGTTCTCCGAAACCAAAATTCCAATCAAACACTCACTCAAGATTCCATCCCAATTCACCCAAGGATGAACCTCCTGAAACAACTTCGCCGAGTCCTTCCCTGCTCCTCTCAAAAGTTCACCCTTGCCACCAGGGTGGTACGGAACATAGGGACTAATATTGTACACCTTGCCCAGATACGAAGTCCAAGCATCGCGACCCTTCCGCCCATTCTGCATTTTCAGCATGGAAGGCGTGACACGCAGATAACCGGGTGGGACATCCTTGCCCCGGAGCTGGTTGTTCGGTTTCGCGGCGAGTGCGGCCCAGTCCAGCGGTGAGAATCCTGGCTCAAGGACAACTTTCTTGGAGGATTTCTTTAGCGATACTGGTGTAGGCGCTAGAGTACTGCTGCTTAGACCGGTGCTTGTCGGAGCGAGTCGCGCTGATGCCGCTGAAGAGAGTGGTGTGCGGGGGGAGGTGCTCATGCGCGGTGGCGCGAGGCCTCCGGGAGTTCGATTTGGTTGGGGGGTTTGACGGGGACGTAGGCCTGGTGGCGGAGGGGGAGGCATCAGGGATGAGGTATTGGGCAAAGGCTTCAAGGAAGGCGGAGCCAGAGACGATTCTTTGGATTCTCTTTCATTGCGACCGAGTGGCGCTACCGGTGTTGATCCATTCATGCTAGGTTGTGCGGGTGGCTCGATCGCGCGAACGGATTCCTCGAGGTTCAAGGAAGGCACAGCCAGTACCGGTGTAGGAGGCACTGGTGTTAAAGCCTTGGGAGTTGTTTGCGGGCTTTCTGTTATTTCAAAGGATGGAGGGGCCGCGGGGCGGTCGTTCGGTTCAGGTTCAGGTTCGGATGAAGGAGACGGAGTGTCGGGTTCGGAATCCGGAGAGTTGAGAGTAGAATTCCAGGTTCGAGGAGGATAACGATAAAGAATGTATGCAGTGGTTGCGATCAGTGTGACCACGCCTACCCAGCCCATACCGGACTGACTTGTAGATGTGTGAAGGTTCAAGGGTTTAGATGATTCTGATCATCTTCTCCCCGATTCGCCGACGGAGGTGGTCTGTGCGCCAAGATGATCTATGAGCACATGCTTAAACCTGCCTGTTGGCGTGAGATGATTTTGAGACTGAATGTCAAGTTTTAATGGCAATTAGTAATTGGGTAAAATTTCCATGAGATAGACACTATGCGTTAGGCAACTGAGCAATAAAAGAGTGGGATAGAATGAATATCTCATGATCTCCATCGGAGCAGAATTGAGAGACAACCTCAACATTGGGACCGAAGCCAGCGATTCGTTCATATCAAAACAAAGGATAGGTATGATCTTGTAGAAATGTACATATTAATATAATGTGTACTAATGGGAGGCGTTCATGATGTCAGTCCGCCATCACTGGAGGCAAAGAAATTGCCGAAGCTCAGTTCACAGACGTGTTTTATCCTAGGATAGTATGGTCCTTGCACACAAGGCCGTGAGGGATAAAGTGCTCTGGAAAATAGTCATGGCCACGCCCGACGAAGTGGTGCTCTTTGACCTCGGAGCAGGTCAAGTACAGCCCCAAAACCTCAACAGCTGATCGTCCAACTGATTACTTGGTGAGGCAGGCCAAAGGATCAAGGAATAACCAGGAAGATCGATGCACGGTCATCCTGCCGGAGCAGTTCCCCGCCGAAACGAAGGACAGGCTAGTCTTCCTTGCAATATACGATGGGCAGTAAGGAATCTCAGGGGCCACTCATCACCTTCCTCATTTTGACTGGTTATATAGTGGGTCTGCATGGGTGGCAGAGCACGCCAGCAAGAAGTTACACCATCTCTTGGCTAAGCGACCCGAATTGAAGAAAGGGGACTACGGCGCAGCCCTCAAGGCTGCAGTGGCAGACGAGGACGCTCTGTTGCTGGAGGCATTCAAGCATGATTCAGCCGAGCCTGCGACCTCCGGATCGACTGCAGCAGTATGTCTGGTGAACCTCACACAAGGTGAATTAATCGTCTCCAACCTAGGCGATTCGCATGTTATCCTGGCGGAGAGAGATCCCAAAACAGAGCGTCCCTATCATATCGTACGGGCCCGGGCTACTGCAAATACCATAGGTGGAAAATAACAAAGACTAGCGCCGACTCACGGAAGAGCACAAGCCCGAAGAGCCCAGAGAACGACGACGTATCGAAGAAGCCGGGGGCGAAGTCGCTATGCGTAGTGGCATTGCCCGGCTCGGTAAGTATACATTTACCCGCGCTCGGGGAGACGATAATGACCGGAGATAGGGTCTCTTAATATGTCGCGGGCTCTAGGCGATTTGCAGTACAAGAACCCTGTCAAAGAGAGACAGGACTCAAATCCCTGGCCCGGGGTCCGGCGCGGTTCGTCGTCATCGGCAGGGGATCTCCTGTCCAACGACCCATTTACGTCGCGACGAACGCTGCAGGCGGACCGACGCTATCTGCTAGTGATCGTATCGGATGGAGTCAGTGATAGCACCGAGGATGCAGCCCTGATTCAACACGTGATGAATTTAGCAATGCGGGGAAGGCGGGCCAGTGAGGTCGCACAAGAGGTTGCCACTAAATATACTCGTCATGAGAGGAGTGATAATGCCTCGTGTGTCGTGGCCATGTTAGATGGGCAGAGATCGTAGAAGGGTTCGGAGATGGTTCCCTGTATAATTAAGGAAAAGCAAAAGACCCAATGTGATAACCTTTCTTTTTGAGCTGGAACGGGGTCCACACTGGGGCGCCAATTGTGTTATGCATGTAGTGGACCACTAATGGCGCGGAACGCAGGATCCTGCTTATCCGGAAGAAGAAGGTGGTTTCGATTTTGTGCAAATCGTGTGTTCTATGTCGTTCGTCCTTCTTATTTAATCCTAGAGTCGAACAGGGTTTAAACTATGGTGCGACAAGCAGATTTTTCTCTTTCACATGGAACAACTCCAAATATTCCAAATCAATGTAAAAAATCGGTGACTCCACTCCGATAGCGCACCAATCTACGACCCGGGCGGTTTGCCGTTAAGGGAATCTGCTGTTCGCTCAGTGGCGTTTTCTCGTGTCGCATTCGTATACTACCCTACCTCGTCTATGCACGATCCTAGAGTTTAATTTATCCATTCTTATTCTCAAGGCCTTCCATGAATCATGGAACATATTCTTAACTGTTACAAATTGGCAGCTGGCAAACTGGCAAACTCCTAAAATCTGGATAATCGTTCTCCCTGTGACTAAAAGATCCGCCTGACAAGGTTATCTCCATGATGACGACAAGTACCAATTAAGCAGGCGGATAGTTCCAAAGTCGCTTCGCTCCGTCGGAGTGGACCGCTGCTCCTTCGCCGCCACCAACCATCGCCTGCATAGCGTCTGTGCCCTTCAACGTGTACTGAACGAACCCCAGAGGCTCCAAGGGGCCATCGACGGCACAATCTGCGAATTCCCCGGCAATCCTGATTAGGCAGGCGATGAAATCGGTTCAGGTGGAGATCGATAAGTCAAGCAATGAGGAAGATTCGGCACTAACCACCTTCCCTAACGGTCAATCCTGAAGAGAATCTCGCCATCTGAGCCTGGACCTCCGGTTCCAAGTAAAAAAGCCCTTTCCCGCCCGCTTTCTTGTTTTCATACTTCGGACACCATTTTCGACTTCTCCTTTCCAATGAGTTCAACAAAGACTCATACTCACTCAAAATCAGCCAGCATGACGTGGAGTAACTTCCATGTTGGCAGAGACTGCGGTCATGTCAAGTGGTCTCGAAACATCACACCCAAATTAACAGTCTCATCCGGCCAGACTGTCACGTTTGATGCTATTGATAGTAGCAACGGCCAACTGACACAAAGCTCGGATGCTTCCGCCATTGGCACATTGGATCTCGGCATCGCCAACCCCGTTTTCGGCCCGATCTATGTGCAAGATGCGCAGCCTGGCGATGTCCTCAAAGTCGAGGTGCTCAACCTCGAAGTCGCCGACTGGGGTTGGTCAGCCATTATCCCCGGCTTCGGTCTTCTGGCCGATGAATACCCAGAGCCCGAAATCAACATCTGGTCTCTCGACCGCGAGAAGGGTTATGCACAGCTCAAGGACGTGCGGATTCCTCTCCGGCCCTTCCTCGGCTGCATGGGGCTGGCCCCCGGTAGCGAAGAAGAGCTCTCAACTGTCCCCCCCACCAACCACGGCGGCAACATGGACTGCCGTGAACTCGGCGTAGGCTCGACTGTCTACCTACCAGTCCAGACTACCGGTGCCCTCTTCAGCTGTGGTGACGGGCACGCTGCGCAAGGTATGGGTGAGGTCTGCGGTACTGCCATCGAAACTCCCATTCGAGCTACTTTTCGTTTTGAGGTCTGCAAGAACCAGCCTTGGGTGACCGCGCCCCAATACCAGACTCCGCCGCAGTCTCAAATACCCAACCCACTTCCGGATCTTGGAACCTATGGCGCTCTCGGAGTATCGTCGGATTTGTTCCAGGCCGCAAAGAGCGCCACACAGAACCTCATTCAGTGGTTGGTCTCCACTAAGGGTCTGACCCGGAGCGAAGCCTACATTCTGGCAAGTGTTGCCGGTGACTTGCAAATTGCGGAAATTGTCAACGTGCCCAACTATGAGGTATCGATGAGTGTTCCATTGGGCATTTTCAACTAATTGGGAATAATTTGGGGGAAGTTTTGAAGGTCGCGATGTGATACCCAGTGCTTGGATGACCTGTTTTTTATGTAAATATCATCATGCTTGAGCCTTTTAATGTCGTGTCATATGAAGCGGAGTGACGGCCTACTAATAATGCATCTAAAGAATTCATGAATATAATCTGAATGTTGACAATCTAAAGTATGAGCTAGTAATGGTTTCTGAGACACAATCAGCCAATTGCGACCGGGAGAAATCAATGATGTGAGAATGTATTGTTTACCCCTTTCATTAGACAGTTATTTTCATAGAAATGCAAATCGTTATGTGTAATGGAACTCTGCATACTCGTCACATGACAGCGCGTGTTGTCGCGTACTCGGGAACCAACCAAAGCGGCTCCTCTCCATATTCCAGCTAGAGGTCATGGATCATGGACCCCATCCTCGATGGTCTGAATCCTGCCCAGCGACAGGCAGTAACATCTCCTGATCCAATTTTACAAGTTCTCGCCCCTCCAGGCTCCGGCAAAACAAAGACCTTGACAGCACGCGTCGCGTATCTTCTCTCTCATCATGGATATTTGCCTCAAGATGTTATATGTTGCACGTTTACCATCAAAGCGAGTCGGGAGATGCGCGAGCGTCTCTCGAAGCTGGTTGGAGAGCGCGTGCAGTCGCGTCTGATTTTGGGTACCTTTCACTCTATCTGTCGGCGGTACCTAGTCAAGTATGGATATTTGATTGGTCTGAGGAAGGGGTTTGGCATTGCGGATTCGGATGACAGTCGAGGTATTCTTCGAGTATGTCAAGTTTATTCTCTTCAATTTGCTGTCACATTGCTCATGTTGTCATAGCGTATCATCAAACGGCTGAAGTCCTCCATGGAGGTTAAAGCTGCGCAAAGTCGAATCTCCCGTCACAAGGCTCATGGACTTGGACCAGATGACCTGGTCGAGCGGGTCAAAGCCGAGGAGCTGGAGCTGGTGGATATCTACCGCCAGTATGAATCGGGACTTGCAGCATCAAACCTCTTGGATTACGATGATCTGCTGGTGAGATGTGTGCAGCTTCTCAGAGAACACCCTGATTGCGTGTCAAATGTGCAAGTGGTGCTTGTGGATGAGTTCCAGGATACGAACATCATTCAATATGACCTGATGAACCTTTTTGCGTCGAGGAATCGGCGCATCACAATCGTCGGAGACCCCGACCAGAGCATCTACGGGTTTCGGTCTGCGGAGATTCAGAATCTGAAACGAATGCAGAACAGATATTCGAACACCTCGATTGTACTTTTGGAATCCAATTATCGTTCCTCGGCCTCGATCTTGAAATCTGCTCAGGAAGTCATTGAACAAGATACTGCGCGTCCGGATAAGAAACTACAACCGACCCATTCACACGGAACTATGCCTGTACTAAGAAAGCTTCCTCATGCCAGTGCGGAAGCGCACTGGATGGTTCTTGAAATCAAAAGATGTATGGCTATGACGGGCGGTGTTCTGCGCATGTCCGATTTTGCGGTGCTGCTGAGATCTGCCTCACTATCGACTCGGATCGAGACAGCATTTGGGCGAGCAGGTATCCCGTATAAAATGGTCGGCGGTCGCAAATTCTTTGATCGGACAGAGGTCAAGACCTTGATCAACTATATGAGGATTGTAGGTCATCCCGACGGCACCGACGCTCTGCTTGGTATTATTAATGTTCCACCACGAAGAATTGGAGACGAGACGATCAAGCAATTGACCAATGGTGCGGAAAAAGCCAATATTCCCCTTTGGACTTTCATCAAGGACGTTATTCAAGGCCGCCGATCGACCGAGAAGAAGCTGCAAAAGGCCGCAGAGCTGGGACTCTGTTCGCTAATGAAGCTGATCGATGCGTCGAAGCAGAAGCTACAAGAATGTGAAGATGCATCGGCACCTCGCGTGCTCCTCGAGTTTATCACGGAAAGCCTTTCGTTCCAGGAATATCTTGTTAGGACCTATCCCCTGGATGAAGACGGTCGCTGGGCGAACGTCAAAGAGTTGATGGGTCAAGCCAATGAAGCTGCATTCTCCACCGACGACCCGGGTCAAGAGGAAGACCTGCCCGAAATAGAGGGAATAGAACAACAGAAAGTGCATGCTGGCGAAGAGGCATTGTCTCGTTTCTTGGCTAATGTTGCTCTTGCGACTGAGGCGACTACAAAGGATGAAGGGGAGCAGGTGACGGAGAAGGTCACTATTTCCACCATTCATGCAGCCAAAGGGCTGGAATGGCCAGTTATCTTCATTCCCGCCGTATACAATGGAAGCATCCCGCATTCTCGAGCAGAAGTCATCGACGAAGAGAGGCGTCTACTTTACGTCGCGATGACCAGAGCTCAAGCCCTGCTATACATGAGTCTACCACTCAGACAGGCTCGAATGGGTGAAGGCGAGGATTCATCTACCACCTTAACATCGTTTCTACCCCCCAAATTGATCAAGAATCGGTTCCGTCCGATGGGACCTCAGTTGCTGGAAAATGTTGTGTACGCCATTGCTGATATTCTGCGACGACCACGACCCGCTGTGGAAGACATGTACAAAGAATTGGGCTCTCTTCCGTCAACACTGGATGATCAATGGACCGCTGAGGGCGAAGAGAGGAATAAGGGCGGCGATTCCGAATGGAAGACATCCCTGGGACCTGATCTGGGAGAACCCAACCCTAAGAGACGCCGTTCGGACATGAATCAGCCGACTACCACCACATACATGTCAGCAGGTGGGCAAGGCATGGGTAGCTCGTCCAATTTCATGGTCTCTACCACGCTCAGCTCCGGATTCTCGTCTGCTCGTGACTATATCACGGCCAACCCGGAAGCTATCCAGGCAACAACGGAAACCAGCAAGGCTGCTCCAGAAACTGCCTCAGCCAGTCAGGCGAAGAAGAATACTACACGCAAAGACGGACTCAGCCAAGCCAGCATCTCCAACTTTTTCGGCGGGCCAGGATCCTCCCCGAAGAAAGCGTCCGCCCCAACCAAGCCGACCCAACCAGCCCGACCAACCCAGCTGACATCACAAACTCCGCGGCCAGGCTCCCATACTGTTCCGCCTACGCTCTCCTCCCACCGTCTCCAACCACGACCGCTGCAGCCTACGCGACCAGCCTTGGAAACCGCGGAGCCTAACAAATACACGTGGCTGGCGGCTCCGTCCAGACCTACGGTGAAACCTGCCCGGATGCTGACCCAGCCTCCGAATGGAAACAACACGGTGGACACAGGGACCAGGGCGGAAGAGGTGAAACAGGAGAGCTCCACCCGCGGTGTGCAATCCGTGACATTTCATACGACTACAATGACCACTGTTCAACAAGCCCAAGCTTCGGGGCGACGGACATTAGGGATCCGGCGGAGTATGAATGGATGGGAGGAGCGGATGAAGCGGGACGGCGGGGGCCAAGTACGTGGAGGCAAAGCAGACTAGAACGTTTAACATATTCTATTTATTTTCGACCTCTCCATTAGCTGTGTGAGGACCCAACCCACGTCTGGCCAACTCAGCGCGGAATCGAGTGGAGAAAAGCGATAATTGACTCGTTGCCCAAGCAAATCAGGGATCAAGGAAATCCGGTCTGGGGAGTGACGCACGTACATGCTGGGTATAGAGACAATCATGAGCTATGCGGTGAATCCATTCTCATGACCCCATTCACCAGGTTGATCATCCGGCTCCCCATATTTCTATTGGATCAGAGTCGCGCTATCTAGAGGTATCCGCAATGATCAACTGTACCTGAATAATTCGGGGGGGATTCTGGACCGAAGTGGAGCGGGAAGTCGGTGAGGCCCCTGGATCATTGACATCACCTAACACAGTATGTACGTGTAATCCCTTCGAGCGGTGAGGCTGAGGAATTCCATACACACGAATACCCTCAATACGGGACTAGGATGCGTTGAGTTAGTTTGGATAACAAAGACCCTATTTCTGGAGGAATGGCTGACTCATCATTATTGGCTCCACCGGGCCGAGTGCGTGGTCATTGGCTGCCCTGCTTTCGGCTTGAAATCACAACCAATCATGGGCAAACATTGGTACTAGATGGTTACCAGGCACGGAATACGTCAAGGGGGTGATCCATTCCCGACTCTAAGAGCTCCCTGGCGACGATATCGTAGATCAGATGCGCGCTCAATTGGGAATGGCCTGGGGTATACAAAAGGGCCGGTCTGCTCCATTCTTGCTTCATACTAATCAACCAACAACCACCACCACCAACTTATTCAACATTTGCTTTTTTTTATTACTTTACTTCTATCGTTTATATACTGCCTCTTGGACTCGTTTGCTCGTTGTTCAACTAGACGGCATCAGCCCATACTCACGCTATACTATACACTTAATCCACCCTCCTACCTTTACCACTTTATTACCTTGGTCTCTACCATGCCACACAAAGTCACCAACGACTCCAATTCCACTTTAGCCAGCACTGGCAGTGGTGACCAAGTTATTGCTACAGAAGTCCGAGGTATGTCGATCCCTTTAGCACCCTTGTCAGATCTCCAGAGGCTAATGCGCATCCAGTAACCGCCAATCCTGTCCGCAAACCTCCAGTCGTCGTGCACAACAAAGGTGGTCAAATCTATGACGAAACACGTCCTTCGGATTGGGATAAACAACGCTGGAAATAGTCCGGCTGCAGGCATGCAATTCCCCCAGCAAGCCGGTCCGGTTGGGGCGGGAAGGGAGCTAGACTGGGTCTCTCCTTTTCCCCAACTTTTTTACTTTACCGCGCGGCTTCCCCGGCTGAATCTGGACCTGGATCTGTGAACGTGACCAAGAGCAAACGAAAGTGAGGCGGGATCGACCAAGGGAACAGATCGCGTATTTTCGGGATACGCGAGATACTATGGTCTCACCATTGGTTTTCGTCCCCTTTTTGGTTTGGTCATTCCAGTTCCAGTTCCGAAGGGATGGGCCTTCGTTACCGCTTGATCTTCGCCCCTGACCCGATTTGGCGAGTCTAGCCCTTTCACGTCTTCATTTTCAGCTTCGGATCCAATTGCTCAAGCTTCATGGGGCGGAAATATTTGCTTTTTTTTAATCCATTGCCCCGGGTTTTCTCCTTCGAGAGAGCTTGGGCGTGGACTGGGGAAGGGGGATCCACTGATCCCCTGCTTTCTGCGCCCTTGTATCATTATGCGGAGTTTGGTGTTTGGGTTTTTTATTTTTACTTTTTTGCTTTTTTGACGCCTGGAACTTGTTCGGCGTGTTACACTCCCTTGCACACCCTCTGCGGGATTTTGGAGTTGAGAACCTTTGCCCAGGCTCTTTCTCCTCCTGCCCGTGGTCTTTCCTATACGCCTCTTACTCTCCTCTCCTCTCCTCTTCTCTCCGACTTTTATCCTTACCCTCTTCTCTTCCCCCTCATGTCATTTTCCGGGGTCGACCACCGAGAGCTTGACACGTGTCATATTACTGTACACCCCTCCCTAGCAGCCTTGCTGCATATACGTCCTCGCTGAGGCCTTCTGACCTGTCTTTTTTTCTGTTTTGTTATGCATAGCGTGGATGGGATTGGGCAATGAGCGATTTCGATTCGAATTGAATTCTGGATCTTTGTTTTTATTACTGACTGGTTTAACTATCAATTTGTCTGACTGATTGACTACTGAATTGAATCTTATTACCACGGCTTGACGTCGGGTTTGATCTCTCACTTCTTTCTTTGTTTACCGTAGACTCCACGTGATTTCTTGATAATTGGATCCACCGCTCGATGATCATTGAGTCAAATGGGGCACATGACGCGATTCGACCCGTTCTGGGCGTGGTACAGTGGACTTGGAAATCCGTCAGACCTAAATTCCAGCTCTCAAGCTTGAATCGGAAACACGCTAGTTCCTGGGACGGTGCTCACACTTTCCAGACCGCTTACTATGGCGCTTGGGAAGACAGTACTCCGTACAGAGTCACTCTGCTTCTCAGACCGCTTTCGAAGAATATGTACATAACTTATGATGTTTAATTAACAGCCTCCTACCCGATGCATAGTGTCACCTTTTACTTCCGGTCCCACTTCCAAGGTTGCCCGTCCCCTTATTCTGCAGCCCATCCTTCAGGTCCGAAGACAGTAGTGACTTCATCCTTGGGTACCTACACCTAAGTCCCGGACAACCACGCAGCCTGACTAACCTGCGGTATGACTATGGCGATGCTGCACGCCCAAGTGATGATGCAATCAACCAGATCCTTGAGAAGAGTCTCCTACATCAATACCCAAAGCGAGGATCACCTCTTACCCCGAATTCCCATAGATTAAGATCTCTTGTCAGTGAAACCCACCTTTCCTCGGTGGTAACACCGACTTGAACAAGACTACCTCGATCGCTTGCGAGGAGAAGCAATGAAAAGAGTTGTACGACATCCTTCTCGTCAAAGGCAGATCAACTTGGAGAACTTCTGAAGAGAACTGTGATTCCCAGCCGAAAGTCATACCTAAGCAGCTCCTACTTGCAGGTCAGTCGAGTAGCTGTGAGGCTATTAGAAGACTCCTCGTTTTCAAATCGGCCTGGTGTCTGGGGCAATCTGCAGCCCAACCATGGGGAAGAAAACGGTTTCCCTCTCGTTTCCAAAAAACACACTTCTTAGCTCTAAAGAGAGAGCCCAGACGACTCTTTTATCGCTATCTTAGATATTCTAGGCGAGCACAACGAATTGCTTCCTAAGTACATGACTCTGACCTCAATTAATGGGGCATACGCTCTCTACTGAACAGCACATTCTTCAACCCCGATATCGAGTGTAATCTCGTCAGTGCCTGGCTTAATGCGGCTTTTACTGTCCTTGAGTCGATACGCCAAAGGGAGAGTTCTTTGGCTACATTCCTAGCAAACCGTAAACATCAACACGGCATTCTGTGGCTAGATGCAATCCTCGCAGGTCTAGCAAGCTCCGTATTGCGTGATGTAGGACAAGGGATGGCAGCTCTAAATCTTCATGTTTCTGCCTGAGCTGGAATATCACAATCATTCATGACCTCAAAATGGATAACAGTCATGGTGAATTGACAAGTCGCACTGAAAAATGTCGACTGCTTTTAATTACAGCCTACGAAGGACTGAGCGCTCGACCTCTCATCTGGCTTAAGCTCTTCGGATTTACACAACTAAACGATACGGAGCTCTCAGTCCGTGATGCTCGATGTGCCTCTCATTGCATTGAATACGAGTATTGGGAATGATTTACAAACAAAGGTCCGATTCGATCTTCTGAAGCAGGTAATGATCAGCCTCCTCTCCAAGGATTAGCTTCACCTACTAATATAACCGTGCCCAGGCTTGAGGATTATGACTGTGGTTTCAATTCACAGTGCCTTTCTGAAGTGTACACGCGTGGGATATTTGGATGGAGATTAACAGGGTACCTCGTAGCGAAAATCCAATATACCAACATTCTTGGTTTAACCTGGATATGGAATGCACTGATGACGAAGTAGAGCGCGACAATACGGTATCACATCCGGAAATACGATGGAGATGGAGCCTTAAGAAATGCACATTGAAAGTCGGCTTGAAGGCACTGAGTGGCTCTTGAATCAACTCCGCCCGCCAGGTAAATGTGCTCGAGACTGTCTATGTACATCGTATCGAAGTAAATCCATGGTATACAGTATAACGGATTCCAAAACCTATCATATTCCTTTTCCAAGTCCTTACTTCGAAGAAACGACCACCCCCTTCGCATCTACCTTGATATCACCCAGCATATAACCCTCCTCCTTAGCAACCGGCCATCCAGTCAATATAGTCTCCTTAACTTTCTCGCTCCTTGGGATAAACCTAAGCTTACTCTGCTTCGGCAACGTATTGGTGCCCGCAACATAAGCGGCATCAGACACATCGACATGACCAATCTTGCCACCCTCCATAGGCGGAAGAATCTCAAATGCCCATATGATACTCGCGATCGTAATAAAGAGACTGTTCTCCGCCAAATGCATCCCAGGACAAATACGACGCCCTGCACCGAAATCAAAGTGGATTTGCTGTTCAGGGTCAGGACTGGCGGCGTAAGCACCTGCTTTCAAGGGGTAGTCCAGGTATCGGTCTGGGATGAAGTCTTCTGGATTCTCCCAGCGCTTAGGGTCAAGATGGAGGGCGTAATTGTTGATATTTACTACTGTCCCGGCGGGTATGAAGTAGTCTTTGTAGATAATGTCGGCGGTTGTGTAGTGGGGGATTCCGATACTAAGGAATTAGTATTGTAGTTACGGGTAGACGAAGGTAAAGACTGGGGGAGATGCAATTCTTACTTGTTTACCGGTCGAATGCGTAAAATCTCTTTCACACAAGCCCGAACATAGGGCAGATTCTCCTCATCTTTAAACGACGGGAATCGGCTTTCGCCTACAACCTTCTGGATCTCGGCGTAGGCTTTTGCTTGAGCTTCCGGGTATGCAACAAAATATTTCACACAGGAGTTCAAGGCTGAGGATGTTGTTTCCGAACCTGCCTCAATCATTGCTGGTACTATATTAGTTTTTTTCTCGAGTATCATGTCCATGGAAAACATACTACCGGCCAGAAAACTCGCTTGCAAGTCACTGATCTCATTCCTCTCATAATCCCATTCGAGGAAGCTTTTAACAAAACATTCCGGAGCCTCATCCTGCTCGATGCTCCTCTGGAGTTCAGAGAAATACTTCATCCATATCGAAGCCTGTCGCTGGAAGGATCGCTCAGCTGGTTTCCGCCACCACTGCATCCAGCCGGGGATCTTGGATAGAGGCGGGAAAGTTTCTGCAAGATATTTCCCTGGCTCTGCGGCTTGACTAAAGTCTTGCATTACTCCGTAGATTTCGCGAATATCTTCGCAGTCCTGAAATTGTTAGGTAAGTCTTTTAGTGGTTCGTATGGGCTGTCTTACCCATTGAGGAATTCGTCGTCCGTATGTTGATGTCATTACCACTTAATGAAGAGTAAGCATATGGGTATGTTGTACTTAAAAAGGGACGAACCAGATGTTGTATATCGACGAATATGCATATAAAAGTTTTCTTGATTTTCATTGTCAGTACAGATATCCCAAAGAAGCTGCTTCGCCTCAAACTCCTGCGATGGCATAAATGTATTGGATGACTTGGGCGTTAGAAGTTGGTGAGCGATTGCCCGTAGTTTCCGCCATTTCGGTGTATATGGCATCAACAAGATTCTTTGTATGTCTTCAATTAGTGTAGGTCCTCTAGGGGCATACATCAAGTTCAATCACGCACCGCATGCCACCTGAGATCAGGTCCGATAGGATGGGACTTGGAGCACGAGAGGAGGTGTGTTGAGATTGTTTGTTGAAGATTTCCTTCATGGCTTCTGGACTGTTCACAAAAACCCAATTTTCCCAGCCGAGTCGGATTTGGAATAGCTCTCCATGTTGTTGGGCCCATTTGCGCCACTCCCGCTGGGGGTATTTGCTTAAATCCTTGTACTTTCCGGCCACGGGGACATTACGAAGCCCGGCTGGTGCCCTTTTTGAGGTGAAGTAGGTTGATGTCAGGTAAGCCACAGCAGCTAACACAGCAGCGAGTGTTAAAAATGCCATGTTGTTCATTCGTAGATTTTGTGGAGATGAGGAGATGCTGGGGTCACGTACTTTCGAATGTTTGCTCATCGCCCCCACGTGAGTGACCTGCACAACACCGATATCCCCGCTCGCTGTTACACTTGTTAAAAGCTCGGAGTAATTAAGTGATATACTCTACTCTGCTGAAGACGGAATTAAGCGATTCATTTGCTTCCTCTAAGTATTTAGCCGAACCCAATGAGAGCAAGTCAGTTTCCAGACCCTCAAAAAGCATTGATCACTGTCGAGTAGCGTGCACCTTTGGAGCCTCAGCCTGAGTCAATCGCGATGGAAGGCAGAGAAATGCAATAACACTAGATGAAATACATATTCCAGCTATATGAAGTTAACACCGAACAAACATCGGTAGCAGGGGATACTTACCAACGACACAATTCATCACATAGTATCCGAATTTCTCATTGAGTATCCCACCCATAAGAGGGCCAATACACGTCCCCAACGTCCAAGCAACACCGACAATGGCAACAGCGCGTGACTTCCCACCATTGGGACCAAAGGCCCCAGGATACTTCTTCTGGAGCTCACTCACAGCCACTTCTCGAGTCAGCCAACCGCCATGAATCCGAACATCAAAATGGTGCCTAGCTTACCTGTAGCTTCAATCATGCCCGATCCATTCATAAAAGTAGTCTGAAATCCAAGCAAAATCATCGCCCACACATATATAGTAGGTCCCCAGTCCCCAACGCTAAACGGACACTGCGCACTACCGGGAACACCCAAAAGCCAGACCAACGGAGCCAAGGTAGCAAATCCAAAGGCAGTCGGTATTCTCGTTCCATAGCGATCTTTCAACC
The DNA here is from genome assembly GCF_028827895.1 of Penicillium longicatenatum. Lineage (NCBI taxonomy): Eukaryota > Fungi > Ascomycota > Eurotiomycetes > Eurotiales > Aspergillaceae > Penicillium > Penicillium longicatenatum. The sequence goes on along the minus strand of NW_026643117.1, from coordinate 1,570,635 downwards.
AACCCACAAAAGGAGACATCAAGAGACGGGGGGCCTGGAGACAGGCAAACATAATACCAGACTGCATACCACCCCAGCCGAATACGTCACGGACATGCAGGGGAATGGTAGCGTTGAATGTGCCAATCAAAAGACCGAACACGATGCTAAGGTATACACCTGCAACGAAGTTAACCTTGCTGAAGATACACCGGTAGAAATTTGGCCTCTTGGATGCATCGTAGCTCTCGGTGTCAGGATTATGAGTGGACAGGAGAGGAGACCTTTCAGAAACCGAGTCTCGCTCCGTAGTTAAGTCATCAGTGGTAACTTGAAGTGATATCAGAACAGAGTTAGAGCCACCTTTTTGCATGGGACGTACCTGTTGTCAGCCGCTTCTTCTCAACCATCAATAAACGAAAAGCCATATCTATACCCAGAAGCACAAAAGCACTTATCCATGCTATCCAGTACCCTTCCAATTGAAAGAGGATGCCAGACAACAACCCACATAATACTACTAGCAACGGTTTGCACAGTTCGACTGATAAACAGCACAGGCACTGATACATGCTAATCAGTCGCTGAAAATAGCATTATTCCCAACATTGGATATTGAAGGTTCAAACATACAAGAAGACCCAGCAGCTGTCGCAAATGTACTAGCCGAGATTATCCCCAAAGCTGAAAGTAACCAGCCCCGAGTCGAAGTAGATTTATCTGCAAAATGGGCAAGCGGAATCCGAATCATGACGTTCACAGCGGCATTCTCGGCTAAAAGCCAGGAGATTGTCCTCTGAGTGTGAGATGGATTTAAGCCTATCCGACCTTCTAGCATGTATGGAAGGATAGGAACAATGAAGTTAGCCAGAAACGTGTCTATTGATGGTTAGCTTAAGATCTATGTTTGGTAATCTATGTTTGGTAAGGATATAGGCGATACCGGTGAAGAGCGCGGTTATCATTGCTGTGACGGTGAACCATGTCGAGGAGCGCCAAGATTGGTCTTCTAGTGGTATACTCATGGTGAAGAAGCGCGATAGACCTTGGGCTTGGGGTAAAATTCGTCTTTGGACATGAGTCTTGAATTGAATTATTTCGTGTTGCGGGTAAAAGTGATAATGGCAATTCCGCATATTCACCCCTTGCGTCCTGACAACCAATAGTGACACTCGGAGTGGGAAATCGCATTGAATTCTGGCTTATAGTACATGAAAATTCCACATAGGAACTTTATTTTGTCAGCTTGATTTCTCTTCAAGGCTGATACTGTTCGGACTCTATAGTCTGCTTTCTGTGTCTGTTGTTAACCCCCACATGATTCTTCTACTTACAGACATTGCATCAAGTGTACTAGTATTGGGGCAAAATATGCCTGAGATGAGGGTTTTTTTGGTCTGTGTTTGCCATTTTGATTCAACTCTGTTTATGTCAACAATCCTGGAGTCATTGAGCCGACCTCAAGATATTATAATCCCCCACCAAGCAGATATGTAGCATTATATATTTTCCTCTCCACCCCTAACATTCCAAGTACTATTCCTCTCCTTCGAGAACTCCGGTTCAGAAACCCAATGAACACCAGGTCCCTGTCCATAGCTCTCCTCCATCTCAATTCCCCATCTCAGCCCTCCATCCTCATCAACAAACCAGCCCAATCTTGTGCTCAACCCTTCATAGTCACCCACCAACAGCTTCCCTGACTCAACCTCCCGCACCACCTGTAGGAAATTTGCGCTGCCGGATATGAGTACTAGGACATCACCTAGACACTCGACGTTCCGGACTAGGCTACCGAAGTACCGTCTGTGAAGTATTGCGACAACAATGGTCGTAAGAATCAGCCAGCCCATTATACTGATACTGAGCCAGACGGCGACGGCATTCATCTGGAGGAGCTCGACGCGTTGGGATATTTGCGCCGAGACTGTCCGATTTGTATGGGAGATGGGATTGACATCTTGGTACTTGGAGACTGTTCTATCAGATAGATAATAAGCAGCCCAGTCAATAACGGGGCCGATATCACTTGGTAGGCTTGCGTTGATCTTTTGGTAGGCCCATCCGCCTGTTTCCATGGAGATGTTGTTGCTGACAAAATGCTGGAAGAAGGTCGTGTATGTTTTCTCGGCTAGTTGGGTGAATGTCTCTGGATCCAGGAGTGCTGTTGGATCCTTTCCGGCCATCGTGTACATGGCGTACGTCATGAAGTCCATGTTTAGACCGTTCATCTCGTCGCGGATGTTGTAGGTGTTGTCGTCTAGATCTTCGATCGTGTAGCCTAGGGAATGGGCGGCGCCACCGATATGGAGAGTGTCGGCGGATGTTAGAAGTGCAGCCATAAAAAGACGGCCGTAGCTAGGTTTGGTATATGACTGTTAGTTTATTTGGCTAAGAGATGGAGGATCCTATCGGGGTAACTAACCTCAGCGTCACGTTGTAGTATGTCGTTGACTCGCGCATTTTCGTGTAAGAGCTGTTGTGAGGAAGGAAGCTGTCAGACCAAGGCTCCGATACAGCCTCAGGTGTACTGAGGATATCAAAAGCCTGAATCTCGCCGTTGGTAGGGTTCACTGTGATTTTTGCGTTGGCTGTTTCAACAATGGGCTCACAATTGAACAAGGACATCGACGGTGGCTCAGAGAATAACAAGTAAGGCTCAGTAACCGATAATTCTACTTCGTCGTCATTGACTTTGATTCCTGTTGTTGCTTCGCCATGAAACCATTTGGCTGTGAAGTTTCTTTGCCAAAGTCGAGGACTCCAAGTCCTGATATCATCATTTGGGGACCAGTACCCAACTCCAACTTCGCCTAAGCGAGAATCGGCACTCCCATTGCCACAACAGATAATCTCAGATGGATTGGCAAAAACAGTCGTACATCCTGGACACTCAGTCCAGTTTTGAGAAGCCGACAATGGAGTGATAACACTAGGATACTGTCGGGAGTCAAAGGTATTGCCTAGTTGATATCCTCCCTCAAGTCCCGTGGGGATCGTGGACTTGTTATAAATGGTGTGATTTGACAAGTCGACCATGGTGAGCCAATTTGAAACGTTCGCGAGGATCTGCAACGATGGTTGACTGCACTGAATACGGCCTCGAATGGCAGGTGTTTCAAAGGTGACGTTGGTGACAGGGATGGAGCTCGTGTCATCTGCTGTGCTGGCACCAAGGGTAGACAGGGATTTTGAAGAGGTGATGTTGCTTAAATCCAAAGGAACAAAACTCCAACCATCTTTACTCCAAGCAGGCTGTGAGCCATTTAGAGCTAGCTGGATGGTAGCCGTATACATCCAATAAGAAGAAATGTTCTGGTAGAGCTCTTCGAGAACGACAGCCGTATAGCTATCCGAGCTTTTTCCAAGGAAAGCTTGCTGCGTTTCAAAAACAAAAGGTATGTCACGAACTTCGAGCTGCCGCTCAAGGGTGACGGGCTGAAGGACATTGCCGGCTCCACGATCAAAAAGAGCGGACATGGAAGTGGTATCTAGAGAATGCCCATGAGTACTATAGTTAAATTGGAAGGCATGATCTCAACTTACACACAGGAGAGAGGGTCGAGCCCAATGTGACTAGGAAAAGCATCCAATGCTTGTTAAAAATCGCTTTGCCAGCTGCCCAAAACCAGTATGAAGTCTGATAAGAGAGATCAACTCCCTTTTTGTAAGGTGGATTTTTATCGGACATCGACAGAAACGGTTGGAGGCGACGGAAATTATCATCAATAGCACCCCACCACAAACCAAGAAGCGTTGCTATCACGGTTGGAATCATGGAAAATGGCGCGACAGAAGAGACATCACTACCAAACATAGATAGCTGAATCTCATAGACAAAGGCTTTGCCATAGAGCCTGTAGCTCTCTGCGTAATGATAGAGAACAGCAACACCAGTGATAACAAGTGCAAATAGCGTCACTAGTATGATGAGTGCCGGAAGACGAAGGATCAATGGAGTTCCGTTCCTAGACTGAGGTGATTCATGCTCTCTCGCAGTATCGGGGCTGCTTTTGGACAAACCAGACGAGTCCGTATAGAACAACTCCCCATCGAGTCTCTTCTGCAGCTCATTTGATGACGGCTGTCGGAGACATTGAAATCCAGATCTTGTCCTTGGATTCTGAGCAATCAGATATGCAACACCAACTACCGTCGCAGGGTCTTTTTGCAGATTCAATGGCCTCTTTCGAAGCCGAGAAAGCCACCAGACTGTACCGACAAGCAAGAAAGAGATGGCAAACAGAATGCCCAGAGCAATCGCAGCCCCAGATTGGACAACAACGCGAGTTTGGACTGAGTTGACCTGACCTTGCATGGACACCTTGCGAGAAGCGCCGTTCTGGGTCAAGGCTGACTGTAGCACCTCGCCAAAGAAGCGTTGCCTCGCTTTCCCAGCAGAGGTTATCATGTTCGGATCTCTGACCAGCTCAGTCATGTTGTAATTATAAAGAGCGCCTAGCAGGATACCGGCACCTCCTAACAGTGCCGTCTCAGACCATATAATGGAGATCATGTAGGTTGGCCACTCCACATTGAGGACTTGATCTCTAAATTGCGTGGTATTGAAAAGCGTGTCCGGGATGGTGACCTTATTTCGCTCATAGTCACTCTCATTAAAGGATATCTCCGGCTCATCTCCATCGAGCGCAACTGTCGCCGTAATGTTGGCCATGTAGTATTTCGTGTCACATAGATGAGCCGAGTAGATGCCTTTGGATGAGGTCCACGGCTCAGTGACAACGATGATCTCTTGGTCAGCACACTCTGTCGTATGGTTGACTCTGGTGGACTTCTGATCCACAGTCAAGACGTCCTCTGGATAAAAGAACGTTGAAGTGTTCGACCAACTGCCTCCTCCAATAAGGAACATCCTCTCTGCCACTTCTAGACCGTATTTGCAACCACTAGGGCTCGACCAAGTTGCCGAAATGGCATCCTGTGCAGCTTCGCCTTTCTTGAATGAGATGGAGCTGTTGGCCTGTGCCTCTACAGTCATTTCCGTACAGCTCAGTTCGGACCTGAACATTGTTGTCTGGCCTTCCCACGTCTGCGAAGAACTTGTAGGTAAAGAATTGATGGAATCGTCTTGCAAGTCGGCAGGCCAGAAAGGCAGTATAGTATAATTGTCCGTAATCCACGGGGATGTCGACACATTCTGAAGAAGGTTGGCAATCGTCCGGAAGTGGGTCGCGCGATCGGCATTGATGGGTAGAGGCGAATCACTCAAGGGTGCAAGTTGCAAAAAGTCCTTCGTTTGGGGTACAACTAAGTCTTCGGAATATAGGTAGGCTGAAGAAAGAGGTGATATTGCCAGAAAGCCAAAAATATTGATGAAGGACGCGCAGATCAAGATCCAGCTTCGTCTGCCGTTCTTCTTTTTGGCAAATCCGTCATATAGAGCGGTCCACCAGGGACCTGGGGTATGGAGAATACTGTTGGATGCTTTTGCCCCCTCTGGTCGGGCTAGTCGAGCAAAGGGCTCTGTTCGCTTCACGTCATCGAACAACATGGCTGTGAGTTGGATATAGATCACAACAATCATGGTCGGGCTATATCTCCAGCCAAATAATAAGGCGGCGGATCCATCGTCTGACCCCAAGCCATAGTTATTTGCGGATCTCCACCAAAGCAGAAATGTGATAAGACAGAGGGCAAGAGTGACGCAACTCAGAATTCCCAAGAACCAATAACGAAATGTATAAGGAATCCAGCTCCCAGTGTGATACTTTTCCGCTTCATGGTCGTCGCTATCTTCCGGTTGAACATTAGTTCTTCCTGCGCTGGTCAAACTTGAAACCTCGCTCTCATTGCTTCTGCTTATTGAACCAGACCGGCTAGATGGGACTCGAGATGTAAAATGAGAGCTAGAATTGCTGCCGAGGATATCACGATCAGATGTGTTATATTGACGTGTTGTCATAGTCGAAAAGCAGCACTATGCGTGCCTGCCCAGCTCACAATTATGGCATATAAAATAAGAAAATTATTACCAAAAGCCAAGTATGATTCCAGCATGTGCCATGCTTATAATAACGCCTCTCACGGGATTATCTCCCGCGGGGCTTCTTCCTAGGCGAGGGTTGAGGGTCCAGATGCAGGGAAACAGGGTTTTGAAACAGAGGCTATTCTCTCTTCGAGATAGTTGGAGAGGGGTGCATCATGAACGCCAATAGATTTTCCTCATTAAACGCACCTCGAGGACGAAGAGGAGACGCGGGATGGACCGTATGCAGTGTGCCACCTTGCATATTGGCCCCCGCAGGATCATTTGCCAGCGGTTGCATGCATCCCTTCCAACCTACTCAGACGTCTGAAATGGAAATGTAACCATAATTTCCGCAGATATTTGCAATGACAAAAGGAGCTTGGAAATACCCTTACTAGTTTGATTGTGTAGAAATCATGGTTGTTCAGTTTCTATCTCGCAGAGGCGCACCAGCGGGTCCATCGTCTCAGCGAATGACGAACCACTCAGTTAGCGCCGGGTATACAGAACACCTGAATTCCACAGCAAAGTTATCCACAATTATGCAGCTAGAGAAAGTCCAGCGTTTTGAATAACCGCTGGGAGGCTATAACCCTGTCATTTTGCCAGTCTAGTCAGTCTAGGCTCGTTTCTTCGCCGCACTAGATGTGATGGGACGTTGGTTCTTGCATGTACGCTAATAGTAACAGCCCCGCTACATGTATTATAAGAAGAGGCGCTTTTCTTTGTTCAACAATATGTACTTGCATTCATCTCAATGGTCTGATTTTCTTCAGTCTTTTCTTCAGCTTTTCTTCTCTTTCATTGATCCACGTTGCAATGGTCATTGTTGGTAAGACACCATGGCTTATGGAGCGGTCATGGCTTGTTTCAACGAGTGCCACGGTTCTTGTGGTACAGATCCGTGCACATTTTAAGGTTGACTAACACAGCGATCAAACAAAAGCCTCCAAGGCATTGATGTATTGCCGTTAACATGGTAAATCTTGGTCGTCTTGGGGGTCGGCCCGTCAGGTAAGTCATCCTGAACCACAGGGCTATCATGTCTGACCTATTAGGACAGCTACGAAGATGACCGGTCTTAAATGGCACCACAGCACGGCGATTAAAATTGTCTGCCAAAATATCTAATGTCCAAGGACTGAAGAGAAAAAGAATACCAAGACCTGAGACTGGAGAAAAAAAAAATAACCTTCGATATGAACTAACCCAGGTGGTATATGTACAGAGAATCATAAAGATGAACGCAGGTCATACAAGATGTATGCAGGTCCTTGGGAAAAAGGAGGTATCCGGAAGAGCGGCCAGGGCCGAACGTACGGATAGAACATCAGTAAGCCACCGCCGGCTTGGAAACATTTGCGCAAGAAGGGTAAGAGAAATCAAGAACAGCACGCTGACATCGAAAGGAGACATGTCGCGCCTTCGCTTAGGCGTAGTCAAGATTGACGACCAGACGGACAGCCTCAGCGTTGATGTTACCACCAATGCCGTTGATAGTAGTCTCAGCAGAGGTGTAGGCGTTGCTGACAGAGCCCATGCCCTTGGTAATGGAAGAACACTGGCTCTTGTCGTGGGTGCAGATCTGCATACCCTGAATGGTCTTGCCGGCGTTCTGGGCCTGAATGCAGGAAACATCCCAGCTGCTGAAGTTGGGAGCCTTGCGCATGGTGAACTCACCCCAGGTGGCGGCGTAGGAGCCGTAGTCTGACAGGGGGCACTCGTCACCCTGGTAGGCAGCCCATCCACCAGTGGACTCATCGTCGATGACGACGTAGGCGATCTCGTTGGGAGCCAGGGTGAAGGACAGGGCCTTGTTGGGGCTGAAGAAACCGGTCATCTCGTTGGTGGGACCCATCTTGTTCCAGAAGATGACGGTCCAGTCATCGGTGTTGCTTCCCTCGAAGCGAAGGACGTTACGGTACCTGCTGGCGTCGGACTCGGAGACACGCTGGATGTTGCTACCCCAGGGAATACCGGTGTTGCCGGACCACTCGATGCCGAGGGCCTCAGCGATGTAGTTGGGGGCACCGAATCCGTCGGTGGAGAAGTCGCCGTCCGAAGGGTAAGAGGTCCAGTCACCACCGCTGGAGGCAACGGGGGTAGCACTGACGCTGGACTCAACAGCAGGGCTGGACGAGGTGGTGGTAGGCTGGACCGTGGTGGTCGGGGGAACATAGATAGAGGTGGAGGAAGTCGAGAACGAGGTGGAAGTGGAAGTGGAAGAGGCAATCTCGCCAGCCCACTCGTTGATCCAAGACTCGAGAACACCGTCAATGGTGGCATAGACCACATCACCAACAGCACGAGCCTTCAACTCCTCAACCATCTGAGCGGCAGGAGTGACGTCCGGCGCCGGGACCGCTTCGACATCCTTAACAACGTCTGCCAGTTGTGCGTGAGCATGGCGACGCTCATGGCCGTGGAGGCGAGCGACGGCCGAGCCCGCGGACAGGGCCGTCAACAAAAGAAGAGAATCCTTGAACTGCATTTCGAAATGAAAGTGTTTAAAGAGTGACTGAGCGAGAAAACGCTCGAAAACAGTTCAAAAAAGAATGTGTGGGTTAACGGTGGCCCTTGAGTATGGAGAAGGAGAGAAGGGAAGGAGCGAGGGCTGATATTTAGTCGGGGCACACAACCTGGATCAGGGGCGTGTTGCCGTTGATTGGCTTCACTACTTGTGGTTCCTGAGCGCCATTCACCCACTGATCAGGTTTTATTGGATGAATCCACTGTGGATCTCTAGGCCGAGACCCCTGACCTGGCTGCAGACCCTGTACTGGGTACCTTATCCCATTACTGGTTCTGTGGGCGGAGCCTAAGTACATTGTACCTGACCCGTCCCTGGAGCCTGGCCTTGTTTACTCGTAATTTCTTTGACTCGATAGCGGAAAGTATACCATTCACTGTTCTTTACTAACAAGACTTCAATGGAACAAATGTCAAAAACGTGTGGGATCGGAATGTGTGTACCTGGAATGTTTCCTCAGACCCTTAATTAAAAACCCTTAAACCCTTGACCCTTGACCCTGAACCCTTTCGCTCCTAAGCAGCCACATCGCCAGGTTCCCCACAACATTGCAGTCCAGACCAATCATGCCATCCCCAAGCCCTGTCTTACGTGTCTCCGCGCACATCCCCTCGGAGGTTTGGAACACGGGTCCATGCAGGGTACCTGATCTGTGATGTCAACAAATCCGAACTCTACACGACATGTCCAACTCAATTCTACGCGCCCAACGAACAACGCATCTATCGTGAACCAGTCACTTCGAAATCGACGGTGTATCGGGCGCACTGGCCTAGGCCACAACGATCGACCAACGGGGGGCGATAGCGTCAGGGCTCCATCCCCTAGCCTGACAACTGGGTCCCCTAGGAAGGGGTCGTGCGAATGATACCAAGTCCTGTACACCGATATGTGCAGTAAGGCCCTAGAACTTGTCAAGGATCTGAGAATCACTAGAATTTTCCGGCTCCACTGCGCCCTCCACTTCCGACTCCATTGCGCAGGCGAAAAATTATTCGACTACAATCCAGACTGGCTGGGCGTCTTGGCTAGTGTGCCGTTTCGGAGTTCAATAGTAAACTTTATTTTTGGGCATAATGGCGTTCCAATATATTAACATGAATTAATCATAACTGTGTCGATCAGGGAATACCTATTTCTGGGGATGCAGAAACGGTCGGCTGGCGACTGCATTTCGAAATTCGGGCTCGTTGCTTCGAGGATCCCCAGTGACACAATTGTTTGTGCGATTGACCGCAATTTCCCAGGACAAAGCTTTGGCAAATTAAACATGTGCAGCCAGGGGTCACCGCGGCGAATCCGTGGTTGGGTAAGCGATCGGCGATTTGTTCCACTGGTGCTGACTTCTGAAACGGATGAGCTAATCACTGTCACTTGGACAAAGCGTCTACATCGTGTTTGTTTATTTTTATCATCTTCAAATCCAGGTGGCTGAATGATTTTCTTGAATAATCATCAATTGGTGGAGATGTTACTATTTCCAGATGCGTCATAGCGCTTTACTGCCTCCAACAAAGAGATGAGCAAAATATTGACTAGGCAACAGAGTCAATCTACACAGCCATGGACAATCTTTACCAACTAGATCAGATCACGGCAAGTCTACACCGCCGTCAAACGCAGCTCCGCCCGCCTCCGCATCCAACTTCACACTCTCATCAAGGCCACACACTCTAAAGAGCATCTGAGGCGTCAACTCCTTATCCAAACCAGGCAACCCATCCCTCTTCAACTTCTCCAATCCCTCCCGCATAGCCATGAGCGCAGGCCCAATAGTCGCAAAAGGAAAGATGATAATCTTAAATCCAAGCTCCTTCGCCTCAGATGCCGAGATCGAAGGCGTGGAGCCATGCTCAACCATATTAAGCACCAAAGGCCAAGGCGCAAGATCTTTTACCGCCTGCGCAGCCATCTCCCGAGATGAAACCCCCTCAAGGAATCCCACGTCCGCACCAGCATCGCGCGCGGCTCGGAGTCTTGCCAGACTCTCCTCGTATCCATGTCCCTGCAACGCGTCAGTGCGCGCAATGACCACGATATCACTCCCGATTCGCTGGCGTGCTTGCACAGCAGCCCGAATCCGGGTTGCGTAGGTCGCTGTGTCGACTAGCAGTTTTCCGGAGAGGTGGCCACAACGCTTTGTTTGGACTTGGTCTTCGATATGGAAGGCTGCGACGCCAGATCGGGCGTATTGCTCTGTTGTGCGTGATACCATGATTGGGCCGCCGTAGCCTGTGTCGGCGTCGGCGATTAAGGGTGTGGAGGGGGAGAGGTTTGCTAGCATTTCGGCGTTGTTTCGCATGTCGTTGAGGGTGCAAATGCCCAGGTCTGCTTGTCCGTGGACGGAAGCTGCGGTTCCTGCTCCGGTCTAGTGATCATTAGCTTTGCTCTGCTAATTGTTGACAGTAATACTAACCATGTACAGCGCATCAAATCCGGCTGCGAGTGCCATGCGTGCTGACATGCCATCATACACACCTGGAGCCACAACGAAGCCATTGGGATCCGCGAGGACCCGTCGTAGATTGGTAGCTCCTTGATTAATCGTCATGACGTCTCGATAGACTGGGTTAGATTGATTCAAAAGGAATACCGCACACTTAATTATGCAGTTGATTTATAAAAGACAAGAGAAGAGAAATCCCGGAAGTCCCGCTTTCAGTTATCACTTTTTATACCTACTCGCGGTCTGGAAATCCACGTGTACCCCTCTAAGCTTTTTTCTTCACCCCCACCCCCAACTGCTGTTCGATGATGCGCTCTCCACCGAGCCGGGCCCGATACCGGGATTATGTCATATAACTCGGCGTTTTAGCGTACTCGCCGAACCAATGCCGAGTATGTAGACCTGGAATTAAGTACGGCTTTTTGTGCCGAGTCTAAAACAGATTATTCATCATGATCAAGGTGGATTAATTGTGTCGGCGTCCTATGTACAGTGGCAACCATTATCGCCACAACATCAACAAGCTCTTTCGATCCCTATCACATGGTGGGTTAATTCCGTGCATGGATAATTATGTAAGATCACGTTTTAAGCTTGTATCCTGGCTCGGAACGAGTAAACGCCAGAGTAATGAATCTACATACATATGCTCTTACAGCTTTTAAAGTAATTATAAATGAACTTGGTGACGCTGGCCCCAAAGAGAGTGGACTCCAGACCCGAGTAGAGTCCTGAGATACCCCCTCGCTCCATGATCCATCGGATCGCATCGAGATTGGTGGAGTGGCGCGTGCTTGGACTCGACCTGCGCTCTTGTGGACAAGGTGATGAGGGGGTATCTGGTAAGTAAATTTAGCGCCGGCCCATGGGAGAAGAACGTGGGATAGCCTACCAGACGCACCGCGAGATGTCCATCACGTTCTCGGATGACAGAATGAGGCCCACGGCCAGGATGAGCAACGAAATGAAGTCTTGTCACTTAGATAGACTGGCAATAGAAGACATTCTAGCTGTAGCTTCCGTAGACGTGGCATGGGTCGCTCCCTCTAGTGGTGTTTCAATCTGCGGTTCAGCAGCCTTGAAGGGTGAAGCTTCCCATTCTTTCCAAGTGGATATCGATGACAAAGTGGATGGGTGGTCAGGGCCTAATCGCTGGCAGCGACATTCAGCACACTTAGCCATCATTTGCAAGGCAGCTTCGTCTTCGCCTAAGGATTTCAAGGTGATTGCCAGATTATTCATGCTGTTCAGAGTGTCTGGATGCTCGGGCCCAAGTGCCTTAGAGCATAGCTTAAGCTCTTCGGCCTGAAGCTCTTCGGCCTCCTTCCATCGCCCCTGTTTCCGGTAGGTTGATGCCAGATTAGCCATGCTGGTCAGAGTGTCTGGATGCTCTGGCCCAAGCACCTGCTCACGAGCCTTCATCACCTGTACCCCTAGCTCTTCGGCTTCCCTCCATCGCCCCTGGTCCTGGTAGGTTGATGCCAGATTAGCCATGCTGTTTAGAGTGTCTGGATGCTCTGGCCCAAGCACCTGCTCACGAGCCTTCATCACCTGTACCCCTAGCTCTTCGGCTTCCCTCCATCGCCCCTGGTCCTGGTAGGTTGATGCCAGATTAGCCATGCTGTTTAGAGTGTCTGGATGCTCGGGCCCAAGTGTCTTAGAGCTTAGCTTAAGCCCTTTGACCTGAAGCTCTTCGGCCTCCTTCCATCGCCCCTGTTTCCGGTAGGTTGATGCCAGATTAGCCATGCTGTTTAGAGTGTCTGGATGCTCGGGCCCAAGCACCTGCTTGCGAGTCTTAAACACGTGCACTTCAAGCTCTTCGGCTTCCTTCCATCGTCCCTGATTCCAGTAGGTTGATGCCAGATTATTCATGCTCCTCAGAGTGTCTGGATGCTCTAGCCCAAGCACCTGCTTGCGAGTCTTAAACACGTGCACTTCAAGCTCTTCGGCTTCCCTCCAGCGCCCCTGTTTCCAATAGGTTGATGCCAGATTAGCCATGCTGGTTAGAGTGTTTGGATGCTCGGGCCCAAGTGCCTCAGAGCATAGCTTACGCCCTTTGACCTGAAGCTCTTCTGCTTCCTTCCATCGCCCCTGGTGCTCGTAAGTTAATGCTAGATTAGCCATGCTGGTCAGAGTGTGTGGATGCTCTAGCCCAAACAACTGCTTACAAGTCTCCATCACCTGTAGCTGGAGCTCCTCAGCTTTCTTCCATTCCCCTCCTAAATTATACACCAAGCCAAGCGTATTTAAACTACTCATTGATTTCTCATTCTTCGGTCCAAATAGATCCTTCCTTGCTCTTAAGGCGTATTTTGCCATCCTTTTACCATCGACGAAGTTTCCTTTCGTCAATGCAAATGATGCTGCTTTTTGAAGTAGTGATGCCCTTTCTTCCATTGAGGCTTTTCCAAGATGTTGTCGCATCAGTGTACGCTGCACATGGGGAAACAGCAATTGACACTCCTTCCAATTCTCAAAATCGCCTTCGGGAAAATTATTATTGAGCCTTCGGGTGAAGATTTCGTTCCAGTGCTCTAAAATGCCTTGAGCTTGAAGCCATTCCTGCATTCCTAGCTGGACCAATCGGTGCATCTCAAAGTTCGCTTGGTCTGAAGTAATAGATATCAACGAATAGTCTTTGAGCAAAAGTATATCGTTCTCAAACTTGTCGATCTCGCTGGATAAGCTTTCATCATCCTCTGTGTCACTTATATTGCTTCTGTGATCCGTTTCCTTTACGATTTTGCCTTCTCGTAGAAGACTCTCAGGGATCCCTTGTCTATCAAAGAAGCTCATTAGAGATAAGAGATCTGCCGCTGATGGCCTTCTTTCCCGAATATCCTCAAATGATATCTGCCAGGTTAGAAGGATAGCATTCTTGGCTTCTGGGTCTCTGCGAAGCTGGCCCTCTTCATGATCGAGAAGCTTGATTTTCTGGCGATCACTCTGCTGAAACCTTTTCAAATATTGTGTGACTGTCTCACGTGGTGCTCTTTGCTTAATGAAGCCCGCCGCTTGCACGATCGCGAGCGGCATAAGATCAAGAGCAGTGACTAGCTGAACAACTGCAGACCGATCATACTGTGCATCGATCTTCTTTTCAAAAAGCGAGATTGCGTCGGGTTCGTTCATCGGTTTAATAGGAAGTATATCATAGTCTTCCACGGTTCTCAAAGCTACCTGTCTGCTTCGGCTTGTCATCAAAACACAGCCCATTGAGTTCTGACACAAATACGACCAGATCGATCGTTCAGGTATACCACCATGATCATTGACCATGCTAGACCGTGTTGAAGGCATCGCATGTAGAAACTTATCGTCGTCGAGATTATCCAGAACGAGAACCCACTTGCCAACATTTGCATTATTGAGCCAATTGTGAAGTAGCTTGAAAATATTTGCCTTAGGATCTTGCCGACCTCGTATCTTGACTCGGTCGGCAATCTCCCGGCAACTCTGTTCAAAGCGAGTTGCGTTGCTCGCATGGATCCAGAACACCCACGTGTCGGGCGATCGATCTCGAACTCGATAGCAATATTCTATCGCAAGTTGCGATTTCCTTATATAGAATTAGTAACAAGTGCGTAATGTCTGTCCCTTACAAACTCACCCCGCACCGCCTAGGCCGACAAGTGCTATCCGAGCACCTTGCGTAGAGGCCTTGGCTTGTATTTGATCGAGTAGTGTTCCACGATCAACAAAATCTGGGTCACGACGGAACGGGACGGTCGAGAGAGGGAGTGGTGGAGTCTCAGGTCGTTCTGGATCAAGAAGCGGGTATCAGTCCTGGCTGTGAGGAGGCCTATCCATGGATGCCCTGTGAAACTTACCTGGGGGTGGATGGATCGCTCCATAATTATTTCCTACCTGAATCCCTGAGTTCGTGCCATCGAATGAGATGGAAGTCATGGTAAGTACAGCCCTGGTTCACGATATATTTTGATGTCTTTTTGAAGTGTTTTGAAGAGCAAATGTATTAAGTTTCAGATGATAGACCATTCATCCTTAGCCTCACTATCATGTGACCTGGGCGCTTAGATTGATGAGGTGTTTCTTTACTGCAGCAGAAATTGGAACGCACATACAGCTGACCTAGACAGCCGAGCTATGGGCGAGTCTTTGGTCAATCTCTTTGCGTCGTGGAAGACGACATCGAGCCTTCTACTTCCAAGGTTCCAGCCTGGAAGGCCCAGAGTAATAGCTGGGAGAAATGGTTTTTGGAACATGATTACGACCTCTAGCTTAAGCAGCGAGATCGTAACCTATACCACGGCCTCAGCACACTGACTAATAGAATTTCGTCCTCATCAGCCTCAAAGTAGGTTTCTGGGAATGCTAAAGCCCGCAGAACAGGAATCACTCCGTTTTATACACGGCCTTGTACGTGGACGACGGTGCTCTCGCGTTCAATAATGTCAAGGTGCAATCAAATTCGCTCGAAAGAGACGAATTATTTCAAGGTCGACGAAGCTCGAGATTCTTTGATTAACCCACTCTGGATGATCACAATCAAACTCCAACATGAGCAATATGCCATAATAAAAGGTTTCTGACTCCTCGGAGGACTGCTTAACATTGGATTTCCATAATGCATCTGGTGTTGCACCTGGCTGCATCTGCAAATAGAAGAGCCTGAAATGTGCAGAATCATATGGTTTCGAATATCAGGCTGCCTGGTATCCCTTTATCGTCTTTATTGATGCACTCCCAAAATTTATCATAGGTCATATAGAAGACGATTGAGCATGAGACAACTTGAAATGTTATGGCGCGGATTGTCGGCATAATTTTGATGATGTAAGCTAGCTAGATTAGTAAGCCAGCACATAAGGTGTGCGCACAGAGATAGGAGAACAACCAGACAGACACATATTGAATCGAACACCCATAGGACCTTGATTGACCGCCCTGATTACGTGTTCCGACAGTTATGAGCCCGGAATTACTCTGATTACACTAGAATTGGTGAAATTGAGGCTATTCAGACGCATCTGGAAGATATCTGAACCGCCTACCCCTGAGCCGGATAGTGCAACTACCCGAACGTACCTCTGAAGCACACGTTAGGATCCGGACGGCATCGGATCAAGACATCATGGAATCGATTGGATCTGTCTCATCATGGAGAGGAGAGAAGTTAAAGGGGCCTGCCTAGTGGCACTCGTGGTATATGGCCATGAGACGCCTTGGAATGAGCCTACAAGTATGGGATATATGTAATCCGGAGCTGAGCAGGAGCACGGTGGTTCAACCGAAGGAACCCCCGAATATGCCCGCACAACCTACTCTGGATATCCCCGACGAGATCACGGCCGGAGCGCTGAAGTCTCTGAAGGAAGAGTTTAGGGAGAACCAGTCGATCTAGAGAGATGAAATGGACATCTACAAGATCCGATTAGCTACGTTCGAGAAACAAGAGAAGGGTCTGTGGACGATCGACTAAGCGATCACGGCATCCATAGAGCCAAAGCTTAACCGCGTTCTCGACCGTCTAGACACACCATACGAACGTATGCGTTTCCTTGCGAATAGGTTCTCGAGAACTAATGCGTATGGCGTCAAGGTGTTCCTAAGATGGAGAGAAGACGCAATAAAAGGACCGAAGAAGGGGGAAGACGTTCTGAAGTAGCTAGACAAGTGGGAATCCCTACGTGAAGAAGTCGTTAGCTTAAACTATGAGAATGCATCATTCCACCCACTATTATTCATGAAAGCGGTTAAAGAGGTTCTGCCGTCATGGTGGGAGAACCGGTTCCAATAGATCGTGATCAACAAGGAGACTATAGGTATGAATTCGATACTAGAGTCCTTCCACGTAACATACGCGGAGACCCCATGGAAGGCGTCCACACCAGCAGGAAACAACAAGCCTACGTTCGCAACGTCAAAGTGGCAAGGACATCAAGAAGCGAAGCCAGCAAAGTCCATAACCGAGTTCTCAGAACGTACGGACTGCCCATGTGGAGGCCCTCACCGCGCAACCTAGTACTAGGTATTTAACGAGGCGAAGCGTCCGGAAGGATGGTAAGCGGGTCGTAAGCGACAAGAAGCCATCGAAAAGGCGTTCAAAAAGGAGCCAGAGTGGAAGATCTAGATAGAAGAACAATTTAGTAAGACGTCTAAGAAGGAGATGGCAAATCATGCCTCTCAGATCGCGTTCGTAACCGCACTATCGACGGTTAAAGAGCACCACTATACGTAATGGATCCTGGATTCGGGCGCGAGCGTGCATGTGTGTAATAACTAGTCTATGTTCACGGAGTATCGTGAGAGCATATCTTCGCTCTAAACCGGAGAGAGCTAGACGCCAGCGGTCGGAACCAGAACGGTAGTGATGGAAGGTGTTAACCCAGTCACAAAGAAGGCCTATACAGTGACGCTAACTGATTGTCTTTATACGCCCTCTTTCCACTATAATCTAGTGTCGCTCGGACGACTAGAGCAGAAAGGGGCGTGGTGGGATATGCGGAAAGGGCATATAATGCATAATGGAGAGTCAGTACTTAGGATCTACTAGGAACGAGACGTCTACGTCTTCTCATAGCCAGATATAATAGATCTAGAGACCGTATAATATGCGCATGCCATACGAAGATCCGTATAACCATAGGTGTCAACTGCAACGGCAAAGACATGGCATAGACGTCTCGGACACGTCTATTAAGGAGCAATCTAGCAGCTACCGGAGCTCGTCAATAGAGTTAAGATCAAAGATAGGGAAGAGCAACTGGTCGGATCAGATAGCTAGCTATGCGAGGTATATAGCTTGGTGAATGCCCCCGGCAGATATCTCGGAGACCTATCGGACGACACTATGGACGTTACGGTCAAGTCTATTTCGATCTAATCTAGATGACGATGGGATACAATCAGCACTACTGGATCACGCACTTCTATATAGAAGGCATACGATTCCATTAGAGCATAACACACGTTAATAAGAATAGGTATCAAGATGCTATTAAAAGCTTTATAGCGTTTGCGATCAAGTGGCTACAATTACCAATTAAGGTATGGCACTCGGATAATAAGAAGACCGTGGACGACCAGATCCGTAAGGTTCTAGACGAGATGGGGTTCATCTATACCTTCACGGTCCCATATTCCCCGGAGATGAACGGTCCAGGTGAACGTTCTGGAGGAGTGCTCACGCTTCGAGCTCGAGCGCTTATTAAAGAAGGCAAGTTGCCGGACAAGCTCTAGCCCGAAGCCATCGCGACAGCGGTGTATCTACTGAATCGTACGCCAACGAGGTTGGAAAGTGGGAACTAGATAGTTCCGTGGGAAGAGGCTCGACAGTTCGTCGATAAATCAGAGCTGCCGAAGACGTCATTGGCGAATGTGCGTCTGTATAGATCTCTTGTATATTGTTGGAATCCGACCATTCCACGACTGGATAAGATACGATCCCGTGTAGAGATTGGGTATCTAGTCGGATACGTGGCATCAAATATCTGGAAGATCTGGATGCCACACCGTGGGTAGGTGCGTATAGTGAGAGATGCCGTCTTTGACGAGTCTCGACGTTTTTCGGCCGAAAACCAGCCAGATGAGGTCGTACGTATGCCGCTCCCGCAGAACGTGCATCTAGAGATCATAGAGGTAAGATACGAAGGTGAATCTATTCTATAGGGGCTTAATGAGCAAGTAGAGAGTGTAGATTCAGGAAGAGATGCTCTAGAACTATCTCCAACGGCAGGGGGTGCAGATGACGCGCAGGACCCGGCCAAGGATATGCTAGATATGCCACCACCTACCGTTGAAGATAGTCCTGAGTAGGATAGGATATAGGACTTAAATGATTTAAATAGTAAGGAAATAGATCCGAATAGACATATTAAACCGTCTCGGACGCCACCAAGATCTCCTAGCAACAACTCTGCCGCAGATCAGGGGGTGGGTGGGGTTATGAATAAGGAAAACGAAGGGTATAGAGGGGATCTAACGCTAGAGACTCCTATATTAATGCGAGAGACGAGCGAGCTCGCACGGTCAGACCCAGACGAAGACGAAGACGAGGTCGAGGACGTGGATGGAGCGGCTCTGGATATCGGGAATATCGTAAATGGACCGAGGATGCGCAGATAGCGACGAGATGAGGATTTCGCCTACCGCACGACGACGTTAGTAGATGATGATACTACATCCATGACCCTCCAAGCCTTTACAACAGGTCTATACGCCCCGAAGCCCTCGCACTGACAACACCGAGATGATCTTCCACCACCGCCAGAACGTTACAAAGACGTCTAGAAGCATCCGTTAAGTGACGGATTCAGCAAGGCCATGAGGGTGGAACTAGACGGGTTACAAGCGAAGGAAACGTACCAGGAAGTTAAGATACCGAAGGATCGAGGGACACAAGTGCTACCGCTCATATAGGTGTACGCGTACAAATTCGATCAGGACGGGTTTCTCATCAAGTGTAAAGCACGGATATGTGTGCGTAGAGACTTACAATCTATTTCGGCCGAAGAAAAACGGGCGGCAACGCTCGCTACTCGGACAGCGAGGACGCTTTTCGCCCTATATGCGGCGTACGACTTAGATCTCCGTCAGCGAGATGCGGTTACCGCGTTTCTGAACAGCAAGCTCCGTACAGAAGTGTATACCTTGATGCCGGAAGGCTTCAAGACCCAAGGGAGATGCTGGTTGTTACTTAGGGCCTTATACGGACTGAGAATTGCACCAAGACTCTAGCAGCAGGACGCTACGAGGGTTTTGAAAGGTCTCGGTTTAGAGCAGGTCGCGGAGGATCCGTGCGTGTTCGTCGGAGAAGGGATCATTATATTCTTCTATGTTAATGACATCCTTATAGCGAGTCATCATATAGCAAGAGAACGAGCACGTCAGCTCGAGCAAGAGCTCAAGAAATATTAGGAGCTCACAGATCAAGGTGATGCTGAATGGTTCCTCGGGATCAGAATCTTACGGAACCGTGTAGAACGGAAACTCTAGCTAGTTCAAGACAGCTACTTTACGAGCGTTACAGAGCGGTACAACCTCACCAGACGAGCATGTGTATAGACACTAGGGGCCGTGGAGAAGCTTAACCCATTCAAGGGGCAAGCGAGTCCGTAGAGCATATATGATTACCAGCAGAAGGTAGGATCAGTCCAGTATGGCACTACAATCACCCGTCCGGATGCAGCGAAGAAGGCTTCGACCCTCGCCCGGTTCCTTCAGAACCCAGGGCCCAAGCATCACGCCGCGATCGAACGCCTTATATGTTACCTTTACACGACGAGATACTGGGGGATCCAGTATAGGCCGGTCGAAGACGACCGGGACGTGGTTAGGATATCAAGCGACGCTTCATACGCGGACAACGGGGATCGAACGAGCTCTACTAGATACATATATCAGATATTTAGAGGCCCAGTCGACTAGAAGGCGACGAGGCAGAGAACAGTCACCACATCCACTACCGAGGCCGAGTTATTAGGTCTCTCAGACGCTAGCAAAGCGTTACAGTGGTGGGATAGACTATTCAGAAGGATCGGGTTCGAATACCCAGATAAACTCACGATCGAATGCGACAACACCCGTACGGTTGACCTGATTAACGCGGAAGACACGCCATTTAACACTAAGCTTCGACATGTGGATATACACGGTCACTGGCTAAGACAAGAGGTCAGGGAAGGTCGAGTTCGGATCCGATGGGTTCCGACCGGACAAATGGTCGCAGACGGACTCACCAAGGTGCTGCCGAGGCAAAAGCATGAGATATTCGTCAAACTGTTAGGCCTGGTGGACGTTGAGCATTTGATTATGGAATGAGATGGAGGGAATGATAAGTCAGCATGGCCTAATTAGGCAATGGAGGCTGATTGGGAAGATTGCAGAATTGAAGGAATTGGCTGATTATGGGTCCAGCTTAATCAATTGCAGGGTGCTTAAGCTGAGGGGGTGTGTCGGCATAATTTTGATGATGTAAGCTAGCTAGATTAGTAAGCCAGCACATAAGGTGTGCGCACAGAGATAGGAGAACAACCAGACAGACACATATTGAATCGAACACCCATAGGACCTTGATTGACCGCCCTGATTACGTGTTCCGACACGGATCCATGATCACATGACCTTGACCAGAGTGGAGCATCAATTTCAATCTAAATGCCCCACATCATTGTCGAGAGAATACATGTCAGTGAGGTCACTAAGGTGCAATCTGAACTCTTTCTAACAAGTGAGATAAGATCAATTATTGTGTGCCCATGTTTTACTCATCATCGGGGATTTTGACTGGTGTTCTATTTAACAATGTATGGATAGAAAACTACAAGCACAGCGAAACGAATGTTTCAATTGGAGCGAAAGTTATCAGAAAGACAAATCAGAACCAGATAAAATATTACTCAGACATAACCAAAGCCCAGAATTGCCAGAAAAATTTCACATCGAATCTGGTGGCAATTGCATTGATATAGACTATAGCTCCAAGGTGGCAAAGCTAGAGGAAATAGGAATAGGGAACGCCATGGATCTGGAATCCTTAGTCATCGGCTTCTCAAACCTTGAAACTTCGATCTCTCAACATTCAATCTCGAATTCACCTTTGATCCTGAAATGCGCCCGTCAGACTAGTCCTATCCCCTCCCTCGACAACCCCTCCATTTCCGATGGCTCGCCCCTCCGTCGTCCAAGAGTATGCCGCGCCCTCAACAACCCTAAGCCTCGACCACAAAGTCGCCCACGAGCGCCAGCTCTACAATGTCCCACGTCCGCAGGGCTACCGCGTATCATGGCATGCCAATCCAGCCGTGGAGCCACACCATTTCGGCCAGTCACACCCCATGAAACCATGGCGGCTCACTTTGACCAAGCAATTGGTAATGGCATACGGGATGCACCACGCGATGGACCTGTACCTTTCGCGCGCAGCGACATATGAAGAAATGGCCGAATTCCACGAAAGCGATTACCTTGATTTCCTCAAACAAGTCATGCCGGGCGATATCGACAAACCGGAGCAAAGCGATAACGTCATCCGCTTCAATTTCGGTGATGATTGTCCCATCTTCAACGGGCTGTACAATTACTGTTCCCTGTACGCAGGCGGAACTGTCGACGCAGCCCGGAAACTCTGCAACGATCAATCGGAGATAGCGATTAACTGGTCTGGAGGTCTGCACCACGCGAAGAAATCCGAAGCTAGCGGGTTCTGTTACGTGAACGATATCGTCCTCGGCGTCCTCCAACTCCTCCGTCATCATCCCCGCGTCATGTACATCGATATCGACGTCCACCACGGCGACGGCGTCGAACAAGCATTCTGGTCCACAGACCGTGTGCTCACAGTCTCATTCCACAAATACGATAAAGATAACTTCTTCCCTGGTACCGGTGCACTCGAAGATACGGGCCCAAATCACCCCCTAAACCCTGGCGCACATCACTCCATCAACGTCCCGCTAAACGATGGCATCGACGACGAAAGTTACATCTCGCTGTACCACGAGGTAATCGGTGCCTGTGTTCGCAATTACCAACCCGGCGCTATCGTTCTGCAATGCGGAGCCGACAGTCTTGGCTGCGACCGGCTTGGCTGTTTCAATCTTAACGTTCGCGCGCACGGTGCCTGTGTCGCGTTCACAAAGACATTCGGATTACCACTCCTCGTCGTTGGTGGTGGTGGGTACACACCACGAAATGTCTCCCGGGCGTGGGCGCATGAAACATCCATCCTGATAGAAGCGGATCAAATAATCGATACGACGATCCCTGAATCCGTGACGTTCCGGAATCACTTTGGTCCTGATTACTCTCTCTTCCCGCCTCTGTCTGAGATGCGTAAACTCGAGAATAAGAATACGCGGGCGTATCTTAGTGATCTGGTTGAATCTGTTCATGAGCAGCTGCGCTATATCAAGGGTGCGCCCAGTGTGCAGATGAGTTTCATTCCTCCTGATATCCTTGGTTTACGGGAGGATACGGAGAAGGAGATTGAAGAGCAAACTGCTTTGATGGAGGAGGAGTATGAGGAGCGAATGGGTGGTTCGGCTGCTGCGTCAAGTATCAGTCCTGCTGCTTCTGGTTCTGCCGGTGCTATTCCGCGTGGAAATAGGCGGAGGGACCTTGAGCGGGGAGCTGGGTACAGAGGCGAGTTATATTCATGATGCGGTATCATGGTGTTTGATTACTGGTTTCCATGGTGTTTGGGACATGGAGTTTTGAGCGTAGTCTGTCTCAGTTGAGAGTTATGCTGGAGTTAGATGTCTTGTTTTTTATCGTGATATCCCGAGGAATTGTACAGTAAGACAAAGAAAACAAATAAATTCATGAAAAATCAGGAAATTCCCACCGTCCAACGCGCTGTATAGAACCACCCTTATTAATCTATCGTTTGAATTTGAGACTTGACCTTTGTCCTAAGCTCCATTCAACATCCATTCACTCTCACCTCCATTCGGATTTTCAGGATTTTTCTTCGCTATTACGACACGATGCAACAGGTTCACATTACGACGTACCTCACGCCACCTTATCCAGGCAATTGAATATAATCGAGGGTAATGAAGATTCATTTGTTATTTCGGCGCTTTGGTACTTTTGTTTTGTCTTTTGGGAAAATCCAGCATAAAATCGGGTATCCAGCAATGGTGCGGCGTCATGACCGGGAAACGCTTGTGTTGAACATGGAATATAAGGAGGGAACAGCATGCCGTCTTCGGTCGGAGGAATGGTGCTGGGTAATCTGGCAGTTTGCCCAGGTCGTCTATCGGTCCCTCAAGTGAGGGCTAGGGTTGAAAGGCGTGTCGAGCGATCTGAAGGGAGAAGGAGTGCAGACTGCTCTGAATTCAGAGATTTTATGGCTCATTGGTTCTCCTCTGCATCTACGAACTTCTCCACCTCAGATGTTGTAGTATCTTTCCGTTCTACGACCTCAGGTCTGGTTGGTTCGGCTTCGGACCCTATTGTTGGTGGCAATATTAGCTGTGATATCCTTGGGAGTCGGCTGCGCTGGGATGCGTCGCACCGTATGGTGGAATCTGATATTGAGATGACTGTTTCTGACCTTGGACGATAGGCGCGATGGCTAGGATTTGTTTCTTGGCAAGTTCTGGGTCGTGGGAGTCGCTATTTCAAGTCAGTTACGGAACGATGATTTGACATCATAAAACTTACACCTCGGCGTTAATGATCCAATCAAGGTCCTCGTCTCCCTCTTCCGGGCCACCGGGACCACCCTGGACAGCACGAAACAGGCGAGGTTTCCAATCAACGCCCTCATCGGCGCGCTTGGCAGCTTCTTCACGTTGACGGTCTTCGATCTTGGTCTTCTCGTCTGTGGCGGCTTCGTGATTCCGGGCGATGATGGCCTTCACGGTGTCATGCCATAAACGTTGTGATTCGCGCTCGCCCTGTTCTTCGATTGGACGAGCAATGGGTTTCGAGTGCTTTGCGTGGCCTGCGTCAAACAAAACATCCTTCTTGTGGCTCTGTGATATTGTCAGTAACTGATTGATCCAGGACATACGGCGCAGAACGAACATGGACATCCTTGATCACCATTTCGCCATTCCACATGCCAGACAGCTCATATAACACATCGCCAGTCTTTTCGTTCTTGATGGTTCCTCCAATAGCATTATAAGTACCCGAGAAATACCCCTTCGTCTTGAACTCAATATCGGCCACCAAGCCGGTTTCAGGGCATCGCACGTAACTGTGATCTCCAAGCTCATACTTCATCTTACCGAAAAGGATACCACGAGCATACATATTCGGTTGCGTCAAGATACTGCATGGATCCATTAGTACTCAACATGCAAAAGATCCAACTCTAAACATACTATTTTTCGCCCTTCTCCTTGTTCTCGCCGCGATTCAACAGTCGCAACGTCGCAATACCTTCCATCAGGCTAGCTGCGGAGTTGCCGAGGAATTTACTGCGCGGCTTGAGAGTCCCGTCGATCCGAATATGGTGCTCGGGCGCCATAAAGAAGTAGCTCGACTTAGGCGGGTGGTGCGAGGTCTGCTCGGCAATATAGTATCCACGTGTGCCATCAGGATAGTCCCAGTAGCAAGTAAAGGTTTCGCCAAGAATGGGGTTCAACGGCTTCTTCACTCCTCTGTATGATTGACGTCAGACTGCGATCGGGAAAACCAAACGGTGCGGGCAACGTACGGAGGCTTAATGTGCCATCCACTCAAGTAAAACTTGACCACAGAGACAAATCGCTCGACTGGATCGTCAATAGTGCTCATGGGGAGGAGGGTATCGGGGTGGGCCATGAAGCTAGAGACGTCAGCATCTGCAGGGCGAAGCGCCAAGGGTCCAAAGCTGGGGAAATTTCATACTTGGTGATCCGCTCTAGCATCGACCGGGGCTCTAAAATGAATGTGGGCAGCACGACCCGACTCAAGTCGGCGCCCGGTCGGAGCTGGGAAATGATGTGTGACAGGACTGGATCTTGTCAGTGGGCATTCTGGCGGAGGATTCGGAGACATTACCATTTCCCTGGTCGGCCTCGACGATCTCTTCATCGCCGCTAACTGCAGATTCATCCACCGATGATTTACCTGGGAGTGTTTCAGACATGGTTGTTGGGGCAGGGTAGTGGAAAGTTCATACTGGCTAAGGAAGAACGGCGGAGGTGCGGGACCGGCATGACTGCGTTCGGAATGACAGAAAGAGTAGGATGTTGTGAGCAACTCTAGATCACTGGGCGACCAGCATTTAAGGAACTGAACCACTGGAAATCGAAGAGAAAGACCTGTAGAATGACCGAGTTTGGTTGCGACTAAAGACCTAGTGGAGAGAAAAAAGAGGGAAAAAGTTTTTAGTAGAATAAGGTAAAAACGGGCTTAGACTTGAATCGGGCAGTGACGTCGAAAGGCCTCACTATATAGCCATCCTATCTACGACCTCGGGAAACTCCTGGGGATTCTTGGAGTAAAGGCCGAAAATTAACTCCTCTACCTATTGTACCTGGTAAATCCCTTCCAAACCCTGAGCTTCGCCTTGTCCCAAGGCATTCTATTGATCCATCATGAGGGGCACGTCTTGGCGGAGTGGGGATCAGCTTCGGCACTCAAAGGCCAAGTCAAACGATATGCCTGCAGGTTTTCCTGCACAGTCCATAGATCCACCTTACTCTCCGATCGTACCGGGACCCATGCAATCATACCCGTTCAATTAGCGGCACGTCTCCACGGGTGATCTCCCTCACAAATGCTGGATTCGGTTGATGAAGCATGACGTGGAAATGTTCGACCGCGTGGACTGATTTGAGAGACTTCCAGTTTTTGAACCAGACGACCTGCTCAGCCGCCACCCGAGAATGAAAGGTACGCTGCACATAATGATCGATCGCCTCGCGTGCCTCTGGAGTGAGTTCCCCGGATACTGGGTCATCTGGAAGCTCGAACTTGGTCCATACTACCAGGTGGATTATATCAGTGTCAATGCCATAAGGCCAGTCGTTACGTAGGATCCGAATGTCGTCTGTAGGGAAGAACCTGCATGTCAGCCACACACTTGCAACTAGAACAAACACAGCAAAAGCATACCATCGAATTCAAACATGCCTCCCTTGGGCTTCATCTCCTCCGTGTCTCCGTCGCCCCATTTTAATCTCTCCTTGACCACGAATCGCATCACCGATCCATACTGGGCTTTGATGTGGGCGGTGTACTCCAAATACTTGCGTAGGTCACTGGGCACGCGTTGAAACCGATCAATCCGGTTCGTTCCTGCGGACCAGAAAGCCGCCAGTCAGCTAAACAAAATGGCCCCAAATATGCACACTAAGAGTAGCAGCTCCACTTAACTGATTATGTCTTGTACTGAATCCCAGTTTTGCCGCTTGTAGTGGGTATCAGACATTGAAAGACACTGTATGTTCTTGGGCGATTGGTTCTGTAGAAACTTTGGGCACTCAGTGGTCCACTGTGATTGAGGCACGTTCATTAGCCAATAAGGCAGATTTTCGTGGTTGAGGCCATGATCGAGGAGAAACTGAGCAGGCGAGTCCGCGTCAGCGTCGGTTAGTTTATCGTCGAGCGCAGTGACCGTTGCGGCAGGCGTCGAAGGCTCAGAGTGAGGCATCATGAATGAAGAAGGGCAAACACGTCCTTGAGCTATATTGACGTAGTAGAGGGAGTTCTTGAGGCGACGTCACCGTGCAGTAGCGTTGAGAAAAGAGTTGGAGAAAGAAGGGGTCCTCGAAAAAACGTCTTTATACCAAAAGTAGTTGGTCTTGTCGATCACCGGGGTTAACTATCCCGCCGAATCCACAAGAGGTCGTTGATTGGATTGGAAACCAATAAACCGTTACGGAAGTTCTATTTGGAAGGGCCGTAGAACCGATTAGAATTCTAAACAAACATCTATGCGACCGCCAGCTTCTTGAGGACCGCGTCATCCGCGTGGATCACGGAAACCCCCGCGATAAGAAGCTCCTCCTTAACTTGCTCCCAACCAGCAGGAACAACGCACTTTGTTCCCTCTTCAATCAGCCAACTTCTAAACCCAGCCTTGACGGCGTCAATAGCTGTGCATTTCACACAATAGTCCCCTGCCAACCCGACGACAAAGACATCCGTCACCCCCTTGGCCTGGAGCTCGGAGGTGATATCCACCGTAACCGAGTGCATCGTCACAGTCGGATCGATGTTGCCAAACGCATCAGCAAAGGCAGAGTACATCTCGACCTGCGAGTGTCTGCCTTTCATCACCACTAGATCAAAGAGACTGGCGTCAATCTCGGGAATGAGGTCTGCGCCGGGGGTATCCTCCACGCAGTGAACAGGCCAAAGCTGCTGGGGCTTTGTTTCCGGTTCTTGACCAGGAGGTGGGTGGGGATTCGTCATTTCCACAAATGATTCAAACGGTCGGTTATTGGGAGGCGGATGGTTGCTGGCGAAAGAGATGTGGTCTGGTGGGTGGTAGTCTTGGGTTGCGATACGGGACACCAGCCCAGGTTGCGCGAGGAGGGAGTTGATCAGAGGAGCGATGGACCGGCCATCTTGTACAGCGAGAGAGCCATTCTGTAGACGCGCATCGCAACTTGCGCATCAGCACTAAGCGTCGAGCTGTTAGTTGAGCTGTTGTTCACTCACGGGTGGGCAGAAATCTTCCTGCATATCAACTACAATCAAAGCAGGCACAAAAGGCCCTTCCTCAACTTCCTCAAGTTCCGAGGCCATTCTCTATGAATTGAAGGGAGTGACCTGGTTCAAGTGGTTAGTTTCAAGATTGTAGCTTAG
Organism: Penicillium longicatenatum; assembly: GCF_028827895.1. NCBI lineage: Eukaryota > Fungi > Ascomycota > Eurotiomycetes > Eurotiales > Aspergillaceae > Penicillium > Penicillium longicatenatum. Next base: position 1,542,474 of record NW_026643117.1, on the reverse strand, counting down.
CTCGGTGGGAGGAAGTGGGGAGCTGGTGGCTGAGTCAGCACGATGGTAAAAACGCGAAAATCACCAGCGGACGCAATCTTGCTTTCCTTCTCTCTCCTTCAAGGGCTACGGCCCCAACGATTTCAACGTAATACTCCAGAACTGGATAATGAAAGATTCTTGCAAGGTCAGTGAATAGTTCTGTTTACTCAATTGCCTTTTTACATGATGAGTTTTTATTTATTGGAGCTGTCTGAGCTTTTGCTATGCGGACAAACTCTTTATACGCATTTTATCTGAACCACCCTTTTATCTACTTGATCCTCGATCTCACGAAGATTTCTCTTGCTAACGCCAAGAATAGTCAAATACAGGAAACAGTAAACTCAACATCAAGCCACCTTGATCAAATTGATCAAAAATTTTTTATTTCTATTTGCCCTATCATCCAACTTAGTCTCTCCATACCTATACCTTAGGTATAAATAATCTCCACCATGGCATATGATCCTCGCCGTGTAAACACGGGAAGCACGACTCCCCAAACTCCTCCACCTCCCCCTCCACCACCACCCGAGTCCTCCACTCCCGAGATGGACTCCCAAGAGGGTACAGACAACTGGAAACTTAAATTCTGCACCGTCTGCGCCTCAAACAACAACCGGTCTATGGAAGCTCACCTCCGTCTCTCTGCCGCACCCACTGCCTTCCCAGTCATATCCTTCGGAACCGGTTCCCTCGTCCGTCTCCCCGGTCCCTCTATCACTCAGCCAAATGTCTACGGCTTCAACACAACGTCTTACAACCAGATGTACGAGGAGCTGCAATCTAAGGATGAGCGCCTTTACCGCAATAATGGTATCCTGAACATGCTGGACCGCAACCGAAATCTCAAATGGGGTCCCGAGCGCTTCCAGGACTGGGTTCCTGGCGCGCCACGCGTGGATCACGCCGCGAAGGGGGACAAGGGCGCATCGGGTACGGAGGGAGGTGTCGTCGATGTCATCATTACTTGTGAAGAGCGCTGCTGGGATGCGGTGGTTGATGACCTAATGAGTAAAGGATCGACGCTGAATCGGCCTGTTCATGTCTTCAATGTCGATATCAAGGATAACCACGAAGAAGCATTACTGGGAGGAAAGGCGATCCTGGATCTGGCGAACCGACTCAATACAGCTGCTGTTGCGCAACGCGCTCAGCATGGAACTGAGGGGTGGGATAATGGCACTGGTACGGCGAGAATGAGCTTTGATGAGAAGGTCCCTGAAATTCTGGCGGAGTGGCAGGAGTTGAATCCTAATTTGCCGGCGTTGTGGACACTGGCTTGGCTGTAGCCTCGATTTTGATGTCTGATACCCCCATTCATGTGGCGTTTGTCACTAGTCATAATACGAATACGCTTGCTTATTGTTAGAGTATATTGTAATTGATAATGCATTCTTGAGGTTAAAAAAGGGGTATCATCGCGTATCCTATACCAACGCCGGTGCTGCTACGAGCAGCCAAAAGATCACGCAGCAAGAAGCAAATATTCTGGAGAGTATGGCTCATGAAATCACGGTTCATCTTTGATCTCGCTCTTCATCCGCTCGGTCTTCATATCCTCGCTCTTGATCTCTTCATCCTTGACCTTTTCGTCCTTAATCCTCTCAGTCTTGATCTTCTCGATTTTGATCTTCTCACTCTTGATCTTCTCAGTCTTGATCTTCGTATCCTTGGACAGCAAAACATCCCGTCGTTCCGAGTACCACCGATCAAGACACGCTCTCCGTTCAGCCTGCGTCATATTTTCAACAACAAGCGCAAATTCAGTCGCATCAGCATATCCCAAATGCCGTGCCATACTACAAAACTGCCGACGTTTGACACCTTCCGGCGGATGATACTTGAAACGAAAAGGCGAAAGATTCGGCTTACGTGGACGGGGTGTTCTTTGGTCAACTTCTTCAAATGGCGAAATATCATCATCTGGCTGCATTTGTGATGATGGTATCTCGAAGACTTGGAAATCGGCATCTGGATCATTATTGACCTGCTCAGCCTGACGACTGAGTTTCTCCTCGACACGAGAGGAACCAATCACTTCATTGTTGAGATGAGTATATTCCACTCCGGCACTGGAGAGAATCGCTTGGACTGGGTCGTGTTTGTGTGGGGTAGTAGTTCGAGGTTTCTGGTCATTTTCCTCACCGCGGATCATAGCGGCATATTGGCTCATAGTTTCGTCTTCGGACTTGATAGGTCTGTCACCGGTAGCTTCCTCGTCTTCCTCGACGTGGAAATCCATGACTTGGACACCGGCTCGACTTTCAGCGACGTTAGTCTTGTTCACGATGTCACGTAATACAACGTTGTCGAATTGGTATGAAAACAAGTTTTGCATGCCGAAAATCTCGCCCTTTTGATCTTTCTGGTCTTGGACTCCCTTGAAGTATCGTCTCTCGGAGCTCGCATTGTACCCAATTTCGGCCTGTTGCTGCTTGTAGATTTGCCGGGCGTAGACGATCTCCTCGATGGTGCCAGCAGAAACAAGCCGAAAGACCTCGACATCGCGGACTTGTCCGATGCGGTAGGCCCGGTCTTGAGCTTGAAGATCGTAGGAAGGATTCCAGTTAGGATCCACAACGACTACTTTGTTGGCGGATGTGATGTTCAGGCCGATACCACCAGCTTTGGTAGAGATCAGGAAGACGAATTGTTTAGGATCAGAGTTGAACTCGTCCACCGCTAGAGCTCGGTCTTCATACTTCATGGAGCCATCCAAGTAGCTCACGTTGTAGCTGGTATGATTGAAGAGCATCTGTAGCATTTTCAAAAGGCGCACACTGTGCGAAAAGACCAAGACTTTGTCTCCGTTCGAATGCCACCACTTAAGCAGTTTGCGAAGGACTTTCCATTTCCCGCAGAATTCGGGGTTTGCGTAATTCATGATTGAGTCCCGAGAACGATAGAGATCTTCCCATTGGTCGGGGAGCGCGATCTGTAGCATCTCCTTCTCCTTCTCTTGTCTCTCCTTTGGATCATTTCCTTGGGGAATGAGAAGGGCCAGGTGGTTGCTTAGCTTTTGCAATACTGCAATCGCAGGGAAGACGTAAGCTTGCCAGGTTTTATCTGTACCATCCACAAATTTATGACAGCACCAGCCTGCTTTTCTTCCTTGTCCGCAGTCGCATAGGTCAGTGGAATTCTTGATCGACTGGACAATATCACTATCCAAAATGTTTTCGTAAGCTTCTGCTTGTGACCAAGTCAGAGGGCAAAAGACTACTCGATCACTTTTCTTCGGCAATTGATCTGCAATCAAGGATTTCATGCGTCGGAGGAAGAACTGAGGTAGCAAGTTCTCGACGAGCTTCCTGGCTGTTCTTCGAGCCTTGCTCAGTTCGTTCACGGTTGCACTATGGGACTGTCCGATCTTCAAGGGTTCTGCAATTTGTGCTTTCCATGTTGTCACTGGACCAAGGACGCCAGGATTAGTCCAATTCAGCAGAGTCCACAGCTCTTCATATCGATTTTGGATTGCTGTGCCCGTGAGACCAATACGACATAGAGCGTTGATTTCATTCATGGCTTTAGTCGTTTCTGACTTTCGTTCCTTGATCTTATGACATTCGTCGGCGATCACACAATCCCATTCAATGAGATTCACCAGTCCCTTGTTATTCACATAGGTGGTGTAAGTGGTGATCATAATTTCGGCCATGCCCGATTTCACGGTTTCAAGAGGGATATCCTTGCTGGCACCATGATAGACTTCAGTTTGCCACCATCCCCATCTATTTAGCTCCGCAACCCAATTTGAGATCAGAGTTCCAGGACATACGATCAAGGTGCGTGGGTACCATGGCTTATCAGCAGATCTACGCATCTTGCGCATTCGTTTCCTATCGCGTTCATCACCAGTCTTCCCGTAGGCTGCCGTCAGGAATGCAATCACCTGAATAGTTTTCCCAAGGCCCATATCGTCCCCGAGAATCCCACCTTTTTGGTAGATAAATTTCTCGTGCATGAAAGCCACTCCCTCAACTTGATATTGGCGTAGCCATTGCGCAATCGGTGCGGGAATCAAGCCAAGAGAGTAGGGTAATGTAATGTCCTTGTATTCGCGGACAGGGGTTCTTCCCGGAAAGGACGGTTTTTCTTGCAGATGTTCGAGGCGTTCATCATCTGAAAATTCCACGTCCTCGTAAGATGGTGGTAGCTTTAATCCATACTCCTCGAGGTGCTCTTGCCTTCGGTCAAATTTAAGACGGCGCTGCTTGATGTAGCCCGGGAGCGTATATTCCATCAAGTCGTCATCGGATGATACTTCATCATACTCCTTTAGAGGACGCTTTGGTTTCGATATTGCTTTCTCGGGCTTAGCAAGACCAACGATCATATCATCAGCCGGCTTTTCCCTCTTTGGAATCTTGGGAATTTTTGCTTTGCGGTTTGCAGCTGCAATTTGCTTGCGCTTGACAGACTTGCGGTCCTTAAACTTCTTGTATGCCGCTTCGCCATCATTGAACCCATCATCGCTGTCACTGTCAGATTGAACTTTGATCGGAGTATTGACTGTGATACGCGAAGGAGTATCCAGAATATCTGATTTAAGAGGTGGGGATTGTTCTGATTTCAAGTTGGCAGAATTTCGAGCTTCTAGAATGTAAGCTGCACGTCGCGCGTTTGGGGATGTACGTACATACTTGGGACGGTTGAGGTGGGGGTTGCTTTCACATATCGCGTCACTTCCAGATCATCATCGTCCGAGTCAATAATAATGACCTCGGAGTCATTCTTACGTTTCTCCATTTCGGCAGCATAATCGAAGTGGTGGCAGCATAATCGAAGTGGTGCGAGAATAATGGTGTAGAAGCGTGTTTAGGCAGAGGCGGGAAGGCGGAGAAGAAAGGTGGGCGATGTCATTCCCGATTGGCGAAATGAAAAAAAAGCTCTCCGATCATCAACTTCTCCCAACACGAGCTCTGCGCTCTACACTTTCGATATCACCCAATTGGGCTTGACTTGAAGCTCTAATACTGTACGCGATTCTATCCAGCTTTTAGTAGCTACCTCCGCCTTCTGTCTAACCTGGATTCACTGACCTCTCCCGTCACGCAGGTTACTAGACCAACCTACTATTGAATACTCTGCCGCCATAGTGGAAGACTTATTCCCTTTGAGATAAGAAAGAAGTCACAAAAATGCCTCTCGATACCTCTACAACATACCCTCTGACCCGGCTGCGCCTGGACGGTCGCCGATGGAACGAACTGCGCCTGCTCCAGGCCCAGATCTCGACCAACCCCGCCAGCTCCGGTTCATCATACCTGTCCATGGGTAACACTTCGATCATGTGCTCTGTTCACGGCCCTGCAGAGGGTCGCCGTGGTGATGCGGCAGGAAGTTCTGGTGCCGTCGTCGAGGTAGACGTCAATGTTGCCGGATTTGCTGGCGTGGATCGCAGGCGGAGAGGTGGAGGAAGCGACAAGTAAGCTCCGGGTCTTTTTTCTTGGTACATGGCAGCAGCCAGGCAGATTCTAACTCGTATATTTGTAGGACATCCTCGCGCATTGCGGTCATCCTCCGTTCTACCTTCCAATCGCATTTACACGCCTACCTCTACCCACACAGTACCATTAGCATCCATGTCTCCGTTCTCTCCTCCGATGGGTCCGTGCTCGCCGCCGCAATCAATGCTTGCACTTTGGCCTTGGTTGATGCTGGTATTCCTATGCCTGGTCTGCTCTGTGGCTGCACGGCTGGTATGAGCGGAAGTGCCTCGACACCGAAGGATCCCCGACACGATGAACTGGACCCTCTTCTGGATCTTTCTCTGCCTGAGGAACAAGAGTTGCCTTTGATGACCATCGGAACTACCACTGTTGTGCCTGGGGGCGAGAATAACATGGACGACGACGACGAAGAGACTTCTGTGGCTTTGATGATCATGGACTCTAAACTACATAGTACATACACTGAGACCATGTTAGCCGTGGGTATCGATGGGTGTAACCAGATTCGCGAGTTGCTGGAAGGAGTCATTAAAGGATCGAACCGGGGATGAAACGATACGATACCCTGATATTTTGCATGGACGGCGTCTAGGAAACGGAGAAATGAAATTAATGTTTCTGAACTTTGAAATTTACCTACATTGGCTTTTGCACAGCTGGAATATCTGCTCAATTGCACTCAATCATACGAACCAGCTAAACCTACCAAACTCTATACTAAACGTGGAATATGCTCATACATTACCCAATTGAGACGTGTGACACTTCCACGGGCTCTTTACATCCACAGGTCCTTTCGTCTTTTGTATCATTTCTTATTCTCCTACCTCATCGCACGTCGCACGTTGCATTTATCTTCCATTCTCACCGTTCAGAGACTGGCAGCAGTTGACGTACAGGCTTGATATTCTACTCCATTCTGCAAGATCTGTCCAAGATAAAATCACTATGGACTCTATGCCCACCGGCGGCCTCGGAGCCATGCCTACTGGCAGTATTCCCGGCATGCAGAACATGACCACTATGAGCACTATGGGGGATATGGACCTCACCTGCAAGATCTCCGTTAGTCTACCGCCGTGCTCTGCTCTGATAATGTTGAACTTTGACTGACATATACTGTTTAGATGCTTTGGAACTGGTATACTATTGATTCCTGTACGCCGCTCATTGCTTAATCACCCTAAGATTATACTAAACAGATATCATTTACTAGGCTTCCTCTCCCGTTCCTGGCACATCCGCTCCAAAGGTGCCTTTGCCGGTGCTTGCATCGGTGCCATCCTTCTAGTGATAGCCCTGGAGGCCCTCCGCCGTGCTGGCAGAGACTATGAGTCCTTCATTCTGCGCCGAGCTCGCCTGCGCCACATGTACCTCTCTGGCCCGTCTTCCGGCGCCCCAGCCGGTCAGGGCGTCAAGGCAAAATTCCAGAAGATCATCTCAGGTGCACAGGGTAACTCAACTGCCCACTACAACGACGGTCCATCGGGTGATGATCTTATCACGCCTGTCAAGAACAGCTCTTTGCGTCCCAAGACCTCGCACGAGAACAACGGACTGAGCCAAAAAGATTCTATTCCGGGTGTCGACAAAACCTCTCACAATATCGGTCGTGCCAATTTTGGGCCCTACCGCCCTTCGCCCATGGAACAACTGATTCGAGCTTTGTTGCACATGCTGCAATTTGCCGTCGCGTACTTCGTGATGCTGCTTGCTATGTACTACAACGGATACATTATCATTTGTATCTTTATTGGTGCATTCCTTGGGTCTCTAGTCTTTTCTTGGGAGCCTGTGTCGCTCAGCAGGGAGTGAGTCTGTTCCTGTCAATACAATCCAGTAACACCTTGAAAGCTGACACATCTTCCTTACAGAAGCGATGCAACTACCGTCACCAAGTGCTGTGGTTAGTCCTTAGTCTATTTATGAATAAGACCCGGTCTCTTTGAGAGCCCCGGGTATGAGAATATGTGAATGGGGAACTTCGGTCTGGGAACCAATGGATGAGAGCTCCGAGTGTTGGAATTTACGGAGTGCAACATTATGCACCATGAATATCCTGTATTAGGTACACATCAGTCTTATCTTCTTAGCTCTCAAAATATCCGGCCAATTACACATCTCGCCATCCAAGCCACTCTCCTCCCTCTTAACCCATATCGTCTCAATAATCTGCCTAGCAACAGAAGCATTAACAAGCCCAGTCATTGCAAAACAAGACTCAAACCACGCAGAAAAGAACATCTGTGTCTCCGAATGCACAGCCTCACAAGCAGCAATAAATGCCGGCCAAATAAGCGTTGCCATATTCTCACCTCCTACCCCAGCCTCATCCACCTTCACCCGTTCAAGAAAATCCCGCACAGCCTCCACCTCCCGTTGAAGCAACGAAGGATCCAAATCGTTAATTCTCCGATGAAAGAATATCAACAACGCAGTATACATCGCCCTCGCCCGTGGCTTGCCTTCAACCTGACTTTCATCCTGCCAATGAGTACGACCATTACAAGAGATCAAAAGAGCCCGAATAGCTTTTTCTAGCGCCTTGCCTCTGGTCCAGAAATCCCTAAGACTCAACATGCCCTCTTCGCTTTGATGTAATGAAATGTCCCGCTCATTCGCTAGCCGAATCACTTGCGAGAGGAGCATGAGAAAACTCTCGGCGATACCGTATATCTTCGGGAATAGCGTTAAGCTCCAGCGGCCCGGTATAGCTAAATGAAGATCGCGTTGTGCGACAGCAGGATCCTTCTCCATGGCCATGATGTTGTCTGAGAAGACGATGTTGGGGTAGATCCGGAAATCGGTGTAGGGCATCGTTTCATCGGAGAGGCTGGCGTTCGCTAGGCTTGCTGTCAGGCTATCGTTGACACTGGTCGTTTCTGCCATGATGCGCATATAGGCGTAGCAGTGATGTAGGGCTCTGCGCTTGGGCGAGAGGGTGGGCGTCTTGAACCCATTTATGGATATAAACTTCTCGGCTTGAATCAGGCAGGATATACGCTGTTCGGAATCTCCCTTGATCATCTGCTCGAGTGAAGAAATTAGTTGCTTAGATCCGTAAAGCTCGGGAATTGTAGTGTTGCCACATACATATGCGGTTGAGAGACTCAGTATCACCATCAATATCTCCTTGTACTTGCTGGTCTTTTCGGTCGAAAGACAAATCTCTTCCATGCATCGTAGGAAGTAGTGCTGAGCCCGCTTTAGGTATGTATTTCCAGTTGCTGTCCAGCTTTCAATTGATGTGGTTGAATGGTTTCCCATATGAAAGGCGCTAGTACTTAACAGAGCATTTAATAATGCAAGTCTTGCATATGAGACACTTCCATTTGCACTGAGATCAGTCAGTGCGCTGATAGCGCAAGGCATGATGAGATTCAACCATGGCGCTTCTTGGCCAAAGCCGAGAGGTGAGATCAAGGGAACAATCTTGTCCCTGTAATGTGAAAGAATCGACCAAGCTTCGATGTGGTTACTGAAGAAATTCAAGGGTGCTTCGATATTGGGTGATATGTCTGAGCCCAATTCAACGTCCTCTGCATTTGATGTGATGAGACTCCAAGGGGCCAAAGTATTAATCTGTTCATCTTCCGGAATATCAAGAATGCTCTCAATGAGCTCAAAGTCCAGTTCTTCTTGATGAACTGTTGGATCTAACCCTAGCGTCCAGTCGTCTAGTAGCAGTGGGATTTCGTCATCGCTGGGAACTGCTTCTTCCGAAGTGGGGGTCTGCGCGAGCCTGGAGATACCAAATGGTCCCCTGAAGAACGAAAAATGTACGTTTTCATTTGTCATGCACTCATATCTTTCTATATCCAGCAAGGCTTGGGTATGGTCACGTCCCGGTAAGGAATTGACGACTTCATTGCTCATGTACTGGCGCTCGGCCTCTGTACAGGTATTAGAAAGGAGTCAGGCCCTGGAAATAGATGGTAGACATACCTGTGAAGATTGCTCGACGATGCTTTGCTGCATTATTGGCATTTAATCTGCGAATATCTTGCTTGTTATCATTGACAAAAGTTAATTGATGCTGGCGTCTGGCACGCGTATCTGTCTCCGGGGCCAAGACTAGGTAGTTTTGGGACAAATCTCGGGGCTGCATAACATCTAGGATGAAGAGGAGTTGTTCAATAGTGTCATTCATCAAATTATCATATGATAGCTAAAGCAAATCTCGAAAAGAAAAGACTAAGGGGAATGGTGCTTCACTAGCCCCTCAATTGATATTATTGATATCGTTTGTCAGAAAAGGCATGCGATTCCGAGCAATGCGGGGTCCACCACTAGATAGTAGGCATGCTTACGAGCAAGCCCAAACACAAGGATTGGGTTGTAGCGGTATTGAAGGGAGGTTTGAACAATAAAACAAACAAATTGAAGTTCCTAATGATCTTTCTGCAAAATAATTATTCAACATGCAAGTAGGAACATATCGGAGTTACTTACCTTTTTGACCGAATTGTCGCCCCAGCTGTTATGGTCACCTGCACCGAAGTATATGGATAATGTTTCTCTGGGAAATGCAAAACGGTGCGAACGACGTCGATGATTATGCCAATGGAATCAATGGTCAAGGCACCAATGGACATATCAATGGTGCCACCGGTTCTAACAATGTCACTCTCCGCCACGCTAACGATCTGAAAATTCAATCTTTTCCCGCAGCTCCCTCACCCTACCCTTCTGTCTTTCAACTCACACTAAGCTCTCCGAGATGACCCATCACACAAGGAGCCTGGCTCCAGTTTACCAGTCCGACTTATTCCTCTTGGTAATTCCATTGGTGATATCGTGACCTATGCTTCGCGCTAATTGTGCCCAAGGAGCGATGGCAAGAAGATTCACCCCTCTCTATAGAGGCCCAGCGCCAGCATCTTTTCCGAATATGTTCATCTGGGGATACGCGGTCGTGAGGTGCGCTCTGGTCGTTCTATTAGTACCCGCATGCCAAGGCTTACCAATTCTCTTAGCCCTACAAGCTCCAAAAAGAACAGACCGGAGTCTCCTATGTGGGTACGCTCCCAGCCCAAAGCCAAGAGTTACTTGAGCGCGTGCGTCAGCCAAATGTTGGGCGCGCAAACCTAGGTGATATTTACTGGCTACGTACATGCTATGGACGGGATTCAGAGCCCGCTTGAGATACCATCTATGAAGGTATGAGCCGTCTGCTGGAAGATCGTTTTATTTGCAATGATGAATCTCTATATAACTTTGGTCCTAACTGGGAAAGGATTTTCCTCATCAAGCCAGAGCTTCTAGAAACTGATTGGACCGCGGAGGAATTCGAAAAGGCTACCCAATTGGCTCTCGAACAAATCGAGCTTGAAGCTGATAGCCCTCGGAGAGCGGAAGACAGTGGTGACTTAATCGACGATGATCTGGACGGAGATAGATTATTTTCCTACCACGCACAGATATCTTTGAGTTGAATCCACGTGGTGGATGCAACAACTCTTGCTTCCGAGGGTACCGACGCAGGTAAAGTTCTGATTGTGTTTTTTGATGAATTTGGTCGAACAGTTCGCTATGCCCGGGAAGACCCATCTGAGTCAGTAGATATGACGGCTTTGAGTAATGCTTATCTGAATGACCATGCCTGCTGGGCTAATTCAGATATTGGAAAACTCTATCGAAGGGGTCAACCATTGGGGCCACCCAAAGCAGCTCATTAAAAAAATTCCAATATAGAGATTGGCTTTGTCAAATCAAAGCAGGTCACCAGGAAAAGTAGACAAACCAGATGAATGATTTAAATTCGCCAAGGGCAAAAAGGGCGGCGCTAGCCCTGGAGGTTCAAGTTCCTTCTTGAACGTTTAATCTACATATAAACGTTCCAACTTGATAAGTCGGCACTTACACCCGACAATTAGAACCAAAAGTAAACAATATTGTAGGAATTAGTAGAGAAAGGCAGTAATAGAGTGACTTCAAAGAGTATATCTAGAGGCAGAATCGCCTCGATCAAGGATCCGATTTAAACTCATTACACGTGAAAACACATTATTTGAGCCGACCCAAGGATGGCCATCCAATGTCTGGTTGGTGCTGGGTTCTAATATGGCGCTAGAGATTATCTTGTTGCCGCATTGACTTTTTCTTTCCGTTCACAGAATGCTCACAGTTAGAAAAAGGACAATGGACCATGATCTTCCCAGCCGGCATTTGATCCCTATGTACCGTTTCCATGTGCCGCGTGAGTTCTTTCTGCCTTGGAAAATCCTTGGTGCAGGCGGCGATGGAACACTTGAAGGGACGTGTATGTGTTTTAATGTGCTTGCTATTAAGTAAGTGGATTAGTGTTGGGAGCATGATAGTGCACTTTAAAGACAAAAAAAAGACATACTTGAGCGGTCCGGGGCTTGGAAATTCTCTTGGGCAGTGCGGAAACTGTAGCGAAGAGACGTTGGCTGCCGTGGAAGATGAGATATACCGGGTAGATCTTGACGAGGCCAAAAGCACGTCTGAAACGATGTCCGCTTCTCCTACTTGCTCATTTTGAGAATAATCTTCTGATTGTTGCAAAGTACTTTGCTGCTGATGTTGCTCTTCATCATTGGTCGTATCGAAGGACTGGGGGGGTATGAACTCGGGAAGTGGACCATTGCTTCCGACGGATAGCCACTCTGGCAGGGCAAGCCCAGCATTGAAAAACTGTAGCTTTAGTTGATGAACAAAGCTGGAACCCCGGTCGGTGACTTGTGTTGGTGCTTCTGGTATGTGTCTCCGCGGCGGAAAAAAGTGGAACAAGTAGTTTCACCGTTTTAACCCCAGTATAGAGACCGACCACTGATTGGATATTATAGACAAGAGAGCTTAGAAGCCAGCCTCTCGCCTAGAGCAACACAGAGAAGAAAAATCTCTCAATGAACGAATGAAGGAGACAATAAGGACGCAAATTCAAAAGCAAGAAAAAGGAGCGGCAGTGGCAGCGAGTGAAGTAACGAGTGAGGATGACAGGCCCGCTGCCCCTGGGGAAGAGAAGAAAAACGGCATTAGGAGTGAAATCACCAGGCTTTTATACTTTTGAGTGTTACGCTCGATTTGACCAGCTAGGATCGAGTATGTGACTCCAGTCACTACCCCGAGATGCTATCAGCCACCAGTGGGACCGTGCGAGGGGGGCCTCAAAATGCAGTGTCCTGATTGGAGAAGGTAATCCATGTCGCACATCAACCAAGCTATCGAGCAGAAATTCCGTCTTTCGATCTGGAGATCATGTGTGGGGGAGATATGAATGGGGCATCGACAGGGCCGATCAGAAGGGGGCCTCAAAATGAAGAACTGTAATTGATCAACTGGCTCGCGCAAAACCACCTCAATTGAAAACTTTCCAAATGAAAAGGCTAGAACATGCACATGGTTGTCATTCTATGTCAAACTTTCAGCAAAGCTAATTGGGTCAATTAAAGGTCGGCATCGGACTCGATGAAACTGACATGAAGAGCATATAAAGTCAATGGAAATCCGCGAGCAGAAAAGAAATCACGACCATTGAAAGACCAAATTCACCAAGCTGAGAAGTTACTCTCTAACTATGTCTTCCATTTTCTGTTGCTCTTCCCCATCTCCTTATCGGCCGGCCCATCTTGCTCACGAGGCCAAGTTTAGCCCATTCATTGCTTGGGCTAAAAGGTCCGAATCATCTCCCTCTGCTGCTTCAGCTTCTTTTTTCCAGGATCCGGATAGGCTGCCCTCTTACGCGGTTCAATTTGTCCGACAAATCAATTTTGGTGCTCTCGAGGCCAAAAGATATTTCATCCCTAACCCCGAAGAAAGTAGTGGGGGTGATTTTGTGGAGATTACCGAGCAAGACTTGATTGCTGGAAACTTTCAAAAGCTCAATTCGTATGTTCAATGGATATCCGATGTCTAGTTACAGGGAATTATAGCAAGCTCATGGGACATAGGTACAAGAACTTCAAGTGCACGACGCATGACAAGTTCTTTGAAATCAATCTATATCAAAAGGACCCGGTTAATCGGCACCATTGGCGATTGAATATCGCTCGGCCAGCTAGTGATATTGATCTTTGAGAATGAAAATGTGTAATTCAACAGCTGGTAGCTCCCAGTTATTTGTGACTCATGGTTTTACTTGCGTGGCATGGTCTGTTTGATAGATGGCTCGGCAGTAGTCGCAGAATGTTTATAAATCCAAGTCTATCATACATCAAAGCATGCAAGTATCTTATTTTCGGCTGTAACGTCTCTATCTAACAGATTATTGATTCAGATGCGAGCTTATGAAGTAATATGTAGTCTGAGTGATTACATGCTAGTTTGGCTTTCTTCAAAAGCTTGCTTTGTGGTGGCCTGCACGCCGAAAGCAGTCTTGGCCCAGCTCTAGTACAGTACGTATCGTACGCGGAGCATACATCCTTTGCCTGGCCCACTTCAAAGGTACACTGTACTCTAAAGGGGTTAGGCAATCTGACCATGTAATTTGCTTGGGAATATTGAGATATCGTTCCATAGCTCTGTCAATTCTCGTTGCTACCCATCCATTCAAAAGCTGGCAAAACTTGGACAAGTCTGAGTCTAGTTCATCACCTGCAAAACAATGATCTTTACTGATTGAATCATGGGCAGCAGAGGTTTCGTGGAATATAGCTCTCGATTCTCACGCTTAATAGGACAGCATGACATACTCGAGAGCCGAGAATGAGGAAAGTAGCACTGCCCTTGAGGTGAATTCTCAGACCAGGGATATAGCTTGAATCAATCTTGAGTGTTCAGGGCGGAAGCAGATTTCGCTAGTGACTACACCACCCGCATGTTGCCAAGATTAGAGAGAGAGAGAGAGAGAGAGAGAGAGAGAGAGAGATGCATTATACTCGAATGTTAGCCTTTCTAGGGTCTTCCCGAGTCGGAGACGGCCGTAACGGCAGCTATCTAGTGTTTTCATAACGTTTACATGCCCATTCAGCCCAATCCGTCTCTTAATTGCCCTCATGTCCGACCAGTTGCCCATTACCCTCGTTTTTGACCAGTTGCCTATCTTTGACTGCCCGCTAGTGTTGCCAAGATTAAGTTATGCTCTCTGTCTACGGAGTCGTATCTGTTGAACTCAGGGTCCATGGATGCTGCAATAATCGCAAACTGCATTGATCAGCTTCTTTGTTCTCATGCAAGATGACCTGAACAGGGATTAGTCCTAATCTTGGGTAGTGCATCTTCCCACCTTCCTGATATTTGCGGTGAAATGAGCCCTGAGGCAGGAGTATTAAGCACCAGTGATTATCCTTACCTCCTCCTAGCACCCTTACTGGATCGCTGAAATGCAGAGCCGAAACGAGCCTGTATGCGCTTCTTCGTAATAAAGGAGTCGCCTATGAAATTAAATTAAACAGGCCTTGGAGTCCGAGTCTTAGACCAGAAAATGCACCCACGCCACCACTAGATAATTGCTACGTCTGAAAGGTTCTTTAATTTTTTTTTTTCTAAGACATGAAACGTTTCACAGGGCGCACCCAGCTTAGTTCTAGCCATGGCTGCTCTCTTATCTACTTTAGCGATCTGGATTGGGGCAGTTAATTCTACGCATTAAAAGGGTCTATAGCGTAATATTCCATTTAGGCGAGATCAAGTAACTACTAAAGCGAGAAAATTAGGCCGATCTGTGATGTACAAACAGCCTCCACGATCATCTTCAATCTCCTAGTACAACACTTTCGCAAATTAGTGTCACATTCACATGGTCTTCCTCTTTGTCTACCTCCAGTTCCAAGAGACGCTAGTCGATATAAGGGTGGCTATCGGTATCTTGATTCATGTTCCAAGGTTAAAATTTTTCGAATATGATATATTGCGCAGGAAAGCATGGCCATCTCGCGATGAACGTTCCAAATCGATACAAACATCTCAGGCAAAAGGGCCACTGTGGATTTCGCGCACTTTGCTTGGCAAGCATCCTTGTCGCATCACCCCGCGTCCAAGAGTTAATAACTTTACTTTGCATCCTTAGAATGTTGGGAATCCTCTCACAGCTTCTAAAAAAAGCCATACTCGTTTCACAATACAAGGATTGCTGCTTTGGTCCCGCTTTAACCTGTACACGTACTCTTCGTGCAGGAATAGCCTTTAGCCACCAAGGTTTCTAATTAGCGAGGATTATGGGTGAGTGAAAGAAGGACCTATGTGATGAGTGATTTTTTTGGAGTCACTGTGAGCTTGGTAGACCTAGCTGTGCGGAGTGTATGAAGCACATATGATAAGTAATATCGATTCCATCACGCTTTGACCTATCGAACCGCATAGGCTGCCATTTGTCTCTACTATGAAAATATTGCTCTGCTTTCCAATTTTCTCTCTGATCGAACCAGCACAAATCCTCAGTTTATTACATACTTCCAGAAACTTGTTCATCTCATTCAGAATTTTCGTGGTATGTGACACTTCGACATGTCTCCAGAATTTCAAGCCTCCAATGTGCTTTGCGCTGAGTCGATTGTACTCAATTATCTGCTTCATGAAGTCCCAGAACCACCAAGTCAAAAGCGGACAAGTCAACTCACGTCATCCGACCAAAATTACATATTGCCATTCTCGAAGGAGCGCGACTTGGTGGAGATACTTGCCTTCCTATCCAAAAGGAGGGATGGCCCAGATCATATCCCTGCAATTTGCGTGGAACAAGATCGAACAGGAAATAATTTAAAGGTTCTCTTGGCAGTCAACAAATGCACCTGGAATGACGGTGATGGCACACTTCAGCTCATCAAAGGAAACTTCGAAGGCGTTTTTGACGCTCTTCATAAGGCAAATTACAGTCGTACGTATGCTTTTTTTTCTCGGCTTTCATGCATTTGTATTAATCTCAAATAGGACATGGTAGCTCCGCGGAAATTAAGGCTGAAGTTCTCAAATCAATCGTTGTAATGTGCTCCTCTAGGATACTTTGTCGGTTACGTCTAGCTCCGAGCAAAAGACATGGAACCAGATCGTCAATCAAAGAGCTATTGCAGAGAGCAATAGAGGGGGTCCGGCTCATTAACCCTCACAAGTTCCGAAATTCCACCTTGGTGGTCTCCTCAACTCAGTTTATATCAGTGTCCAAAGAAGTGATACGATTGGTTAATAACTGGCTCAATCACCAGGTTGAATCTCGCCTGGCTGAGATTTTAGGGGCAATTCGAAGTTTGAACGAGGTACCGAGTCTATCTGATCTATTGCACCTCATTCCGACCGGTAAATCTGGGATAGTCCAGGATTCATGCTTTGCAAGCAGCCTCATCAACATCATTAGTAAAGTGGCCAGAAATCATGAGGCAGCTGAAGTGTTATACCGTATCGCCAAAAAATACCCTGTGGTACGAAATATGAAGCCTCAGCTAGCCACTCTCCCCCCAGAGGCATACGACAGGCTGAACGACCCCAGCTACCTTCCAGAATTCCACAAAATCCCACAACGCCTAGGTCTCATAAATGGCCATCGATATGATGTCACCAAAATATCTCGATACATGAAATTTCCTAAGAACTCGTCTTGTAGTAAGGAATTTTCGGAAGAAACACAGAGAACCATGAAAGAGTCAAAGATCCACTCTGAGATCCAGCTAATTGCCTATTGTGAATCTAAATCAACGCCTGAATTGTTTCCTCGAGTCATTGCATCAAGCAAGGACGCATGCTTCCTTTGCAATGCTTTTATCGCGACGCATGGAAAAATGCACACATCACGAACCCATGGACGACTATACCCCGGCTGGAGGCTACCCAATCTCTTGCATATGAGAGGACTGCAGAAAGAATTCAATCAATGGCTTCTTAACCAGGCTCGAAAAACAATAGATGCGAGGGTTGCAGGCCATGGAGAGATCAATCCCCAACCCCCTTTGGAAAGCACTCTTTTGGTGCCACTTTCTGTTTCATCGACAACAAAAAGTGAATCACCTTCAGATCCCATTTCACATAACCTACAGCTCTCGGTTGCTGAAGAATGCATGACAAAACAACTTGCATCATCGACAGACTCAACAGACTCCCCAGCTTTGAGCCATAAATTAGCCCTGCAAGAAGTAATTCCGTGTAAACCAAGCATCCAAAACCCAGCAATCTTTGTCTGCGGCCGACTTGAAGTTCATTTCGATATGGAAACTGCCTCAGCCTCGAATCGAACGACAAGCACGCTCATGTACAGTATTGAGAGGATCAGGACTGAGGAAAAGGACATCTTACCAGATGGATCTCTTGTAGTAGATGTGCTGGGGTTAACCAAGGAAACCCAGTTTGAATTGCCGATTGATCATACCATTTACATGTCTTGCCAAGATGTCATCTTGAGGCTTACTACAGGCCTTGAAAATACTGTGGTTGATGATAGGGTGCAATGAGAGTACTGTTCAATTCTAATGGGTAACAGACACTCGCTATAATCCGACTTCTTTATGTTTCAATGTCTATACATTTGAACTGATTAGATTATTACTTCACAGGATTAGCAAGTTTTAGCACCTGAATTAGAGTGTAGGTAGTGACAGTTTCTGAAAACATTGTCATGACCATAATTGATGTATTTTGACAATCCCTCCTAGGTCTTCATGAAATTGTCGGAGTTTGGAGCAATGTCAGATCTCACGACTGCGTTTGTGATGCCTCGCTATTTCAGAGTCGTGCCGAACTAAGCACCCAACTCAGCACTAGTATAGTGTCCCGATGATCTCCAGCAGGCAGTTGAGTAAATTGCTGGCCCTGAGAGTGCACGAAGCTAATCAGTGTGGGGGCACTCCAGGCGATGTTGCGTCGGTCTCTTGCTGTGGCCAGAGTAACCATGGCAAAATTGTTGCCATTTTGTTTAATATATCTCCTTAAGATCGTGTAGACAGATAAATTCGATGGTAGTCATGCTGGCAATTGTGGTGCTGGTATCAACTGCTATTACGGCGAAGACCTCCAAGTAATTCCAGGTACAGGCTGTCAGGAATACTGGACATGGAAAATACAGTGATGCAAATTGACTTTTTCATAGTTGCTGAATGGGTAGAGGTTATTCATAGCTTGAAATAACATTGTCAGATAATATAGATGGATAGAATTATGGGAAAGATAGAGATCAGGATTGACTTTACAGATTTCCCATTGCGGACAGCCACGTGGTGCCCCACATACAGGTACAGGAACAGGCACAGTTACAGGTAAACAAAGAATTTTTGGGTCTCCTGTACTAGGAAGTATGCATGACTAGCTTGGTACACTGTCTAGATTACATCGCGCGAAAAGGACCACCATACAAAAAGACTCGCCAGTTGCACTGCACGACTGTCCGGCCCAGGAGACTAACGCTCAAAAGAGACAAGACCGCCTAAACCAGATCATGAAGATCCGATGATTTAGAGCTCACCGCAGCCAACGATGGTAGGCTTGACAGCGGAGCGGACGGAGCCGGAGGAGGAGCCGAGGGCCTCAATCTCCTTGACGACGTTCATGGAGGAAGCGTCAGCGACCTCGCCGAAGACGACGTGCTTGCCATCGAGCCACGAGGTGACAACGGTGGTAATGAAGAACTGGGAGCCGTTGCTATAGAGAAGAAAAGGCGAACACGTTAGAAACATTTCTTAAAGCGGGGTCGGCGGATCTGAGCGCAGCAGCGAGGCTGACGTCGCAAAGTGACTTACGTGTTGGGGCCAGCGTTGGCCATGGAGAGAAGACCGGGCTTGTTGTGCTTCTTCTGGAAGTTCTCATCGGCGAACTTCTCACCGTAGATGGAACGACCACCAGTACCCTATTGCGGATAAAAAAAAATTAGACGAAGTTCAATGGATATAAGGAAACAAATTTCCCCGACACAGCAATTGGAAAGGGAAGCGGGAGCAACTAACGTTGTGGCGGGTGAAGTCACCACCCTGGAGCATGAACTGGGGGATGACACGGTGGAAGCCGGAGTTCAGGTAGCCCTGGCCCTCGGGAAGCTTGCAAAGCTCACGGAAGTTCTTGGTGGTCTTGGGGACAACATCGTCGAAGAGGTTGAAGGTGATACGACCAGTCTTGGCTGAATAGGTAGTCAGTATTGAGTTTCAATTAAACAGTAAACCCCATGGTGACCAATTGTTCCTTAAAAATTAAGGACATGGCATTCAATGGAATGAGAAAGATGGAGGGGCAGATTTTGGTTCTGCCCCTCCAAGAGATCTTTCATCTCAAGATGGAAAAATTGACTTACGGGCACTGGAGCCGACAGGGGCGTACTGAACGTCGAAGAAAACCTGAGACATGATTGAGGATGTGGATGAGAAAGACCGGGTGGAAGGATGGAAAGAGCAATTCAGAGAAGAGAAGAGGGAGGGTGGGGTTGACTTGAGGCGGCAAAACATAGTGAGGGGCAGAAACGGGACGGAATAAATTAGATGCCGAACTACAAGTAGGTTAGCTGCTGCGGGACACATGAAAGACCATTTCCGCATTTCCATGATTGGTGACTCAGGTATGCCATTCAAGGACCCAGGTGTTCATGGCACTCAATTGGTTTCCCCAATCGAAGGCATGAGGTTGGGGCATGTAGTGGATTATAGGCACAATTGATCTCAATATCCACACGAGCAGAGTTGATACTTACAGGTTTTAGAAATACAAGATGATGAAGAAGATGAAGAGTAGAAGCTATAGGGGAAAATCGCAGCTTGGAGGTAAAAAAGCCGCCGGGGTTCGATGCTTATATAATCCCGGGAAGTTCCTTCCGGGGAAGCTAGACTGTTTACATATGTCATGCCTGAGGCTGAAACTTTATTTTCTCGAAGCAAATTTGCAACCAAGTCGTATCAGCGCTGAACTACTTGAATGCTACAGATTGACATTAAAGATGAATATCAGGGTTGAAAAATTCCGTGTTCTGATTCGTGCAAAAGTGCAAGACCGGCGTCTCTATCCCGGAGCCATCATACTCAAAAAGTAATAATCGAATAAGAAATCAGGACAAAAGTAGGAAAGAAAGAGAAAAAAGAAGACCTCAGATCATAGAAATACAAATATATCCAATTCAAAAAAGTAGAAAATGGAACAAAAAACCATGAATGCCACGCGTACCAGGACATCATTTCGACATTGTCGGCAGTTTGCCACAGATGAGTCGCTCAAAAGCCAGAGAAAAGGTGAAAGGTGAAAGGTGAAAGGTTGAAATATAGGGATAAAAAAAAGTAAGCAGGTCAAGCCCTGCAGACACATGTGTCAAGAAAAGAAATCAATCAATCAAGTCAATCATCACCGGAAGTCATCGTCATCTGCGTGCATCAGGGATTCCAGGCGCTGTACGAGCTCCTTTGTTTGGCGAGCAAGTTCAAAAGCGATAGGAGGGAGCAGATTGGTTACCTCACGCAATTGCTCGGGGGTAGTGGCGTGGTGGCCTTCGGCAGCCGTAGACATAAGCCTGCCGCGACATTCGTCAAGGGCTTGAACGGCTGGTTCAGATTGTTCACGTAGAGCTACGTCTCCGCTGCGATCGTGAATCAGGTGTTCGGTTGCGGAGACTACGTTATTGACAACGTTTCCGATGGCGGAGACGTGGGTCTCGACGTTGCTTAGTTCCTGCTCGGACCGGATGCTGGCGACTAGAGCCTGGATTGATTGGACCATGCCGTCGGTTTGGTCTTCGACGTAGAGTTTGAGCTCCTGGAGTTCGTGGTCTTCTTGCGGGGCTCCGTAGTAGCCATTTGTGTAACCGTTCTGCATGGCAGGGTGGTCTTGGTCCGGTGGGCTGATAGCACTGTATTCGGAGTGGTTGCTGTAGCGCTGTTGACTAGCAGTTGTGCTGAAGTAGTCTGGGTACTTCTCCTGAGAAAGATCCAGGTCGGCAAGCTCTTCAAGTTCCTCTGCTGGTGAAGCCTGGATTTTGACCACCCGAACCAACTCTATGACAGCAGTGCAAAGATGCGAGGCGGCGGCATCGAGGAGGGAAACGGGGGAGAGACCCCTGGAGCCAGTGAAGTTACGAGCAGCGGTGATCATATTGTTCGCAGTGGCAGATACTCTGGTCTTGGTCTTCAGGCGTAGAGTAGCAGAGCCATCAACTGGGGGAGGTGCTTGGTCCACATCCTGAATCATGTGCCGAACAGCGACGATAACGGCCTTAACATGGTGGGACACCTCCTGGGCATCCTCAAAGCGTGCAACACGAAGGAGCTCGTCAATCGACATCTGGAATTTGGTGATATGAAAATCCTTCACCACACCATCAGCCTGCACCAGCTCATGCTCTTTAGCAACAGCGCTGGCATCGGCTCGAATATCTGAGAGGCCACCAGATGAGGTACGGAGATGACCCTGCTGTGCTTTCGCCTTCGCATAGCGATTTTTCCACTCATTGACTTCATTTTGCAGTCTCTGGACATCGTTGGACAATCGCTCTTCTTGTTCCCAGTTGGAATGACTCTGTGCTGTAAGGGTCTTCATCTCCATTAGGAACTCAGATGCCTCACGCCGCACCTCAGTAGTAAGCTCTTGCTGCTGTTGTAGCTCACTCTGGAGGCTCTGGTGCTTGATTTCCAAATCGGCATATCGAGCCACCAAGTCCGAATCTCCAGACTCCCGAACAACATTATCAAGCTGGTGACGAAGGTCCCGTTCCAAGTTATCATGATCTGCTCGAACTCGATCAAGCTCTTGCTGGAGCGAGTAGTTAAGTTCCTCAGCCTGCGACACCTTGCTCTCCAAATCCTGGCGGAGGTCGTCCCATTCCTGTCGCTCACTATGGCTGACCGCTGATTGATCGGAATCTTGTGACCTGGACAGCTCCTCATCCTTGCAGCGGACCATTTCCTCGAGTTTTTCCACTTTCGCTTGCAATTCCGATATCTGAGCTTGACTATCCATCAACAGTTTTCTTTCTCCTTCACCCAGAGTTGTAGTTGTCCCCCGTCTGCTCAAGACCGCATCCAAAGCGAATGCATCACTCCGAGCATCATCATCATCTTCCGGGCCCATATCATCGCTATCCTCAACCATCGTACTCTTATTCGGGACCATAGTATTACTCTGGAAAGACCGAGGGAAAGGACCATCCCCATTTATTCCAGGCGGCGGACCTCCAAGCGAGCCCTGCCGCGGCGGGAATGGGCTAGGCGGACCCCCAGAGGGATAACCCCTTGGGGGCCCACGAGACTGCGAGCGACGCGGGTCCGGCGGCAAACCAGGTGAAGGACGACGACCAGTGAAGGCCGGGAAACGGCGCTCCAGCTCACAGAAGACATCGGTCGCTAGATCACGAAATCGCTGGTGCACAAGCGACGCAAGCCTCTGCCGAGCATGGTTCCGTTTCTCATGGAAGTTGGACCGCGGAGGAAGGAAGGTAGGCGCGTCAGGACGGGGTGCACGGCCGGGCGGAGGCGAGGCTTGTTGACGACGAATCAGTTCGTCGTAAACATCTGTACTCAGTTCGTGGAACTGGGTTGGCGATAGTCGTAGAAGCTTATCGCGGGCTTTTTTGGATCGGCCGTTGACTCGGTCTTCGCGGTAGGTTGCACTTAAGAATCGTTTAAACGTCACGTAGTGCTGGTGTAGTATTTCCTCCATCTGTCTACGTCGCCGGCCGCCATCGCGCGGATCATCACCCAGCGTTCCGACGCTGGATCTCGCACCAACAGAGCTGGGCGGAGATGGGTTTGCGCTGCCCGGCAGCGGGAGACCGGTGCTGTTCGGGCTCAGGGGAGCGCTAGGGACGCCGGAGGTTGGGGGTGTGGCTAGATTGCCTCGAGAGGAGAATGTAGGCGAAAAGGGCGGGTCCGACTTCTGGTATTGGTTGATGCCGGACCAGTCGCTGCCATCCACGGAGACAGGCGACATGGCTCCCGAATGGCCATTCATATCAGGGTCGCAAGGGAATGTCGACCCTCCCAACAGTTTTGATCGATTTAGATAAGGCTTGACTCGCAAGCTGGGGAATATGGGGATGAGTTGGCGAAGTCAGACACATCCACGTCGTCAACCACACAGGACCCAGTTTTATCTCCTCCACTGATCTGGAAGTCTGAAACAAAGGGAGGCGCCGAAGGGGGAGGACTCGAGCCACCAGGTTGGAGTCAATGAAAAGAAAGTCGAAAGCCCGAGTCCAAAGGAGTGTAGGACTTTTGGAAGGGGAAATAAAATTATGAAAGGGGAGTTTGGTCAAATTGGTGTTTGGTTGACTCCGGAGTTCCCTTACGGGGGGACCCGCTGGTCCTTACAGTGTGGGAAGCCAAGGGCAGAGTAATAATTCAGGAACTAACATGCAAGCCAAGCCCCAATCATTATTTCTTAACCACCTCTCTCTATATCTGATCTATGTTTCCTTTTAATCTTCTCTACATGTTCTTCAGTCATAGAGTTTTCTAATCCACGAACCAGCTCGTGCTAAAAGCCGGTTGTCTAAATGACATGTCAGAAAAGAGGGAAAAAACTTCGTACTAAAATAGTACAAATTTACAGTATTAATACAGAATCCAGGCACACAAGCCACAAGGGGCTGATATTACATCCGGGGGGGCCGCGCCTCGTTGTGGCCCATTCCTGCAGAAACATGGACTCTAAACAAGCATTTTAGAAACGACTGGAACGGAATCTATGGCACAAAAATACAGGATCTGAAAGTGATATCAAATGCCAACCGTCGAGTATTGGCATGGCTACAGTATATGCATTAGGGGGCGAATAGTCTGAATTAAGGGGGAGAAGCCCTAGCAGACGTTCAGGAGTTCAACAATCTAGACTCTTTTAGCCCCAGACCTAAGATGATACAATACGAATACGAAGTACTGTAACATACTGATCTAATCAGTTGGTATAGTTAGTTACTTGATTCCACTAAACCTAATAAAGTCATACACAACCGAAAAAAAAAAAAAAAAAAAAGTTGAACTGAAGAAAAAGCTGGCTTTATGAGTCTTGCGACCAGCATGTCTATCCAAATGGAAAGGACTAAATACAAATTGTAGAACAGGACATAGGTCGTATCCGCTGGCAGCGGTTGCTTTTTGGTTTGGCCACAGAAGACTCGGTAACCGAGCAGCTGATTTGCCAGCAGAGAACCATCACTGGTGTTACCCAGCTGTTTATTTTTCTCTCCGTCGTATTGGAGCCAAACTAATAGCTCTTTGGTATGGCGGAGGAATAAGATGCAGAATCAGATGTGCCAGCTCGAGGTGGTGGGCTCGCCGCAAGTCCGCATCAGAGGGATGGTATCGAAGGTGAAATTGAGAGGAAATATATGAGAATCATTTCCGCGGGCCAGGGGAGAACTGGGCGCGTCGTTGCTTATTTGGAGGTCATAGAGAGACCGCGGGCAGCTCCCACGGCGGCCGACACGGGAGTCGACGACCGAGTTGGGGCCGCACTGCGGTTATGGGCCATGTGGGCCCTGACAAGGTGTCCAGCGGCGAGCGCAGAGCACAGACTGAGCTCACCGGCGAGAACGGAGGCGGCGATGATGCGAGACAGCTGGCGGGCGTTCTCACCGGGGTTGGTGGGGTGAGCTCCACGAACGCCAAGCAGGTCGAGCATGGCACCCTGGGCTTCAAGGATAGTACCACCACCGATGGTACCCACCTCAATACAAGGCATCGAAACAGCGATCTGGAGGTCACCGTTGTTGCTAAGAAGTTTTCATTAGTATCGCTGTGCAGGAAAATATCCAACTCGTAGGGCACTTACTTCTTCATGGTCGTAATACAACTGCTGCTCTCAACAACCTGAGCAGGATCTTGGCCAGTAGCCAGGAAAATGGCAGCGACAATGTTGGAGGCGTGGGCGTTGAAACCACCCAGAGAACCAGCCATAGCACTTCCAATCAGGTTCTTGCTGACGTTCAGCTCGACTAGAGCATTGACATCGCTCTTCAGAACGCTCTTGACAACATCTCCAGGGATGATAGCCTCAGCCACAACCGACTTACCACGGCCATCGGTCCAGTTGATAGCGGCAGCCTTCTTATCGGTACAAAAGTTACCAGACAGGGAGATAATGGACATGTCATCGAAGCCGCACTCCTTGGACATAACATCGAGAGCCTTCTCACAGCCCTTGGAAATCATGTTCATACCCATAGCGTCACCAGTGGTGGTCTTGAAACGGATGTAGAGGTAGGTACCGGCAAGAGCAGTCTTCAGGGTCTGAAGACGAGCGAAACGACTGGTCGAGTTGAAAGCCGAAAAGATGATGCTACGGCCTTCTTCCGAGTCGATCCAAACCTTAGCGGCGGCAGCCCGAGCCAAGGTCGGGAAGCTCACGCAAGGACCACGAGTCATACCATCACCGGTCAACACAGTCACGGCACCTCCACCAGCGTTGATGGCCTTGGAACCACGGCTGGTAGAGGCGACCAACACACCTTCGGTAGTGGCCATGGGGATGAAGTAGTTCTGGCCATCAATCTTGATCGGGCCAGCAACACCAAGAGGAAGAGGCAGGTAACCAATAACGTTTTCACAGCAGGCACCGTGGACCAGACCATAGTTGTAATCTTTGTACGGAAGCTTGGAGTGCTCCAGAGAACCCGTAATCTGGGAGGTAGCGGGGGTGCGAGAGACAACAGCGCGGCGAATCTTGACGGCACGAGTGAAAGCATCCACGCGGCTCATCAAGTTCTCATCCTCCATGCTCTTCTCCAAGGCATATCCTGGGAGCTTGCCACGCAGGGATAGGTCGATCAATTCGTTGTCGGTGAGATGGGGAGCACGCTTCTCCTTCAACATCAATTCACATTCCGATGCAGTGCGGGTAGACTCCTGCTCATTAGGCTCAAACTTGGGGTAGACCTTGGGAGCGGCGGGCTGGGGAGCGGGAGCCGGCTCGGGCTCCTTGATGCTCCAGCGGGCAGCATTGAACAGGTATCCATTGAGAATGATGCTCAGAGTCAAAGCAGCAATAATCCACTTGCTAATGAATGGGTCCTCCACGCTCTTAAGCAGGCTCTCGAGAACCTTGCCACCAACGGTGTCAAGGAACTGCTCGCTGTACTCAATATCGAAAGCGCCGGTCTCCTCGCCCGCATAGTGGACAGAGGGGTACTCCAGCTTGTACTTGATGGGCGAAAGAATTGTCACCATAGTCTCCTGTCTCTGGCTCTTGGCAGTAACGTAAACAGCATCCAGACCGTTCTCAGCGACCTTGAAGGGGTCGATGGGAGTAGGGGCCATAAAGTTCGACAGACGAGAGATCAGGGCGCCGTTACCAGTGTTGCGGAAAGGAATGGCGGACAGATTCACCACATTGATTAGGATCAGACCACCAACCATGAGAATCTTGAACCGACGAACATTGCTCGACTTGATCTTACGACCAAAGATGCTGGTATCCGCATCAGTGCCGGTCGAGCCCACGTTGGGCCAATCGTTGCTGGATGCAACGCTCTCAGCGACGCTGTGAGTGATGCCATCTTCCTCCAAGGCCTTGCGCAGAGCGACATGGCGCCGAATGCGGGTGATCTCAAGCTTGATGCAGAGAATAGTGGTGTAGAAGGTGAAGAGCAGCACACAGTCAAAGAACAGAATCCAAGCGGCCAGGAAGCAGAATTGCTGGAGGCCACCCTGCACGCCAGACGCGGCACCCAGAGCCAAGAGACCAATCTCAATGCAGTAGTGCTGGATAATCTCGAAACCTTGCAATTTGATGGCAGTAGCAATCGAGTCCTGGATGGAACCAGGAGTGCTAGAAGACAATGGCCGAGGAGCGGCACCCGGACCTGGGCGACGGCTATCCACCGAGGCCTTGAGAACGGCGCGGGTGAACATGATCGGCTTCTCAAAACCAATGGTCACGACCAGGAAGGGAAGGCCCTCGGAGAGCAAAAGGAGGTTGATTGGCACACCGAGTTTGGTGGTCACCAAAAGACCAAAGAGGAAGGCAAAGGATCCAGAGATGAGCACAGTAGCACCGAGCCAAAAGTTGGAGCCTAGACGTCTCATGGAGAAGAAGAGCGACAAAAAGCTCAGGTGCATCGAGATGTATCCGAGGGTCATGATCACGATGTCAATGGTCTCCGCATGCTTAATGAGATCCACAAAAGAGGTCCATGCATCAGAGAGCCACAGCATGAAGGCGGTGCGGGAACCCGCAGCACCACGAGCGGCTTTCATGATCCATTTCTTGGGCTCAGCTTCCGCACCATTGGCAGACGGGTCCTCAATCTCCTGAACGGACTTCAGGAGGTCCTCAACTTGGTCAAAAGGAACGGTGTAGGCGAGAGCCGAGTCGTGGGAAAATGCCGTGAAGAGGTTGGGGGTGTAAGGGACCGGGTAGGCAGAGACATTGGCGGGGACCGGGACATTGACGGCGGACGGAGCAGATTCGGAGGTAGAATCAGGGAAAATGAAGGTCGACAGGGCCAAGTGGTTCACAGCGGGCTCGTTGATATCCTGTATCTTCATTAATTCACTGCTCCGCTGTTTCGGAGCGAGAAGAAAAAGCTTACCTCCGAGTTCACCCAGGTGTCCTCCGCTTGCCACTTCCACGAGGTTGACTCACCCAATCGCAAACTCCGACTGCCCTGGAGCAGAGCATCAATGTCCACCTGACCAGCAACATTCCGAGAGTTCTTGGTATCCAAAAGACTGCCTTCCAGGAGCCCCACGTAGGTGGTACTGGCAAGCAGCGCAATTACCACAATGGTGTGGATGGGGTGTACGCAGGCGCGACTCGAGATGGCTTGCAGCCCAGAGGTGATCTGGCGACGAATCCAACTGGGCTCCGCATCCTGAGTCTCCTCAGTGGAGCGCAATCGCTTCGAAATCAACGAGGTAGCCATGATGACTGTACTTTGGGAGGCGGTGTGGACGTCTGTTGAAGGCGTTGAGGGTGTTTATGAGGGTCCGGAGGGACCAATGCTTTTGTAAATTACCGCAATATGGAATATTTCGGCCAAATCCGCAGACAATTCGCGAGAGATCTCAAAAATCGTATATCTCCTGCCCCATGTGGCACCCAAGGCGGTGTTCTTGCACTGTAGTTCCCACGAGAACTTTACTTTTTTTTTCTGATTAGCGACAGCACAACAGGTAAGGGGGATTGAGGCATACCGAACAAGAAAAGGAAAAGGGGGGAGAACACAGCGGCCCTCTCGATCAGGAGTCGCGGTATACGGAGAAAGAAGCACGGGACCCCCTGAAGGCTGCAAAATAATTGAGATCCTGGGTCCACGCCGATGGAATTAAGTATCCCCGGTGACGGGAGGTCGCCAAGCCACGACGGCGCAGTGGAGTATCCAAGGTTTGACAGCCAACAAAATGAATTGAACCAATTTTCAATTCTCAAGTGGATCAGAAACGAGGGAAAGATTACAGAGGGAAAAAAAAAAAGATGGTGTTCCAGATGGATGTTCGGGGCGAGTAGGGGAACAAAGGAGAACAATCAATAATATTAAGAGATGGGGCAAGCACGATCGAACACTGGTTAACTAGTGCAACTTTTAGGCTAGATTTGACTTTGCTAGCTGTAAAAGCTTCCAGTATCCTTGAACTCCATATGTTCTTTCAGATTCGATTATATCATTCTATATGCAGTGTTACTATGTGGCAATGATTTATCTCCAGATGAGATCACGTCCTGTCCTATGAGATGAACCGCACTGGCGATCCAAACCACACCGAACAGGGTGGGTTACACGCCCAGGATGCAAGCTATTAGAGCAAAACTACGTGCACAGATCACCTGAACGTCATGTAGAAGACGCTATGCAGAATATTTGCAGAATTCCAATATTGTGGGTTTTCTGCCAGCTCCCGACTCCCCGACTCCCCAACTCCCCAACTTCTCGAGTCAATCTGGATGGTTCCACTCCTACACTATTGCTGAAGGATTCTTCCTTGGATCCGAAGATGCTCCGTACGTGTTGTTTCGTTATTCGATCCACGTCAGCTTCCTCGCCGTCCGACAGAATGCTTACCAGTGACACTGCGATTCTTGCCATTCCGATAATCGCCGGTCTGCAAGTTTGGCGACCCTGTTTCCAGCCGAGCAAGTGGAATCCACTCGGTGGAGCTTACGGAGCACCCAAATTCAATCAGATAACCCAAGTCAAATCATGAGTCTCTCTCACCCGGCAAGTCCGTGATCTCTCTCCACTCGTCCACAATGGGCTCCGTAACCGAGCTCGCCAAGCATGAGAAAACTCAAGATAAGATGGCAAGTCCGAGGAAGCCACCGAGAGTTGTTTTCTCGGAGGAATCGGCCTAGGACGAAGCTCCACTGAGGGTCGCATGGTGACAAACGGGATGAGAGGAGAAAGAAAAAGAGAGCTGATGCCGATCTCCTGTAGACGTGTTAGTGGGGACTATAGCAGATTTTTCTCAGCTCTACAGAGTACACAAATTGAAGCGGTGTCGTCGAGTGGAGATACGTAACAAGAGAAAAGGAAAACATAAGTACGGAGTGTGTATGGAGATTGGAGTAAGCTTCGTCAAGGAGGAGGTTGGGCCGAAACACGTGCAGAGGGCAGATGTCGCTGAAGATTATTGCGGCTACGATTTCGACCCATAAAAACGTCAAGATCCTGTATGTTGCAGATCGCAGTTAGCCTCAATCTTGGTGCAGGGATACCCCCCCCATGTACAAAGGCAAGGGCGCTTAGCGCCCTTGGCCAATGGAGCTCAAGCCTCAATTGGTCTTGTTGCACCCTAGACTCTTGCAACTTCTCTAAGCGCCAGGAGTAGGAAGTCTCAGACACAAGAATATCTCCGCAGGATCTGAGGCAGATCCCGTCGCGTCTCCAATCATCTCGCCCAACCATTCGCTCGTAGCCCAACGCTTC
Organism: Penicillium longicatenatum; assembly: GCF_028827895.1. Classification (NCBI taxonomy): domain Eukaryota; kingdom Fungi; phylum Ascomycota; class Eurotiomycetes; order Eurotiales; family Aspergillaceae; genus Penicillium; species Penicillium longicatenatum. The sequence continues at coordinate 1,512,288 of NW_026643117.1, read as the reverse complement.
AATATCTCTTGGCGCTGAGCTCTAAATGCTCCGACAGATTTAGATTGTTTCAACTGACGTCTGCAAAGAATGTTTGTTTGGGGTTGCTCCAATTACGCGCAGCAGTGGGCTTTTGCAGTCCGGACCTTTCTATATTTGCAACTGGTTTTCCCTGGTTCGAAATGCCTGATATTCCTTTGTGACCAGTAAGGCCAGTCTGTTGTGGACTGTTGCCTTGTTCGAAAACCCTTGAAACAACCTCAAAGCCGTAAATCTTCTTTGTGGGTGTCAGTATGGTTTAGAGTGAATGATACTGTTTACACTCTTCCATGATCGTTTTCTTCACTTTCTTGCTGCAGATAAAAGCAAACCACCGGCCTTTTATCCCAGTAAATACATTTCTTTACACTCTTTGCCATTTGTTTCCTACACCTTACTCGACACTGCACCGCTGGCCGGTATCTGCATGAGTCTGCAGACTGAACCTGACATCTTTACACCTTTCAAGAAACATTACGACTTTCGACATGGTCTCCCGAGCCCTCACGGCACTCTCCCTCGTTGTATGCGCCAACGCCCATTCCTGGGTAGAGGAGATCAGAGTGATTGCAGAAAATGGAACCTTCACCGGGGCAGCAGGATACGCCCGGGGAAATTACCTTCGTACTGCTGCAGGATTCAGCGATCTAACAATGACCTACCTGATCCCTCCGAATAGTCAAGCCAACGTGACAGTCGTCTACGACAGCACAAAACTGTGCAAAGACACCCAACAAAACCAAACACAAACATCCGGGAGCCCTAGACTAAAAGCCAATGCTGGCGATGCAATCGCTCTCCGCTACCAAGAGAACGGTCATGTCACCCTGCCCTGGAACCAACCAGGCAAACCTCCAAATCGCGGCACGGTGTATGTGTACGGAACCACAGAGCCCAAAGTCGGCGAAACACTAAACGACGTTCACGGTGTATGGAATTGGAACGGCACAGGCGGCGACGGACGAGGAACACTTCTATCTTTGCAGAATTTCGACGATGGCCGCTGCTACCAGATCAATAGCGGCAATATCTCGGAGCACCGGCAGGCGAAATATCCGCACGAGGCTAATCAGCTCATGGGTGCTGATCTGTGGTGTCAACAAGATGTACAGTTGCCGACTACGGCACCCACGGGGAAACTGTATACCCTTTACTGGGTATGGGACTGGCCCACTCGTCCAAGTGCTACCGATGGATACCCGGATGGGAAGAAAGAGCTGTACACTACCTGTATCGATATCGATATTGTGGGTCAGGCTTCGAGTAAGGTGCAGGAGACGGATGACTACACTGAGGGACAGAGTCTTGATAGTGCCTCAATAGCGTCGGAGTTTGATGATTTGATGAATGAGGATGCTGTGCAGCTGTCTGGTACTGCTGCTGTGTCTTCTTCTTCCACGATGCAGGCTGAGACTACTAGTTCCTCGGACCCTGCCTCGACGATGCAGGCCACAACTGAGTCTGCGGGGGCTACTGTGACCGTTACTGTCGGTGCCGTGACTGCCTGGCGGACGGTCACTGAGGTGCAAGTGCAGACGGTGACAGTTGATAGTTGCCAAGCGACGGAGATGGCCGGTTAAGGTTTTGTGGATCTATTTCCTTAGATTCCCATAGAGTATATGAATAAGAATGAGCGCTCAAGCCCTGGAGGCATATGAGTTGAATGAAGACATTTGATTGGGGTTTTTTATTCCCTTTTTGCTTTTTCCCTTTGTATTATAATAACCATCGACCCTGAGAGGCTAAACGGACCTTTGTGATCCGATCCGATAAGATCCAAGGGAGCCAATCAACATTCAGAGATGTTGAAGACAACGAGATCATCGCAAATCGTAGATCGGCTTTTGAACTCAGCTGCATTATAGGCAATTGGAAGAATTACATTGACCTGAAAAAAGAGTACCATTGGAAGAGAGAGAGATCTGACAGAAGCTTCCTAATGCATCAGTTTCCTAATTGGGATTAAACCCTCGATCTGAAACACGCTAGCACGTGATCGATGACCTAAGCCCCTCGAAGCTTCAATTCACACATGCGAAACCGAGAAAGATCGATTCTTTGCGTGCATTTCTGACCTGCATCTGGTTGTTGAAGTGTGTTGGGCTATCCCTGCTGCAGCCGCCGACCGAACATCCCCGCACCTGTGCTGATCATTGACCCTCAAGGGGGCTTTAAGATTAAAAAAGGTATGCTCCATCTCCGATCGCATTGCATATGGACAGGGTGAAACGAGAATGGAGATGAAAGAAATCAAATCCAATCCTGGCTTTACTGGTTCCTGGCTAAACTTGCAAAGATCCTTCTTGTTATTCGGCGACATAAGCGCTGTGTCCGGGTTCCATTGATATCTGACACACTTGCAGGTTCGGCTATATTTAGCATTTGCCCTCGACCAACTGCGGGACAACAGTCTGGAACAACCACTGTTTTGACTCCTTCCCCTCAAGCATTTTCTCTTGCGATCCCTTTGACTCCAATCACCGTGGGGTCCCCTCTCGTGACTCGGCTCTCTCCCCGCCTTGAGTCTTTTCCCCTTCCTTCGATCTCGGATACCCACTCGGGGGTCCTCGTGTGTCCGCAATCCGGTGGTGGTTGAGAGACATCAGTGTCCAGGTGGTGGAAGTGGTGTGTGCATTATAGTGTATACGGTGTCTTTCCCTCGCCTATACAACTGCGCTATTTTGGGCGGGAAATACCAGTGGGATTATTGTCGGCGCGCCACCCAATCGCAATGCCAATTTAGGATTCATGCGACGCGGCTAAATGAACCCTCCCCATATCCCTTGTTGACCTCTCTCGAATCGTGAACTTCCATCGTCCACTCAATCCTTTTGGGGACATCCCTGCTTGTGCAAGATGGCCTCCACGAACTCTCCGAATACACTCTCCGCAGACAACCTCGCGGGCCTGCCCCCCATCCTGACAGATGCCACTGTCAAGCCGTCGCCCAGCGCCAAAGACCGGTTATCCACATACTCGAATGTCTCTTTCGCGTCCCAACATCGCTCGCGGCCGGGCTCCCACGTGTTCCCGATCTTCCATTCCAGTTTGCCGTATGCTCTTGTCCGAGACTTTGCCTACCCGTCCATCCATCCACTGCACTATGGCCCGCCTCCCTTGGCCTCCGGGGGTTCCACACCAGCTAGCGAGTACCGTCGTTTGTCAGATCTGCCGGGCTCGTGGGATACCGCGCGGGGCCCCTGGGCTTCTGGCCCATGGAGCAACGAGACCAGCCAAAACCCTGGCCCGGGCCCGGTTCAGGGCCATCAACAATTGCCAGCCATGTCATTCGGAGACGGTCCCCCGTACAGTGAAGATGAAGATTTGCATAGTCCAGTGGTGACAACGGCGCGCCAGCGGAAAAGGTCCACTGGTACCGATTTTAATGGTATGGATGAACACATGGCCGAGGCTGCAGATCGCGGCATGTTCATTAGCACAAACCCTGATGGTAGTGAGACATATTACGTCAATGGTGATGATGCAATGGAGGATGGACCAGGTGGAGAATATGTCACATACCCGATCAACGAAGGGCGGTATTCTCATTACGATACCCAGCATGGCCATGCACCCGACGCCGGATTCGAGTCGAACGATAACGGAGACCGGTACGCGAATGATTATCAATTCGCCGTTGGCTGTCCGGACGAAGAAATGCACGGAAAGGCCGTTGCTCTCTTTGATTTCGCCCGCGAACACGAGAATGAGCTGCCCCTCACTGAGGGCCAGGTGATCTACGTTTCCTACCGACATGGCCATGGCTGGTTAGTTGCCGAGGACCCAAAGACTGGAGAGAACGGTCTTGTCCCCGAGGAATTTGTGAGGCTTCTTCGCGATATTGAAGGGGGCTTGACCTCGTTGAACGGGGAGCCTACCTTAGACTCGATAGAAAGCCCCTCGGTCGACATGAGCGAGGATGATCGCACTTCGACACCTACGCAAAGTGATCCAAAAGACGCAAATGGCGACACCACGATGAGTCACTCCGAAGGCATGAACGAGTCCAGTCAGGCCACTGGTGGTCCTGGTGCCCGCGCCAGTATGATTTCAAAGACCTGAAATAACCGCCAAATCAGAGGCGGCTTCATTGAACAGGGCACCATGAGTTGAATTCTGCATGGCTCCCATTACATGAGAGCCATGTCGCGGCAAGTCTCCTGGCGTAAAGCCTGCAAGGCTCCCTCTCCCAGGTAGAGTTCATAAACTCCAACAAACCACATTCATGGATTTGAATTCCGTGGCTATTGTACCAAACAGGAGAGACGAGAACTTGCTCCAGACTCAACACATCTGGACACTTCGGACCTAGGTCCTACAACATCCTCAAAACACTCCACATCTCTCTTCACGCCCCCGAAACTCCGACTGATGAATGATTCCCCCACTACCCTACTACACTGATTTCTCTTCTCACGATTCCCGTTTACGCCTTGTACAACCAACCCAGGTTTGGTTTGCAAAAGCTACCTACGAGTGCTACATTGAAAATAAATCCCTTTTCTCTTAGCTTCTCGTCCCCCTCGCAAATTTCTGATTCTGCATACATTTTCCCTCCGTTTCATTCTCTATCCCTATTTAAACCCTTCGCACTTGTATCTAGCTTCCTTCAGCGCAGGCGTTGTCCTAGCATCTATTAGCATTAGCATAATGCCTATTCAACCCTAGACCGTCTATTCCACATAGTAGATTAAGCGAGTATTTGATACTCAGGTATTGAAAACTTGAAATTGCAATTCTGCTTTGATATTTGCAATCATTATGAGACAGTTTTGAAACTCCAAAGAACGAGGGCACGTTCTCTTCTATCGAGAACAGCATTCGTGGATATATAACATTGAAAATGGCAGCACATCTTACTCGGGAAATAAACACAACCCACCACCCGGGTAGGGTTGGATTTTTTCAGGCCAAAAAGGAGAAGAAAAAGGAGAATTTTTTCAAAATAGCTTTGCTAAGCGATAGAAAACCCCAGCACGAGCCACATACAAAAAAAGCAGAGGCGTCTTTCAAATTGAACAAGATGAAGCATAAATGAGTCTGGAATTATGAAATGCCGGATCTGTGTATTCGGTAACTGAAACAACATCAATAAGCCTGGGCCATCGTCAAATCAACCGAGCAGGTCATCGAAGGCCGAGCCGCCCTGTTTAGGCTGAGATGGAGCAGGCGATGAAGACGTAGCGTTTGCGCCCCAGATACCAGCGCTGGCTTTCTCTTTAGCCATACTGGCGAGGTTGGGGCCCTTGTTTGCGTTTGCGTTGGACTTGCTGATACCTGCGCTGGCGCTGGCAGTGGACCAGAGGGAACCGAAGGCGTCTCCGGATGGCTTGGCGGCTGGCTTGCTTGCGGGGGCCTTGTTGGAAGAGATGGAAGACGTGGCGGTATGCGAGAAGGGTTGCGAGGGTTGGTTTGTTGAAACGGAGGTGAAGTAGTTGGGGGTTGCAGCTTGGAAACCCGTGGGTTTGGGGAGCTGTTGCTGCTGCATTGAAGCGGACTGCGAAACAGGAGAGGTGAGCGCGCTGTGAGTCGGGGTGGGGGTTGCCGAGGTGAAGCCTACAATGCCATTGATGTTGGCACCCTGGGACGCTGACACTGGTTGGGGCGCTACGAATTGGGTGCTGGAGGTTGTGCTCGCGGAGACGGGAGCTGGGATGGAGAAGTTCGAAGCAGCTGGTGCTGGGGCTGGAGTTGCGGACTGGAAATCATCGAATTCGTCATCGTCGGCGGTGTTGTCCAGCATATTCAAGGCACTTCCGGCAGGCTGCTTGCCAGCAGCAGTTGAGGAAGTGGTTGTCACGGGCTCATCGTCACCGAAATCGAACAGGTCTGCCACGGGTGCGGGGGCTGGCTCTGGCTTCTTCGGTGGTGCCCGCTTGGTGCTAGTAGTAGCAGAAGTTTCACGTCGCTGGGGGCTGGCATCCCCCTCGTCATACTCGTCGTATTCATCGAATCGGTTGGCCTTGTTCCCGGTGTCTTGGAAATCACTAGTAGCGCCGCCAAAGCCACCACCATCGCCGTAAACACCCCCGCTGTATCCACCATAACCCATGGAATCGCTTCCAAAACCACCATAGCGGCCAGAGCTTCCAGAAGACATCCCGCCGACATTCATGCCACCTTCGAATCCACTGAACTTGTTACGGTTGGACCGGGCCTTTTTGCGCTCCGTGCGAATCTGGTCCACGTCGCCCAGCAATTTCACTAGTTCTGAAGACCGGTTGCGCACATTGATACCCTGGTCCTTACCATTCATATCAATATAGTGGAATTGCCGAAGCATCCGCAGAAGGGACATGTGAGATCTTGCGTCATCCACCACTCGCTCCGATCCATTCTTGATCAAAAATTCAAGAAGCTGGAGACCCTGTGCATGATAAAGAACCGAGATCAGTCGTTGACATCGGTATCGCATGAGTAACACCAGCGTACCTTGTAGATCTGTCGCCACTCCTCCGCCGCCTTATCGGTGAACCGCTTGTAGATCATGGGCATAATTTCATTGAGCAATTGGCTATAATCATTGTGAGCCTCCATTCGACCAAAGCATTAGAAGCCGCAACACTTACTAGCTATTAGTGGCATTGGCAATCTCCTGCATCAACGTGGTCGAAGCACCCCATGGTTCATTGTTTGTGGCTTCCCGGACCTAGGTCTCGTAAGTAACTTGTCACATTCGCATCGTATAAAGGATCGCATAGTTCGGATAGTCGTAGGCTTCAGGAGGTATTTGCGCGGAGGTATCAGGATACGAACCTTGGCTTCTATTTCAGTATAGTTCATTACGGCTGTGACGAAGCGGTCAGCTCAAGGGTTCCCGGGATTGCGAAACATAGCCGAATCGCTTTCAATCGCAACACTGTCGGACTCGACGGAATCAACGCACCATTTTGCACCTTGCGAACACCTGCTTTAAGGTCATACAAAGTCAGGTTGCTGACCTGATCTTTCAGGCTGGAGAAGTCCATGGCGAGGGGCTGTAGCTGTATCAAGTCGGGATTGGAATGGGATAAAGGGAGGACAAAGATATAGCGCGGCTAGATGAGCCGGAAAATTGAGCCAGAGAAGAACAAGCGATCCAAGCCCGCTGGGATTGATTGTGAGCGAGGGTGTGTTGGTTAGAGGGGAGCGGACCGGTTTCCAGCTGGCCGATTACACGCGCCACGCAGTCACGTGGCAGCCCCTGACCCCAGCAACGGATGTATAGGTGGGCCAACTCTGTTCTAGACTGAAACAAGAGATGAGATAAGATTGCACAATTATGATTTTAACTGTGTGGCCTTTATATTTGAGTGCGTCCATGTCTTGGGATTTCTGAGATTATCAGGATAACAAAACATCAGACTATATATCCACATCCCGAATTAAAGCTCCGAGACATATCTGGGGTACAGAAACCATGGACAACCATGTCCCGAGATGGATTGCGAAACATCAATCTTGGAAGTTGAGAATATTATTATTATGGAAGAAAAGTCTTTCCCTGGAGGATCGTTCATATACAAATCATCGAGTAGAAGCAATAATATAATACAATTAATATGGAAATCAGATCGCCGTGTCCAATTCGCCAAACCCGCAAAGCATTGAAAGCGCATGTGCATAAGAGATTTATGAGATCCAAGAATATTGTCGATCTCAGTTTCACCAAGTTACATTGAGCGCGCCATGTCATGCGCCAAGTCTCGCCTCTCTCCTTGTTCTTCCTGCAAACGCAATTCAGTAGTCACTTGAATAGAGAACTTGTCATGTTGCTGGGTACTATTTCCCGGACCAACGGTAGCAAAGCTCTTACCACCGCCACCATGCAGGATTGGCCTTTCACTTTCTTCAGAAGAGGATCTCTTTTGAGTGAGTCCCGGCATGGTACTCAATTCCAAGCTCTTGCGATTGCCACTGCGCTCGGCAAAGCTGACACCGCCTGATCTGTTGCCTCGCGAAGCGAACTTATTATACCCTTCAGTGCTGTATACGTTCTTGGTTCCGGCGTAGCTGGAGAATCCAAGCCAGCCCACACCACGGAATAGCGGTTTGATACCTGGGAGCGAGACGACGATTGCGGCGACGAACGATTCGCGATCAGCCCAGCGGAGGGCAAGGGGGAGGTTGCTAATATCGCCAAGGGAGTAGTAGCAGCGGAGGACGGTACAGATCATGATGAAGACACCGGATGTGAACATTAAAGCGAGAATGATTTTGCGCTGGAAGGCGACTTGGAGTTTGCCAAGCATGAGAATGGGGATGACCATGATCATGACATCGGACCTAGGTTTGAGTCAGCTTGATACATTCAAAGAGACAGTGAGTAAACTCACATGACGTTCAGTACAGCTACGACCACATAAAGTGGTGGGCGGAGAGTACAGTTGTCTAGATATCTTGTCAGTCTTAGGTTGTCATTCAGAGTGGGATGTCTTACCTCCTGCATAAGGTTTGATTTGCCAATTATGAGTGATAGGTGTGCAGACGCAGATATGCGTCAGTATACAGGCTAGCCAGCTGACTATACAGAAGCCCACTGCCGCTAGCACTAGCTTCTGAGTGCGAGTTCCTTGCCTGTAAAGAGACAAATTAGAGAAAAGAATCGGTCAATAGAATAGCCTGACTAACGTAAGCTTCCAGTAAAGGCAAAGTAAAACTCCCTTCAACGACCAAAGATAGCTAATATACCAGATCCAGTTCATAAAGGCCAGCTTCGAGCCCAAGATCATCTTTGGCATCTGTCTGTCCGGAACTTCCAAAGCAGTAACTGCAGTGAGGCCAATATTATTGCCATACATCTCTGTTTGATTTAGCATAGACAAAATAAACGACAGCCAAAGAATGCCTCACCTAGAAGGTAAATATTAACTGTCTGCAAAGTCCAGAAAATCTGTAACATGATTAGCAATGTTCAAGTCTCTGAATGGGGCCAAACGAACTATGCCTGCAACGGCAAAAGCATCATCTAACCGCAAGCCGCTGAGCCCTCCGAAATTGAGCCGAGCAATCATTCGCAAGAGCAAAAAGCTCATACCAATGGCATACTCGACAAAAGTCTCGACGTTCAAACTGTTCGTCATCATTCAGGAATTGACACAGCTTTCAAACCATTGAAAACACCCTCGACAAAGATGGAGGGAAAGGGTATTCAAGATCGAGAAAGGATCAAATTCGAGGGAGATTTGCTACATACTTAGAGAATGGGTGTGCCGCCCCCGGGGTTTGGAATTACATTTGATTTACCAAGCAAGACAAGAAAAGGAGACATTTTCGCCTAGTAATATTGCACCATCTACCCGGGACAATTGCCCAGTGGAGTCTCGTCAGAGCCGAATGGTTGGCTTCTCCGCTGATCCTCTTAAAATAAAGTGACAAAGTTCGGTCAGGATTTTGTCTAGAATCTGTCGGCTTCTGTCAAGTCTACTTTTCAGTCTCGTGCATATCTACATCACGTAGCGTGTCTTCGACGATCGTCCAGTGCGTTCTGTAAGAACGGCTGGGGAGCGCTAGCTCACGATGCTCGATTCTCGATTCTCGGCTGTCCATGCTCCGTACTCCATAAGGACAATGCTTTTTGCATGAGTGGGGATTGAGGATGAATTCTCTTTGAATCGACCTTGCCCTGTGCAGATGCAACTATGCTATACGGTGTATACCGCATAGAGTTCAACAAAAGTACCCTCTCGCCACAAAATTGGAGTCCGACACCTAGGGATTTGCCAAAGAAGTGGCAATAAGCATATCATTCATTCCAGTCTCGGGATATTGTCTCCTTGATTCGTGAATACGTTCCTGAATCTCCACCCAAACGCACCGGAAATCGACACCAGCAGGCCGGGACCCAAATCACTAAGACGCTGGGCGTTCAGCCACCAAGCCTAGTTCAAGCCCCATTTTTAACTCAAATAGTACTAATTTTCTTTTTATGACAACTCTCAGTCATGAAACCTCGGTTATTTTCCGTTATACCTTTTAAGCCGGGCGTTTTGCCGTGGTGGGTGCCTTGAGTGTCAACTGCAGGATCAAAGGTGGAGACTTGTAGGTTATCATTGCCTAATATAGTAGGAGTGGGAAACAGTCATCACATTAGGACGAAGCTAAACCCACACTTAATGAAGGTGATTATTCATAGGATCAGGGAGCGCAAAAGGGTCATGGATTCATTCAGAGTGCAACGTACATCGCGGGGTACATCTTCATAAGTATTGTCCATCATGACCATCAAAGTTGCTTTAATTACCGGTGGTGGTAAGTAGATGAGTTGGTTACCATGAGCATATTTCAATTCGGTGCTGATAATTCCCCCGAATAGCCAGTGGCATGGGCCTGGCCGTTGCCCGGAAACTGTCCGCTCGCGAAGACTGGGTTGTGAACATCCTCGATATCAGTGAAAACGCCGGAACAAAAGTTGCTCAAGAGCTACCCCGAGTTACCTTCCATAAGGCCAATGTGACCAAATATGGAGAGCTGTGTGACGCCTTCCAAAAGTCTTTCTTAGACGGTGGTAACAGACTCGACTTTGTTTTTGCCAACGCCGGAGTGATTGAACGTACGAACTTCTACGCCCCGCAACCCACTGAATCGGTGGCACCACCGCCTGAGCCCGACCTCTTGCCGATCGATGCAGATTTGAAGGGAGTGGTTCTCACCACTTGGCTGGCACAACACTATTTCCGTCTGTCACCTCACAAAGGGCGTGACGCAAATATAGTGATGACCGCCAGCTGTGGTGGGCTTTACCCCTCCTTCTACTCACCCCTATACTCAGCAGCTAAGTGTACGCTCATGAATCAGACTACATTTAAATCACCAGACTGACATTTAATAGTTGGAGTGGTTGGATTCATGCGCTCGATAGCGGCCAACTTTCGTGCCAATGGAATGCGCGTCAATGCCATCTGCCCTGGCATTGTACGCACTAATCTTGTCGACGAGAAAGGATGGGATAGTTTCCCCCCGAACCGTTTCGTTAAGATAGAGACTATCGCCCAGACCGTTCTTCATCTAGTAGATGGTGGTAGCCCCGCAGGCCAAGGATTAACCGACACAGTTGGTAAATCGCTCGCTGCATCCAAGCTATATGGACTCGCAGTGGAAATCTCAGACACAGGTCTCTACTTCCGAGACCAGCATGATTTCTGTGACGAAGGAATGCGCGAGGTCATGGGAGCTACCGAGCTTGACAACCAAGTCGACGGTGTTCTAAATGAGTAAAGGATAGACATGAATCAAATTAGAAATTCTTCACATTAATACCAAGCTTTCATAGACAAGGATTCGAGGTAGGATACCTACGCTATAAACAATAGCGCAATGTCCAGAATCCTGCAAATCACATGGTCAACATAACCGTTTGAACCACGTGAAAGGGAAAATGTCGGCAATTCAATTGAGTTTCAACAGTATTCCCATAGTATTCCCGAAGGATCAAGCAATGAATGAATACTGGTCCATCAGACTTCTCCTTCTCCACTCAGCGGGTCATTCGTGATGTTTGGGTTGGACGGACGGACCGAACCCGAACCGAATTCTGGCCGACGCTATGTCCCGCCCACGGCCCAGCGGTTCTCATCCCAGCTTTCCCCGTTATACACACGTATGCAGGTGGCGTACACCGCTAGGGATTCGCAACTGTAATTTTACCAGGTTGTGGATCACGCTAACGCCACTGAATGCTAATCTTTCTATACGGGTTCAAAATTAAACTCTACAGAGGTCATCAGACCACGATTGTTTCACTCCACCCGGCACTCGGAAGGAGATATGATATGAGTGTACCGAGTAGGGAGAGGACGTGCCATTGCTCGTGACGGCTCGGATTCTCACCACTAGAGTCCGGAGACACATGTGCTTCAGGCCCCACAGGCAATCTCAAATACTTTCTCCACTCATGGGGTAGCAGGTTTAATTTTGATGAGAGTTTTAGCAGATTCAAAATCTATTTTATAAGAATATGGTGCCTTATGAAGCTGGATCAGCAATTTGATCTGCTGGATTAGTCGAGGACGCGAGGCATTGAGATGACCAGCCCAGAGCAAAAATTGCCAGCATTCCAGGTCCATGTCTAAGGGATTGCTCCAGGAAGTCCTGACTTCTCACCGTGCATCATCTCAAACAAAGGCTCCCATACCGTGACAGCCCGCTCCGTTATCCGGCCATTACCGGGCTCGGGGATTTGATAGTATATCAATTTCTCGGCCGAGCCCTCAAGCAACTGCCCCGCCATACCAGTCGTATCATCCAAGAAAACGTCATAGGCTTTCAAGATTGTCTCCATGGGAGTAATACTACACAATAGTGTTAGATCTCCCATCACCCAAAAAGCAATATTAACTCACCACTCAGGCGAAACAGCCTCAATCATCTCAGGTGGAACAATAGACGTCTTCACAATACCCGGCATAACAACATTAAGCAGAATATTCTCCTTCTGCTTCAACAACGGAGCAATACCCCTCACAAACTGATTAACAGCCGCCTTCGTCCCACAATAAACAGGATAAGACTCATGAGGAAACACCGCCCCAATGCTACCGGTTATAATCACCCGGCCCCCAGGCACAGGATTATACCGCATAAAATGCGTAGCTAGCTGCGTGCAATAAACAACACCCTTGTAGTTGATATCAACAATGGAAGAATCCGGTGCTGGGGGAATATCGTCAACAGACTTGTTTCTCGAGTCATAGATATAGACGGAAGATTTGTCGACGATTCCCGCGTTCACGCAGACGGCATCAATGCGACCCCAGAGTTTAAAGACTTTTTGGAATACTGCGGCTGAATCTTCGTATTTTGACACGTCTGCGGAGAAGAACTCTGCATTTGCAGTGTTCAGGTCCGATAGAAGTTGCGTTCCGGCCGATTGGCGTCGGCCTGTGCAGGCTACTTTCCAGCCTTTGGTACAGAGGCGTTTGGCTAGCTCGGATCCGATGCCTGACTAGACCGATCGATGGTCAGTGAGTAGTGCATTTCGAATATTGGTTTTTGGCTTTTTTGTAGCTCTTTACTAACAGTGGCTCCGATAACGATGGCGACGCGATCCTCTGATGAGGCCATTCTGTGAGATTTGCAATTCGATATGGATTGGAGAATAAAGATAGAAATCGTTGTTCTTTAGAGATACCCGAATTATGAGGGGTAAATGTCAGGTTGTCATAAAACCGTGATTGTGGAGCTATACTCTTAGCCTCGGACTAATCCTACTGTAGAAGAACGCGGGATTTGAATCCTTTGCCAATCATTGCTTCGGGATGTTGATTAACCAATAATGATGTTCCAAGCTTATAGTATCCACAATGGGACTACTGTAAGTGACTAGGCGCAGGATAGTGGAGCCATTGGTGCTGTTTAGGGTAGAAAAGGCAAAAAACATGAATCAGAGCTTACATCCTTTGCGTGACCAATCTTGTCAGGGGTTAGCCGGCAAATACAATAGGCTTTGGATCAGCAAATATTGCATTAGTCAATTAGCTAGGCTGACTAGCAGCTAGAACTTTTTGTGTAGATAAAATTCAATCCTCTTCTCTTCACGAGTCACGACTGTTGAACAGCCCGCTCATCATGAATGAGGATAACGAGAAAGATACCAGTAGCCCCATGGCTGTCTCTGGGCCAAGCTCTGCACCTTCTGACTATGAAGAGGCTGAGCCTCCGGTCGTTGCTTTCAAGACATGGATTGTTGCTTTGGTAATTTGCCGCGCCTGTCACACTACGTCGCAATTCTCTTAATGATTGAATCTCTGTAGATCCTATCCTGCGGCTATGGTCTCTCTTTCTGGCCCGTCCCCGTCGTGTCCGCCATCGGTTCTTCGGTTTCAGCAGACCTGGGAGATGCCAATGGGTACATCTGGTTTGTTCCGGTTTGTCGCATGCAATTGAACTACCTAGACAACGGCTGATTTGCTTAGGCTTGGACAATCTCGATTACATGTTCCTTCCTACTCTTGTATGCGCTCCGGCTTTGGTGGATTTCAAGCGCATGAAATACTGATACTACGCAGTGGACCGAATACCGATCTTTTGGGCCGACGCTGGTTCCTTGTGATGGGCAACCTGGTATGTATTTCAACCATCTTTGCAACCATGCGAAATCACTAATGTTCACAGGTCACCTTTGCAGGTCACATCATTATTGCCTCCGCCAAAAACACCAACCAGATTATTGCAGGACTGGCTGTGTCTGGATTTGGTGGAGCAAACTGTCAGGTAAAACTCTATTATCCACAAGCAGTTGATGGGATCCTGACTCCATACAGATGGCTGCATTCGCACTTCCAGAGCTGCTGCCCAACAAATGGCGTCACATCGGTGTTGTTTTCGCTGACATGACTGTGTACATCGCAGTCATCGTCGCACCAGTGACAGCCCGCTTCGGCTATGAGATGAACACCTGGCAATGGAACTTCTGGGGAGTAGCTATCTTCCAGGGCCTTTCCTTCGTCGGACTTTTGTTGCTCTACCACCCTCCCAAGCACCCGTACGTGAATATCTGAGACCACGACAAAGACTACAACTAATCATCCACAGGCTCGGTATCTCCTACAAGGAAGCATTCAAGTCCATGGACTACCTGGGTGGGTTCCTTTTCGTAGGCGGTATCGTCCCCTTCCTCATGGGCATCGTCTGGGCCAGCGTCTACTCCTCCACAGACCCACACGTTGTGGCAACACTAGTCGTCGGAGCAGTCGTTCTTGTCCTCTTCGCTCTCTGGGAAACATACGGTAACCTCAAGTACCCCTTGACACCCACAGCAATTTTCACCAGCTCCTATGGCCGTGACTTCACTGCCCCAGTCATCGCGCTGGGGGTCATCAACATGTTCTACTACTCCTCCAGCATCCTGTGGCCCCAGATGATCACTGTTTTCTACACTAACGGCGGCGCGGACTGGAAATACGCTGTTGTTCTTTCTCTGCCGCAGGGCCTGGGTATTCTTTTCGGTGCCCTGCTACTCACGTTCTTGGGTAGCTACATTCGTCACTGGCAGTGGCAGTTAACCATCTCTGTATTCGTGATGGTGTTTTTCGGCTCTTTGCTCGGCCTGGTCTCGCCGCATAACAAGGGCATGATGATTGCATTCTTGTTTCTATCTCAGGTCGGCTTTGGATGGGCAATTTACCTGAGTATTGCTATAACCCAGATGGGTGTTGAGCAGCAGAACCTTGGTGTTAGTGGTGGTATCTCTGGATGTATTCGATTTGCGGCTGGTGCAGGTATGTTTTTATTCTTTCGGCTGTTCTACGTGGTGCTAATGTCTTTAAGTTGCTACGACGATTTACGAAACTGTTTTCAGCAAGAGCTTGACCAAGTACATGGAAAAATACATCCCAGCTGCTGTGACTGCTGCTGGTTTATCTGAATCCAAGGTTGAAGGACTGATGTCTGTTGTATCGGGTGGTGCTTCGGCTTTGACTTCGTACAGTCCGGCTGTTGCTTCTGCCGCCGAGGCCGCTCTCAATGACGCCTACTGCAAAGCTATCTTGTGAGCCTTTTTGGTGGTAAACCCCGATGATAAACAGTCACTGATCTGGAATTTAGTGTAGTGGCAATGGTGTCCATGGCTTTTGGCATTGTTGGCCTTATTGCCTGCCTATGCTGCAAAGATGTCGATTCAAAGATGACTAATAAGGTAGGCAGGACTTGCTTAATTAATCCTCTATTTTACGGATGCTGACTCCTATCAGATTGAGGTATACCTTGAGAACACAAGTCTGGCCGAGAGAAACACTTTCCACTGAGCTAAGGTGGAGGTTCGCTCCCAGTCCACGAAACTGGGAGGATCAGTGTCAAAGATTTCATAGACAGATGAGGCTTGAAAGTGACGGATTCAATGGAATGCACATGCAGGAATGGCTATAAAGTTGTTAATAGTTAGCAGGCAGGACCCTTGCCATTATATAATGAGATTTTAATTGGTGAATGTATTTAGAGAGAGCAATTATTGGATGATCCTTATATTGTGTACATGTTCATTCGGGTACTAATGTAAGAAGCTTGACGCTATCGCTATTGAGAAAAAAAAATCGATACAAAAAATCCCCAGGTATCTGAAACAAATAAAAATAGGGGAAAAGTCAAAGAATATGCCCAAGAATATGCCCAAACCCATTCATCCCTCATCAAATCCGTAATCATGAGAAGCTCATTCATTGTAGAACTTCTTCATGATCAGATGCAAGAAAAGGTTCACATTAACTCTCATCTGCCCGTCAAAGAAGTCCATGAATTGTGTGTTGTTGAATTGAGCCTGTAATAGGTCGTCGAGTGGGACCTGGGCATTGGCACCAGGGACCATCATGTTTCCACTACTGCCGTCAATGGTGAAAACGCCCACTTCGTTACTAGAAATCGTCAAGTCCACCCGGTCGAATTGCCGATCAGAGTAACCCTTCCAGGCAACCAGCACACCACGATCCGCCAGATTACGAGCAGAGTACTTGTAGGATCCGAACTTGAAAACCTTGCCGGATTTCTGAAGTTCTCGTTGGTGGTCCCACTGCTTGGTAAATGGCATCAAGAATCGCTTCTTTCCCTTCTTGTTCTGAAGCGTGATCATGGCCTGCTCGATGTAATCGTTGTAGGTTTTAAGTTGCCCCTCCAGGTAGGAGGCTTGGTCGCTAAGACGGTCGGATGTCAGACGTGCACCTTCCAATTCGCGCTCCCGCTGAATTCTTCGACGATGCTTTGTGCGGATGTCGATGGCGATGGCGTTCAAGAGATCCTGGTAGTGGTTGTGACGACTAATCTTGCCAGCTTGCTCGAGACGAAGGATGTTCTCCAGGGCGGTGCCCTTCAGCTCCGAGTAGGTCATCGAACCGATATCGATCAAAGTGCTAGCCTCAGAGTAGGCACCACGGCGTGGATTGCCTGTATTCAATTCTTCCCGCACCAAAGTATCCCAGCGCTCTTCATCTTCTTCACTGGGTGTCTTGAGCATGATGTCCATTAAGTTTGTGCCACTTTGCACCCGAATGATGTAAAGAATGCATCGCTTCGTCTCCATAAACAGTGTCTTGATAGCCGCTTCTGGATCTATTGTTGCATGTTAGCCTAGTTCTATCCAACATCCTCTTGATAGAGCCCTTACCTTCGACCTGAGCCAGCTTGGGATTGAGTGTCAGGTTGATCTCGGTGGAGCTAACACTCATCAATTCATTTTCATTGCTCTTCACATTGCCCAGATCCCGGACAAGCTGCTTGAGGAAGTCGTCAGGGTGTGAACACATGAAGTCAATCTGTGACGCGACAAGTTGGTGGATAGAGAAAATGTCAGACATTTTAATGTACAAAGTCGGTTTAGCTTTGGCGTAAAGATCATTAAATTCATCAATGTCGAAGTAGGCTTCCGCATCCTGGACGGAAATCACTGCTTGGGGTTAGCTCGGTGAAAAAGAAAAGCGAAAGGATGTAAACTCACTCTGTCCCCAAATGCGTCCTAGACGTTGTATTGACTCGCCAATGTAGGTATTCAATGGTTGAAGGTAAACATTTTCAGCTGCTCCGAAGAGTCTACCAGAAGCGACCTGCGCTACTACCTTTGCAATTTCCCCAAGATTTCGCTTTTGCTCTTGAGTTAAACCACGGTCCACCACGCCATACTTCTCTGGCTCCAGCACAGCCGGCTGGAAATAACTCTTCCACGCCCAGTGGCCAACTGTCTGGAGAACAAATCCGGGATCTTCATTGGGGAAACGAGCAAGCAGATTCTCATACATTTGCTTGGTCAGGTACCGGATACCAAATGGCATGCGGTACAGGAAATCTTCAAGGGCAGTAAAGAACTGATCGGCAACATCACGCAGATCTTGCAGATTTTGTATGAAAGTTTCCCGGGTCTCTGGATCTCTGATCGCTTCCTCCCGAGGGAGATCTGCTGGTCGTCGACTGCGTTGGCCCGTGCGAAGCTCCTCATTGTTGATCGAGGAGCGATAAATTTGGATCGGGTCGCTCTCAAGATCGAGTTCACGATTGTCGATGACGGACTCCTTCACCACCGGGCCCAGAACATCACGCATGAACTTCCGGTCCCGAGGTGACTTGGCATAGGAGCCGAACAGTTTGTTCCAGAAAGAGTGGCAGCGCAGGAATTCAGACAGTGTCGTGAAACCTTCGATATCCTCTTTGACCGAGCGTGCGAGAAGTTTAACAAGGTAGTACTCTTCTCGCCTCTTCTGTGAATACCCAAAGAGACCCATCATAAGATGTCTGATTCTTTCATATTCCTTGTCTGAAGTGTTGATCTCGCGAAGTCGTCGGAACAGTCGTGCCAGGTATTGTGATTGGGTCTGCAGAAGGAAGAAAAAGACCTGGTACTGGTCCAGCTTTCTTCTGGAAGTTTTGTTCAAGGCCTTCAGATCATAGGGATCTTTGGAAGAGATATCGGTGTTGGACAGCAAGTTGCCAATATGACCACCAAAGTGCTTCTGGTGCTTGACGACTTCGTCAAGAGTGATTTTGTTTTTGACTAGTAGAGCAATCTTGATGTCCAGCTGGCTGATGTACTGCTCGGCCATCTCATTTTGCCGGACTTGTTGAACAACGGCCTTTCGTAGTCGCTCAAACTCGATTTCCTCGTCGAAGTCAAAATCGCTATCATTAAGAAGGTGGACGAAACCCTTGACTGTCCCAACAGGTGGATTCTTTCCACTTGTTAAGCTCTTGTAGGCCCGACCTTGAATGCGACCGCGGATCACACTTTGAGCCTTAATGACCCTCTCCATATTCATGTTATAATGACGGCGTCTTTCCTCAAAGCGGTTTCGAACGATGGTACCACGAATGCGGGCTTGCAGGTCGGTAATGATATCTTCCTCGTCCTCCAGGTCAGCAAGCATCTCGCCGACCTGAAGCCGAACAACCATGGCCCGAGCCAGAGCTTGAAGATCAACAACTTCTTCTTCGTTGTTCTCCAGTTTATTGAGAATGTCACCAACTCTGATGCGCTCCAAAGCTGCGCGAGAAAGTGCTTGAAGCTCCACGATAGCAGGCTCGTGTTCTTCTAACGCTTTTCGCACATCATTTCGGTGCTTACGCTGGATTAAGCCTCTCACCATTGATTGCACATCAAGCACGGTACTCTCGGAATTCATGAGCTCCTCGTGTTGCAATTGCAAGAATTCTCGCAGAGCCTTGGCTCTCAGTATTCCCTGCAGAACAGTGACTGACGAAGTATGTTGCGCTAGATCACGACGAAGAACTTCATTGCCCCTTCTAACTGCGGCACCGCGTATCAAGGCTTGGAATTGAGTGCACTCACTCCCGGTGTTCGACAGAGCTTCAAGGATTTCCAAGTGGCCTTTTCTCGAGGCAAGTGCTCTAGCACCTGCTTGCAGTGCGATGACAGTTGCGCTCTCATTTTCGAGTGAAGCCTTGACTTGGGCCATATGCTGGCGAGCAAGGGTGCCACGAATCACAGCCTGGAGCGACTTGACTGGACTGCTAGATTCCTCAATCTGCTGTGACTGCACGTTCATCTGCCTCCGTTGCAAAGAGCCACGGATAGCAGCCTGAAGCGCGGTAACATCATTTGCCGCTGATCGAGTGTCTTCGTGTTGATCGGCAACAATCTTGCGCTGAAGAGCACCCCGGATTGCGGCTTGCAGGGCAGTCACGTTGTTCTCGGCAGAACGAGTTTCGTCATATTGGTCGGTAACGATCTTGCGCTGAAGAGCCCCTCTAATCGCTGATTGGAGGGCAGTAACATCGTTCTCTGCATACCGAGTGTCCTCGTATTGGTCAGTGACAACCTTTCTTTGGAGAGCGCCCCTAATTGCTGCTTGGAAACTCTTTATTCCAGACTCCTCTTTCTGCACACGAGTCTGTAATAAGTTGGTCTGGGCTCGCGACTTAGAGGCCCGGATAAGACTCTGAAGCTCAAGAATATCACATTCTTGGGCTTTGCGAGACTGGACGTCACCTTGTTGACGGTGGCGAACGATGAATCCACGACTAGCTGCTTGAAGTTGAACCGCAAACTGACGCATCTCAAGTCGGTACTGGCTAATTTGGCGAGCCCAGTCACCACGAATATGTGATTGCAGTTCAATGAGTAAGGGCTCAAAATCCCAAAGATCGTTCATGGTATTGCCAAGTTTTAAACGCATCATGGCTCCCCGGATCTGTGACTGGAAGTCAACAATCGCAGCTTCGTTTTCATGTAGCTCGCGGTCAATCCGCTCTTCCTCCGATTCAACAGGTTCGGGCTCTGGTTCTGGTTCCGCCCCGAAGTTCGCGGCCATGCCTGCAAAGCTCGGCATGCTAACACCCGCTTTATCGAGACCCTTTTGAGTCTTTTCAAGCTCGTGATGTTCAAATTCAAGCTGACCAACCAGGTTGCCCATGCGGAAGTCCAGCATGCCATTCTTGAAAAGCAGCCAAGAAAGAGCATGGATACAGTGAATGACTTTCGGAAGATTCTTCTTTTCGTAGAGGTCGATGAGCTCGAATCGAAAAAGCTCGGGCAATTCAATGTCGTCGAGGAAGCGGAAAAACAAGGCAATGTTGTCTGAATGGCGATACTGTAACTTTGGGTTTCGGAAAATGCGCAAAGTTCGGTCAGGGTACATGGCTTGTACCACCTCCGCGAGAGTCACACCATCTCTCAATGCTTCCTCCAGCTGAACAATCGGCGGAATTTCCTTTTTCATAACCTCTTCAATCCACTCTTTTGCCTCACCAATATGACACAGGTACTCGTACGCTTGTAGGAATTGCCGCTGTTGATCCATCCAGTTCCCTGCTGCCCATGAGGACGCTTTGGGTTTTTCTGGTGATATCGCGCCATTCCTCCCAGCCACTGAGTCTGCTCGCTTTAATCGTCGCCGGCCTTGCAGACCAACTACCGACGCTGTTGCGGACGCAAGTTGGAATTCCTCGCCTTCTCCAGATTGAGCAAACTTGGACAGCGTTCTGAGATGGCGTGTGGATGATTTCTGGAAAGTTTCGAGTTCCGGGGTAGAGAGAGTTGTCGTAAGTGGAGCTGGGCGTGGGCTTCCAGGTAGGGCCTTTTGAGGCGATGAAGGGCGCGATGATCCCGGAGTTGGGGTGGGTGACCAGTGGCGCGGCGACCCCCCTGTGGGGGTGTTTGAGGCTCAAAGGCAGGCGCTTTATACCGGGGCGATTCGTTTTCCTTGAAGTGGACGTGATGTAACTCTGGAGTACTCGGTCGCATGTCTTTCAAATATTGTTTCTCATCGATGGTGTGGCTGCGGGCATGTCGATAGGCGCCAGCTTTGGGGGGCGTTGAATTGATGTTAGGCGCCTGTTGCAAGGGTCGTAGAGAACGGCGAATGTTTTCATAAGTGCTGCTAGCACTTGCCGAGAGATTTCCGTTTGTTGAGTCCATTGCGACTGCGCCTGCCTCACTCTTTCCTCGGTGGTGACCTAGGTTACTCTGTATGGACGCATTGGAAGACACCGTGCTTGTCCGGCTTGGGGCAAATGAACTCGATGCGACCGAGTATGCGGATGAATTGGTGGACGCGGTTGACCCGTGTCGTAGCGGGCTCGATGACTCCACGGGGAGGTCCGTTTGGGCTCGCTTCAGCGATGGGAATTGAGTGGACATCACTAATGACGCTGCGACAGGAATGCAAACACCGAAGAAAGATTCCTGTGCTCGATAGACCGCATCCCTGCTTCGGCAACAGAAGCGGGGTGTGGTGGCTGAGTCCGAGATTGGAGCAATTCAAATGTTGTTTGGGTTGAAACGGGCGCTCGGAATGTGAGATGAACGCGAATTCGCAACGGCGCAGGTTACTTCGAGCGATACACCTCCGAGGTTGGTTGATGCAAGAAAATGTGACGAGCAGAAGTTGTTGAAAGTTTCGGCTCCAGGGACCGATGATGGAACTCTTGTTGACAGTGGGGTGAGAGGAACAGGGCAGGAGCGAACCGGCATTCTCCAATTCCCATTTGGGACCCGTCCAAAACAAATCTCCCGATCTGGACTAGCGCGATCAGCTGATGGCGGTCGATCCCTCAGCCATAGATCACGTGTTGTAAACGCCCTTCCGCACTGGTTTCGTATCATCAGAGTTCAAATTTTATGTGATACTCTTCTTGTACTATTTAAGATTCTTCTTTTCTTCTTCCGTATGCCACTGTCAGTGACAAACATGTTATAAAGGGTGGAATAATCACAATATTGGCAAAAGGGACTTTAGATCTATGCGGGTTCGACTGTGGGCCGTAGTCCCGTGCGACCATCTCAATTACAGTATCGTGTTCCCATCGACAAGAGCAATCCACCCAAGCTCCATTAGTGAGAAATCAAATTGGACACAAGGCACTGAGGTTCCGGGCAACGTTTACAGGCATGATTTCTACCTAATGCGCGGTATTTATCTCTCTCTCTCTCTTTCTTTCTTTCTTTCTTTCTTTCTTTCCTTCCACAGCCTCGCCATATTTGCTGGTCCCTCCGACTTGTGCTGTGCAGATATATATCTATACATTCACACCATGTTTCAGGATATATATCACTATTCTACTGTCCGTGGCCAATACACTGTAATAGTCGTTGGATCGATTCAGTGACGTCAAAACAGCACTCATGTGACTTATATTCCTGTCGAAAGGTAGTTAATAGGCCACCAAACACTGATGTGGTTCTTATAAACAAGTCTTGGCAGCGTAGCCCTCTCAACATCGAGAATTCACAACCTTGAAGTTTTAAAGCTTAAAGGATGGGAGGATACCTAGGTATGTGTGAGGAGCACATCAGGAATATATATCCAGACACACCTTAGTAAAGCAGAACTCGTTTAAAGGGCGGGGGAATGTAGGAGAAGAGTGGCTCACAAGTCTTCGAAACAATGAGGCTCTCTGCCTATGAGTTATAAGCTAAGGCTATGCACCTGACAGAGTAATCGGAGTTTCTTTCATATCCATCTCTTAGAATGAGATGTCGAAAAATTTGACATTTCTCGCTCTAAGAGATGGTGTATCCAAGGAGCCGTCCTGGCGCAAGCTGCGAATTTCCACAGGTACATTACCAAAATAGCATTAGTCTCTGGATCTTGAGTTTAAAATGAAATTCGAACATAAATTTGGATGCAATGTTGGAGTTGAGATATTACAGAAGTTGGAACGGTATCCAAGAATTTCCAACAGTAAAATGGATGAGTAGGAAAGCTTTCTGAAAGGAGAGTCAGACCAGTATTTTCATATTTTCTGTATTCGGAAAAAAAAAATTTGGTCTTTTCTTGCAAGTCTGGTTGCTGATAATTTAACCTGTAGTCAGTGGTATGGAAGAAGCCTCTTCTGGCTTGCTATCCAATAATAGCTTAATATCAGAGCTTTTGTTCGAGAACGACGAAAAGAAAGAGCACGGTGAGCTTGATTTTGCAATTGCAATCAAATCAGATTTGTAGTCAATTCTCAAAGGAAGCAAAATCACATATGGTAATAGCAAATTTTGCACATGATATCTGTCTAAATGGCAATTCTTCGATAATCTCGGGAGTAAATGTAATTGAGAATGCGCCATGGCCTGGATTATTCACGTCCCAGCCAGCAATATGGTTGGTTGAATGCTGGGTCCAACACTCAGGCTCACCACGGGTCTTGGGCGAGGGAGCCAAATATACAGCCATAGGAAAAAAATTTTAAGATGTCTTTTTTTGATCAAATACCAAAACTCATAGATAAGCGGTGACAGATGTTTCTTAATCTCAGTTACAGGTCAATAAATCAATGATCGGCGTTCAAGGTGAGATTGCAAGTATGTAAAGCGGATAAGCAAATCTGGCGCGGGGAAAGGCAGAAATTAACATCCGTTAAGGCTGTTCACCATTTTTCCACCCCACCCCATCCTCAAATTCAGTATGGCAGCACTCGATACTCAACCCCGTTACATCTACAAGATTGTTCCCTCCGCTGCACCAGTCAGCGAGCCCCTTCCTGAGCGCTTGCCGGTCAGCCAACTCGACCAAGATTCGGGATTTGTCCATCTTTCGATGGCGACTCAAGTTGCCAACACCCTCAAATTTTTCTTCAAAGATGAGCCGCTGGTGTACATTCTACGTATCGATTACAGACGTGTGATGCAAGATGTCCGCTGGGAATCTCCCGACGGCAAAGTGTGCGGTCCACGGCCCGGAGAAGGCTTGTTCCCCGTGAGTTTCATATCAGAATAGCCGTGAAGGCCATTACTAAATCATTAAAAGCACCTCTATAATGGCTTAAAACTGGGCAAGGACGAAGTCGAGAGTATTGCCGTGTGGCAAAATGAGGACGGGTGGGACAAAGCCATTAACGGGGCTGAGGCATGGCTCGTGTAGTAGCTGTCCCTCAGCACGATTCAATTGCTCTCCCTCTCTTTGTCTCTTTACCTTGTGCTAGATGTAAAATAGCAGTCTTGATAAAGAAATAGGACTCCCACGGAAGATGCCGTTTGATATAGACAGCGTTGGCTACTTTCCTAGTACATTATCTGTCTGTGTGTAAACAAGCGACCAGCAAAACTTCCTAGTAGTCACAATCTCTTTGAACAAATCTAGACAAGCAATTTGAGGACGCAATTTCGAATTTGACTCTCAATGGATGTGATTCCGATCTTCCACATTCACGGCCATTGTACTGACATACGTAGTGTTATTATATTAAGCTCTGTCGGGTGCGCCGGGCCGCAGATTGCTGCAAGGGCTGCAGATATCTTACGTGGTACGTATAACCATCTAGTCGATCCCCCACAGGAGCTGAGCAACCGAAGGCATGGAATTGGAAACAAACTATTTGTCAATTTCAAATAATCCACACTTCTAATTTTTAGGACCAGCGATCTAGTGCATCTTGAGCCCGTACAATGACGTGCTGAAGGTTTGAGCAGAACGAAAGAGCGCCTATATCACGATATGTCCGTCCATAAACCAAAGCACTATAAACTGAATTGACCATCAAACCAATTTAGTACAGTCACCTCTTACCAATAGTATCCTTATTAAATGCGACCCCGCTGATAACATTTCTAAGCAACGGTCATCTCACCGCCCGTCAGAATCTCGTTTAAGAGCCAATCACAGCACGTGACAGTGCAAAGAAAAAAAAAAGATACTGCGCTAAACCCCGATAGGGAAGGCGCCTCCGGGCGTGGCCGTGCACGGAAAAAAGAAAAGGAAGCTTCTTCGCTCGAACTTTTTTTCTTCTTCTTTCTTTTCTTTGGGAAAGCTGGACTCTCTCCATCAACAGAAGGTTTCTTATCTGTTGATTTTATACCCCTCAATTCTTGGTCCCATCTCAATCTTTGGTTCCAGATATACCTTCTTTTTTTAAAATAATCATGCCTATCACCATCAAGGAGGCTGCCCCCGGTGCCGCCATGAAGGCTGAGATCGAGGACTACACCACTGCCCTCGAGGTGGTGAAGACCTATGCCACTCGTGATGGTCTGGATGTGGACACCCTCCTGGACTCCGACAAGCACGGAGCCCTGACTTACAACGATTTCCTCGTTCTGCCCGGTTACATTGGTGAGTCTGATCATGGCGGGGTTCTGATCTGAGATGAAAATTTTTTCTAACCATATCGGATAACAGGCTTCGCCGCTTCTGAGGTGTCTCTGGACACTCCTGTTACCAAGCGTATTTCGCTGAAGGCCCCTCTGGTGTCCTCCCCCATGGACACTGTCACTGAGCACAACATGGCCATCCACATGGCCCTGCTCGGTGGTCTCGGTGTTATTCACAACAACTGTGCCCCCAAGGACCAGGCCGAGATGGTCCGCAAGGTCAAGAGATACGAGAACGGTTTCATCCTGGACCCCGTCGTCCTCTCTCCTACCGCCACCGTTGGCGAGGCCAAGGACCTCAAGGCCAAGTGGGGATTCGGTGGTTTCCCTGTCACTGGTAAGTCTTGCTTCGCATGTTCTACCCTTACCCAGCCCATTCCCATTTGCATGATGAACAAACCTTTCATTTATAACTTTCGTTCCACTGGGAGCGGCGAGAGCTGCATTGTAGAGAAACGTTTTACCTGATCATTCCTATACCACTTATCTCATTGAGTCATACAAGTTGTCTTGCATCGACGCTAACATCAATTGTTTGACAGAGAACGGAACCCTCCGCTCCAAGCTTGTTGGTATGGTCACCTCTCGTGACATTCAATTCCACAAGAACCTTTCCGACCCTGTCACCGCCATCATGGCCACTGACCTGGTCACTGCTCCCGCCGGTACTACCCTGGCTGAGGCCAACGAGGTTCTTCGTCAGTCCAAGAAGGGCAAGCTGCCCATCGTTGATGCTGACGGCAACATTGTTTCCCTGCTGTCTCGCTCGGACTTGATGAAGAACCTGCACTACCCTCTTGCTTCTAAGCTCCCCGACTCCAAGCAGCTCATTTGTGCTGCCGCCATTGGTACCCGTGAGGAGGATAAGGAGCGCCTCAAGCTTCTCGCTGAGGCGGGTCTCGACATTGTTGTCCTGGACTCCAGCCAGGGTAACAGCATGTACATGATCAACATGCTCAAGTTCGTCAAAGAGACTTTCCCTGAGATTGATGTTATTGCTGGTAACGTTGTTACTCGCGAGCAGGCTGCTGCCCTGATCGCTGCTGGTGCCGATGGCCTGAGAATTGGCATGGGCAGTGGCAGTGCTTGCATCACCCAGGAGGTTATGGCCGTCGGCCGTCCCCAGGCTGCCGCTGTCCGCAGCGTCGCCTCTTTTGCCGCTCGCTTCGGTGTCCCCTGTATCGCTGACGGTGGTGTCCAGAATGTTGGTCACATCGTCAAGGGTCTGGCCATGGGTGCCAGCACTGTCATGATGGGTGGTCTTCTTGCTGGTACCACCGAGTCCCCTGGCGAGTACTTCGTCAGCAATGAGGGCCAGCTCGTCAAGGCCTACCGTGGTATGGGCAGTATCGCCGCCATGGAGGACAAGAAGGCTGGTGGTGACAAGAAGGATACCCAGGCCAGCAACGCTGGTACTGGTCGTTACTTCTCTGAGAAGGATCACGTCCTGGTCGCTCAGGGTGTCGCCGGTTCCGTCCTGGACCGCGGCTCTATCACCAAGTTCATCCCCTACCTCATCGCCGGTGTCCAGCACTCTCTGCAGGACATTGGTGTCCCCAGCCTCGATGCCCTCCACGATGGTGTCAACGCCGGTGTTGTGCGCTTTGAAATGAGAAGTGCCAGCGCTCAGGTCGAGGGCAACGTCCACGGTCTCCACAGCTACGACAAGAAGCTTTACTCGTAAGCTCCAAGCTTCTTTGAAACGTTGAAAAATACTTTCCTACTGTGAATGTGAATATGACTGGGATGTCCACATGATGATACGTGGACTTGAATAAAAAAATGGAGGAAATGATGAGATCGGAGTTATTATTATCTAAGCAATCGCTTTTGATTTAATGAGAATACGTATATTTTTCAGGACAACATTTACTTGTGTAGAGATCTGTAGACTGGTCGTGCTCTCAAGCATGAAGGCGTAGCACATGGCGAGCTAGCCGGATGAGGATAAGCACGCGGGGTACAGCGATTAGCCTAGGCTCTCGGGTCATTTGCCTTTAGCTCTATGTACACTTCCAAGGTTCTCGGCACCATCTTTGGCAATGTCGTACTTTATCTCCGGACATTCCAGCAATCGATTGCTTGCCTCTAGATTTATATCTTCAATTGCCCTTTCGAAACGTATAGCATTACATTCATCAGTCTCGCGCCCCTTGGCTTTACTGCTGAGTAACCAACGGATCTCGACCAGGACCTACGCGACTTCAAACTCAGCGCCTATATCTCAAACACAAGAAATGCCACGCTCAAAATCCGATGGTGGATCGAAGAAGAAGGTGGCCATTCCCCGGCCCAGTTCTAGGTATGCAGCCTTGTCCAGCCATGCATATGTCTCCATAGCATCAAAGAATGTCATGAATTCGGCTAACGATTGTCCAGCGTAATTCTCGTTTCTCCAAAGAATGAGATCCTTCTTTTGCATCGCGTCCAGACATCTTCATCGTTCGCATCTGCCCACGTCTTCCCTGGTGGAAATCTGTCGACGCAGGACGGACCATGTCCGCCAGCTGATGACTTTGCTGTGCATGATGACGCACCTCATTACCGAAATGCGGCTATCAGGGAGCTCTTTGAGGAAAGTGGAATCCTTCTGGCTAAAGATGGGAGCACTGGGAAGATGGTGGTGCTCAATGAGACTACCAGAGAGCAAGGCCGACGCCTGATTCACCAGAACAAAGTCACTTTTGAAAAGTGGCTGAAGCAACAACATCCGACGGCTGAGCCGGATATCGGTTGGTACTATTCCATTCAATATTCTATCAAATCCCTCGGCTAATTTGGAAAGGTAAATTGATTCCGTTCACTCGGTGGGTGACGCCTACAAATGTCCCCAAACGATACACTACTCAGATGTATATCTATTTCATGCCATTGCCCGTCAACATAGAGAAAGGGTTACTTGACGAGTTACCAGCAGAAGGGGAGCGAGAAGAAATTCAAGTTCCAACTAGTGATGGGGGCATCGAGGTTACTGAGGCGCAATTTCTTCCAGCTTCTGAATGGCTCCGTCGAGCTCAGGCTGCGGAAATCATTCTTTTCCCTCCTCAGTTCCTTCTCTTGCACCTAGTCTCTGGTTTCCTAGACCAGGAGCCCCGGTCGGGTGCTTCAATGGAAGAATTGGAGAAACGTCGAGCAGCGCTCGTCGAATTTGTTTACTCGGGGTCACCGGCTTGGACAGACAAGTGCATTTCGCCCAGAATGCTTAAAATGACTGAAGACGGGCGGTCAGTTCTGGCACTGGATAATGCCGGGCCTGAGTTGAAAGGATCTGGTCGAACAGGCGAGCCAGATCGGGTTGTGGTGTTGAAGTTTAAGAAGGGAAGTGCAAGAGAAGTGGCTGTAGCATGGAAGAAGGATGTATTAGAGGAGGGGAGAAAAGGAGAAAGCAATCTTTAAATTAAGATAATAAATATCACGGCATCATCTAAAGAATCGTGCATGGAGAATCCGGCGTTGCTGCCAAGGATGATATTGCCACGGCAGAATTCACGGGAAATGACTAATACCACGACCCGCCGAATCCAACCACGCCAGCCCTCGACAAACAGTCACATGACCCACACAAACCATTTTGGTCTTCAATTTTATGAGCCACCCAAGTTCCATCCACCTCCAACCTCACCGTCGCCCGTCAAACCCCCTACACACAACCCGCCAAAATGGAGAACGAGAAGGGAGAGATCGTCGATCTGTATGTCGTCCCTCGAATCGCTTCCCAAAAATCCCCCCGGTACCCTGAAGTCTGGTTGTCGGCAATCGCAAATCCCACCACCACGAGGAATTTCCATTCCATTGGCCATGGAAAGTGGAACGCAAAAACTCAGCAACACTGAACACCATGCGCTGCGAACGCAATAGCCAGATGACAGGGTCCCGCGGACTGGATTTGAGGAGATTCAATTTGAAATTTGAGTCTTGCAGCCAGGTACTAATATCGCCAACAGCTACGTGCCCCGCAAGTGCAGCGCCACCAACCGCATCATCAAGGCCAACGACCACGCCTCCGTCCAGATCTCCGTCGGCAAGGTTGACGAGAACGGTCGCTACACTGGCGAGAACAACACCTACGCTCTGTGCGGTTTCATCCGTGCCCGTGGTGAGAGTGATGACTCCTTCAACCGCCTCGCTCAGCGTGACGGATACCTGAAGAACGTCTGGTCTGCCTCCAGCCAGCGGTAAATCGCTTCGCGGATGTTGACGGGTTGATATGATGGTTCGTGGATCTTTCCAATTTTTGAATTGTTGATCACCAACTAACATGTCACAGACGAACTGCGGCTAGATGGTCCAGGTTCGGGGATTGGTGATGGAAAAAAAAATCAGGGAGTTGGGGTAAGGCTACGGCTACCTCTCCTTCGGCCTGGAAGTTTCTTTTTTTTTAGTCCCATGGAGAAACCCTGTTTTCCTACTGTCCTATCTATCGAAATGAATGGAATCGACGACTTTAATGGGTCAGGTTTTTTCTCTCAAGACCATTGTTCATTTACCCGTTTCCCGTCTAGGAGGACTCGAGGACTTCAACCTTGCATTCTTGCGTTTCCAGCAAAGCAAAAACAAAAATGCCTAAAATCATATTCTTAAACATTTGGACCCCTTCCCCTAGCCCCTACGCTTTTTCTTTTCTCTCTCCTCTCTCCTCTTGCTGGTTTACCAGTCGGCGTATCAAGGCCTCCTCACCCTTGTAGACTAGGAAATCGGATCGTTCACTCGGTCTGTGTTCCCGATGTCTGCTCCCATGAGTGAGGGGGTAGAAATAATACTTCTCTCGCCGTATATTATCATCCCCGCCTACTGAAGAGCCACTTTTGCTGAGATTCATGCACTGGGGCACAGATACGGGTGGGACATCTATAGAAATCATGGTTCGAGATAGTAATAGTACTGTAGTTCCGAGTTTAGAGGTACTTAGTTCATCTCAATTGGGTTGCTTAATCTTGGACCTACTGCTGCTGCTACGACATCTCGAAACTAGGTAAGAACGTTTGAAGAAGTTTTGATAGCTCAAATCATATATAATCTTTTTGCTTCATTGCTCCTCATCATTGACATGCAATATGTCTTCCACGTGAACTCATAATATCAAATCAAGCCGCCTTGGTTCGGAAACCAAGGAGCCTGCACCAGCAAGGCTCAAAACAAAGGGTCTTATCTATGGACATTCATCTCCAAAATTGCAGAATGAGAAATTTTTTAACATCTTTACTCCTTCTCCAGACGAACAGCCGGGTTGGACTCGATGAAGCCAAGGTCAACCTTGTGGCCCAAGAGCTCACGAATGTTGCTGACACCGTACCTAGATATATATTAGTAATGCGAAATCGAGGTATACAGGGCAATAGTTCAACTCACTTGATCATAGTCGGTCTCTCCAGACTCAAACCCCAACCGTAGACCTGCATGTTCTTGGGAATACCCATAGACTCCAGCATCTCAGGTCGGAACATACCACTGTTACCGATCTCAACCCACTTACCCAGACCCTCGTGATAGCCGAAGATCTCCATACTAGGCTCAGTGTAGGGGTTGTAAGCAGGCTTGAAACGCAACTGATGGATACCCATCTTCGCAAAGAAGACCTCCATGAAACCAATCAGACCACCAAGAGTCAGACCGAAATCAGCAATGACACCCTCGATCTGGTGGAACTCTGCCAGATGGGTAGCGTCGACAGCCTCGTTACGGAAGACACGGTCAATACTGAAGAGGCGGGCCGGCCGCGGGTCAGCCGCGAGCTTGTGCAGCATGTACGCCGAGATAGAGGTGGTGTGGGTACGGAGAACGAGACGCAGGGACTCATCCGCGTTCCACGGGTAACGGTAACCGATGGAGCCAAACTTGCCCTTCTCGTGGACGTCGTGGACGTTGTCCCAGTATTTCTGGTAGTCGAGGGGCTTTGCGGCCTTGGGGAGGTGAGGGTCGTTGGGGGGATCCTCGCGTGGGGGATCGGCTGTCAGCGGGTCGGCGATGTAGAAGGTATCTTGGAGGTCGCGGGCAGGGTGTTGCTGGGGCACGAAGAGGGCGTCGAAGTTCCAGAAGCCAGTCTCGACGAAGCGGTTTGTAGGCATTTCGGTGAAACCCATCTCGAAGAAGATGTTGCGGAACTCGGAGCGGACCTTGTTCAGGGGGTGCAGGGCTCCAGAGGGGGTGTGGGCACCCTTTGCGTTGAAGTTGTATGGCTTCAGCTGGACGGTCTTCCAGGAACCGTTGGCGATCATTTCGGGGGTGAGATCGGTCTCCTCCTTGACGAACTCCTTGGCATACTTGGGACCCTTGGAGAACTTGTAGTGGATGTCCTTGGACAGGGTGACGAGCTTCCTTCGCTTCAGGTCGGCAAGGGCCTTGGAGTCGTCGAGAGTCTGTGTGCGCTGCACGGCGAGAAGCTGCTCGCGGGTCTCGTCGACGATGGACTCCTGGGTAGCCCGCAGCTTATCGTTGTCCTTCTTGATCCAGCCACGCTTGAAGCAATTGCCCTGGCCAACCTTGGCATTGTCTTTCCCCACAATGCCTGGCAGGTCACTAATCTTAAGACCATCCAGAGCGGCGACGACAGCGGCGAAGACCTTGGCCTCATGACTGCCATTGTTGGCAATCTCCTCACCCTCGGAAGTGAGCACAACGACGTCCTTCTCCAGAGTCTCATACTCGATCATCTGTCGCGAGCCCAGGCGGTCCAGCGCACTTTTGATATTCAATGAGGGGATGGAGGGGTAGGCTTCGTTGGAAAGGAGGGGCGCATCGGACTTGGACAAGGAGTCCAGAATCTGGGCGGTCATATCGGACGCCATGGCTGCAGATGTATCCTGCAGAGGATTTGGCGGAAGCTGTGCAGGTGGTGGGGTAATCAGTCTTGCGGTGTTCGGCCAAAATTAACGATGACTCTTTTCCCAGTATATCCGGCGGGGCAGAGCGACCACCTTGAGAAAAATCAATCCAAGAGACAACTACAATATTCATGTATTATGATATTCACATCTATTGCAATAACAGCTCGCGTAGCTCAGTTGGTAGAGCGCGGCACTAGTAATGCCGAGGTCTTCAGTTCAAATCTGGACGTGAGCAGTTTCTTTTTGCTTTTTCAATTCTTTTTTGCGTCTTGTTTGTTGCTTTTTGTTTGCACCGATTTTTTTCAATTTCGATTGCGTAAATTTGCCTTGTTTGCATTGAGGAAAAAATTTCTCTCGCTTAGCGCTAGCGCGCCCGCCGCAGATATAAAAGGAATCTGTCGCCCCGTGGATTTTCTTTTCTTCAAGCGACTCTACGTTAGTGATCCCTCACCTATAGGATTCAACCCTGGAACAAAACGCTAACAACCTCACAGTTCAAAGAATCACTTTAGAGTAGACGTCCTCTTCTAAGCTCTTTAAAAGAGCCACAGAATCTCCACCCTTGCTGATGACTTCTATGTCCTCGATGCCCTAAAGTGAAGCCTTTTACTTCCGCCTCGACGTGTCACGCGTGCTGCTTGCAGTGTCTGCGTTTCATGTCCAGGGAGTGGTGATGATCTTGACCTGGTTTGGTGTCTGACTTCGGTCGGCTGGGCCTGGTGGGTGTCGAGGAGGTCTGAAAGGTTTCTCTCCCTTCGATTTCTTATGCGGATCTTGTTGTGGTTTGATATGGATGATTCTGTGCGTGGAGTTCACACCCCATCAAGGGAACCGGCAGTGCCGGGCGCTTGGAGGGGACCACCATCAGTCATTAAAACTTTAAATAAACATTTTCAAAGCCCATATTATAATTTCCTTTTAAATAAATAGATCCTTTGAATTTTGCTAGTTTCGTCGGTCCAGGTCACGTTTTCCGAGTCCCAATATTGGCGCTGAAGACACCATCTTAATCGATCAAGTCGCATTTTTGCGTTTAAACCGGCCTTACGCGTCGGCCTCGTCTTCCGAAAACCCGCACGTCGTGAAGCTCGCCAGA
Organism: Penicillium longicatenatum; assembly: GCF_028827895.1. Classification (NCBI taxonomy): domain Eukaryota; kingdom Fungi; phylum Ascomycota; class Eurotiomycetes; order Eurotiales; family Aspergillaceae; genus Penicillium; species Penicillium longicatenatum. Next base: position 1,478,861 of record NW_026643117.1, on the reverse strand, counting down.
CTGTAGTACTAGAGATCGATATATTAAGTGCGGAGCATAGCTCACTAGCGATAGTCGCGAACGTTTTCTCGCGTCCATATCGGTCTGGGCGTGCTTTTGATAAGGCAAGATGAATCACCTTTATTAATTAAGCATCGATTCAGAATCAATCGTAGAGTATACCTCTTGTGTTTGCTTCTCTGGACGACCAGAACGAACAGCATCAGTGACATGGGCCTCGGTGATTATAGAAGGTTGACTTTGAGGGTCAAAACCACGTTCAAGAGCCCGTTTCCAGATCGACGAGATCGTCCGGATCGAGATATTAGTCCGTTCTGATATCTCACTTGTCGTCATGCCAATTGCTCTCATCGTAACAATCGCGCTGCGCATGGCAAGGTCGTATCTAGGCATATTAGACGAGTATGCTAGTAGGCCATGGTGTGGTGTGGTGTGGTGTGGTGTGGTGTGGTGGTGATGGTAACGGTGATGGGGAGGGGTAAACGGGGTTGTAGACGTGTATAACGCTACACGACGCTCGTATAATACAGAAAAAGCAAATATGGCTACCTCTTTTGAAATGTACCTCCGTAGATGATGCCTAGACAACCCAGGTAATGGTCTTTCTTCAGCTCCATTGTCATGGCTGGGAAAATTCAAAGCTAAGCTTATAGTAGCTTCGAGTTCAATTATACCCCAGGATTGTTATCCTTTAGTTCCCAGAGACTAGTGCAATAACTCAATTTATATAAGATGCTGCTTTATAACACTGGCAGAGTTCAAGTAGCGATGATATGTAGCTATGAAGAAACAAACAATGTTTGATAAAACACTGTAATTTACTGTGGATGGAAAGTCGACTAATCGTTCAACCCCCATGTCGATTTACAGAACCCAAATGGTTGGGCCGCTATCTTCCAGAACCGCTCTGAATTACATTTCCATCTCCATCCTCCCCAGATTCCCCACCAGCCCAGTGATTAAGGTTGGCGCCATCGCAATCCATTTTCCCTTGACCTAAATCAAATCAATACATCACCTTTGAACCCACCTGTGAATCAGTATGAACTCGTCGACACATACTATAGATCCGGACGGTGAAGTGATCATAATATTGCTCAATGCAAACAGTCCTTTTGCACAACTGGATGAAGTTCCAGTTACCATTCAAGACTCTGGCATTGTTCCGTCGGAATGTGATAACGCTCAAAGTCCGGAAGTGACCGAGGTTTCGAACCCCTCTTCCGATCAGTCAAAGCTGACTGCCAAGCAAAAGAAGGCGCTGAAAAAGAATAAAAAAAAGTCTGGTATGATTTTGACCGCTCTGGAGTGCACATCATCAAAGCTTGCTGCTGAAAAAATTGTTGCCGAAGCATACCCTGCCGAGCCATACCCTGCCGAAGCATACCCAGAGGAGGCACCACTTGACGAAACATATTCTGCCGAGGAACCATACCCAGAGGAAAGACCTGCTGTTGAAGCAACTGTTCCCGAAGCATACCCCGTCAAAGATCCCGCGCCTGTTGAGGCTGAACCCGAAGGGCATTCCGCTGAACTACCGGGGGAAACTTGCTTCCGTATTCAGGTCTCTGCAAAGCATTTGATGTTTGCCTCGCCGGTCTTCAAAAAGATACTGACCGGTGGTTGGAAAGAAAGCATTACTTTTTTTCAAAAGGGCTCAGTTGAGATCACAGCAGAGACCTGGGATATTGAAGCACTTGTCATTGTACTTCGCGCTATCCATGGTCAACACCACCTCATACCCCAAAAACTAACCCTGGAGATGCTTGCCAAAGTTGCTGTGATAGCAGACTATTATGAATGCAAGAATGCTTTGTACCTCTTGACAGATATGTGGATCAAGAACATGGAAGAGACGCTTTCTCCTGCGGGTTCTCGGGATTTGATTCTATGGCTATGGATTGCCTGGTTCTTTCAACTGCCTACCCAGTTCGAATCGTCAACTTCCATAGCCATGTCACAAAGCGCCGATTGCATTGATACTTTGGGACTTCCGATTCCAGACAGCGTCATAGGTGAGGGTAAACGAGTTCTTCTAGGTACTTGAAAGCTAATGGATTTTCAGGCTCAATGAATGAATGTAGAGAGGAGGCTATCAACAGCTTGATTGTCCTTCTACATGAAACACGCGATGCCTTTTTGAACAGCACTCGGGGATGTAATTTTGAATGTCGCTCAATCATGTTTGGGGCTCTTACTATACAGATGCAGTCAAGCAAACTGCTTCTGCCAAAGTCTGAGACTCCTTTTCCGGGCTTGACTTACAACTGTCTTGTGCAGAAGATATCAACGTTCACATCGCCAAAATGGTCTAGCTTTTATCGTTACAACTATCAGCACAACTGCTCTGAACACTACTGCTCTGACGCCTCCTTCAAATCGATATTCGAGGAATTGAAGGGTTCTCTTGAGGGTTTGAAACTGGAGAGATTCACTAGTTCATGATTTGGGGTCTTTGAGGTGCATTTTGAATGGCTATTTCACAAACCTCCATCTCGCATACATTCATTGACCTGAAATTTATGTGTGTAGGATTATACATACACACATACCCTTAATCAAGCCATAGTTTTGCTTTTGCTTCTAGTGGTAGGATTTTTGATGGAAGAAAGCGAAAATTCTCGTATTTGATATCGTCGCTAGAATGCAAAAGTGTCATTTCATTCATATGGAAATTGAGTCCACGTGAAGCCCGTTCCTCGAATGAATGATCGCTATGAACGTTTAGTATTTGGGTACATGGATGACTCCGAGTTGCTGATCTGCTTATACCCCGTATAAAGGTCGGGGATATCAAGATTCAACGAACACAATTCCCTAGAAGAATCCGCCCTGATGTGGCTCTCTTTTGAATATAGATTCCATCTAGTCTATCGAGTTTAGATGGTAACAAGAAGACAATTAAATATGGGATTTTCCTATTTTACATTAGATTATACATGTTATTGCTCCAATGTTTCAAGGTTTTCTCTAAGCAAGCGTATAAAGTTGGCTTCAAAAATTATCATACAATAAAGGTAGAATATGTCACACATCTAATGATTACCATGATGCATACCATGATGCATAACAGGGCAAGCAGCATCATCTGTAGCCTGCACGGTCACGAAAACTGTCTCGGTCACCAATCTCTTTTCAGTCACCGTGAAAGCAGCCACCGTTCCTGTAACGGCAGCTTGCGTAGCCACAGCATTCGCAGTAGTCTCAGGTTGTGTGCTCGCAGCCTGCTCCGAAACGATATCCGCACTCGCAGCTTGAGTACTAACAGTGTGCGCACTCACAAGTGGAGTAGACGTAATAACCACAGCCGAAGTAGAGGAAGCAAGGACCGACGCAGACGGATACCTCGTAACAGCAGGTAAAGTCCAAGAAGCACCAGGACAAACACTCACACCCGAAGCCAACACACCCGGGAAAGCCAAATCAGGAAACGGCCTCGGACCAGGCATGGTATAATTCACAATGCAGTCGCTGTACATATTAAACAAAATCCCAGGCTCGTACCCCGTATACAACCCAGGAATCTTAACATTCGGAGCAGGCAAAACAGTACTCTCACTCTCAACCTCAATCTGCGCACAATTGAAATAAAACTCGGCATCACCATATGACCCAGCACCATGAACAGCAATATGTTCAATACGAACCAGATACTGTCCCGCCGGCACTTCAGGCAAGGTAAAAGTGAAGTTTCCAATACCCGTTACGCCCCAGGTAATACCCCCAGAACCAAAGCTAGTAGGACCCAGCTCGTAGACCTTGAACCAGTCGCCGGAGCCATCATAGTCTTTCACATCGCCTGGTGCTTTTGAGAGGTAGACTTGCATGGGACCTGGGTGTTGGATTGTAGCGCCGAAATCGAGACCGAAGCCGATTGTGTCGCCGGCTTTGACTTTGTAGGTGCTTGTTCGGTTGGCGTATTGCTCGGAACCGGTGTTGCAGCGCATGAGATCTTGGGTGTAGGAGTTTTTGACGGGCATGTAGCCTTGTGTGTCTTCGCGGACATATTCGTAGTAGCCGGTGAAGTTTCCGTTTGCGATGAAGTAGGGGAAGAAGTAGTGGGCTGAGGCTTGGGAGAGGAGGGTTAGGAACGCGGATGCGCCTAACATGAAGCTCTTCATAATGAGTGAAAGAGTAGAAATGAATGTATAAATGAGGGAAATTAGAAAAAATGCCACCAGGGCTTGGAAAGAAGGATCAATAGGATGGTAGATTCATTGGACTGATGGATAGGTTTATGTGGAATGGGATTTTAAGAGCTGTGCGGCTTTTAATTTAGGACAATTGCCGTTAATGCTGGAACCTGTACACATCACTTCGGCTGTCACTACGTCTATATGGAGCGGTAGATGAAACAAAATCTATAGAGTACTGTTCGGTTCGTGTGCCCAGCCCTATAGCCGGGCTTGGCGGTTTCAAGTGAATTACTTGAAACAGCCCCTTAAGGGTCTCCGGCATAAAAGTGCACACAAAAACATATTACGAGTCATAGGACTGACCAGCAGCCTGATGATCGCATCCACAAATCAGCAAATGAAACCCCGTGGAGACAAACCCCTTAGTATCAAAGTTTTGTCCCGCTCGGCAGTTGACGGGACCACCAAGAGCTCTGCCGAACGGGTCTATCATAAATAATGGTAGCCTAGATTCTGACGCATAAACCGTGTCGATCAAGCAATGAGCTCGTGACGATAGGGGTTGCTCTTCCCATAATCTTCTCAATGTTTTCGACCCTGCAAGTGAAAAAAGCATGAGGCTTTAGGTGCCAAGCGTTGCATATAGCCGAGAAAGTCTTGCATTTTAGCTTCAGACAGTTGACTGCCTGACAGTATATTCCACTTATAACCTTAGAAGATAGAGAAAAAAAAGTAGGAAAAGATAATCAGCACCTGGGCGCTCTGTCTCATGCAGGTGGGCTCAACCAGAAAGGAAGAAGCAACTAAATACAGTAATACAAAGATAAAAAGGACAAGAAATAAAGGCACCGAGGCCAGTCGTCAAGCGAGAGAATAGATGGCAAATATGACGACAATAAATCCAGGAGGGTGGAAATGAAGCACCCCCTCTCCTACAAACTCCTCCCCCAGTCATCCACTTGACTGTGCCGAATAGACCTAAGCCCACTTAAAAATAACAATGCGCCAGACACCAGAGGAAAGGATAACGAATGCGGTAGATGATAGATGTGAGAGGGGGATGATGACGTTGAAGAGCAGGTGGGTATGAGCGAGTAGAACGGGGACAAAAGGGTTGAGGTTCTTTTCCCAATGGAAAACAAAGAAACACTCCAAGACTCATATAGACAGGGTATCAAAGGTCACATCGAAACCATCTGACGAGATCTCCATAGGAAATAAATGTTCATGATATGCAAATGGATCAGGTACTGTTCGATCGCAGCAGGGACTGTATCAACGAGAATAGGTTAGCCAATCTATTCTGTCACAGTGCAAAATTTTACACAACATACATGCTCAACGTACCCGATCATCGATCATCTCTACATCATTGTCCTCGACAGGGCCGGGACTGACAGCACTCCCCCGGGCGATGGGACCGGAGGTGGTGACTGCCCGAGTTTCGGGGCCAGGTCGGGGAGGTGTTGGCAACGGTTGCATCTTTTGAGAACGCTGTTGTTGTTGCTGCTGATTCTGGTTGTCGGGAACGGAGGAGTGGATAGGGTGCATTTCTCCACTGCTAGAGATCCGAGACTCTTTGCTTTTCTCTAGTAATGAGCCACCAAGTGTAGCACACTTGAGAATGGTCTGCATCATCTGGTTCTGCTTGAGTGGCTTGGACAAGTACTCGTCCATCTGAGCCTGAATACACTTCTCACGGTCGCCTAACATGGCGTGGGCCGTGAGTGCAATGATCGGAGTCCGCTGGAGGCCACTCTCACGCTCGTATTCACGAATCTTGCCAGTGGCTTCGAAACCACCCATGACTGGCATTTGCACATCCATAAGAATAACGTCATAGCGACGCTTCTTGACAGCCTCGACGGCCTCCAAACCATTGCCAACAACAAAGACATTGTGGTTGTGTTTCTGGAGTATCTTCACTGCCAGTTGCTGATTCACGTCATTATCTTCAGCAAGGAGAATATCGAAGGACCGGGAGTTGTCAGTGGTGATAGGCGTTGATCGACCTTCCAATGCTGGAAGCATACCATTGCCGAGATCAATCGGCTGGCATGGCGTTGTCATATACGAACTGATACCGAGATCTAGAGCGGATTTCAAGCTGACACAGACCAATGGACAAACCAGCACGATCGGGATATACTTGAACTCATCAAATGTTCGCAGAATACGAGCCGTATCCACAGAGTCAACGATGATAACGTCATATGCGTGACCAGATTCCTTTCCAGACGGATCTTGAATCTCCGGTGGTGGAACATGCTCTTCGTTGCGAACCACTAATGGCTCCAACTCGATTTGTTTGAGCATTTTCATAACATTAGAAGCTTGGGTGCCGTTTTGGCCCTTGTCGATGAACAGAACACGGTGGTTCCGGTATGGTAGAAGTTGCGAGGCAATGACATTGATAGATTGGTCAGCGAGCTTGACCACACAAGTGAAATGGAAGGTACTGCCGTGTCCGTATTCGGACGTGACCCAAACATCACCACCCATCAGGTTGACAAGACGCTTGGAAATAGATAGACCAAGACCGGTACCACCGAAACGACGGGTGGTCGAGCCATCGGCTTGCTGGAAGGTATCGAAGATCAGGTCTAACTTGTCTTCCTCGATACCGATACCTGTGTCAGACACGGAGAACTCGAAGGCATACTCGTTTGTCGTACACTGCTCCCGGTCAGATTTTCGGATGGTGAGTTTGACTTCTCCATGCTCGGTAAACTTTATAGCGTTGCCAACCAAGTTCAGGATAATCTGGCGTAGACGGAATGGATCACCGATCACATAATCCGGCACAGTATTGTCCACTTGGTAGGTCAGGCTCAGGAACTTTTCGTTTGCCTTGACAGCCAAGGTCTTCAAGGCGTTGAAGACAGTGCCCCGCACAGTAAACGGAATGCTTTCAATCACCATCCGGTTCGCTTCAATCTTGGAAATATCGAGTATATCATCAATGATGGTGAGTAAGCTGTTGGCCAGGTTGTGCACCACATTCAACATCTCACGGGTATAGGGTTTCAGGTCGTCGGTGTCGAGTGTCAACTGGGTCATTCCAATGATACCGTTCATTGGGGTTCGAATCTCGTGGGACATGTTTGCCAAGAACTCGGATTTCGTGCGATTGGCAAGTTCGGCAGCCTCCCTGGCAGCAGTATTTCGCTGAATACTGTCTCGCAGGTTGGACACCATTTTATTGATCTTGCGCTTGAGCTCGTCCATCTCACCAGAGGCGTTGACGGTAATAAGCTTGGTGAAATCACCGTCGGTCGCGGCATCCGTGATCTCGCCAAATGCACGCACTTGAGATGTGAGGTTCTCGGCCATGGTGTTGACATCCTCGGTGATTTCCTTCCATGTTCCGGCAATCCCTTCGACGTTGGCTTGTCCACCCATCTTACCATCAACACCGACATCGCGAGCGACCTTCTTCAGTTCTGTGGCGAACTTGGCCAGTCGACCCACCATGTGGTTGATAGTGACCTTCAGGGTGAGAATCTCTCCCTGTGCGTGCACCTCAATCTTCTTGCTCAGGTCACCCTTAGCGATAGCTTGTGTGACGTCTGAAATACTTCGCACTTGTGATGTCAAATTTTGGGCCATGGTGTTGACATTGTCGGTTAGGTCTTTCCATTTTCCTTCCACGTTGTCTACCTTGGCTTGACCACCAAGGGTTCCGTCGGTACCGACCTCACGGGCGACCTTGCTGACCTCGAAGGCAAACGTGTTCAGACGATCCACCATGCCGTTGATGGTGCTCTTCAGATCGAGTATCTCACCTTGCACGTTGGCTGTGACCTTCTTGGTCAAGTCGCCCTTAGCGACGGCCGTGGTGACATCGGCAATCTCTCGAACCTGAGTGGTCAGGTTGTTGGCCATGCGGTTCACATTTTCTGTAAGGTCCTTCCATGTGCCTTCGACGTCATTCACCGTAGCCTGGCCTCCCAGTACACCATCTGTACCGACCTCCTTAGCGATTTTCGTGACCTCCTGAGCAAATTGTCGCAGCTGGTCCACCATGGAATTGATAATGTCCTTGAGTTCGGCTATTTCTCCTCGGCAGTTGGCTTGCACCTTCTGCGTCAGGTCACCCTTGGCGACAGCCTTGGTGACGGTCGCGATATCACGCACCTGCGTGGTCAGATTATTGGCCATGGCGTTGACATTGACTGTAAGTTCGTTCCACATTCCCTGTACACCTTCAATCTGGGCTTGACCTCCCAGCACACCTTCTGTACCGACATCACGCGCCACCCGCGTCACCTCTGTTGCAAATGTCCGAAGTTGGTCTACCATGGTGTTGATCGTTTGTTGCAGTTCCAGAATTTCACCCTGAGCACGGCTCTCAATCTTCTGAGAAAGATCACCGTGGGCGACAGCTGTTGTCACAGTCGCGATTTCTCGCACCTGATCCGTCAGATTTTTGGCCATAATGTTCACGTTTTCAGTGAGTTCTTTCCAGATTCCATGAACGCCGGTAATTTGAGCCTGTCCACCTAGTATTCCCTCAGTGCCGACCTCACGGGCGACACGAGACACTTCGCTACCGAATACCTGCAGTTGGTCCATCATTGTATTGATCGTACGTTTAAATGTGGCGATTTCGGGGTCCATTTCCAAGGGGTGAATCTGCACCTTCATCGAGAGGTCACCGTTCGCGACCTGGGTGATAATACCGCCGATTTCTCGTAAGGCTTTCTGGAAAGCCTCGTTGGCCTGTTGGTGTTTGCGTAACTCGCGTTCCAGAAGGACGACGTCCTCGTTCTCGACCTTGGTGAGGGCACGGCGGGTATGTTCCTCCTGCTTCTGCAACTCATCTCGGACTTGGGCGATAATGTCCTTCTGGAAGCTAATTTCCTCGGCCTGTTTCTGGACGTGGTTGCGTAGAATGCTGATGTCCTCCTCTCGAACCACACGGGTCCGTCCGTTCTCATCCTCATCGTCAGTTTCGTCGTCGTCAAGGTCACCGGGAGGTTGCTCCTCCGGGCCCGAGGGGGTCCGTTGTCGCCGATCGGGTTGATTCAGTTTTTGCTGCTGTGTGAGGCAAGAAGAGTCAGAACCTTGACCGGACGACAAGCGATCGAGCCCAAAGGTCCACAAAAAATCAGGGTCCTTCTCGTTGGATCCGAGAGCAGACGATGTGGCCGGCTGGGGGTCGTCGGGGAATTTGTGATGACTGACAGCTTGGAATTCCAGGTGATGCACGCGACGCACCAAGGCCTCCAACTCTGTTTCGAAGGCGGCCTTTGCAGCGGTGGGTTCTCCAGGCAGTTTGGACCCTTTCGCGCCGTTTGTAGGAGGGAATTCGAAATTGAAAGGGGGCGATGATGAGCCGGCGGTAGGCTCATCTCTCGCCAAAGACTGCAGCACGGCAGTCGCGGCCGCGAGAGTCTCGTCCGCACCAGCCATTGTGCCCTGGGTCCGGATCAGCGGTTGAACACAGGAAATAATCACGACAACCGCTTGGGTCCGGGTATGGGGAGCAGGGCTAGAAAGGAAAATCCCAAGCGAAGGAAAAATTTTCCAAAAGAACCGATGCATGGGGGATGGCCATGTCGTACAGCCCCATTGGGGAAAAAAAAGGGAGTTCGGAGCATTGAGTCGACAACGCGGCGAATAGACGACTTACGGGGACGAGTGACACACAAGTTCCAAAAATTTCGGTTAAGACGACATGAGGTGATTTCAACAAAAGCTCGGAGACCGAGAATACAAAAGAACCCGAGTCGTTCGGGGGATGAAAGGGAACCTTTGGAGTCGAAGTCGGGAAGGAGAGGGGGAAACGGGTAAGGGGCGTTATGTAAGCAGTGATTCTTTTTTCTTTCCTTTTTTTTGCGGGGATGAGGTTTAGATGGAAGGAATACAAGGGTTATACGGATGTTGGATCTAGCAGGAATGATAAATAGATAGAAAGGGAGAAAGACGAAAGGTTGGGAAAGAAATGAGGCTTTCGAAAGCGAAGCAGCCAAAGGCGTTGAGGGGGCAGATTTCGAAAGGGGCTATGTTCAAGCTACTAAACGCATAGAAAATACTCGCAGAGTGGATTGTTCCCTGGGGCCCAATTTTCCCATTCTTTCTCGCTACGCACACACTTAAAAATGGTTCACTAGTTCACTAGCTCAGCTCATATCCTCTAACGAGCTCCACGCACGGATCCCAGGAGATATAGGGTATGGGATCAGAAGGCTGGTTTCATCTTAATCCGCCCCGACTGGAGAAAATTAAAGCGGGTTATCGAAGGAACTCGGGCTAAAAAGCGTGATGATCGCCGTCCAGGGCTGGTCGATCCCATACTTTTTCTCCAGTTTGGCGGGATTCCTTCGTTTGAGTTCTCAATAGTCTATTTCTTGGAACCCCCCACCCAATCCTCAAACTTCCGCAAGGCCAAAAGGCCAGCAACGGAAGGAAAAAGGAGGAAAGACCCGGTGATTGACTTGGCCGCCAATCATCGGGGGTTCGGGGATGTGTGGATGGATCCAGTCCGAACCTTAAGTCTCGTCCACTCAGAAAAGTGGACTCAACCCTTTTCTGTTTGTCTCGGGAATTTAGCCTGTGGTCTCTGTTTCGCTTGAGAAATAACGACGCTCATTACCATTGGTCATGGGCCCCGGTGGAAATTGCCCTCCGTTTTTAACGTTCAACGGTGCCTGATCACTGTAAGGTATTGCCGTGTGACAGGGTCCGGACTTCCGACATGCCTGTTCACCGCATTCTTCGGAATCGTCCCTTTCGAACGCAAAACCCTCCTCATTTATTCAACTGAGGGGTATACACTGCATGTGGCAAAACGACACATGTCTTGAAGTATGATGGCCTAAGCACTGGGCACCGACCTCGACCTATCGATAAGCCATTACGCATTTTAGGGTCATCCAGCATGACACGGATAAGTAGATGTACTCAACGCGCGGTAATCTCATGTGGTCGGGGCCCTGAAACGGTCTCGTCAAGATAAGCTGCATAATGGACACGCTATCACCCAGGTCACCGGGTCATAAGATCAGCATTCCGCTATTAACTAGGCGGGGTAAAGTGCGGGTTCAGTCAAGGATTGTATCAGACACCTGCTGGTATGTATCTGATACGCCTAGAACTTCAGGTCTAAGTACATGGGATAATTATACTTCCATACAGAAATCTGTCTAACTGAATATCTCTGAAATGTTCCAGCAAATTATATCATTACATCAAAATCCAGCCAAAAAATCTCTCATGTAGATCAGACCAAACAAGAACAGCGCGAAATACCTCCCCATTTCAAAATCTCAATCTAATCTTCAGCGGCATCTAATCTTCGATAGCAACGCGACTTCCTTGCCATTAAACCCTATTCCTCAGATGGAATCGGAATCCAGTCGATTCAGTCGTAGTTGCACTCGTCAGAATCCTCGTCACGTTAAGAGTACTCGTCGCATTCGTGAGAATACTGCTCGTGTTAGCGAACGGCGCCGTTATATTCATCACCCCTATCAACTGCCGTCGCACTATACCGGGTGGAATCGGGGCTCGCGGAGTGATTGTGCTGCCTGTTCTGGCTCCAGTACCGGGGGCTCCGGCCCCGGGCCCAGTTGGTAACGTCTGGAGGGTATTGCCGGTGGGTGCGCTGGCCGGTGGCGCGGTCCTGCTACCGATCAAGGGCTTCGAGCTTTGGATCAGGTGGGTGGAGGGTTCCAGGAATGTTGAGCTGGGCCTTTCAAGGCTAGCAGATGAAGTGGCCAAGTGGCTGGAGGAGGGTGGTTCAGAGCTGCCGGGGCGAATGCTCGGAGCACTACTGGATCTCTGTCCAGTTGCAGAAGCAGATCCCCCGCCTGCAGATGTGCTGGGACAGCTACTAACCGTCACCGTCGTAGTAGAGACAGGACATTTAGCACACAGCGCGCTTGCCAGGGGACAAATATCCGTACTCGAGGCTGCAGACGCAGCAGCAGGAGAAGTGGAAGATCCCAAAACAGGAGGCCTTTTCACTCCACCGGCAGGCGGCGAGGCGCGACAAGAGCTCGATACCTTAGTAGTGACTACCGTAACCGCGGCGTCACGTCCTTCTAACTCGGCCAGGTCACGAGCGGCAATCTCATGTGCGCCAATGGCGACGCTACCCAAGAACACCCAAGAGACAGCCAATAAGGCCAAGCAGCTCTTCGCATACATTTGAGGCAAAATGCGTTGATAGATAGGATGTATTCAGAAGCCGATGCCAAAAGGAACTGTCAACTTCTCTTAACCACGGCTTTGAGATCTTGCCGAAGACCGATTGGATGGCAAGAGAAGCACGTAGGTCCACGAAAGATACTTAATAAAAAGTATCCCGATGGGGAGCGGAAAAGAGTAAGAGAACAGCCGCCAACTGCTAAACAGACGCAGGTCGAATTGCTGTGTCCACCCTTGAACCTTGGGTAGTAAAGAGAATGTTGAATTTGAGCTTGTATGGCAAGCAATAACAAGCGATTTCTTGAATATTCCAAGCGAACAAGATAAAGGAAAAAAACAGATTGTACGTGCAAGACGGCGTAATATGTAGCGCACTGAAAACTCTTCGAAATGATGAGCGCTCGATGTCATCGAGATTCCATTTCGGGACTCGGAACCTTCACTACTTTGAAAAGACTTCTCAGGTTTGGATTTGACCGGCCCTATATCTCTGTGGTTCCGTGGATGCCCGTAGGATTCTGGCCCCCCTATTGGAAATCCTCGGAAGCTTGATATGGTGGAGCTAGGTCTCATCATCGTGACTATTCCCTGTGAGGAAATATTTTTCTGTCGGAGAAAATACGCGAGGGGTTTTTTGGTTTGATCCGATTTGATCTCGGTGATAACCGCCTTTGATCTGGTTGTGGTCTTGGTTTAGTAGGTATACTGTGGACTTTCTAGATAGAACCTTCGGAGTCCTCATCCGGTACTAGGAATACCTGGGCTTTGTGTAGATCAGCAAGTCTTTGCCAGCACTGTCAGATGGAGTAGATGAGAATTTAAGACATGATTGTATAACAGTATCATGGCTATGTTAAGTCAATATTCACATGTAATATGCAAAAGGCTCATTATCTATTCGGTATAGCATAGTAAAGCGACCATTAAGCGACCATTAAGTGACCATTAATTAAAGCCAAACGCTTGGCGCTCAATCTTTCGTTGTCGTCAAAATAAGAGAAGAAATTTTTGTTGTCGAAAACTTTTATATCTAGTCATCAACTCATGCTGAGATCACGAGGTGGAGGATGTGCTGGAGTCTAATAAATCGCCAGTGGCTTACGCCATCCGACTTGTATAACCTTGACAGCCGTACAGCAGATCAATCCTGCAGCATAGCAAACGGTAGTAAATGCAATAACACCCCAGTATTCTCCGTTGCAACGAGCCAGGATTTCACCAGCGATGGGCATACCAGTCAAAGTACTAATGGTAAGGTATGTCAGTTCGAAGCGTACATTACGTCACAAAAAGGATAAAGGACTCACCCAAAACTTACGATGGTGTAAGCGGTAGCATAATATCGGCCATAGTTCTCAGTCTTACAGAGCTGTCCGACACAGACAGGCGTCAAGCTGATGTTGCTACCACTGGCGAATCCGAAGAGTAATGCATAGATCACAAGTAGAGCCAGACTATCTCCAGCAGGAAGCCATAGGCATGCATTGCAGAGTAAGCAAAGAGCCACGGTAGCGATTAAAGTATTGAAACGACCCAGGAAATCCGCAAAGAACCCGGGCAGCCACCGTCCAAAGAAGGAGCCCACGTTCAAAATGGCAAGGATCTGGTATGAGAATTTGCTCGAGAATCCCTCGGCAAGTGCGTAGGACGAGATATAGCTGATAGGAATGAAAAGACCCCATTCGATAAAGAAAACACTTGCAGTAGTCAATGCAAATCGAGAATCGCTAAAGATGCGGAAGTCGGGTAGAATGTTCTCCCTGGAGAAAGGCTTTTGTGGGAGTCGTGATTTGATCAGGAGGTTTGCTACAGACAAAGCAACCAGACAGATCAAAGCAACAACACGAGTTGCCCAGCCCCATCCAATTTTAGGGAATAGAGCCTCGAGAATAAGTGGAAACACGATACCTCCAATGGAGCCACCGGTAGCCGCAATACCGGTCGCAACACCGCGCTTCTCGTAGAAGAAATGGCCAACAGCCGAGATGGCCGGAGTGAAAATGAGAGACGCCCCAACACCACCGAGGACACCGATGACCAACATGAAATGCCAGTATTTAGTGCAAAAGCCGAGGAGAATGATAAAGGCCATCTCACAAATCGAGCCTGCGAGGACAAGAGCTCGTGGGCCCCGGGCATCAAACATAGGACCAATCTGGACACCACAGAAGAACGTCAGAAAAGCGAACATACCGAAGATCCAACCAACGTCGCCGGAGCTGTAGTCTTTCAGTTGGTGGTCCTCGATATAGGCTTGGAAAGTACCAATGGTGTTGATCAGTCCTAACGATCCAAATAGGCCGAGGAAGCTGCCTAACACAACAAGCCATGCCTCTTTTCCACCCTCGGGATAAACATTCCCCTCTGCGTCTGTCGTTACCCGGCTCATTGGGTCCCTACGAACAGATCGTTGAGAGGGTGCGACTGTGGACGCTGTACGATGGAACTGATCGTTCTGGTCATGCTCAGGCTGGTCGGTTGATTCCGAATAGACCTGCTTCTCAGCATCTGCTACATGAGTCGCAGATTTCACTTCCCCATCCATAGCATTCGGCACCTCATCAGCAGCTGTGCTCACGACATCCTGGGATTGCGAAATGAGGCCGGGTTCATGGTCAACAGCGACATTAGATGTGCTGGTAGGCCCGGCCTCGGTGGACATTCTACTTGCAAAATGTGCCGGTGATGTTTCCCGATCCTTTTTTCAGGCGCTAGTGGGTAGAGTTTTGGTTTGTGACCTTCAATGTTGACCTGCGTTCGGGAATCTGAACAAGGAAGGAGCTGGGGGTCCTCAAAAGGTCGGAAGAGGGGGTGCTATTAGCAATCAAAAAGCCGGAGTCATGAAAGCCAAGAAGTCTTGAAAGTGTGTTCATGGTGCCTATGCGATGTCATTGGTTCTGAGACGTTCGGGAGGGTCTTCTAGACCCCTTTCAGAACGTTAAAAAAATTTCCTATGCAGTCGGCGATTGGTGGGCGGGTGTGTCCAGGTGGGTCGCCCACCATGTGGTCGCCGCGGAATAAGTACTTGCTTCTTTTGCTCTATTCAAGTGCTGTAGATGAGGCCCCGTAATTGTCGCCATATGTTAACATAGCATGCTGAAATGAATTTTGGCTCTCTCCAAGATTTTCTGATTCCACGTGCAGGGTACAATGCAGGTGCTGCAGGTATTCTGCAGATTACAACACATCGGAGAAAAGGTTCCGCGTAACAACTCCGCTTCCGGCCACATGTTCAGGCATTGTTGGACATGGCGTTTCAATTCATCATCGTAGGAAATTGAATCTGGTTTCCAATCGTTCGGGACCTGGCCCTTCTTATGGGTCCGGGGTTTGCTCAGGTGGGACCAAGATTCGAGTCAGAATTACATTGCGGAGGTCATAGCAGAGAACCTTGTTTTTGCAAATATATATATCTATCACCAAAGAAATATTGATTGGATTTTCCGAGGTCGCCGAGTAATCTTTGAAAGTGAACATTTGAGTTTCCTGAACATCACTAGAATCTGGGTATTCTCATACAAACCCGTAATATCTAAGAGTATGTTAGAATGTATAGCCCACTGATCAATAGACGGGTAGCTTAGCAACCTTTATTTGTTGACCGCATTCGAAGATTTGGACAGTAGACTTATTGAAAGTTGCTCATGAAGCCTAAATTTAAAGA
This sequence comes from Penicillium longicatenatum, assembly GCF_028827895.1. Classification (NCBI taxonomy): domain Eukaryota; kingdom Fungi; phylum Ascomycota; class Eurotiomycetes; order Eurotiales; family Aspergillaceae; genus Penicillium; species Penicillium longicatenatum. The sequence goes on along the minus strand of NW_026643117.1, from coordinate 1,462,907 downwards.
TTCTTTCATCAAATGGGCTTGTGGTTTAGTGGTATAATACTCCCTTAGCATGGGAGTGGTCCGGGGTTCGATTCCCCGCGAGTCCATCTTTTTTTTTTTTTTTTTTTTTTTTGTTTTTGTTCAGTCGGATCCGGTCAGCCATCTTTTCGAGGCCACACTCAGCCTCAAGTGTTTTTTTCCTCCTTTACAATCCGCTGCAAATGAGGGATTCACCGAGAGTGCATTGCTTCCAATAACCTTGGAATGAAGCAATCCGCTGCATCCAGCCACTTTGGGCACCAAGCCAATGGTAGATGGCGCACCTCATGAGAAAAGGAGGAAGAAGAGCGTTCTACTGATCAACCATAGATATCAGCTCAGAATTAGATACACCCAGCTGCCTTCAGCTTTCCTCTAATCGCTCATCTCAGGTTGAGACATCACATCGCCCATTGGTAAGTGATGGTGGTTGTCCTAGCCTGCCCAGGTGGGCCGTGTTCAATCCATAAGACCTCCAGGGGAAATTGACCATCACTACAAAGTACAAAACCCATTGAACCCATCTTTTATTAAAAGCAAGCTTTCTTTCAATATATGTGCAACCATGCAATCTTATCGTCACGTCCGCATCTTCCGGCCTGCGTTGATCAATCGATCAATAAGCCGCACGCGATAACAATATGCAAGCCCTTATCTCGCAATCACAGCCACAACAATTACCTCACGGCTCAAGCCGCTCGCACTGGAGATAAGACAAAGCTTAGACTCCGACCGTTAAATCATATCACTTTTTGGACCTGTTCGTGTCACCCAAGGTTCAGGTACCATCGTTACATCTGCATCTACTTGGCTCTCTGCTATCCCCCACGTTTCAGACCCGGCGGATCGTGATTGCAAGGGGCTTCGATAACACAGCACATCACCATCAGCATCCACAATTCACTATCTACAGAGACCTCGCTTACGTTGATAGTTATGCCGTCTCTGAAAAACAAGCTGGGAATTTCCTCACGCCACCGCCACTCACAACCTACCCGAGCGGGGTATGGAGCTTCTAGCACAGAAGAGCTGTTAGCTGATGTCAGTGCACGAGGGGAAAAAGATAACCCAAACCAATTGAAGAGCGCTGTACAGTAGTATTTCCTGTTCTACAGGTCTCATCGTCGGACGTATGAAAACCAAAATTGCCGGAATCCCGTCGCAGTCCCGAGAAGCCCTAATTTATGCACGCCTTCGAGTAGCCGTTGATGACGAAATCAATTCAAAATGAAAGTAAGTTGAAAAAGGCATCTGGTCATTTATTCATTCAAAGTATAGCAGAAGAGTTTTATTTGATCCAGTTTGTTGAGTAAAGATAATCGTAGAATCCAATGAACAAAGAAACGCTCATCACGGTGAAGCCGGGAGATCTGCAGGAGTGTTTTCCTCTCCCGGAGAGGCGGGGGACTTTGTGGAGACAGTATAGGCAAGCGTAAATAGTATCAGTGGACCAGGCTGCCCGTCCCGGGTAATTAGATCTCTGGGCTGCCCCCAACTATTTAACTCGGGATTCTCGCTCCCTGATCCTGATTTCCAGCAGCTTTCATACCCTTGCTAGCTCTCAGCCATGCAGATCAAACCGCTTCTGACATCGGCTCTTGTAGCCTTGTCATTAGGCGCTGATACCGTTGCCGCGTCTAAACATGGCCGCTTCGCCCAGTTGTCTCGTGCCCCTATGGAGAAGGCTAAAAGGGCTGTCCAGGCAACCATGGACCATGTGGTTCGAACAACTACCAAATTCCGCTTTCTGACCAGCAAGTCTAAGCGTGAGTATTAATGTGAAGTGGATCGTCTGTTCGTGAGGTTGACCCTTCTTAGCATACAAGGTTGATAGTTTGCCTGAAGTTAACTTTGACATTGGTGAGATGTACTCGGGCTTGGTACCAATTGAAAAAGACGACCCTTCGCGCGCACTGTTCTGGATCTTCCAACCTACTATCGGTGCACCTGTTGACGAGATCACAATCTGGCTTAATGGCGGTCCTGGCTGCAGTTCCATGGAAGGCTTTTTGCAGGAGAATGGTCGTTTTGTCTGGCCGCCCGGTACCTATGCTCCTGTCGAGAATGAGTACTCCTGGGTGAACCTGACCAACATGCTGTGGTGAGTATTCGGATTGGAAAAAAAACTAAAACCAGAGGAAAGCGTTGATATTGATTTCCATTCAGGGTTGATCAGCCAGTCGGCACTGGATTCTCCACCGGCACACCGACAGCTAAAACCGAGGAAGAAATTGCCCAAGACTTTGTCAAGTTCTTCAAGAACTGGCAAGAGATTTTTGGAATCAAGAACTTCAAGATCTACGTCACCGGCGAGAGTTATGCTGGTCGCTACGTGCCGTACATTTCAGCCGCTATCCTAGATGAGCAAAACAAAGAGCACTTCGACCTGCACGGTGCCTTGGCCTATGATCCCTGCATTGGTCAATTCGACTGGGTTCAGCAGGAAGCTCCGGCCGTGCCTCTCGTTCAAGCCAACGCAAACCTATTCGGCTTCAACGACACTTTCATGGCTGAGCTCGATAGACTACAGAAGAAGTGTGGATACGAGGAGTTCATCGACAAGTACCTGACCTTCCCCCCACCTGGACATCAACCACCCAAGTATTTCAACTACACCGCCGATGCCGAGTGCGATCTCTTCGACCTGATCTATGAAGAAGCCTTCGCTACCAATCCATGCTTTGATCTATACGAGATCCCAACCATGTGTCCCCTCCTTTGGGACGTGCTAGCATTCCCCGGTTCCCTCGGATACCTCCCCGAAGGAGCAGAGGTATACTTCGACCGTGCAGACGTCAAGAAAGCCCTACACGCCCCGAACATTACCTGGTCCGAATGCTCCGACGAATCCGTATTCGTCGGCGGCAATGGCGGCCCCGAGCAAGAAGGTGATCTCTCTGCGAACCCGATCGAGAAAGTCTTGCCCCAGGTCATCGAGGCGACAAACCGCGTGCTTATCGCCAACGGTGACTTCGACATGGTTATCATCACAAACGGAACCCTTCTTTCTATCCAGAACATGACTTGGAACGGTCACATTGGATTCCAGAAGAAGCCTGAGACCCCCGTCAACATTAAATTAACGGATCTGCAGTACGCGAGTGTCTTTGCTGAGAATGGCATGACTGGTCTTGATGGTGCTCAGGGTATTATGGGTATTCAACACCATGAGCGTGGGTTGATGTGGGTTGAGACTTATCAGTCTGGTCATATGGAGCCCCAGTACCAGCCTCGCTCGTCTTATCGTCACCTTCAGTGGCTACTTGGCCATACCGAGGAGATCTAGACATGAGTATGTTCAGGTCAAAATGTGGAATGTAAATGTGGATATAGAGAGAATTATGTGGATTAGGAATCTCTAGAATTCTCCTATATAGTAGCAAAGCTGTCAATATGAATATAATGAAACCTTACAGCATATCCGAATTTGATATCCATTCATTATTCATGGAAACTGTTTCTGGAACCCGAGAACGTAAGGCAGGAAGCCTTTGCTTCAAACTGAGCGAGTACTGAATTCACCGCATGCATCCATAATAATTCCATTTGTTGAGAATATGTCCAGTTGCTGATCATAGTGAATCATACAGATAATTATACCACCAAACAAAACAAGGCCAACCAATAAAATATGATGAACGCGTGAACATAGTAAATTGACGAAATATTTAGTTAAACTCGGTTTTCCATTCTAACAGCATTTTAGAATTGACCTTAGTGCTAGGATGAGCAGGGCCTAGAATTCGGCGCTGTTTGTTCACGCAAACTCTAAGCATATTTACTGCTTCAGCATGGCGGTTGGTATGTTTCAAGGTGATGGCCAAGTAAGACATGCTCATCAGCGTGTCAGGATGGTCCACACCGAGCTTTGTCTTCCTGACCTCCATTACCTGCGCCTGGAGCTCCTCGGCCTCCTCCCACCGGCCTTGATCTGCATACGTCGACGCTAGGTTGTTTATGCTCACCAGCGTGTTAGGATGGTCCGCGCCGAGCTTTGTCCTCATGACCTCCATCACCTGCACCTGGAGCTCCTCGGCCTCCTTCCACCGGCCTTGCCTTGCATATGTCAACGCTAGGTTGTTTATGCTCGTTAGCGTGCCAGGATGGTCCACACCGAGCTTCATTTTCCTGGTCTCCATCACCTGCACCTGGAGCTCCTCGGCCTCCTTCCACCGGCCTTGCCTTGCATACGTCAACGCTAGGTTGTTTGTGCTCATCAGCGTGTCAGGATGATCTACGCCGAGCTTTGTCTTCCTGACCTCCGTTACCTGCGCCTGGAGCTCCTCGGCCTCCTTCCACCGGCCTTGATCTGCATACGTCCACGCTAGGTTGTTTATGCTCGTTAGCGTGTCAGGATGGTCCGCGCCGAGCTTTGTCCTCATGACCTCCGTCACCTGCAACTGGAGCTCCTCGGCCTCCTTCCATCGGCCTTGATCTGCATACGTCCACGCTAGGTTGTTTATGCTCGTTAGCATGTCAGGATGGTCCACACCGAGCTTCATTTTCCTGGTCTCCATCACCTGCACCTGGAGCTCCTCGGCCTCCTTCCACCGGCTTTGCCTTGCATATATCGACGCTAGGTTGTTTATGCTCATTAGCGTGTCAAGATGGTCCGCGCCGAGATTTATCTTCCTGACCTCCACCACCTGCGCCTGGAGCTCTTCGGCCTCCTTCCACCGGCCTTGCTCTCCATATGTCAACGCTAGGTTGTTTATGCTCGTTAGCGTTTTAAAATGGTCAGCCCCGAGCTTCGTCTTCCTTATCTCCATCACCCGTATCTGGAGATCCTCGGCCTCCTTGAACTGGCCCTCGAGCCAATAAGCCTTTCCTAACTGAGTAGTGCTTGCGAGGGTCTCCTTGTCTTCTTCGCCAAAATCTTTCAATCTTTGTTTTCTCGACCTTGTCGCTAATTCTATTGACTCCGCGTAATTCCCGGCCTCTTGCATATACCATGCCGCTCTATAGAGTAGCGAAGCCCATTGCCTTAGACAGTCATTGGACTCTGGCTGCTGTGACACCGCCAATGTAACATGAGGCAACAGTGACCGACATTCCTTCCAATCTTCATAATTTCCGGTTGGAAACTCGTGATTCAAATTGTTAATGAACCTTTCTTTCCAATGCTCGAGTTGGCCACGAGTTTTTAACCATGTGCGAACAGTTAATTGAACGAGTCGATGCATTGTGAGCACTTTGTTGGACTCTCCAATTGCAATTAGTGAGTAGTCGCTTAGCATTATAACATCGTCTTCAAATCTCTGCTCTGCATTAGATCAAGAGGACATATCACTAGGGTCTTTCTTAGAACTGACCTCATCTTCATCTTCATCTTCATCTTCATCTTCATCTTCATCTCCATCTTCATCTTCATCCTCATCTTCATCACTAGAATTTTCATCACTAGAATTTTCATCACTAGAATCTTCATCACTAGAACTATCTCTAGCCATTTCTGAGTCTGAACTGTCATCGATTTCTTGCGTTTGTTGAATTCGGAGAACACTCTTTTGAATGCCCTGTCGGTCGAAAAAGCTCATAAGAGATAGAAGATCCGCTGCGGAAGGGTTTACATCTTGAATATAGTCAAAGGATATTTGCCATGTAAGCAGAATGGAGTTTTTTGCATCCCAGTCTCGAGAAAGAAGACCTGCTTCATAATCAAGCAGCCGCATGGCAGCACGATCGCTTTTCTGAAGTTTTTCCAGGTACTGTGATACCGAGTAATGTGGTCGATGCGTAATATAGCTAGCAGCCTGTATGATGGCGAGTGGCATCAATTCAAGCGCTTCAACTAGACGCTCCATAGAATCACGCCCAGCAGGTATGCCGAGCTTCTTCTGAAGTAGATCTAATGCTTCGGGTTTCTCCATTGGTTGCACTTCGATGAGATTTCTGTGACCGGCGATTTCTAACCCTACTCTTTTATTACGACTGGTGACAATAATGAAGCCATTCGAGCTTTGGAGGAGGGGTCTTAGTGGTGGCTGCGTTGAGCTGTTATCATTGCCCTGGCTGGTTATCTGATAACTCGGACCCTCTGGATTAGTCGATGAAGGCTTGCGGAGGAGCCTGTCATCATCGACATTATCAAGGATCAGAATCCACTTTCCGATTTCCTCATCTTGTAGCCAATTTCCGAAAAGTTGGAATATATCAACGTTGCGTTCCTGGTGTCCGGGAATATTGACTCGACTCGCAAGGTCACGTAGGCTTTTCTCGCATCGGGCCGCATTGCTTGCATGAATCCAGAAGACCCACGTCTCTGGTGACTGCCGTCGCACCTGGTGGGCGTACTCTATAGCAAGTTGAGTTTTCCTGCCCAGAAGTCAGCCTTAAACCAGTTGCCATATGCCGTCACGTGCTGACCACGGGTGACGGTTAACTACTGTGTAGCACTGACCCGACGCCTCCGAGACCAACGAGTACTATCTTGCACCCCGGAATCGAAGCTCTCTCCCGAATCTGGTCAAGGATCTGATCTCGACTGACAAAATCGGGGTCAGGCGGGAACGGTACAGTTGATAGTGGGGTTGGGCGGGGCTTCAGTTGTTCTGGGGGCGATTAGTCAGTCTGACCTGAGTCTATCTATTGAGAACTCACCCGTTCGAAGATTGATCACCCCATGATTGATTCCCACTTGAGTACCTGAGCTTGTATTGCCATTGCCAAAATTTATAGAAGTCATATTGGACATAAGACGCACCTGTTTTGGGTGGTTTTAGACCGAAGAAAGATGGAAGAACCCAATTATGTACAAGTACCCATCCTCAGCCTCACAATCAGGTGACTTCTGCGCTAAATATGTATATCTCATTGGCTGAACACGCTCATAGAGGTAAGGCCATGGCCTATATATGTCGTTCTAGCCGGAGTATGAAAGAATGTGGGACAAGGCTAGACTTTGGAAGAAGATTCTTCCAGCTATCCAAGCACCACACAATGTTGAACCATGCTGATCGTTTCCGTCAAACTAGCTCACATCAAGGATTCCACAAGGCTCAGAAGTATCTGTTTCCTCATGAACAAGCTGGGAAGCCGTGTTTGTCATGGTCTCCAACATTGATTCATACAATAATTTAGCAATGACAATAGTCATCGGAATCCATTGCAATGTTTGCATTGTTTGCAATGACCAAATGTTCACGCCAGGGAGCGGTTTTTACATTGGCTTCTTTGCAATTACCGAAGATGAAACAGAGAATAAATTCATTGGACACTGGCCTCCCTATTTGAGGTCAAGCTTAGCATGGAGTAGCTATCAACTTACCAATATTCGAATTCCAAAGCCGAAGCAATCTTGGTTGGGGCATGGAAGACTTGGTCTCATGGAAATAGAGAATCCCTCATACATACATGCCCTGATTAACAATATCATACCACATTAGCAGGAAGTCGTAGCAGGAAGTCGTCATACCCACGCCGGAAGAAGGATGCATCCCGAGAAAAGATCTTGACTCCGTCTTGAGTGTAGTATAGCTTAGTCTCATATGACAAGGCATCTATAATCAATTATAATCAAGAAAAAAGAAAAGATTCCATCGAGAAGTTTTCACTATGAGGCTCACGAGAATAGATAGGTGTAAACAACCTTACAAAAGAGGTGGCTAGCGAGAGAAGGAAGAAAACAGAAAAATAGTTAAAATTTCTCTTCTATACTCCTTTGATGCCTTGAGTATCTAATGGAACAACCCATTAGACTTTATTCTTCGACTCTGTACTACTCCTTCTAGAACTAGACCCCGAGAAAAAGATGATTGCAATCTACCTCAAATAAAGTACCTGCCGCAAAGCGAAGATATTCCCATTTAGCCCTCAGTAAAAGTGGAAAACACATCCCGCTGCGCAACAGCAAACTCGCTCTCAATGGTCTGTCGGATGACCTCACTTCTGACCACCGGATGACACCCATACGGCTTTGCGCAATACAAGAACCCATGCTGATACCCCGCCACTGGGTCGCTATCATTTGGCTCACCTGCATCTCCCGGCTGGAACTCGAACGCCCACAGAAGCTTTGCGATCGCTAGTAACATGTTTCGCTCAGCCAAGTGGATCCCGGGGCAAATACGTCGACTAACACCGTAACCGTAGTGATCACGGTTCTCCCATTTGGCCGGGACGTACTCTGGGGCTAGGGAGGTGTGGTTGGCGAATCTTTCGGGAATGAAGGCGGCAGGGTCATGTTCTTGTTTGGGATCCATGTGCAGACCCCAGGTGTTGATGACGACTATGGTGCCCTTGGGGAGGAACTTCCCATCTATCCAGTCGTCTAAATATGGTCAGTAACCAAATGCCCAAGTAAACAAGACAGAGACTGGCGATTTGATGGTAAAGCACGAGGACATACCTTCGCCTAGTGCATGAGGAAAGCACAAAGGTAGAATCGGACGCCAGCGATGACCTTCCTTAACGATCATGTTGATATAAGGCAATTGTGCCAGATCATTCCAAACCGGCGATCGACCATGCCCAACAATAGCATCGATCTCCGCATGAGCCTTGCGTTGGACATCCGGGTTCTGAATCAGCGCCTGCACAATTGCCAACGTCAAGCTTGAAGTAGTATCGGATCCACCTTCCATCAAAACTCCCCCAATAAATGCCAACTGATGCCGCGGAAGCTCATTACGATGTTGCGCCGAGATAACCCGATCCATGAAGGTACCGAGATCCTCACCAGATTCGCGACGTTTCTCCACCTTGAGGAGAATATCTTCGTACAATGTTTCCATCTGGACACCAATCGCGCGTGCTCGGCTCACATAGTTGCCGAAGAAACGCTCGGGTATGTTCTTTAACCAAGGGAAGATGTCGACCGGAGGCGTGGCGCCGGTTTCCATGATCTCGGACCATTCTTCCATGAGTTTGTAGAGTCGATTCATATTGTTGCCTTGGCGATCGGCGGTGCGAATCCCAAAGACTAAAAATATATATTTTAGTATAACTGACCAGAGAGCAATTAGCAGTGGCAAGGTGGACAGACCAATCGAATTTGTAATACTGTTGCTATACCGCTTTGGATGAGCCATATGGTGACCCGGATCAAGCATATAGTCCCTCACCAACTGAATTGCTTCTGCATTGACAACAGGCAAATGCATACTATCCACCATCGACTCCATCAAATGCTGATGCACCAATCGACGGAAAGTACGCCATTGCGGTCCATAGTGCATCACCAGCAGATGATCACCTTTGGTGATGAGTTCATGCGAGACATAAGAATGTGGCCGGTGACTGTAGATTGCGCTCTTGCTGTCAATGACTTCTTTCACAATTCGTCTATCGGTGACCACAGCAATGTTGCTATTGCCCACTTTGAGCATGTATAGGCCGCCATATTTGCGGGCCCATTCAGTGAGTCTGTTGATCAGCATTAAGGCCTAATGTGGGGTGTTTGAGACACATACTGAATGTGCGTGTAAGACTTCGGTATTAGGTGAGCATTGCCAATAAATGGGAGAGTTGGTGGGCCTAGCGATGTTTTGTTAGACTTCGGTGGGGGAAATGCAGGAAGAAATGAGCTCACCCAGGGGCATATTAGAGGTGCGATGTCCATAGGTTAAGGCTGCTCGAATGAAGAGGATGAGTAGGGCGGCAGCCCCAGCCAAGACCCACACAATAGCCTGCATTTGTCGTTCGTTATGTACGTGGAAACTGTTCACATCGTAGATTAAAGCTTATAAGTAAGGAAGATGGTGCAAATAAAGACAAGAATGGGAGAAAACAAAAGCAAATACACTTCGAACCCAACCCCGCCATCCCGCATGTTCATGTCCAGAAATGGAAGTGTATTACCAAGAAATGCAGGGATCTCGATGGAGCATCGGAGATCTGCATGTCTGCACCTAAACAGTGATGAGGAGAGATGACTAGCAGCCTTTTGCGGGCTTACCGAATCGGGCAGCCAAAGCCTAAATTAATGTCGACTGGAGAAAAGGAGTATAATCCCTGCTTTACTCGAAAGAGTTATGTTACAATGGTCTATATGGGACGGAAGCAATTGAGAATACGAGGATAAGACCAGTACCTATTCAGACGTAGCTTAAGTGATCTAACACATTATTCATCCCCGGTATACTTGATGAAGAGCCAAGACACTACATACGAGCCCCGAATGCATCACGGTTCACTGTCCTCTGCTTCAGACGGGGAAAGAGTTCCAACGCATTCTCCTTCAGATCATTAGTCGTAAGTCCATCAGGCAAATTTTCATCAATGAAGGTGGTGAATTGGATAATAGCCTGCGTGGGCGCATTGGGAAAGTCACTCCCAAAGAGGATATGACCAGGTTGAGCAAACTCCATCAACGCCGTCATGACAACCTCATTCGCCGAGATAGCCGTATCAAAGTAGAATTCCCGCGCCCGACGGAGAAGCTCCTCTCGGCTAACTCCGATATTCCGGTCCTCTGGCATACAGGGAAGCATGGTGGCCGCACGATGAATGAGGAAGGGCAGTGAACCCCCGGCGTGAGACAGAATGACCTTGCAACCCGGATTCTCTTGGAGTCGGCCGGTGGTAATCAGGTCCATGGCAGTACGTCCAGTCTCATGCGGATAGTCAAACATCGGCAGAGGGAGGTCATTGTTGATGAGGTCTTTGTTCTCGGGAGAAGTTGGGTGGATGAAGACCACTGCCTTGCGACTGCTGAGTTCGGCCCAGATGGACTTGAAAGCCTCGTGACCGAGATAGTTGTTTCCTTCCCCGTAGCGAGTGAAGAGTGTGACGCCGTCTGCCCTCAGAACGTCTAGTGCGTACCGAATCTCTTGGAGGGCGAGGTCGGTGTCAAAAAGCGAAGGCACCGAAGCGAAGAAGCCGTAACGGGTGGGGGCGCCATCACAAAGCGCTGCAGCGGCTTTGTTGCACTCTCGGGCAAGGTCAGCTGCGGCCGTGGGGCTCTTCAGGATGACTGGGCCAGGAGCAGTGACAGACAGGATCGTGGTGTAAACGTCCATGATATGGTTGATGTCCTGGTCGAGGTCGAGAGACCAGGAAGGAATATACCAGCCCGAGGGGTCTCCACCTGCCTCATGGAGAGCTGCTCATATCATCGTTATTACATTGAATTCCTCTTTGAAACAGAGAAAATACTTACCAGCCCGCAGGATGGGGGGATAAAAGTGGTGGTGAACATCGATCTTCATATTGTTGGAATTCATTTTGAACTTGTACGAGCAGAAAGAAGAGGGATCAAGGGAAGCACAACACGCATGAAAGACTGGGGGAGAGGGAGAAATGACCAAGGAATAAGAGTAGCTGCGAAAATGAAGCTCAAGTAGTCAGGACGGAAAGGTACTAGTCCTGAGGTGGACGTCAACAGTAATCTTCCTAAGGTTGCTCTGAATGCTTGCAGGTTTGCTCTGAATGCTTGAAGATAACGAAGTTCAGATGGCAATGCATAATACTTTATAAAATTTTGGTATCTGCTACGTAGGCACGTGCCAGGATTGAAGCTATTCGGAGTTTTGGATTATTCGCCTAGCTAAGTGTATGAAAGGTGGACTCCGATTCTCCATAAAGCCCCAGTCGATTTCTTACTCTATCTCACTCATTTATCGTAAACGCTAACCCCACTTCAGCTGCCAAGACCTCATGCAGAAGTATTCCGCACCAAGAACACCACGAGCCCGTCAGCACTAGTCAAAGCAAGCGAATCGCTCCTGCGCTTCCCGAAATTCCCTCTCGATCGTCTCTCTCTTCTCGGGGTCCCGCAATCGGATCCCGCAGCCATACTCCTTCGGGCAATGCAAAAATCCCTGACTGGTGCCTGACTCCGGATCAATGTCACTATAGCTACCCACTGGCTGCGTAAATTCAAACGCCCACAAAAGCTTGGCAACACCAATGAAAAGGTTGCGTTCCGCCAAATGGATCCCAGGGCAGATGCGCCGGCCCGCTCCGTATCCATAATGATCGCGCTTGTCCCACTCCCCCGTGGCAGTGTAGGCTGGAGCCAAGGATGGAAAGCTTTCGAATCGGGACGGTTCGAATTTCTCCGGATCAGGGTAAATGTTGGGGTCGTGGTGAATTCCCCAAACGTTTAGTACGATGGTCGCGCCTTTGGGTATGAACATGCCGTTGATATAATCGTCCTGAGCCACCGCGTGCGAGACACCCAGAGGACTAACTGGGCGCCAGCGATGCGCTTCTTTGATGATGCAGTTGATGTACGGCATATTCGCGAAATCTGACCAAGCAGGCGATCGTTCCGATCCAACCACGCGATCAATCTCCGCGTGGGCCCTAGTTCAATTTTAGGTTAGTCAACTTAACCAAGACGACAAAATGGGGTATCTTGGAAATCGCAAATACCTTGCTTGAACGGCAGGAAACTTTGTCATGGCTTGGATAATAGTCAGGATCAAAGATGAAGAGGTATCAGATCCGCCTTCCATCAAGACACCACCCAAGAAGCGCAGCTGGCTCTCCGAGAGAGGCGTCTTCTCCATGCGATCCAACACCCGATCCATGAACGAATCCCGATTAATGCCTCGGGCACGACGATCCCTGACCTGGTCCACAACCGCCAAATACAGCGACTGCATCAAGTTTTCCACCTCGATGGCTCGATTCCTCCAATTACCTGTCATCCACTGCGGAAGCTTTCGCAACAACCAAAAGTCATCGACTGGAGGGGTGGCCCCAAGTTCCTGCACTAACGACCATTTCTCCATCAGAAAGAAAAGTTTCTCCATATAATCATCATGCACAGTTTTCGAACGAATGCCGAAAACCAACGAGTTAGTAATGCTGTTACTGTACCGTTTGGGGTGGAGCATGTGGTCTTCCGGCTTGGTGAGAAAGTCATAAAGCATCTGGTTAGCTTCGGCTTCCTGAACTTTCCAGTGTTCTTTTTCACAGTTGGGCTCCATGAAATACTGATGAATTATTTTGCGCAGCATCCGCCAGGTGTCTCCATACTGCATCACTAACAAATGATCTGAGTGAGTGATGAGATGGGAAACTAGGGATTTAGGCCGGTGGGAGTAGAGGTTGCTTCTCTTGTCAAGGAGCTCCTTGAGAACCTTTCGGTCACTGATGACGATGGTAGTATTCTTGAAACGTTTAAGTGCGAAAATGCCACCGTATTCCTCTGCCCACTTCATGAATCTGTTTTGTAAGTCACTAGCACAGAATGTGGAGGGAGAAACGAGCATACTGAAAATGTGCATCCGTCTTAGGAATTTGCAACTCATTTCCAAAAAGAGGGACCGTAGGTGGGCCTGGATTGTTAGCATTTGTGCATATCTTGAAAATAGTTTGAAATGGAACGTGTTTGTTTACCAGGCGGCAGTAAAGCGGATTTACGGCCAGATTGCAAAAAAACACGGAGTAGCGACGAGATACATCCAATGGCTGCAATTAGAGCAGCAAAACAGAGGAAAGGGGACTGTGTAAAGTCCATGTTGACTGCGAGTCTGATCTGTGGCAGCCTTCACAAAAAAGGGAGCTGTTGAATATAAGAAATATAAGAAGGATGCTATTCCAAGCCACCCTGAGATTCACTTAGTAATATCAATCCAGAAGGAGATTCGGAGTGTATCATCTTGACTTGAATCAAACTTAGATATACAGAGTTCGACCAAATGGGGCAATGGCCAGAGACCCTGAAGCTGTACTGGAGTACGAAAGGAGATGCCAACAATACTGAAATAGTCTGTTCTAGCTCTCGAGCTTTAATTGGCATGTGGCATAGATGAGAGCGGTTAAAAATGATTATGAGGTCTTCCACTAGGAGTAAGTATTATCTATACCCAATATTGAGCCCTTATCTCAAAGATAGCGGACTTGACTAGAGCAAGAAGAATGATTGAACTACGGTATACCAATTAAAACATTTTGAATTTATATCTTCAAATTTCTAGTTAAGAGAGACAATAGATGACGCCTGCAAAGAAAGAAAGATGAGAAAAGAGAAGGGAAGATGGAAGAAAATGGCAAACAAAAATAACGAGAACACGTCTAGATGCCATCACAGAGGTGACACAGTTAGGTCTGGGTTAGATTAGTATGAGGTATGAAGCTGGAACAGTGCTTAGTACATGAAATCAGGCTAGAGGAAGAAAAGAAGAAAAGAAGAAAAGAAGAAAAGAAGAAAAGAAGAAAAGAAAACCCCCACTATTCTCCCTACGTACACTAGATTCTCCTATCAAAACTTGTTGTTCGACTTAATGGTTACTGCATAAACACTTGAAACAGGCTAGTCAGGAACCAAGATTCAGAACCTCAAAAAATTGAATGGAAGCGAGAAAAACATTCATTGGCACAAAGTCTACTGCAGTAATCATATAAAGTTCAAAACGAATAGAGAAGACGTAGAGAACACAGATACCATCTCTTAATGAATTCCAAGTGGAACGCGTTTCTTGAGCATGGCTCCAATCTCCCAGTCAGCACCAGTCGCCTCCCCAGTGACCCCATTAGAGCCGTTGGTACCGTAAGCACCGTTGGTGTACCCATTAGTATGACCGTTGGTGTGACCGTCGGTAAAACCGTTGGTGTGACCATTAGGGTGACCATTGGTGCCTTGGCCATTGATGCCCTGAGCATGGCCATTGGTGCCATTTAAGTGACCATTGATACCATTGGTGCCATTTTGCACATTCTCCACATAAACACCAGCATTATACTTTGGCGTCGGCAACTCCAGCGGCTTAGGCGACATATCCTGGACCCACGGTTCAAACTCGGCATTCTCCGGAGTAGAAGAGGCCTCCAAGGCGACCTGCTTGGGCCAAGTCTTCTCCGCTGCGAATGCGTCGTGCACTAGATGACGCTGGAAGGCTGAGCCCTTCATCTTGGCGACGGCAAAGTCCCAATCGGTCGTGTACTCTTTGAAGAAGGGCTTGTAACCGAGAAAGCCGCCTATCCAGCGACCGACGACAACGCAGGTCCAGTAGCCGACTTGACGGCGGAAAGGAACCCAGGCAGGGGCAGGAGTGTATGCATCTCCGCCGTCTTGGATCTATTACGTGATGTCAGTTTGGAAGTTAAAAACGGGTGCATGAAAGGAGACTCACAGCAAGGAATTGAATCCAATCCAGCCCGCCATCATGCAATAAAGCATCGTGCCAGTATCCGTACCAATTCTCAAAGAAGATACGGTCCAGCTGATAATCCATTCCAGAGTCTGAGGCACTCAGGTAGACAGTCATGCTCTCCTCAGAATCAGGGTGAATGAAGAAATTGTGGATACTGCCAGCTTTAACGGACACTTCGCCGTCTTCAGCTGTGACTCTTTTCACCTCTCCATCGACATTGATGCCCATGACCCCAGACTCCACGCGGAAGTACTCGGTTTGGAACTGATGGAAGTGGGGCGGTGGACCTTTGGGTCGGTCAGGGCCGTTAATCAGTTGGCGCAAATTCTCCGGGATGGCGCCTTCCACGTTGTGCCGGTAGGTTTGGCGAAAAAGAAAACATCTTCCTGGTGGGGGCTCGAGGAATTCAGTGGTCAGAAGACCTCCGAACCTGTTTTAGTTAGAACTGAGCGCCAAGGAATATGAATGAATTCGGTTAATACGTACTTGACGATCTTAGTTTGACCGGCGGAGTTGTGGTAGGGGACGAACGGCATCCTTGCTTTCTGTATGTTAAGATAGCTATGAGCAGAACAACCTTAAAATGCTTCTGAGGCAGGATTCTGGAAACTTATTTATTAGACGAGACTTCGATAACTTCAAAGTTTCTTCTGGAAATTGTCTTGTGTCTTTTGGTCAATCTGTAGGGATCGGAGAATCTCCTTTGGGACATTGCACAACTCCGCTTAGGGCTTACTTGCATGCACGCCATGCGGCTTAGCCGCATTTCCGGTCTGTGCAGGCAGTTTAGGTAAGATTAACGTTCGAAGTGTCTCTCTGGTCTATTCTACTTTTCCGAATTCGGCTTTCCCCAATTCGTCGTCGCAGACTTTCTATCTCCATCATCTCCATCGAGCTTGACTCATCGATGGAGATAGTCCAGGGGGTCTGTCTCGATGGAGTTTGAAGTTGTTTGAGGTAAGATGAATTAGATGAAGCGATTCACAAGTCCAGAACCTCCAAGGCTGTCGTGAGGCATATATAATTCAGTCTTCATCCCCTCTGTCCCTGAGAGAGCAACGCAAAGGAGTCAAAGCAGACATTAGCATCGAATTCTCACCAACTCTATTCCAACTTCAGGTCTTAGGTTTTGCATCGTCAATTCATCGAAATGCCTCACTTCCCATCTAACTCTTCCCACTCCGCGTCCACCGGGACCCCAGAGGCTGAGTACTCTGGCATGAGCACTCCCGTCACCGAGTTCAGTCAATTTGTACGCCTTCCCATCCATATTTGAAGAAAGAATGAGTCAATCAACAACACTAACACTACTTAGAACTTCACCAAGAAGGTTGCTGTGGTCGGAATGGCCTGCCGCGTCGCTGGCGGTAACAATAACCCCGAAGAACTCTGGCAATCTCTCCTGGAGAAGCAGGATGCCTCCGGAGAGATCCCCAAAATGCGCTGGGAGCCATACCTGCGCCGTGATCCTCGCAACGCCAAGATCCTCAAGGAGACCACCTCGCGTGGATACTTCCTCGACCACCTCGAGGACTTTGACGCCCAGTTTTTCGGCATCTCACCTAAGGAGGCTGAGCAGATGGACCCTCAGCAGCGTCTGTCTCTTGAAGTCACCTGGGAGGCATTGGAGAACTCTGGTATCGCAGCCAAATCACTCTCGGGTAGTGATACTGCTGTCTTCTGGGGAGTGAACTCCGATGATTACTCCAAGTTGGTCTTGGAGGATCTGCCTAACGTTGAGGCCTGGATGGGTATTGGTACGGCCTACTGTGGTGTTCCCAACCGCATCTCGTACCATCTCAATCTGATGGGTCCTAGCACTGCTGTTGATGCCGCTTGTGCATCCTCTCTGGTTGCTGTCCACCATGGTGTTCAGTCTATCGTGCTCGGTGAATCCAAGGTTGCCATCGTCGGTGGAGTAAATGCCCTCTGCGGACCAGGCCTGACTCGAGTGCTTGATAAGGCTGGTGCGGTCTCACCGGAAGGTCGATGCTGCTCGTTCGACAATGATGTCAAGGGATATGGTCGTGGTGAAGGTGCCGCCGCCATTGTGCTCAAGGATTTGTCGACTGCTATCCAGGATGGTGATCATATTATGGCAGTGATCAAAGGAACTGCCGTGGGACAAGATGGTAAGACCAACGGTATCATGGCTCCCAACGCCAAAGCTCAGCAGCTGGTCGCACGCAACGCTCTCAAGGTCGCCAACATTGATCCTCTCACCGTTGGATATGTTGAGGCCCATGCTACCTCGACCCCTCTGGGTGATCCTACCGAAGTTTCGGCTATGGCGGCTGTTTATGGCGCTGATCGCGAGTCCAATGCCCCGTGCTTCATCGGATCTATCAAGCCTAATATCGGCCATTTGGAAGCCGGTGCCGGCGCCATGGGCTTTATCAAGGCTGTGATGGCTGTTGAAAAGGGCGTTCTTGCTCCCCAGGCGAATCTTACGACGCTGACCAAGAAGATTGACTGGAAGCGCGCCGGCCTCAAAGTCGTCCAGGAAGAGACAAACTGGCCCTCCACGAACGAGCTCCGCCGTGCTGCTATCTGCTCCTACGGGTACGGAGGATCGGTTTCACACGCTATTATCGAGCAATTCATTATCCCAGAGAGCCCTCATCTGGAAACAGTTGCCTCCTCATCAAGCCCTACTTTGCTGCTGCTTTCCGGTCCTCAGGAGAAGCGTCTCTCCATTCAGGCTCTCGCTCTGGAAGAGTGGCTTCAGTCAGAGGGCTCTCAGCAAGACTTGAAGCGCGTGGCCTCGACCCTGGCAGTTCGACGCGATCACCATGACTACCGTGTCGGTCTCGTCGTCGACAGCCAAGAAGATGCTATCAAAGCTCTTACACAGCTGGCCGAGGGTGCTCAGCACGCCAATGCCTGGACCTCACAGAACCGCGTCTTTGGGTCTGATGTCAACAAGGATGTTGTCTGGGTATTTTCTGGGCATGGAGCCCAATGGGCCGGTATGGGTCAGGAGCTACTGCAGAACCCCGTATTTCTCGAGGCCATTGAGCCTTTGGATGCTATTATCCAAGCGGAGGTCAAGCTCTCCCCCATCGCACTCCTACGAAGCGGCGAGTTCGAGGCCTCCGATCACGTCCAGATCCTGACATACATCATGCAAATCGGTATCGCTGCCGTTCTAAACAGCCACGGCGTCTACCCTCAGGCTATAATCGGTCACTCTGTCGGTGAGATTGCTGCTACTGTAGTAGCTGGAGCTCTTACTCCCGAGGAGGGTGCGGTTCTCATTGCCCGCCGTTCGGTTCTGTATCGGCAAGTTATGGGCCAGGGCGGAATGATTCTTGTTAGCAAGCCCTATGCAGAGATGGCTGAAGAGCTTGCCAATGACAAGGATCTCGTCGTTGCTATTGACTCCTCCCCTTCGTCCTGTGTCGTGGCTGGACCGACCTCAGCTGTCGCTCGAAAGGCTGCCGAGCTGAAAGAGCGCTCCATCCAGACCTTCACCGTCCGCACTGACATTGCCTTCCACAGCCCCGAGCTAAATCCGCTGGTGGCTCCCTTATTGAAAGCTCTCGAGGGTAGTCTCGAGCCCAAGAAGGCGACCAACGCGAAGCTCTATTCTACCTCTCTCCGTGATCCTCGTGGAAAGGACCTTCGAGACGCTACCTACTGGGTAAACAACATGGTCAACCCCGTCCACCTCACGACCGCCGTACAGGCCGCATTGTCAGATTCTTACCGCATCTTCTTGGAGGTATCTTCGCACCCGCTAGTCTCTCACTCAATCAACGAGACCATCATGGCAGATGGTATTGAGGACTTCAGTATGATCTCAACTCTGGTACGCAAGAAGCCTTGTGAGAAAAACATCCTCCATGCTATCTCTCAGCTGCATAGCCGTGGTGCCACGGTGGACTTCAAGTCAACTTTCTCTGGCCCCTGGGCCGTGGGAGTCCCCAACACCCGCTGGCTGCACAAGCCAACCTGGCGTCAGGTTGAGGCTCGTGGCGCTGGATCCGCACAACAAACTCACGATGTCGGAAAACACACTCTTCTTGGTCAGCGCATTGCCATTGCAGGAACTGATACCGTGGTTTACACTACCCGCCTTGACAATGACAGCAAGCCCTTCCCCGGTAGCCACCCTCTTCACGGAACCGAGATTATCCCTGCAGCTGGCTTGGTCAACACCTTTGTTAAGGGCACGGGGGCCAACGTCTTGAACAATGTTGTCCTGTACGTTCCTGTCGCCATTAACGCCCCTCGATCAGTGCAGATCGTTGCCCAGCGCGAGGAAGTGAAGATAATGTCTCGGCTGATCTCAGAGAGCCCGAGTGACTCAGATGACTCCTCTTGGGTCACTCACACTGTCGCTCGATGGGAGTCCACGGCCACAACCCCAGATTGCCGCATCAATATTCAGGCCACCAAAGCCCGTATTGGAACGCGTCTGCGAGATGACTTCTCCATCGACTACCTTGACAAGGTCGGAGTATCAGCCATGGGATTCCCTTGGGCCATCACGGAGCACTACGGCACCACAAAAGAGATGCTAGCACGCGTCGATGTTGCTCCAGATGTGGCTACAGGCACTGAGCTGCCGTGGGATGCTTCCTCCTGGGCCCCAATCTTGGACGCAGCCACATCAGTTGGCTCGACCATTTTCTTCGACCAGCCGCGTCTGCGCATGCCAGCCCAGATCGAACGAGTGGACATCTTCACCAAGGCCAACCCGCCCAAGATCGGATGGTTGTATGTTCAGGAAGCCTCCGACTCTGCCCTCGCATCCCATGTGAGCGTTTGTGACGAGGAGGGTAACGTGGTAGCAAAGTTCACCTCGATGTGCTTTGCCGAGATCGAAGGTACTCCTGGAGTCAGCGGTAGCATGGAGAGCCTCGTCCACCAGATGGCCTGGCCTCCAGCCGTCCCAGCAGAGGAGCCTCTGCCAATTGATCACATTGTGCTGATTTCCGAGGATGAAGAGCTCGGCGAGAAGTATGCGGCAACAATCCCAAAATTCACACAAGTTATCCGCTTCTCCAAGGCCAGTTACCTTGCCGCTCAATGGGATTGTCTGGCTCTCGACCAGAAGCAAACAGCCATTGCTTACCTTCCTGGTCAGGTCGAATCTCTGCAGGATGTTCCGAAGGCAACAGAGGACTTCACATGGCAGCTTCTTGAGATCACCAAGTTCGTTATAAACAACGCCTTGCCTATTAAAGTCTTTGCCATCACGTCCAGCATCGCCGATGGAGCAAGTCCAACAGCCCTGGCACAAGCACCACTTGTGGGTCTCAGTCGAGTCATTGCAAGTGAGCATGGCGATCAATTCGGCGGCCTCATCGACACCGAAGCCCCGATCTTCCCTCTGTCGACAATGCGCTATATCCAAGGTGCCGATATCATTCGCATTAGCGACGGCATGCCCCGCACAATGCGCTTCCGTCCTATGCCCCGTCACCTCCTCCTCCCAGCAGACAAGAAATCCACTTCTCCAGCCCTCCTGCCCCGCCCCGATGGCACATACCTCATCACCGGTGGACTGGGAGCTCTAGGCCTTGAAATGGCAGACTTCCTAGTGAGCAAAGGCGCTCAGCGCGTGATCCTCATCTCCCGCCGTGCACTCCCTCCACGCCGGACCTGGTCCACCATTAATTCAGACAGCCCCCTCGCCCCAGCCATTGCCAAGATCCAATCCCTCGAGGCTCGCGGCGCGTCCATCCACGTCCTCGCCTTGGACATCAGCGTTCCAACCGCAGAAAAGCGTCTTACAGAAGCACTCGACCAGCTCGCACTCCCACCAGTCCGCGGTATCGTCCACGCAGCAGGTGTCCTCGACAACGAACTGGTAACCCAAACAACCCAAGGGGCTTTCTCACGCGTCCTAGCACCAAAGGTTACAGGTGGACTTGTCTTGAACGAAGTGTTCCCAGCAGGAACAACCGACTTCTTCGTGCTATTCTCATCATGCGGCCAGCTAGTCGGTTTCACAGGCCAAAGCTCCTACGGCGCTGGCAACGCTTTCCTCGATACCCTAGCCACACACAGACGCCAGAACGGTGACCGCCACGCCGTCGCAATCCAGTGGACTTCGTGGCGTGGACTTGGTATGGGCGCCAGTACTGACTTTATCAATGCCGAGCTGGAGAGTAAGGGTATTACCGATGTCTCGGCTGACGAGGCCTTCGGTGCATGGATGCATCTCGCCAAATATGATATAGACCATGCAGTCGTGCTTCGCAGTCTTGTCTTTGATGCTGATGAGCCACTGCCGAGTCCCGTGCTGGCTGACATCGCTCCGCGCCGTGTACCCACCCAGTCCTCGGCTGAGGGTAACGGTTCGGAAATTGCCTCCGGCAGCGAGAAGATGCCCCCTGCTGGCCCGGCTCGAAAGGCATACCTTCATGAAGCGATTCGCTCTTGTGTTGCTGTTGTGCTTCACCTGGCTGCTGATGAGGTTGATTCTAAGGCTGCTTTGGCTGACCTTGGTGTTGACTCTGTTATGACTGTTACTTTGCGGAGACAGTTGCAGCAGTCGCTTAAGGTTAAGGTGCCACCTACTTTGACTTGGAGCCATCCGACTGTTAGCCACTTGGTGACTTGGTTCTCCGAGAAATTGGAATAGGAGGTGGTTATCGTGAATGAGGCTATCACGCCCTCCACGATCTTCCCTACGCCTTCCTTTATTACGCAGAATGATCAGGTTGATAAGATTGCGTTTGCCTTAATATTTGCTTCTTTGGGGATAGTTTTGTTTTTGCTTATATTTGTGCCTGTGTCCCTGATTATATCCGAGTTCTTTGTTGTTGTATTCTTGTGTTCTTGTTTACGCCCGAGTGATTGGGGCCATCTATACCTGTCGACCAATTTGGCTGAACTTGTTCTTTTGTCACCAGATAGATGCGTAATAGATTGAAAACCTCATTTTGATTGAATATTCGAATTCCAACTAGTAAAACTCTTAAATTGACCTTTAGACGGAGTTGTAAAGTTTCAAACTACATAAGTTTAATCAAAAACTGAAATGCGAGAAAACAATATCGACACTGACCACCAACCAAACAAAACTCGTGGACCATTACAGGTTGAGGCAAACAAACATGTAAGGGTCCTTATGCTAATATCATGAACGACATTGTATCATCAAAGCCTTCAAACACGAATTCAGAATACAGGGAACCACGTCACAATAGGCGCTGAAAGATAAACTTTGATATGAAAAGAAAGATATCGTTATTGAGATCCATATTGCTCCCAGGAGTCTAATGGCATGCCATTTGACATCCATTGGGCACCGTTGCCCATCGATAGGTCCATGTTAATATTGAAAGATGAGTCTATTAGCTCCAACGGTGGGGTGATATGGGTAGGATTGAAAAAATCATTTACCATGATCATGTCCTTATTAGGGGTGAGCAAACCAGAAAATGGATCAGTCTGCTGTGGAGCAGAACCAGCTAGCCCCTGTGCGATAATGGGCAGGTTAGTGCTGATACCAGTAGAAGATGGAATTGATGATGGAGGTGGCATCTCTGTATCTGATGCACTCTGGCTTGGAGGAGTGAGCTGGGACCACCCCCGCGGGGTTGAACTGGATCGGAACTGCTCCCAGGCAAGCTGGATAGTGTTTGTGACCGAAGTTGTCAAAGACTGGGCAAGTGTGTCCAGATTTCGAAAAGCCGTTGGCATGACTTTCTTCGCACCTGGTGTAGGGGGACAGACTCGGTTTGCTAGTATAAATGATAGCATGCAGATGGCGGCATCCCATTGGTACTGGAAGGCTGGTGCCCAGCCACGCAGTAGATCTGTCTCTGACAGAGCTTGGCTTAGGATATTTGTTACCATGACTGCGTGATTGAGAGAAGTAATGCCGTGGCCATCGGTGAGTGGCGTGAGGGACGCGCCGCGAGGAGGAAAGCGAAGAAAAGGGCGGAAATTAGTGATTTGCATATGATGGTAGATGAGTTCCAACAGAAGTCGCTGACGCTGCAGCCAGAGTGGGCTGGGAGCGTTCAGATTCAGTGGTGTGCGGTCTGTTGAGAATGATTCACCGGACCCTTTACGTTCAATTTTGAGAGACCGAGGCACAGTCTGTACCCAGTCGTACATTGGACGGGCCATGCTGTTCATAGATCTTGCGATCAGCTCCAAGGTTAGTGGGTCCTCATGAATATCTTGGATATCCTTTGTCTGCAACACCTCAGCACAGTGCGCACCAAATGCAGCGTGTGCGGCGCGAGCTGCAGCCGTCAAACGGATATATTCAACATGGAATGTCAGCCAGCTGACATCTTCTTCGGGCGGTGACACTAAAACTGTGGCCGATGGTTGGACCGCGTCTCCGGTGTCTGTGGGCATTGCACAGCCAACCTCATTGGGGTTGATCAACGGCGGGCGGCCGAGAGCCATCGAAATTTGGCTGTCCAGCTGGTATAAAGTCCACCAAATCCGAGAATGCAACTCTTGCGTTCCCTGTGGCACAGAACCTACAGGCCGAATATGCAGGCGCAGCATCTGAGCCATTCTGATAGCCATCCCAAGTAGCGCATGGGCGGTGTCCAGATGTGCGATGTTGTACATGTAGATTATGCAGTAGATATGGCTCTGCAGTGAAATGACTGAAGGATACTCCAATGTCTCCATCAGCGCTCGCTGACTCCGGCGGTAGAACTTGTGCGCGGCAAGAGTGAAGTGACTAGCCTGCGAATCAGTCTCGCCGGTCTCCATATCATCGTCGTCAACCATAAAGCTGCTGCCATAATGCATGCAGACGGCCAACAAGCTGTCCACGAGGGCAGATGGCCGGCGCGGCGCTTGGCCGTTGGTTGCAGTCCAAAGAGAATCATAATACTCTCGGAATTCTTGCTCTACCACAATTGGATACATGAAGTGATACGCCTGCCACAGGAGAACCAAGAAATGCTCTTCTTGCTCCCGAGACAGGTCCTCGACCTCTTCCAGCCCGAGACGAAGACTCGGTCGCTCTATATCACCCGACAGTTGTTCCTGCGAAACTGTGGAAGAGTGACGATTTATCTGCGAGATGCGGACCGGAAGGGGAGATTTAAGGTGTAGCTGGTTAGATGATTCCGACATGTACCGGTTGAGGCGTATCACCAGATACGGCGAGGATTGAGGTCCATAGTGGATGACGCGACCGGTCCGAGACTCTGGATTGTGGTAGCCATCCCATGTCTTGCGATGTGACTCGGGGAGTTCGGCAGGGGTGGCGGTACCAGAGGAGTTGGAGATAAGGGGTTTGGGAGATTGCGCGGAGGGAGATTTGCCGTCTGTCGTGTGCCTTCTCGATTCGTCCGTTACTTGATCCAATTGTTCCTGGACGTCCTTGAGCCGATTTCGCAATCGTTGAATTTCCCTGACCCAAACATTGTTAGTTTTCTCCCGCTGATACTGATACGGGGGAAAAGAGACAAAAGCGGCTGCGGCACAGGTGCAGCCGTGGAAAGGTGTTCGTCATACCGATTCGCGGCCGGAAGTGAATGAGCTTCAAATTGTTTGGTATTGCTGCAGTGTCTGCCATGATTCCGGCAATTTTGACATGGCTGTTTATCGTCACACTTGATGCGATTCAGCCGACACCAGTCGCAGGCTCGCCCGACCTGACTACGCTTGGCACGGGGTGTGGCAGCGGGCTGCTCCGAGGGGCGATCAGTGGAGTTGAGATTGGCGGAAAAGGTGGAGAACATGACCAAGACCGTGCGAGTGTCACCGAAGAAAGAAATGTCCAGGCAGAGACTCTTTTCCCACCAAAAAGAGTGCAGATGAGTCGAGCACGAGAGAGGGGGAAAGAGGAAAAAGAAGACGAGGCTGAAGAACAGAACAAAGAGAACAATAACGTGATATGAACGTGACAAAGCCGATTTGTGTTTCCTATTTAAATCTTAGGTTGTTTTCGCTTATTTCTTTTAATAATTAAATTCTTCTCTTCATATATCGGGATCTATTGGGATTCCTTGGCAGGGTTTGATACAGAACGATCGGTGAAGCCAAGCGATGGCCTGCATGAGCAATTAAATTGGTGGTTCTTATGTGCCACGTTTCTGGCTTTAGATTGCCCAACACGAAGGATTGTCAGAGATGCTGCCGATCTTCAACGTTCTGCGTGATCACAGCAATATTTGCGACCGGGGAAGCAATCCACGATCCGCGCTCCCGTTACACGTGAATGGAGCGATTGTCGCCCCGGCGTCCGAAGTCAAGATTCTCGGCGTGATACTCGATCAGGTGTTACGATCCAAGTCACACATCGGCAAGGCTGCGAACAAAGGAATGAAAGCCGTCCTGGCGCTGAGACGGCTGCGCGATCCAAGATCTGCAAGCAGCAAGGACGATGCTTCTTCTCAATGCTCTTTTTCATGTGATGCTCCAATTGAGTTGAGACTTGATCCATTTGAGCCGTTTGAGACATGGAGTCCCCACAAACACATGTTCATACACAAGACTTTTGAATTGTGCACGATGTATGTCAGACCAAAGCCGCCCGTAGTGGAGCAGAACGACCCGGAAGGGTAATCGCATCCCATTCCCGAAAGCACTCCGTTGAAGGCGTAGATCCCTGCTGAAGGATCTCACTCGCAGAGAAGATAAGCCCTCATTTTCCAGTCAATCCGCATGTCGATGTCCAAGTAGGTGTGTCCAGATTAAGCAAGGCCGCCCAGTTATGAGTAAAACCAGGCCACCTGGACCCGGATCCAGATTGTCCTGCAGAGCAAGGGTTCATGACCTGAGATCTGGGGCAGTATATAATGAATTGATCCTTGTTGAGCGCATGGCCAGCTGGTCGCGTTGAGCTTGATTGTCGGGAGATGCGAGACCTCGGCTGCCCGACAAACGCCACAGTCTGCATCGCTATCAGGGTCGACTATATTGGACAAGACCGTCCGTCTTGTGCAACTGGGGCCGGCAGTGCGTTACATTGCATATGCGAGCGAATCAACGGTCTGCCTAGTCTTAGCGACACTGCGTTAGTTAGTGGAGCCTAGTTGCTAGCGTAGACTTTCAGCCTCACAAGGGTTTGATGTCTCAAAATCATACCTTTGAACTTTGTCAACTTTGAAGGAAAATTTCTCTACTTCAATACCATACCATTATGACGTGGAAGTTGTGGACTTGGAACGATTATCGTCAGTGGAATGTCTATTAATTTTCTTTGGCGGGAACTGCAGGCCCGCGGGTAGATCTGTAGATCTTTGAATTACACACAACGCCAATGTGACATAAAAATAAACCCAATATGACAGACAAATATAAATGAATCCAATTTGAGTTCGAAAAGAGAAAGAAAAAAGAAAAAGAGAAAAGAAAAAGAAGAAAAAAGAAGAAGCTGACCTGGGAGTTTCCAAAAACAACCCCAGGAAAACCAACCGAAACCCCGGAGCGAGTCTCACCCCATCCCGTTTCAGCGACGGCGTACCCGAGTCAAGTATGTAATGACCAGTACCATTGTGAAATTGAACGCAATAAATCCAATAAAGACACCGACATTCCGACCGCGGTTGCTGTAGCTATAGTTGTATTGCGTGTACTAAAGATAAGTTGAAGTCAGCGGATAATGTTACTAGAAAAAAAAGTCCAAGATACTCACGTAGGCTTGACCGTTCTTGTATGGACAGTACTCGCAGTTGGTAGTACTGTTGGGGTTGACCAGGAACCCTGTAGCATTCTGAAGGAAGGATGCCGCATACTGGTAACAGGTCGTGGCACTGGGTGACTGGAAAACGGACACCTCCGTATCTGCACAATGGAGGGGCAGATCATGCAGAACATCCACCACAACGCCTTCGTTCATGTAAAAGAGGGGTGAAACTTTGTAATACCAACTCCAACCTGCTGGCGTCACCGGCTCCGGAGATAAGGTGCCGGCGAATGTATTGCAAAACATGAAAAAGAAGCCATTGGCCGAAAGAGCGGCTTCGACAGTAGGCATCAACGAGGCGCACAGCTGAGCCAAACTAGTGGCGAACACGGAGAAAAGCTGATACATCAAGAAACTGTATCCTGCATGATTGGAGTCTCGGAAGTAACCCACGGGGAAGTACCACAGTAGCCAATATACAAGTGAGGTGACGAAAGCATACGGAAGCTCGACAAGAATAGCCGAGAAACTAAATGCCATCCAGTGGTAGGTTTGACTTTCTCGCTCCCGGTGCTCGAAGATGTTTCGCAATGTCACAAACCGTGGTTGCACCTGCAGGCCTAGTGGCGGGCCGACAATCAGGGACATGAATGATGAGAACACACGATTGTATGCACCTCGCTGCGTCAAAGGCGAGTTGAGATACGTCATTCCATTGAGCAATGCGTTAGCGGCGTTCAGCCATAGCTTGGCACGAGCATATTCTGGCGCCCGCCAGTAATAAAGCCACGTACGTTTGAGCAATACGCGCAGTTGGTAATGGAATGGGGCAGCGTAAAGCGACCTCGAAGAGTGTACCTCACCAGCGACCAAGCTATCAGTATCAGAAGATGCATGCATATCTGGGCCGCCTAATTTGTCGGCACGGCTCTGTTTCCAGATTTCTACCCAGTCTGTCTGGACGTCTTGACGGCTGCCAGCGCCAATTACCTCCAGAAGGTATTCCGCAGGATTCTCTCCCTCGCGATATGGGCGAGCATGTGGGGCAAAATGAGCGACAGCCTGGCAACAATCCACTCCCAATGGGCCGTCATACACTACTTTTCCACCTCGGGTTAATAGATAGAGTTCGTCGAAAGTCGAAATCAGGTCAGCAGCAGGCTGGTGAATTGTGCAGATGATTGCTTGTCCAGAGTCTGCGAGACGTCGTAGCAGTCGAACAATGGAGTAAGCTGATTGTCCATCGAGGCCAGAAGTAGGTTCGTCCAAGAAGAGAATGTCCGGCTTCGGAGCCATCTCTACACCAATGCTGACCTTCTTGCGCTGTTCCAGGTTGAGCCCAGCTCCAGGGGTCCCGATCAAGGCATCTGCGATCGATTCCATGTCCAGCGAACGGATCACTTCTTCAACATAGGCATCCTTCTCTTCAAGTGAGACATCCTGGGATCGGCGTAATCGAGCGGTCATCTGCAATGCCTCTCGTACACTTTGAGTAGGAAGATGAATATCTTGCTGTTGTACATACCCCATGTGTCGGTTGAAGGACTTGGGTAAAAGTTGTCCATTAAGCTCCAGTTTACCTGTCAACGTTCCCTTTGATCGACCTGCTAGGGCATTCAGCAAAGTAGTCTTACCAGCGCCAGACACACCCATTAGCGCTTTCATCTGACCGCTGTAGACGGAACCGTGCAAATTAGACAAAAGGCGCTTCTCGCCATCTTTGGTCTTGACGTCGAAGTTGAGCTCTTTCCAGGTCAGGCTGCGGGACTGGTATTCGATGGTGACACTTGGACCGCGGACAGCATCTTCACTCTGCATCGGAGGAGCATCGAGATCCACAGATCCGCTCTCTTGATCGGACGACTTTGAACCTGGGAGTGCAGAATGTTTGTTTGGGTTCAAGCCACGGTAGAAGGTGGTTGCAAGGCGACCTGCTGGTTGCTTCAAGCGTTCCATGCCAATACTGTGCATTATCGTCAGCAAATCTGATCATATAAGATGGGCGAGAATTGAAAACGATTTTTCGAACTCACGCTGAAGCAAAGGCAAAGGAAATGAAGATTGCAGCGTTTATTCCAACGTTCCGCCAAAGATTGGCTCTTTCAAACCCATATTGCACCTCGATATACGACATTCCGGACAAGAGTCGCTGGCCAGGCTGAGAACCTACCACAGCGCATACTTGGTTGGCAAGGTTGGTGTATCCAGGGCCTGATGGAACCAAATCCGATGTGCTGCACTCGTACATCAGATCGGCGAACTCGTTGATCATGACAGATTCGAAACCGTAGTGCAGCGGCTGTTCTTTGTGGTGAGCTAGATGTTATTTCGGAAAGCAGGAAATATGTATCACTTACATTCAGATATCTTAACCAGCCCAACCACGCCTGCATCTGGGGTACTGGCACGTAAAGGCCCGTATACAGGACGTACATGTTGAAGAAGATTCCGACGGGGAGCACGGCACGGTGCATGTTTGATGAGAACACGGCCACCGAGCGAAAGAACATGGACAAGGCCAGATGTTCGATATACACCACGACAAACCAGATGAAGAAATTTGTGGCATTCTGCTGAAATCCGGTGAGGAAATACAGAGGAAGATTCCAGAAAACAACGAAGATCTTCCAGACGATATCCACGGAGATCAATCCGAAGCCATAAGCCATAGGTCGGTATAGACGGTACCGTTTATGCTTGAGAATGAGTGGCCGCTGCGCAAAAGTGCTGCGGAACTCTGCCATAGCCTGCAAAGCTGGAACAAGGACCGAGTAAAAGAGAGCGGATGCGAAGATGAACAAAGAGCCGGTGTCCCGCTTTTGGTTCCGGAACAACGTTCCCAGGATCAAGCTCTGAACGACAATACACAGAGCTTCTACAAGCAAGGTGCTGTAGTTGTGCTGGATGATGCGCACCTGGCGCGTCATGCAATAGGCAATCTGCTGATATAGTGGTAGAGCATATTGGTCGGACTTGGTCAGACGAACAACATTAGGAAGAGAGTTAGCCCTCTTCACGGCAGATTGGAGCTTCTCGAAGTGAGCACTGCGCCGGAATTCACTATGGAACTCGTCGGGTGTGCGAGGTGTGCGATCTCGGTAACATTCATGTACACGGCGGACTTCAGGATCGGCAGACATGGAGTTCAAAAAGTCGGTGGTGGTGGTTCCGGATGAACACTCAAAACCGAGACTGAGGAAGTACTCTTTGGCTTCTTGAATATTGCCATAGAATATTTGGCGTCCTGCATTGATGACAACAACTTTGTCAAAGTATGGGACAATCGCATCACTGCCTTGGTAGACGCTCATGGCAGTCACACATTGAGACTGTTGCGTCCACTCCCGCATCATCTCCATGAATTCGAGCGCCGTGGACGCGTCCAAGCCATTGGTGGGGTTGTCCAAGCAAATCAACCTACCTTCTAATCAGCATGTTTGTTTGCGAGTGCTATCAAAGTGGAGACTTACCGTGCGCATGTCGCCAGTGCCTCGGCCAATGAGACACGTCGTCTTTCTCCTCCACTGACTCCTCGGATATAGGCATCGCCGACTTTAGTGTCCAAAACCTTCGTCAGTCCGACCAATTGGGCTAGATACCTGACTCGCTGTTCGATCTCTGAAGATGATGGCTTAGGCCCACATCGAGCCCTGACTGCAAATCGCAGAGTCTCGAAAACAGTCAAAGTTGGGAAATGGTCATCCGACTCGCCTGTGTCAAGTCAGTCGTGGGGGCCCTTGATATGCAAAGTGGGGAAATTAATGAAAACTTACCACAGAAAACAACATCCTGAGGATGTTCGTCGATGACGGAATTCATGGGTTGCCCCCCGAAAGTCAAGTTGCCTGACACTCCCTTGTACTCATCCCACATACCAGCAAGGGTCTTCAAGAAGGTGGTACAGCCACTTCCAGGTTTTCCAATCACCAAAACCATCTCCCCTGGGTGAATGGCGGCAGAGAAATTTCGCAAAATGGGTCGGGATGACGGACGATGCACCCTGCTTGTAATGGGCTCAATCAGACCAAAGCCCGACTTTGCCTCTGTCACGATACTAGGGGCCGGAAGGGCCTTCTCGCCTGTCAGTATTCCAATCACCTACCCTTAAGACTTGGATAACTTACGCCTGTGCCGCTGCCTTCAACGGTCACATTGTCCATCACAATTCTTGCAGACTGAGGGTCATATTGTTCGCCATTGCCGAGAGCCAAGAAATGTTTCACGGTCAGTGCAATGGGCTCAACGCCATTTTCCTTGTCTGTGATTGACCCCAGGTCAACATGCGTCACTGTGCCATCAGAGTCTTGAACAATATCTGTCTCTTCAAACTTCTCCATCGTGCAGTGGATATTGAATAAACTCTGACCAATGCAGGAAAAGGCCAAGAGAACTCTGGTGAGGGAGGGTTCATGAAGAGAGCCATGAGACTTATATGCCCCTTGAGAAATTCCATGACTGCTATTAGGGAAAAGAGGTTTTCAGTCTCCGTGAAAGAGCAGGTCTGTGATGGGAATGATAGATTCTATCCCAATTGGAAAGTAGGACTTCCTAAGGGAGTTTCGGAGATGGCACCCGCTTTGGGTTGCACGTAAACGCGCTCTTTCAATGTTGATTACCAAGACGCTGCTCAGCGCTCAAACCCCTTTTGGCCGTAAGGGGAAGACCTGATTTAGCCGCTGCCTCTGGAGTTCCATCGATCTGCTCCGTCGATCTCCCTGGGGATCCTCCGCGTCGCTATGGGATCACGTGACTGCTACGCCGAGCGTTGCCTAGTTGTATGTTTGTATGTATCGGGTTAGTCCAATATGGCAATCTTACAGTACCACCGTAATAAATCTCACTAGACCATTCATGTATTGAACCAAGAGATATATAGTGACTGGAATCTCACCTATTTTCTCTTAGGACCCCGCATTGATATTTTTTCCCATTTTTTCTTTCATATCGGCATATTATCTCACGACAATGCCTCTCGAAACCGGTCTCCAAGGAACTCATGTTCTTATCACGGGTGGCACTCGTGGTATGGGACAGGCAATGGTGCGACAATTCCTCCAGGAAGGTGCCAACGTCTCATACTGCGCCCGCACTGTTACCAATACCGAATATGATGATGTTCATCAATCTCTTTCTGCGGATAATTCCGCTCGAGCATTCGGCACTGCCTTTGACGTTTCCTCCAAGGAAGCGATCGTGAACTGGGTCAACAGCTCTGCTGAGCGTGTTGGACGCATCGATATTGTCATTGCAAACGGTTAGTAAACTGCCCGTATCACCACTTAAAGAGAAGGAAACAAAACAAGAAGAGCCTTGATCGACTGAAATACATATTTAGCATCTCCCATGCACATGGGAGGTGAAACCGAATACTGGGATAGCAGCTTCGCCATTGACGTGATGGGCTTTGTCGAGCTTGTCAAGGCCGCACAGCCTTATCTTGAGAATTCTCCCCAAGCTTCTATCATCGTGCAGAGCTCCTTTATGGGCCGCGAATTCTTCCGAGGTCCGCCAGCTGCATACGGGCCTTGCAAGGCTGCTCAACTGCAGCACGTGCAGGAGCTTTCTCACTACCTGGGTCCAAAGGGCATTCGGGTCAATGCAATCTCACCTGGTCCAATTCTCTGCGAGGGCGGGTCCTGGGAACAAGGCTTGAAGGAGAATCCCGAATGGGTGGAGGCGCAGCGAGTGAAGATTCCATTGAAGCGCCTGGGAGGACCGCAGGAGGTCTCAAATGTGGCTGTCTTTTTGGCTAGTCCTTTAGCTAGCTTTGTTACTGGAACAAATGTACTGGTGGATGGTGGCATCCATGTGGGCACGCAATTTTAGTTATGCCGTGGTATATAGTGTCTTTACATCTTCAAAGCACAATTTAATAAGCTAGTTTCCGAGCAATTATTATCTTCAGAAGATAGAATGGATGCTGAGGACTTTAAACCTTGCAATAACAATGGGTTAAACTAAAGCGAGATGGCATGAGGGGAAGAGGAGTGGAGTAATGTGAATCTTCTCGGCTAATAACGCCACTGTATCTGCCCCCGCTCGACACTAGATCGGATCTTATCTATCTGCTCAATCACGATGGATTTGATCTTCCAGGGCTACTCGATATTGTAAACAGGCCTTGTACGTGGTCCACTTTCATATATAATTAATCCTCTCAGAGACTTCTGATCTTAATGATTGAAGCTCATTCCTTCGGCGTGAACTGATTAACAAAAATACACGTTAGTTGTCAGCAACGCAGCGACCACCTCATGTAAGGCTACTATTCCCTTTTGGCTTGAAAATCGCTTACTCCGAGCGGAGCCCCCACTTACACCCTCATTTAGCACAAAGACAGTTATGGATCTTCTGTATTCCTTCAACTCATACAGCTCCTTCTGGTATAATTCCGTAGTTCCAAGCTCGTTTACGAATTCCACGTTGGAGTTGGAAAATGGCTTTGCCGAGCTCACCGTATATATTCCATTGGGTCATGCTCGATCTTATGGAGAATAAACCAGTCTGCCAAGGTGACAAGTCTGTGATTTTTGTTGACTTTCAACATTACAAATCATTACAATGTTGGCCAAATTGACCTTCTTGGTCATGCTAGCCGGTGCCACTTCTGCTAGCCAAAATATAACATCCCAATGTCGATGTATGCCCAACGACTCTTGCTGGCCGTCCATGAGCGAATGGTCCCAATTCAATGCTACCGTTAGCGGGAGACTGATCAAAACAGTCCCTTTAGCTGCACCTTGCCATTATCCCACTTACAATAGCACTGAATGTCAATATCTTCAGGACCAGTGGACACAACCCGCTTTGCAGTGAGTCCACGCCGAGTTTTATCCATTAAATCTCTATGGGTAAACTAAGTTTTATCAGTGATGCGTCCTCATCTTCTATTATGGCTGCCTCCGTGGCAAACGAGAGTTGCGATCCATTCACTGCTACATCGAGTCTGTGTAAACTTGGAAATATGGTGTCGTATGCTGTCAATGTTTCTTCTCCAGCAGAAATCGCTCAAACGATGGCCTATGCAGCCGACAAGAACCTTCGCCTGGTTATCCGCAATACCGGACACGAGTAAGATTCAACAAAATTCCCTATCTCAAATATTATTTGGAAATCTTACTAACAATATCAAGTTATTTGGGAAAGTCGACTGGCGCAGGAGGTCTCTCTATCTGGACCCATCATATGAAAGAAATCACGGTGAAACTTAACTACTCTTCTTCACATTACACCGGCCCGGCCGTCACCATCGGAGCTGGCGTCCTGGGCGAAGAGGTCTATGCCGCGCTGCACAAGCATAGTCTGGTGATGGTCGGCGGTGAATGTGCCACCGTCGGTCCGGCTGGCGGATACACGCAGGGTGGTGGTCACTCTGCCCTCAGTTCGCGATATGGTCTCGCCGCCGATCAAACTTTAGAATGGGAGGTAGTCGATGGCCAAGGCCGACTTTTGCGTACCTCCCCCACCGAGAACTCTGACCTCTACTGGGCGCTCAGCGGTGGCGGCGGTGGAACCTATGGCGTCGTCACATCCATGACTGCTAAGGTGTACCCTGACTTTCCCGTAGCGGGCGTGGTGCTCGAATTCTACTCTGACCCCGATAATCTCGATCCATTCTACGATGCGGTGGAATACTATCATTCCATTGTTCCAGACTTCACAGCTGAAGGTGGCATGGCTATTGCTCGCGTCGAGAACACGTCTTTCCTGTTGACGCCGCTGACTCTCCCCAATACCACTGTCGCCAGAGCACTGGAGTTGATCACTCCGTTCACCGATAAGCTGAATCAGCTTAATATCAGTTATGCGATGAACCTCACCCATAACCCATCGTATTTGGACCATTACAATGCCCTGGTCGAACCCAATCCCACCCAATTGGTAGAAAATGGTCAATACGGCGGTAAATTGATTCCTATGTCGGTGATCGAGAAGTCAAATTCTGCCCTCACTGCTGCGCTGAGGAATGTCACTCAGGACGGAGTGGTATTCACCAGTATTGCACTGAATGTTTCTTCAGCCGTGACAGGGGCAACCAATAACGCAGTCCTGCCATCATGGAGAACAGCAGCGATGGATGTCATTCTGGCAACGTATGTATCCCAGCAAACTTCAATTCCCTGTTTCATTGCGTGAACTGTGCACTGACTATATTTCATTGTAGATCTTGGCCAGAAAAAGCAAATCTCGGAAAAATGAAACAATTGGCTGATGATATGACCGACAAGTGGATGCCAATGTTGAAGTCTCTGAACAGTGACCCTGGCTGTTATATGAATGAGGTATCTATCAAGACTAATCTTCTAGTCAGGAAAATTGGTTACTAACAATGTTTTCTAGGCGGATCCGCAAACTGGAAATTGGAAAGAAGCTTTCTACGGGTCTAACTATGATCGTCTTCTTGAGATCAAGAATAAACATGATCCCCATGGTTATTTCTATGCGCATACGGCTGTCGGTAGCGATAAGTGGGTTCAGGAGACGGATGGCCGGTTATGTCGGGCTACTTCATCTTGAAACAAAACAGTTGGATGACATGACTTGTGAGGCTGGTAGATAGTCATGTCTGATACAGCTCAATAACATTCCGAGGTTCTTACTCGAATGTTACCAAGTTGTGTACTCATACGGTTCGACTTTGGAAACACACGAGTTACCATTTCCAAGTTGATACCGCTTTCCCCCACATAACGAATCAAATTGGTGAGATGGACATATGGTCTTTCGATAATCTATCAACTTGATCAACGCAGCTACAGAGCTCATAAACTCAATATTAAACCTTCGAAGTGATCCAACTTGAAATCTAAATATATCAACAGGTTTGCTCCGTATAATCTTACACCGAAAGCTTGTCCACACCCAAAGGCAAAAAACTCTTAAGAGAATCAACAATGCTCCCTTTCAAAGGCCTGAAAGGAACGCCCAAAATCTCCCTCGCACGGGTATTGCCAAAGCCATACACATCCGCAGGACACTGTCCAGGGATCAAAGCATCACCAGTGGGCAAGCGATCCTTGTACTGGGGAAACTCTTCACCGATAATATTTGAGATCTCTGCATTGGAGAAGTGGCTCGAAACAGCAAAGAATCGCTTGCCACCTGCTGCTTCCTTCTCAACAGCAAGCACATGCGCGAGGGCTAGATCACGCACATCAACGAAGACATAGTTTCCGGTCGGCGGGCAACGATTCTTAGCTGCGCCAGAGAGGAGGGCACGGATGCGCTGGTTAGACGTGTTCAGTGCATCTAGGGAGGTAAGATTATGGACAATTGGACCGAGCACGAGAGGGGGGTTGATGACAGCGAGAGTGGAATTTGGCTTTTCCTTCTCGACGAAGTCCCATGCTGCTCGTTCCTGCGGGGAGCGGGTTAGCCAGGGTCCCCTGTTTCA
This sequence comes from Penicillium longicatenatum, assembly GCF_028827895.1. NCBI lineage: Eukaryota > Fungi > Ascomycota > Eurotiomycetes > Eurotiales > Aspergillaceae > Penicillium > Penicillium longicatenatum. Next base: position 1,426,885 of record NW_026643117.1, on the reverse strand, counting down.
AGCAAGGGGATTTGGAAGCTTACAGCAAATGTCTTACTAGCTCGGTATGCGTTCGCAGGGCTTTCATTTACCTGCTCTTCTGTTATGGGACTCCAGTCTGCCTCGGTATAGACTTTGCCTGCGGACGGAGCGTAGACATCGTTGATAGCGGCGAATGAGGATGTCACCACTACGCGTTTCACGAGATGCGCATATTTTTGAACGGACTTGAGAACTCCAGTTGTGCCTATGATTGCAGGTCCCAAAAGTTCCTGAGCATCCTGTGCATGGAAGTGATATGGACTAGCGGAGTGGATGACAGCCTCAATTGGAGGGTCAGAGACCACCGCTTTGTCAAAGGCTGGCTCTCTTCTCAGTATTTGAATTGACTGTGAAGGATTAAGGCATACCATTTGGCTGGGCAATGTTCTCAACAATGGCAAACGACAACCGCTCTTGAGGGATTTCCGGGTAGGCTTGCTGGATGGCATTCACCTTAGTCTGAGAACGAACTGTGGTGACAACGGAGTGGCCCCGGGCTAGGAGCATCTCCAAGGCATGGGAGGCAATAAAACCGCTTCCACCTGATTAATTGATTAGACAGATTGACCTCTTTATTCGGCTTATAGAGTTCTTACCAGTCAGAAGTACACGAGTCATGGTTGGTAGTCAAGGTATTTGATGTGGGAAAAAAGAACATGGTACGGAAGATGGGATGCAAGCAGGAAAACTTTTCTAATTTGTAGCTACCCATGCCAGTGGCGTGGTCAGTTCTTTGCCTGAATACTTCGTCATTGGAGCTTGGAGCTAAGTAATGCTTCCCAAAACGGACGTATAGTATGGTGGAGCTAAGCTTCCCCGAAGACATTGTCAAGATCTGCACAACATCGTTGATATTATTACACCCCCTCGTTGCCAATCGCAGCTTTTACAATTCGTGATGGCTGAGATTAAAGCAGCTATCGAGGTGGAGCGAGGGCAATCACTAGCCTCGTGGAGGGAATAATTGCACATGTCTGCCAATTGGTACCGTCTATTTAGCATCGTTACATCTGGTTTTATCATCCAATAGTGCGCACAAAGTAACATTAAGCAAGTCAGTAGTTACTGCGCTAAAATAAAGCGAACCAGTTGTTCATGCCCAAAAGTCAATGTCCCGAATCAGTACTGATACATGATGGGATGCGTACACGAATCCAAAGAAGCCCTATTCACTGATGTGACCATTTGTCGATGGAGGACTGTTATCGTCATCATCTTGATTAAGATGCTGATGACTGTTGTTCAGAACGTTGTTGAGTGTGGGAGGAGGATGGTCATGGTCGTTCTCATCGCTAGGATCGGGCGCAAACCCGGTCAGCCATTGGAATGCGTCGTATGTCCGCGTGTCATCCAAGCGCTGTTCCAAAAGTTGATCAACTCGCTGTTCCAAAGGTTGATCCAATCGTTGAACCAATCGTTGTTCCAACCCTTCCAATCGTTCCAACCGTTGGTCCAATCGTTGATCCAATCCATCCAAGTGCCTTTCGATTCCAGATAAAAGCGTTTCGTTCATAACATTCCTCAAGGATACATCAAGTGGTGTCTCAACGGTCTGTACAGAGCGATTTTCGACAGGTGTAGATTGTACGGTTGCATCATTGCTTGCAAAAGAATTCCAGTCCATTCTAGATTCATACAGTCAGTTTACCAGATGATGTCCTCATTCCAATGGGATCTATCATACGTGTAGATAGACAGAATCATGATTGCGACCGCAAAAAGCTTCACCCATCCGATCCATCCAATGATCGGTGCGAGGGGCGGTTCCCAAATTGGTAGCGTGTCAAGAAAAACAAGGAACATAAAGGCGAAAACCAGGCCAGTGAGAAAGCCAAGGAGCCAACCCAGAACAATACCGCAGAAGCGCATTGTGATAGAGCGTGAAGGGGATCAGACAGAATACTGTGATGTTGATTACAATCGGCAGGTTTACGATCCCAAGCACTACAGGGGATTATTGTCGATATCTAGGCAGTTACTGTTGGTTTGGTTGCTCATTTTTATAGAAGGTGCGAATTGTGTTAGTGCGCGCCACGAGAACACAAGGAATCATGAGGCTTCTGCCGAGAGGGATTTCTTTGCTTTTCGAGCGCTTAAATTGATCGGAATCCTAATTTTGGAGGTCCTCTACCTAGCCACTAGGACGCGTTGTTGAGCAGAAATCTTTCTTATCGGCGAAACTGAATCATTTGACGAGTATTGGTGTATCCACTTCGTAATTTCATTGACTTATGTTATTGTATTTTATTCAATGTTTCTTATAAATCATATAGAAATGGTATGCATTCTGTTGTTTAGGAAGGGAAGGGAATTAATACTACTTTCCTCTACAGAAGAGACGTACCAAGGAAGCAAGCGACATCAAGCTTTAACTCATTCATAGAGCTAGAGATCCCAATCGCCTATAGCAAAGTGATTCGCATAGCTATTTCAGGCATCTATCTAACTTCTTAAGATCAAAAAGCCAGTCTAGACGGCCTAGTCGCTTAAGAAGAGCCTCAGAAAGCTAAACAGTCCGGTAATTAACATATTTACACACATAGCACGTGAGTAGATAACATCAGTTAGTATGGTAGACAAAATGGCCATCATAAGCCCCATGACCGTAATCCTCGTACTGAGCCACCATTTCCATTTTCTCACAAGGCAAAGCTCGTCATATTCATATCCCCAAAACGATGCAGATACTAAGCGAATACAAAGAGGGCAGTCAAGATGGCGACCGGGGCGACATCCGGTATTCAGCTGTTTTATATCCTCTAAAGTGAAGTCAAACCCTCGAACTTTAGAACAGCATCCGCATTCACGAGTACAATGGCCAAGTCCTAGTGTTCGTTCGGAATTTGCATATGCGCTCCGGTTCTCACAGCATTGACATTCACGGCCACAGCAACCCCCACTTTCTGCACAATGTCGGCGGAGCGTATCAGTTAGATACCATCTTGGGTCTGATCGACACGCAGAAAGCCCTCGTAGAGTAGGCCCCTTTAATTGATCCCTAAATACCAGCCAGTTGCGTCGCAGAGTCCAATAATTCTTTCTCACAACTGTCAACAGTTGTTGCAATTCTCGCAGCCTTTGCGTCTCAACTGGCAGCGGTAAAGAATCTCTTGCAAGCAACTCTTGGACTTTTTTAAGTAAACATTCCTCACGCTGAGTTATGCGTCGAAGTTTACGATCGTGCTCAAGAATACTTGACATTGATTTTGTTGCTGGACATCCGTCAAAATCGCCGCTCATGGACAACATCCATGATCTAAAGTCTTGGACTAGCTCGGTATTACCGTAACACAATAACAGATTCTCTATCAGTAGGTGTATGTTTCTCATGCTCCACATTGTGCCCAAGAAGTGCATGTATGTAGCTTGTTAAAACCTGGATGATCTGACTTCCGAAAATTTGGAAGAAAAGAAACTGCAAGTCTCAGCTAAGTCGAAAATTCAAAAGGAACAGTGGATATGATACATATGAGTATCGTCATAATACCTCATGACTTGTTGGCATCCGCCCCGTGTAGAGCGACGGAACCTCACCATTGAGGTCGGTCATATTTGGCCTTGTGGATGCCTGACCGTTGCCTGACTTAGCCTGGTGGACCACAGCCTGCTTTCTACTCTACATCCGACTCCTGCCAGCATCTTCTAGCTCACACACCTCCTCTTTCTTTGATGACATTTATGCTGGTTGTGTTGGTTTTTCCCGTGATCTTTCGGTGATCAAAGGTTTGTCGATTCTGCAATACGCAACGACTTCGCCACCCATCTATGCTAGTCAATTCTGGCTAGTCGTTTTGTCGTCTTCTAGGTCTGTCTCCAGCTCCATCTCGTCGTGGCAAAACTGCCCGAGAAGACCTATTTGCTCAGGCATTAATTTTATGACGTAGCGAGTCGCACGCGGGCGAGACAAAAGGGCCCCGTAATCCATCGAATTCGAACTTGTTATCGGTACAATTTTGATGATGTAAGCTAGCTAGATTAGTAAGCGAGCACATATGGTGCGCGCACAGAGATAGCAGAATGAACAGACAGACAAAGATTCGACGGGATATCTATTGGTCCAAGTTCCACCGCCCTGCGGGGCAAGCAAACAGGCGCGGCCCCACCCGGGCCCACTCCATGGAGTTTCGGAGCCGCCCAAAGGAGTTCAGACTACAACGGTCTTCGGTGTTTACTGGTCATCACTTGGAAATATTTTCTTCATTCGTGGGTCTATATCCACTCTAGCTTAATGCATCTCCTATACCATCACATTCCAGTATTATTCCCAATGTAGGCACTCAAAGCCACACACTTCCTCCATATGGATCAGCCGTATACTCCTTTTCCCCACCATCCCAAAAGGTACTCGCAGTCCCAAAAGTGTCCTCCATATACTGGAAATACGTAATCTTCCCCGCATCATTGACCTCCGCACGAGCCGACCACGGCGCCGTAATCGTCTTCTGCATCGTATTGGAGGTAATCTCAAACTGCCCCCAGGCGGTAACATTGCCGCCATCGGCAAAGATGACATCGATCGAGAATGGGCCCCGAGTCCACCACAGTCCGACACGTGTGAAGGTGTCCAGGAACGCCTGCGGCCCCACCCGGTAGCGGGTTCTGGCCCAGGGCATGATCTGATGCAGGTTCGGGTTGTCGATAGTCAGCGAGACGTAAGTTGCGTCAAGGGCGACGCAGTCCTTGATGAGATCTGGATCTGGGTCCGGCTGGGTCTCAAGGATTTGGCGAAAGACATTGAGTGGTGTGCGAGTTAGATTGGCGGGCCAGATTACTGTAGGACTGGTGTAGCGCTTATCGAGATCATCGTTGGCGGTAGTGGTTTCAGATGATGGGTATGGCGCGGCTGTAGCCAGGGGAGACCAGGCTAAGATAAAGCTTGACATCAGGAGGTAGAGCCGCAGGGGACCCATAGATGCGAACATATTGTTCCGAGGTTCTGCCTGAAGCGGAAAGTCTCTGCACACTGGGCTTGTAGACAAGGTTGTGTTGCTTGTTCTTTTCTTTGTCAGTCTACATCGTTGCTTTATATACTTTTGGTCACGGTGACCACCGGGTCTGAGTGAGGGGATCTATTGACACTATCCGCGAGCCCCCCAATTGATTCTGGTATAGTGAGCAATCTACTGCTCGAACATGTCGAATTGACATCCGGAGTACATCGATGGAGTTACGGACTTCCAGAAAAGGTGCAAAATGAGCTTACTCCGAGTATTTGGGGGCGGAGAGGAAAACGCCCGACGAATACGAAGGATCATGAATGTTTTTTATTTGCTAGATACACCCCGCTCATTCTCCATGAATTCCACAGCTCGCATCGTGGTACGAAAACAAAATAGTGCGCACAAAGAACTCAGGCTAATAAACATGGTGACACCGGCCGAGGGACGTCACAATTTTTATTCGCCAATGAGTTGACCCCTTGGATCTAGATTGACTAATCCTCAGCATTGCTGCTTCATCAGCCAGGGCAGAGAAATGTTAATATGTATAGATGCACTATTTCAATAAACCAGGCAGTCCCCTGGGACTATTGTGAAAGCGAGGAATGAATGAAGACCTCAACCACGTGATCTCCGGCTGTAGATAGCCTGCACCTTTCTGCTTTCTCATTCTCTGCATTTTATCTTTTAACATTATATTATCAATGTGTCTTTGACAGCCACTCTATCCCTGGTCTAGGGCAACGCGAAGAAGAACATTAGACGCCACTATGTCCTCGCCTACCAAATGAACTCACCCATTACGAGCATTTTGGAATAATCATCGTAAACATCATAAGGCTACAATACCGCGCATATAGTACTACGATTACCATTTCGATGAACTTTTTGTAAGTGAAGAAAAAAATCATTTTGTAATATACATTCAACCCTATGTCAAAGCGGTGTACCACTCATTTCTCATTTACACATGGACAACGTGGAATTCAGCAAAGATAGGACCAATTTGAGAAGGGGTATATAGTATTATTGCCGCAACGGGGTTAGACAAACCAACCAGAACGTAAATATAGATAAGAATTGAACAGTCCGGACAGAGGTCCAGACTAGGTTTAAGAAAAAAGGAAAAGAAAGAAAGAAAGAGAGTGTCAGTGCAAAGGCAGAACCAAGGATTCTTGTCCTCAAACCACCACCACTTTCCAAGCAAGCTTAGAAAGCCATTTACAGCTGCAGAGCAGCGACGGCAAGAGCACCGAGGATGACGGCAGCGCCAGAGAAAGTGGCACGACCAGCAGCGTTGTAGGCCGGGGTGCTGGAGGGGGCAGGGGTGCTCCAAGGGCCGGTGGACGAGACACCGGCGGAGGCAGTGGGGATCACACGGCGCATGGTGGAGCTGCCGTGAGGGCCGTGGGGACCGGGGCCAGTGGGGTAGCCGGAGCCAGCGGGATAGCCAGAGCTACCAGCGTTGCCGGGGCAGATAGTTGTGGTCTCGGCGATGGTAGAGGTGACAGCAGTTCCGGAGGGAGAAGAACCAGCCGGGGCGGTACCAGAGGGGCCGGAGCCGGGGACAACGGGACCTGAGGGAGCAGAGGAGGCGGGGGAGGAAGGAGCAGGAGTAGGAGCGGTCCAGACATCGGTGGTGGAGGGGGCAGAGCCGCCGACGGTGCTGGTGGTGGTCTCGGAGCCGGAGCCGGCGGGGGAGGTGGGAGTGGAAGAACCAGCGGGAGTGGTAGCGGTTTGGCTGTTGCAGTCGGCCTCGCCGAGGACGGCAAGGCAGAGGTTGATAGGGATGTCGATCAAGCTGCCAGAGCCACCGGAGGAGGATTGGTTGCACTCGACCTCACCGAGGACAGCAAGGCAGATGTTGATAGGAACGCTGATCAGCGAGCCGCTGCCGGTGGAAGAAGAGGCTTGATCACACTTGGCGGATCCAAGGGCAGCGACGCAGGTGTCGATGGGGACGCTGATCAAGCCACCGGAGGAGGACTTTTGCTTGCACTCAACATCTCCGAGGATGGCAGCGCAGAGACCAACAGGCACGTTGATGAGCGAGCCGCTACCGCTACCGCTACCACTGCCACTGCCGGAAGAAGAGATCTGGTCACACTTGGCAGAGCCAAGAGCAGCGACACACGCATCAACAGGCACGCTGATCAGACCGCCGGAAGAGGTCTTTTGCTTGCACTCAGCATCTCCGAGGATGGCGGCGCAAAGATCAACGGGGACGTTAATGAGCGAGCCGCTACCGCTGCCGCTACCACTGCCGCCGCTGGAAGAAGAGACCTGGTCACACTTGGCAGAGCCAAGAGCAGCGATGCAGGCATTAATGGGCACGCTGATCAGACCGCCGGAAGAGCTCTTTTGCTTGCACTCAACATCTCCGAGGATAGCAGCGCAGAGGTTGATTGGAACGTTGATAAGCGAGCCGCTACCGCTGGAGGAGGTAGCCTGGTCACACTTGGCGGATCCAAGAGCAGCGACACAGGCATTCACAGGCACACTGATCAAACCATCAGTGGAAGTAGTGGACTTGCACTCAGCCTCTCCCAGGATAGCAGCACAAAGGCTGACTGGGACGCTGATGAGCGAGCTGCTGCGAGCAGTGAGCTGGTTGCATTTGGCAGATCCCAGTGCAGCGATGCAAGCATTAATAGGCACACTGATCAAACCATCAGCGAAAGCAGCGCTGTTGCACTTGGCCTCTCCCAGAATAGCAGCACAAAGATTGGCGGGGACAGCGATCAAGTTCTCATGAGCTTGAACACCCTATAAAACAGAGAACTAAAGTCAGTTATCGATAGATCGGCAGTTTCCGAACAGGGTGTCACTCACAACTGAGGCAGCCGCAAGAGCGACGAGGGGGGCGAAAATAGATTGCTTCATCTTGTCAGAATCGACGTCAAGATACGTGAATTAAAATTAAGTGAATGAGTGTGGCGTGATAGAGAACGAATGGACGCTGAAATCAGCAAGAATGAGTGACAGGGCTAAACTAGCTAACGAAAGAATGAAACAACTTGCGATCGACGAGAGGGAAATCCGACATAGATGTAGGCCCAAGGACATATCCACTTCCAAGAGTTCCAAGACTCGTAATTCCATAAAAAGATGACTGGATGTAGATCAGCAGGCACAGAAACGCCATGCAGTTGCATGGGTACACAACAGCTCGTAGGATAAGGCTCGAGACCAGTCTTTTTCACCCCGGCGGCATTCTGATTGGTGTACCTCGGTTAGCACATTTGACAGGTTGCACGGCGCTACCTTGACTAGATCGTTCATAATCAAACCTAATGTGCATGTCTCCGCTTTTCTATGCACTAGTCATACTAGCGCGTATTTTGATTGACCCGCCCAGTCCGAGCCAAGGTCGACATGCATGGCTACTGATTTTTGAGCACGAGATATTACTCAGGGGGTTATCACAGAGACTTTTCTCTTTCAACGTGGAGACGATAAGCGAAATTGAACGATGATCACCCCTAATCAGGTTGGTGGTGATCATCGCCTTTGTTATTGAACGGAGCTGATAACGGGGTTTGGTACCGTAGCCCCACATTAAACCCTGAACCCAAAAGCTAACTGGCTAGGTTCGCTATGCCCTGCGCGTTGCCGTCAACACCCCTTTCTGCGCTCGTGCAGCTTAAAATTAATTGGCCTAGAAGTCAATGAGATACATCAGACGGACCAACGCTCGATGATCCGGCGAGAGCCGAGGGTTGCCTTGTCTTTGTGAATAATCTTTGAGTTTCGGAATGCGTTATGCGGCGTCAGTAAGTTCAGTATTTGGGCTGGTCATTGATTTCTTCCCCGACCAGAGTTCATAGCTTTACCAACTATTGCTTTTCCAAGCTTTGGTTCTGGGTAAATTCCTTCTTCCCGCCTTCTGGCGCCTCTGTGATTTGGAACCGAGAGGTTCTATTGTTGCCCAATCTATAACTAGCACTATTTTTAGCCTTGTGGAACGATAATCAAGAATTGTGGGAGTCCAAGAGCACCGTGTCATAACGTAGTTTATTGATCAGATTGGATTTATACTTCCAACATCCGAGGCTGAGCGCCACGAGGCTTGGCTTCCGAGGTCGTTTACCCCTGCGGTGTAACAATACGTTCGCAGAAAGACACGAGACAGATCCCCTGCATACCCCTTCGGTCCTGTGTAAAATTGTCTCGTGAAAGAAAGACCGAACACCTCGTATGTGATATGCCAAGGTCAAAGTGGAGAAGAAGAAAGGGGTGACTGCGTGACTGCGGAGTTCGGGCGGCATTTGCAGAGATGGAGCTCCACGCGGATGATTCAGCGCGAGGCACGTGCATCGCCATGTTTACATCGCATGGCTACAGCAAACTTCTGCTCAGACAAAATTTCAACTTCACTCGTCACTGACTCACTGCATCTCCTTCTTTCTTCTTTCGTCTCCTTGAGTGGGAGATTATTTTCCCGGCAGCACGTGAGGGCTGGTGCATATCGGAGCAGTTTAAAAATATCCTCAATCTCCCACCTGCATGAACTGAAGTGCTAGTGGTTTTCTGCAGACGCTGCGAGCCGAAAGTTCATGTCCTCCGACCGGAGACTTATAATCGAGATCTGACCACGCGAAAGGATGAGACATCTCGGAGGTTTTACGTGGCCGCTGAAGCCACGAAGCAAGGGATCATCATTAGCGCCCAAAATTGTGCACTTTGTCGTGACTCGTCACATGTTTTGTTCCTCGGGAGACTTTACGTTGACATCATTTCACAGTGTACTTCCTGGTTTTCTGGCTCTGGTGCTTTCGCCTGGTCTCATTTTTCAGAGAAACCCAGATAATAGAATAAGGACACTATACCTTTTCAAGCCAACTGAACTATGTTATTAATAGAAGCCATTCAAGCTGAACAAGTAAAGTAGCAGAAACTGCCGCGCTGGTGACACCACGAGCCTTTGTCTCTTTGCCATTTTGACTATAAATTAAACCAGCATAATGGGGTTTTGCAACTTACAAGCGTTCTGTGTAAATGGACAGAATCCGGGGACGGGTTAACCATCTCGAAAGAAGCATGTATGGTTCTTTCCCACCTACAGAGGTCAGTGAAAGTCTCATGCTGCTGGCCACAATTGGGTTGTCTTCTCTGACAAAGGCGAATTCCAAATTTTAGTCATTGATGGCATGTGACAAGTGTTAGGACAGTCAAAAGTAAGCCGAAGTCCAATGAGGGACTTTGATACATTCGAGCACAACAATTTCTTGCTTTCTATTACTCTCCATCATTGCCTCATTCCTGCCTTCCTGCCTTTCTTCCTTCCTTTCATCCCATTTTCGGCTTCGAAGGTATCAAGTCGAGATTTCCATGCACTTTGGAAAAACCAAAGACGTGTTCTTACTATGGCCCTGGTTCCTTTCCCCCTTTCATCCATCCGCCATTCGCTCAAAATGCAGCAATAGAAAATTGTATTGAAGAATGACCCTGGAGAGTAGCCAAGGTCGCCGAAATATTAGTTCTAAACCAAGATCCATATGGTTCTGTTTATTCAACAACATGCCAAGGCTTGGTAAACTTCTCGGATCTCATAATAGCGCCAATGAGCTAACTGCTAATTTTACTTTGAGATATCATTGAGAAAAGAGAGAGCTAAAGGTCAAAAACTCGGTTTTCCATAGCAATCTCGCTGAAAGAGCCACCCTCATGTACAGCCGATCCAGCTAACTCATAATTCCATCGCAATGTCAAAATGAGCGAAATGGGAATCGCGCCAGTATTCAGTCATAGGAAACCGTCGCTCGCTACCCCGAGACCTATGGCTTCTTTACGATTGGCTAGAATGAGCCGAACCAACATGGTGCTCTACCATTTATCGCACAACCTATACCCCCAATCTGATGCCGCATTTCCAAGGATATTCGACCCTATCAAATCGTACACAAAGTCGGCCTTCAACAAGGAATTCGAATTTTGCCTTGAAGATGGCCACATGCCTGAAGGGGCAAAGGCCTACTGGGATGCGCTTTGGGCCAAGTCTCAGCCACGCCTCATTGATGATGCCACCCAGTTTGATGGCGCATCAATAGACAATGCCCGATCGCATTTTGAAGCCTGGACTTCTGAGCAGAAGATGCAAGATAGGTTTCCCAGCTACAGGATGTTTATTTTGGTTGATGAGGAAAGCCTTCAGACGCTACTAACTACACCCATCCCGGAGGGCTTGGGGTGGAATAAGGAGCGATGGAAACACTACGTGAAGCTCGTCGAGGCATGGCAGGAGTCTGATTCACCGTACATGGGGTGGATGAAGTATTCTTTAGAAGGAATCTGGAGCTTGTGGGCGAATATGGAAGACGGATGTTATATGCGGAGTAGTTTTATGATGGTTCATGACTACCGAGATGTGTACTGAATCTTGGTGCCGGAACATCTTTCAAGGCACAATACGTGAGAAGCTCATGCTGATTCCCAAATAGGAAGCCCTATATGCTGTCAAAATTTCAAGAAGACATCGAAAAGATACACTTTCGCCTCTAATGTTGTCCAAAGTGACAATTGTACATTCAAATATCTGCGCAGGGCTGAAACGGCATATATTAATGAGTATACTCGGAACATCACAAGCTGCTCAATTGAGCATCCAGCCCCCAAGATCCCTTTTAAAGAGCAAGAATAAAACCGAGACCAAGGGCGCCAGCTGCCCTAGCCGTACGCAGTACACTGTCCGTAGAGCTTAAACTCACAGCACCATTGGAAGATGAAGTGGCAGTGCTTGTAGCAGCACTAGTCGTGGCTGTAGCGGTAGCTGTGGCGAAGGAGCTTGAAGAGGTCGACAGATCTTGGCTCGCTGTGATCTCATAAGCTTCAATGGCGGCGTCCCTGGTGGATTCAAATCGCTTCACACTCTCAGGAAGATTGTTGTACCAAGCCGGCATGGTTCCTTCGACCATCGCCTTGTTGACTGAAATAAAAAAGGCCTCATCATATCGGAATGATGAGGCCCACGCAGTTGGCTCAGCACTGTCAATAGCTTCAATGACCCACGTTGGGTAAGTCAATAGAGACTCTAGAGCAGAATCAACTGTGGTTTGATCTGATGTAGCAGCGAGGGCCGTGGCGACCAAAAGGAAGAACGAAAATGCATTGAGATGCATGATTGATGTGTCTGCGATGAGGTTCCGAGAGACAGTCGTAGTGGAGTATCATGAACTACAATGAAAATAGTGAAATGGAGGCTTGAGGAGAATCGATAGGTGAAATTTATGAGCGTGAGAAAATTTATGCAAGATTGTTGCCTAAAGACTCACTACTACGGCGTACACTAGCAGCCTACTAGAAAAGTTTTCAGCAATCAATGCAGGCTATTGTAAGCCCGGAGGACGCTAAGCTTTCAGTGTTCTTAAGCGAGGCGGATCAAGCGGCAATAAGAGTGGATACTTAGTATCTTAAACCAGTGAAAGTGAATGCCCTTGCACTAGCCTGTCGGATTAGTGGGCACTGGTCTGACCATTCGGATTTTTTCACCCAAACCGAGAAATTATGTCCGTCATAAATATAAAGCTTGTCATGGATCTGCATCACCTATCGTCAGCGTAAAGTCTGATGCGACAAGAAACAACCCTGCCATAATTGTTCCAGAGCAAACACGGACTGCGTGTTTCCTCCGACAAGCTCTCGCCAGGTATCAATAGATGAGGAACTGGTAGCCAAGTTGAAACAGTGGGAATCCAAATTTGAGTCTCTATCTTCTTTCCTCGGCCAGAACGGGGCTCCTTTATTGCCCTTGTCTTCTGAGAAAAATGATCGCCCGCCAGAGCCATACACCTCCCCTCCAGAACATCCGCCTAATCTCCCTGAGTCCAGCCGCATTGTAATTACTATGATCTAATTTCTGAGCGCAGTTTAGAGATGAGCATTTTCGACGCAAGCCCACCACAAAATCTCAATGATAGCGACTTGACTCCAGAAATGATTGACTACCCCCCTGAAACTGACTTGATGACGGAAATTAGCTTCACTATAGCTCGAGTCTGTTTATCGCGTCTTTGGGGAATCATGGTGGACACTCGGCGCCCAACATCTACAGGGGGCGATAGCTTTGCTTCCATGACCATGATGGAGAAGGAGACATGGATCACACAGGAACAGCATACCCTCGAGCGACGCTTCATTCATCCAATCTCAACGTCAGACCCTCTTCATTGGGTAAGCTCATTGCCCTAATCTTGAAAACCTATACTTAAAAAACTAACACAAAATACAGGTTACTGCAACTCTGATCCGATGCTCAATTAACAATTTCTTATCTAGTCTTTTCCTCCTTATAGTAGAGGTGCTTATTATAATTAATACTATGGTTTAAGCCTAAAGAGGGAGGATTATTAGCTTGAATATTAGATGATTAGTCTAGTATACTTCTATAGCGTGGAAACAAATTATAATCAATCATTAGTCGAATGATAAAATCTTCCTAAGTATTTACTTAATGTATTAATTTTCTTATAACCTCCTCTTGATTTGCACATTTATCCCGCTTTGCATCGTGAACCAACGATTCTTGAATGAATATGCAGGTCCGTCTGTTGCTAACAGCAGATCAAAATTCAGCAACAGAGTAGGAATGAGCTTTACAGTTTCCATCATGCTAATCCATCGACCGCTACACGTATGGGCACCATGACCAAAAGCAAAGAAGCAACGGTTCATTACCTTTAGCTGAGCCTCGGCAGTTTCAGATGCGAGCCAACGCTCCGGAAAAAACTTATCCGGGTTTATATAGACAACCGGGTCTCGATGCAGGACCCACGGATTGATTCCTACTTCCACACCTGCAGGGATGTGATAGCCACACAGATCCACGCCTCCAACTGGAACGCGCCGGGCCAGCATCATCCCAACAGACGGGTGGAGTCTGATCGCCTCTTTAATCACTGCATTAAGGTATGGCAGCGCATTTGCCGTAGTGAACTGAATTGGTAGTGTGAGTTGGTCCCGGATTTCTTTGCACAGCTTGTCGTACACATCTTGGTTTTTCAGGAGAAGCAGGATAACGGACTGCATGGCAATGGCAGTTGTATCACTACCAGCCGTGATATTCCCCACGGCGTGTGTCATCACATCACGGTCGTTGATTATACTAGGATCTTTCCGTTGATTCGCGAGCAGGCGCTGAAGGAAAGTCATGGGGCCATCTTTGGCAGGTTTATCGCGGGCAAGTGCGATTTCTTCTTTCGCCAGTCGTGTCACATCAGCAGCTCCATTTTCAGAACCTATAACGAGATTCAAAACCCACGGCACTTTCAATAAGAAAGAATGGCTCCACGCAATTTGACCAAACTGCTCCCGTTGCGAATTAGTAACTGGCAGTTCCTATCATTTAGATCACGATGTGACAATTTGACTCACAATCGCCATATAATCGGTAAATATCTCCAAGATGCGATGTATGCCCAGAGTATCACCTTGACCAAGATAATCAAAATCCTTGCCGAATGTCAAGGCGAAAACCGCGTCCATCGTGTAGTTTTTCAGCAGCCTGGCCATGTCGACCGACTCGCCTCGGTCTGCATATCCTTGAAGAATTGTGACGAGTCGATCGTTTACTGGTTCGAGCCATGGCTCCATGTTGACAAGGCCGTGCAGAGCGTAAGCATTTGCTGCATTACGCTTCATATACGTGTGCATTTTCATGTCGACAAGAATGAATGGATCAGGAATGACTCCTTCCTCATCGTATGCCTCCGACAACGAATAGAAGGAAGATTTGACAAATTTGGTTCCGATTCCGTAGATAACATTGATCGCACTCGGATCTGAAATCGAGATCTGCTGCGGGGCAGTCCGAACAATCTTGCCATATCTTCTATGGAGCACAATGTCGTCCTCATGACTGAATCCGCGAGTAACTGAAACAATCCGCGGAATTACTGAAAATGAACGCATTAAAGGGCCGGGCACATGCCATAGACTGTTGGACGAGTAATTTCGAACAATCCAGAAGAGGAAAATCGAGGAAATTAGAATAGGCCACCATTGCCTGAGCAGCACAAACGCCTCGGCGGCGAGTGATTGGCTTGCCATCTTGAACAGTCGAATAGTGCTTCAATTATAGAAGATATATTTGAACTTCTATTAATCTGATCCCGGATGTTGATATAACCCTGGTTTAATACAAGCAATTTTGAATAACCCCTCGTCGGATAATCTTATCATTGGCGCGTCGCAGCCATATCGCCTGCGGGGGTTATTAAGCCGCGAGGTAAGCCGATCTGATCAGTACAAATCACTCTACATCGAAAATCTCAACCAACTGCCCATTTCAAATCATGACATCAATGCCAACCGGTCTTCGTATTATTATCGTGGGCGCCGGCTTCTGCGGCCTGACCGCTGCAATCGAATGCAAGAAACGCGGAATGCACCCGATCCTTATCGAAGCATATGCGGGTCCCAGCTCGCACGGAGATCTCCTTGACTTTGTGACCAATGGCGGCCTCGTATTCGAGTCCTGGGACAATGGCAAGGTTGCGCAGTTGTTAAATGATTCAGGTGTCAACAATGCGAAGACGCTTGACTATTTCAACGCAGAGAATGTGCTTCTGCGACAAGATCCGTGGCCACAGAGTAAATACTCAAAGGGGGTCTTTGCAGGTCACCGTGGATGCATGCACAAAATTATCTACGACTATGCAGTTGAGATTGGCGTTGAGCTGCGATTTGGAACACGTGTGGCTCAGTACCTGGACCATGCGACGGAACGCGGCGTTGTTGTTGACACTGGAGAAAGGATCATGGGTGATGTCGTTCTTGCTTGCGATGGGCCCAAGTCACTGGCTCGCTCGCAACTGTTGGAGCTTCCCGAGAGCAAAGTCAATAGCGGCTATGCCATTTTCAGGGCCTTCTTCACGGTTACAGATGAGATGCGTGACGATCCACTGATGAAAGAGATAATCGATCCGACCGAAGACAAAACACGATTTTGGGTAGGCAGGGATCTGCATGGATTTATCTATACATGGAACAAGGGAAGGTGCGTATCTTGCTTGTAGTGCATCTTGTCACGCGTGCTAAAAGCCGGTTTTTCAGGGATTGCGCGTGGGTCCTCACTCACCGGGACGACACTGATATCGCCGAGTCGTGGTCATTCCCGGCAAAAAGAGAAGATGTTCTGCCTTATCTTGACCGTGCCGGTTTCCCTGAAACTTGGCGACGGGTTGTGGAATTCACACCGAACGATCGCCTGCTTGATTACAAGCTAGTTTGGAGGGACCCTTTGAAGACATGGTTATCCCCTTCAAAGCGTTGCGCTGTGATGGGCGATGCTGCCCACTGTCATCTTCCAACTTCTGCGCAAGGCGCTTGTCAAGCGGTTGAAGATGCTGCGGCGGTAGCAGTGTGCTTGGAAAAAGCCCAGGGAGATGTCGAGCTGGCCCTGCAGGTATTTGAACGAATCCGCTATAATCGCTCGCATGTGATCCACCAGGCTTCTATATCTACCCGGGACATTTACCATCAGAACGATTGGACCTTGGAGTTTGTTAAAGCTCATCCGGATTCGCTCATCATGCCTTTCTATCCTTGGGTAGTGGACTACAATGTCTTTGAGACAATCGAGGCAAACTTCGCTCGTCTGGCTGCAGATGTTAGAAGCGGAAAGAAAGGAAGTATTGAACAGCTTGCGCTACCTGCTGGGGGAACCTATGATGCCATGAAAATTGTGAATTCCAAAATGCCGGACGAGCTTCGCCTGCCTGTAGGGTTAAATGCACTGAAAGCCGCAGCATGAGGACTAGTCACAGATAAATCGAAGATGAGAATGAAGCCATGTTTATCAAGTATAACTCAACATGAATCTACAAAAATCAACTCTAGTAAGGTGCAGTAGTTGGTAATCAGGTACCGACTCAAGTGTTATTCGCCTACATTGAACCCGCAATCAGTGACACAAATAAAACATTGAAACTCAATTACTGTAAATCTGTATCAGAATCGAGTTAGAAACGTAGTGATATTGACTAGCATGCGAAAAATCATTTTGATCACAATTTCAGTTGCATATTAGCCACATAGAGTACGCAGCAATTTTTCATTCCCCAGGAAGGGAAAGCTTTGGAAGGTGAATCTTACGATTAACCAGCGTCTTATTGTCTAAAAGAAACTATTTCATCTTCCAAATGAGTCAGTCTTCTAATTCTTGACTTCTCAGATAATTTTCGCTACCGAACTTGACCTGGCGAGCCAGTCGTCCCCTCACTTGGCGAAAGTACTTCCCCTCAAGTCCTATATCGGATTAATCCCTCATTGGTCCCAAAATATAATTCAACGAAATGATAGAAACTCTTTAAGCCACAACCCTAGTTGTCAACGATTGTGATCTAAGCTCGAAAAAATGCCATTCACCTGGTTGTCCGCAGCAGTCTTCCATCGCATCCCGCAGTTAGATGAAGCTCCCAAAGAGATTCAGATTCATTTCGGTATTGGACTATCCTTCAAGCATCCATAACTCCAGAGCTTACATTAAATTCCAGATGACGCCTTTGGGACAGAAAACAGGTCTTTTCAAAGCCCCCTCACAGGCTCGGTATTTTTCCTTGACCACAGCGAGAACCCACAACCTGCGCCTAAATATGACTACGACGAGACTGGTGTCGTTATTAAAGGTACGAGATGGACCTGTTTCTTTCTTTCGTAAGGTGAGATTCTCAAGGTTCTCACATAGCTAGGTACACTGGTAATGACGGATGAGATGGGCAAAGAAGCTACTTTGACCAAAGGAGATATATTTTTAGTTCATCGTGGAAGCACTATGACTTTTAGTACTCCAAAATATGCATTGGCATTCAAAGCAGCGGCAAGACGGAGCAACTCTAGCAAATTTTGAAGATACAACCTTGAAATGTGTCTAGACCGGTTAGCGGAAATTATCCCGCTACCTCTTAAGCCCATCATCGCGTCCTCGGGATGTGGAAAACTGAAAAAGCTACCTTCAAGCATATTAATCCTGTCTATGATTGTATCACTCAAGATCTTAATTTCAAGCTTTATTTCCGTATTCCCATTCCAGGGTTGTTCTCTGATCAGGGAGTATGGAAAATCTGACTCCAGTGCTGCATTCCGTCCAGGTCAATATCGTCAAGATCTATTTCCGGCCCCGGAGATAAACCTTCCGCGAGCAGTAGATCCAACGACAGCATATCGGTCGTAAAAACTGAAGGTAGGGGCTCCGCAGAAGGTCGGTTTTCATAGAGCTCTAAATAGGTCGAGGGTGGCAATATATCATTATTTCCATCGGCTTCCATGTCCCCGTGGGTGACAAAACCTTGCTGACGACCAGGAGGTGAGGTTTCGGTGTTATTACTAGTAATTTGCGGGTTGACAGTATTCAATTCGATATCAATCTCTTCTTCGAGCATGGATTGATAATATTGTAACGGAAACGAGGGTCTGGTGTCGTTAGATGCGTCCTTTGTTATTGAATCGCCGGTCTTTGGCTCTTTCGACGCAGAACTGTCACTTTCTTGCGTGGTAGATGATAATGATAGTTGGAGACTCATTGGAAGGTAAGGTGGCTCAGGGACATGCCCTGCATATAAATCATCCGTCGCCCCAAAATCATGGGAAGCTTCATGCAGTACCTCCAGTGCTTGTAGCTGTTGTAGACTGTCAAAAAAATATGCCTTGTGGAGTATCAATCTTGTATTCGGAAAGTTTAATGCATACCCATGCACTCACTGGCTTGTAAAACTGCTTTGTAATTGCGAGGATAGCCAGGTAGACATCTAGTATCTGTTGTAAAAGGCCGTTTTCTGTTGCAATGCCCGAGCGTAGGAAAATGATGGTCACAATCGCGCTCTGAAAACAAGCGTATGCCAATATGGGAGGCTACATATCAGTTAGATTTTGAGACCGCCTGATAGTAAAGATGAATGAGCATACAAACAAGAAAACCTCGTTCTTGAGAATTTGGGCACAAATTCGAGCTATTGCGGATAGGCTGCTTGAGCAGATATTTATATGTTCCTTCCAGAAAGAGCCCGAGAAGGAAGGTGACCCTGAAGACCCGTTTTCAGAGGACTTTCTAGTTGTTTCTGGTATCCACATTGATACATGATTGAAGACCGAACGATGCAAAGCGACAACTGTGCAGTGCCAACTAGTGGCACAGAAAAGGGCAGCGGCGGTCTCACCAGATGGGAAGCGAGTATTATTCAAGGAATTGGGATCCAAAGCAAGTCTTTCTGGATGTTGTAATCGAAAGGCTTCAAGTTCTCTCCAAATGGATGAAAATCTCGATTTTGAGTTCCATGGTGGTAAAGGAATGTTCGCGCAATCATCATTCGAGAGCTGCTGGGAGCGAGCAAGAAGGCCTAAAAGCCAAATGGATTGATCATTAAATGATCGCCGGTCTTTTTTGATGGGTATCTGCGTCAAACATTTGTCGATGAGGCTAGGGTTTCCCAGCGCGTGAAGATGTTGGTGTATAACAAGGAACTGCTCTGCATCTATTAGGGCTTCTAGGTACTCAGGTTGGAGATCTTGAATCATGCGCATCGAGGCCCCAATACTCTGCGCGGCAGCTATCACGCCCCAAGGCGATCATTAGCTGAAGCCGCAATGCCTTGTCCGATGAAAGTAGATACTTACCATTGTCAACACAAGCCTGCACACCACGGGCATGAGCAGCATCATAGAGGGTCAAAATACATAGAGCTTGGATTCTTGAGAGAGGTTGGCTTTCAAGGTGGGTATAGATTCTCCGGCGAGCTTCCAAAGCAAATAATCGAGCCCAATCAGTCCTTTCATTATGTTTTGAAAGGATAGGGTGACATGAAAAATGAACAGCTGAGGCACAGATTGCCAAGCAGAGAAAGTCAGGACATTGCTTTCTGCGCACAGACTGATAAAAGCCACGGGACTGTAGAATGCGACACTGCTGCGTATGAACATGAGACCAGAATAAGTCGATCAGGTGACACATAATATTTAACATGATTGTTTTGTTTAACTCTCTAGCCCATTCCATTAGCGAGGTGTGTACAACTCATCATTGCGTGGCACTTACTCTGATCCGAGGTGATGAAATATCTCCACGTCAATAATTTCAGCAAGGTCATCTCGGCACGATTCCCAAGTTGGCATTTGAGTTGAATCGATTCTCAGAGGAAGATTAGCACCAGGCGATTCTTGATCACTAGATACATTCATTTCTCCCCCAGGGAGAATATCGCTATGTTCAACGGGAAGCAAATTTCCCCTGGTGGGGGCTCCAGGTATCTCCTTGGTGTCACTCAGTGACTTTGGGCGAGGCCCACGACGTTGCCGATTTGTGCGAAACTCACATGTTAGGCCCAACCTCCGACATACTGTACATGGTGCCGTGCCGCTACATTTTCCCTAGGAATTTGTTCAGAAATTAGAAATAAAAGTTCATCATTTCCTGAGGACTTACCTTCCTATTTCTGCACGTCTCACAAGCTATGGTGTTTTTTCTCCTTTGCATTTTCTTCGACTTTCGTTCTTCTAGTAGCTGCTGCAATCGTTATTGAGTGTCGCGTTATGGGACGGCGACTAGCAGCTGCCACGGAATACTGCGTGAGAACGAACGAAGAAGAAGAAGAAGAAGAAGAAGAAGAAGAAGAAGAAGAAAGAAACCTGAAAGTCATCCAAAATATTGGAGACAGATGGGCAAGGGAGGATAAGAGAGAGAGGGAGAGTGAAAAAGAGAAAGAGAGAGAGGCTATCTAGCAGGCCTGGGAGCCTAAGGCCGGAATTCCCGATACTTATCTTTTCCCCGCATTGCGGAATGAAACCGACAAAGCGTTCATAATAGTGCATGAATTCCATGAATTCTTATCTTTCCTGGAGCTAAGAACAGGGGGGAGCTTAGGCTATTCCCATATCTTCAATCACTTGAGTCTCTTGATCCGAATATCTATAATAAATCCCCCGATTTCTCATGATGTCCAGTCACATACCCCATGCATCAAGATCGAGGGTGGCTTTCAAATTGCCGAAAGTGAGACAGGCCAACGAAGATGGAGGCTGCTGGACATGCAAGGAAAATGGCGACCAGTGCGATTTTGGAATTCCAGGTAGACAGTGCCCAGGTACCGATTCTATGCAGGAGCCGGGCTACACGCTTACCATATTACAGTCTGCCGATCATGCCGAAATCGA
The DNA here is from genome assembly GCF_028827895.1 of Penicillium longicatenatum. Lineage (NCBI taxonomy): Eukaryota > Fungi > Ascomycota > Eurotiomycetes > Eurotiales > Aspergillaceae > Penicillium > Penicillium longicatenatum. The sequence goes on along the minus strand of NW_026643117.1, from coordinate 1,405,784 downwards.
AATCGACCCTGTGCTGGCTATAGCATGCGGCTGAAGTGGCCGTCGGTAGACTACTGCAAGAATGTCGTTATGGCTCACAATCCTCGAATATCCGACCATGAATTTTCCCAGTTAGGAGTGCCCTCTACACAAGCATACTTCCTGCAACATTTTGCCAGTAAGTAGATTTCGCAGCCTCCATGGAGCTTCACTGATTTTTGAAAACATAGAAAACATCTCGCGTATTGCCTTGGCCATGGACTACGATGGCAACGGATACCGGAGACTTCTCAAAGCTGCCATAAATGATGAGCTTTTGCTCCAAAGTATCCTTGCCGTCACTATATCGCATCACTCGAGATGGCAACAACAATCATCTTTAGATGAAAGTCGCGTCCATCATCACCAAGCACTTATCCAGCTGCGAAATAGGTTGCAGGATCCGGTCATGGCCTGCAGCGAAAATACACTGGCAGCAATGATGTTTCTAATATCTTATGAGGTTTTCAACGGATCAAATAGGTGGAGGCGTCATCATGCGGGCGTCATGGCTTGGATACAAACATTCGGGCATACAACAGTTGTTGATTCTTTCCTAAAGACATGGTTCAGTATGATCAATACACAATCGGCACTCAATGCTGGTGTGGCAATTTTGCCACAAGTGGAGGCATGGTTGAGCAGACCATCATCTATCACACAACGAACGCCAGCCATTGACTCATTCTTTGGATGTTCTACTGATCTTCCAAATCTCATGGTGAGTATGTCTTTTCTTGGTGAAGAATATGTGGCTGAAAAGGGCCATTTCAGTTGAAAGCCGCTCGCTTATACAGCACCATGCGCAGCACCGAGCGAACCGATGCGCCATTACCAGAACGCCTTTGGCTTCAATTGGAGCAGCTACAAGCCGAACTTGCAGCAATAAAGATTGATTTAAATGACACTCCTCCATTTTCCTTGGCATGTGACAACACCGATCCAAGGCTATCACCAATTCAATATCTCACGAATCAGGAAATAGCCACACGAGCAACGGCAGTAGCTGAAATATTTCGACATGCCACATTAGTCTACACCATTCGAACTATGCACGCCCCAGCAGCTATTCAGCACCCTGAGATTCTAAAGTCAGTTGAGATCGTCGTTCAACTCTTGCCACAAGTGCCCGACGTGGTTGGTCCAGGTTCAAATTTGGGCTGGGCATTCGTGGTAATTGGCGCCGAGCTCGACGCGATCGAGCAGCGAGAGTATTTCAGGGGTCGTTTGCATAGTCTGCGCTCTTTGGCAATACAGAATGTCGCATCTGGTGAACTTATTCTAGAAGAAGTCTGGCGGAATAGAGATGCGGCGCGGCTTGAGGAAGCCAAGTATCGACGATGGCAAGAGGTTATGCAAGACTTGGAGGTGGAACAAATTCTGATCTAGGTCTTCATACCCAATTATCTTTGTTGCATGGATATTTATCGAGATTGTAATTTCTACTTGTCAGGCTCTAGCCTGTCAGCGATTAATCCGTCACCCCTCCCACTGTTATTCCGGGGTATCGATGGTCACATACAAGTCATTATTATGGTAGAACAAAATCCTCTCTAAATTCAGCTCAGCGAAATTGTTGTAATATTACTCTTATCCGAGTACATCGTTCTCACAACACCTTTTGGAATCCCTACCTTCAATCCTCAGCCACCATGACCACCAAAGAAGGCCACGTTTGGACCGCTCAGAATGGTCTCCGCTCTGGTTTTCCATGCTTAGGTGCTATAAATCCAGTCCAACTTCAAGCCCCTCGGTCCAATGAAATTGTCGATACAATTGTTATTGGGTCTGGATATGCAGGTCTTGTTGCCGCAAGAGATCTAACTATTCAAGGTCAGCATTTGCCAATTGAATTCTTTTCCAACTTCGCTCACACTTTTAGAGCAGGCAAATCTACGTTCCTTGTCGAAGCACGCGATCGCATCGGTGGACGAACCTGGAACGGAGTTGTGGATGGTTTCAATTACGAGATGGGCGGAACATGGATCCATTGGCAGATGCCGCACATATACCGCGAGATCTCTCTGTATGGAATGCATGACGAACTCATTGTCACTCAGGGAGAAGGAGGGACTCATGATTATTTCACTCTCAAAGGTGCGGACAAAGAGATCAACATGTCTCACGAGGAAGAGGTACCTAAATTTCGCTTTTTCGCTTTTGTTTTGGAGATTCATCACTGACCTAAACGCAGTTGACAATGTTCGGCAAAGTATGGGGGCTTTTCTGCAATGTGGATGGCGTACGAGCCACCGCTGCAATGCCCTACCCATTTGACTCCATGTATAACCGTGAAGTCATGGAGCAGGTCGATCGTCTTTCATGCAAAGATCGACTTGATGCTATTCGTGGTCAGCTGACAGAAGATGAGGCAGTCATGCTAGAAGCCATTCTTCACCAGATGGGTGGTGGACCACTGGATAAAATGGGTCTCCTTGATGCTGTGCGATGGTGGGCGCTTGGAGGTTGGGCAGGAACTGGTATCAATGACATTGGTCTGCGCTATCGTCTGCGCAATGGACAAAGCTCACTGGCGAAACGTATCTTTGACCATGCGCTTGGCACCGGGAAGCTCTCTTACGTATTTTCGTCACCCATTGCTCATATCTCGCAGGATATGAAAGGAGTCGTCTCGGTAACAAGCCGCGCAGGAACTACATGGAAAGCAAGACATGTCATCTGCACAATTCCTCTCAATGTTCTGGGAGACATCAGCTTCTCTCCTCAATTGTCGATAAGAAAACAGCAGGCATTTAGGGAAGGATCCACAAATCACTGTAACAAAGTCCACTTTGATGTGGCTGGAGAAGGCATGGTAGCGTGGACAAACATGACTTGGCCTGGCAAGGGAGTCATATGTGCCATAGCGGATAATTGTACCCCAGCCGGAGACACCCATTTGGTTGCTTTTGGACCAGCTCCAACTCTCGTGAACGGAATTCAGCTGAAGGACGGGATTGAGGGAGTGACTCGTGCCTTGGAACACGTTTTGCCAGAAGGACAGGTCATCAAACGTGTGGTATGTATGCCTCTTCTCTTCGCCTGCACTGTCTTGCTGATTTATCAGGTCTACCATGATTGGAACCAGGATGAGTTTGCTAAGGGAACATGGTGCTACCTACCTCCAAACTTTGCTACTCGCTACCTGGATGATCTTCGGCGCCCGCACGGGAATGTCTTCTTTGCTAACGCGGACTGGTCAGACGGATGGCGTGGATGGATTGACGGTGCTGTTGAGCAAGGCACACAGGTCGCGCTACGTGTTGTTCAGGCGCAGAGCGAAATGCTGAAACAAAGGAACAGTCACTTATAGAGAAATATCTCGGCCTCTCAACAAGATAGCAAATAAGACTCGTCATTTATCCTTATCTTTATATTATAAATCCTTGAGGCATGATCATTCTCGCTCGGAGCATCCAAAGCACCAGAGGTATCACTAGATTCTCATTTCCAATTTTTCTAGTGTTGGTTTGGCCCAATATCGCACCGTTGGTACCAATAAGAAGTTAATCCGGAGAGTCCAAGTACTTAATCACCATCCAAGTCAGTCACATATCGCATACGACCAGTTTTTTTTGCTGCTCATCAGAATGGTTCTAAAATACACCGATTCGAAGCTATGCACCAAGAATTTTGAATTTCACAATTGGCCTGGTCCAGGTGAAGAAGCCGCCGACCTATTCTCCCTCTCCCACGCAGTGATCGTGCCCGCAAACTCTCGTCGGGTGATCATTGGAGGTCAGGTCGGGATTCAAGATAATGGCTCTGTCCCATCCAGCATTACTGAAGAGATTGATACCGCATTTAACCATGTTGAGCGGGCCCTCAGGGCTGCTGGTCTCGGAGATGATGCTTGGGAATACGTGTACAAGGTGAGAATAAATCATGAACAGATTATTTCTCTAAGACTTACGCAAATAATTTTAGATCAATACCTTTGAAATTCCTGCTCAAGGGCTACATGAAGCGATCAGCTTGGCAGTTGGCAAATATTTAAAGAGCAATCGTCCTGCGTGGACAGGAGTACAAGTTGCGGGGCTCATTATGATTCAATTACACCTGGAAATTGAAGTGGAGGCATTTCTTCCTTGATTAGATTCTTCACGTCTTCCAATAAATCCACTACATAGCGGAATTTCTGCCTTGATGGTGAATCTTTCTATCCAATTACTTATAAGCGGCCCGGGTTATCTCGCCGCGCTCCGTAGGTTGCGATAAGAGCCTAATTCCTTGATCAATTTGTACGGTTATCATATCACCGGAAAATCTGTGGAAGGCTTATCATAAGTGATAAGTGGTCTCTTTCGCTCAAAGCTTGATACATGATCAGAGACGGCAGGCTGGATTATTTTCTGATTCGCTCGGACTTTTTGCCTAGCTTCGGCCTCACTAGTGCCATAAGCCCCAGATAATGTGCGGAGAATCAAAATAGACTTCCTGCTTGGGGGGCTGATATAGCCTCGATGTGAAGCTGTGAGAGAGAACCGGAATTTATCGTAACAATGAGCGGAATTGACGACTTCAAAGTCGAAGCTGTTCAAACCAGCCACGAACTTAGACGCGCTGCGCTGGGACATGAGCAGTCTATGAAGCGCCGCTTCAATGTCTGGTCTTTAATTTTCTTGGCATTTTGTACCAGTGTCACTTGGGAGGTTATTTGCGCTACCATGACTCAATCGCTCCTAACCGGCGGGAGCTCCAGTATGGTCTGGGGGTTTGCCGCATCCGCAATTGGAGCTTTGGCCATTGCTCTGTCTCTCAGTGAGTACGCCAGCATTTTACCCACTGCCGGGGGCCAGTATCACTATGTTGCAGCACTATCACCACCAAAGTATGCTAGAGCACTGTCCTGGCTCGCCGGCTGGGCTACTATTTGGAGCTGGGTTCTGTCAGCACTCTCGGGTATCTTTTCAAATGCTATGCAGATTCAGGCCTACGTGATTCTTTTTACGCCCGGATATGTGTACCAACGGTGGCATACTAGCTTGGTCGTCATTGCCATCGCCACATGGGCCACGGCACTCAGCATCGTTGGAATCAAATGGCTACCTCGAATTATGTACTTGGGTATCGTACTGCACATCGCTGGATACATCGCCACAATAGTTTATTTACTTGCTTCGGTGTATCCGAAGAATTCGGCTTCTTTTGTGTTTGGTGATCTGACCAATCTGAGCGGCTGGAAGAGTGATGGAGTGAGTGTGGTCTATTCAATATATCGCCTGCGCTATATTAACTTCATTCATACAGGTTGCTTGGTCAGTGGGACTTATGAGCTCTGCGATAGGCTTCGTCAACTGGGATTCCTCGACGCACATGGCCGAAGAAATGCAAAACGCAGCGAGAGATTTGCCTCGGACTCGTAAGTGCTTTGATCTTTCGAAATGCTTGTGACATAGGCTAACATGATTTATACAGTATACGGATGTGTAGCCCTCTCGGGCTTACTGACTTTTCCATGGGTCATCGCCCTGATGTTCTGCATGACAGATGTCCAGTCCATAGTCGAAGGCCCCGTTGGAACAATCTCCCCACTAGTCCAGCTGATCTATAATGTGTCCGGTGGCGACCAAGCCACTACTATCGGGATGACATCGTTTTTCTTGATCCTGTCCCTGAGTGTGTCAGGACCTGGTGTCATGAGTGCAACCTCTCGCATTGTCTGGTCCTTTGCGTGTGAGGGAGGCATGCCCTCTCCTTTCACACGCATTCATTCGCGCTGGGAGGTCCCAGTGAACGCACTTTTGCTGGTATGGTTCGTTGTTTCAGCTCTTTCGCTCATCTATATCGGGAATTCCACCGCTTTCTATGGAATTAGCTCTGGCGTGACCATTGTTATGATTTTTTCCTATTGCCTGCCGATCGTTCTGAATCTTGGCTGGGGAATCGATGGCAATAAATTGAAGCGAGGACCGTTTACTCTCGGTCGCTGGGCGCGGGCGATCAACATCTTTGCATTCTGCTGGTGTCTGTATCTGATCGTCTTCATGACCTTCCCCACCGTAATGCCAGTTTCAGGCTCAACAATGAATTATGGAGTGGTTCTCTTCGGTGTTTGCGTTTTAATTATTCCAGTTGTTACCTGGTTTTCTTATGGCCGCAGGTCATACCTTGGTGTCTTGGGGGAACATATCATCGCTATTGAAGGCTTTGGAGGGGAAGCTCTGCAGCCTGAAGATAAGGCAATGAGTGGAAAGGATTGATCTTGCCGACTTGTGACCGTGTTGATAAATATCCATCCATCTCCCGCTCCCAATAATGCGACAATATCCGATCACAAATCTGTAAGATCTATCAAAGTACTTTTACTTTCTCGACATCTGCCAGGGTGTTTTTACCGGACTCGTTTGGATACACCTCATGGACTCCAGAAGAGATTGGAAAATCTGGCGAGCTTCAGGCATTGGGTTTCCTAGGTACTCGGGGGATTGTAGAACCTATATAGGTCTGGTGTCCTTCGAATCTCTCTTAGAAGCGGCCTTGAACTTTTTAGAAGAAAAGTTCCGCCCACCCTTCAATTTTCCAACCTCGGCGAGCTTTGACTCAGCAGACTTGGTTGAGGGGAGTCTTAGTGACAAATGTGACGTTTTAGAGCACTCGAGATCATAGAGGTCATCATTTCTAGCCGCATTTCCAAAGAGCGAATACACTCTTCAACCAACTCATTATCTTCTTTCCGACCACCGTCCCTATTTTTAATCTTAATATTAGCGAATGCGATCCTTTTGGGTTGGATTTGATTTTTGTTAGGCCTATTATCGATCGGTTTTCCTTTAAGGTTTGCCTAAATGATTCGGTCACTACCTTCCTTAAAGAGTGCTCCCGCACTAAATCTAGCATCTTGTCAGTTTCTCCTTTCCTTTCTGAATTGATTCTGTTTTAAAGTGAAATAAATTCGTGGTGGTGCTTGTCTTCTGTAACTTAAGCGCATCTTGTTTAGCTTTACTCTTCGGTTTGAGTTTTACGAAGTTCTTAGGCCTTGCCTATTCTTTCTTCTATTTTTTCATTACTTTTAAGTTCTTATTTCTACACATCTATAAGCTCTTATGGCCCTAATATATCTCGCGTTCTACTCGTTTAGGTAGCGAGGTCAAGTAGTAACTTTCTTACAGGAGTCGCTATAAAAATAGACTGATTGTTATTCAGGATCGTATTCAAGATATAGTACGCAAAAGTCTTTCTATTTATATATCCTATAACACGGTTCCGAGAGTGCTCGTCAATGCCTTCCAATAAATAGTATAAGTTCTAGTAGACTATGAAGTAGATTTGTTTCCTATACTAATATTCGCTACCGCGCCCTTTCGATATTTATAGAGAATGTTTTTGTCTAAGAATCCTACTAGAATACGAGCACCTCCCTTCTACTTGGAAGCCTATCTATATAGAAGGCCGCATAGTATCATATAAGCTGGTCTTATTCTATGTCGTATAATATTATAGCCTAATTAGGAAATTGGGGCCTGATATTAAGATATGGAGAAAGTCGTCCCTAGGATAGACTAACCAGGTCCTAGAAAGCACCTATGGGGCTCGCTAAAGTAGGATTTACCCTCTTAGCAGAAAAATTCGATTTACGATGCTCCTTGGTTCCTCTTCCCTTTATTAAGCCGATATCGCACTCTTATCTGGAGAGTTTTAGAACTAGGACGCCCGGGTGCCCTTACCATGAAAAGCTCGATATCTTTCTATTTAAGAGAATCGGGGCTCTTGACGTATCCTGTGGCTTCCATCAAGGCCCCTAGTCGAGTGGGAATGTAGACCATCATTTTCCGGAGTGTATTTAGTTGGAAAATCATCCGTATATTCGGAAACGGAACCGGGCATCACAATAGTAGATAGTATGTCGAGTACAACATATCGTCAATATTAAACGAAGACTGATCCCCCTTAGTTAAATCGAGCTTAGACTCATCGGCTAGTGAGTCTACGAGCTTTGGGAATATTAGGTAGGTTCCGACACTTAAAAGTTAGGAAGTCTTATACCCTTGGCGCGCCCTTAAACTCGAAGGAGGCTCCTTTTTTTTTCCCCGCATGAAAAACATAGTAAAGCTCTTTGAGACCGTTTGGAATGAGGGTTTGCGTTCGAAATTGTGCTCATTGATGTATTTTCTAAGGAAGCCTTCGATCAGGCGTAAGCTGAATCTATCGTCTAACCAGTAACGATGGTCTACAGGTCGAAGTTCCCCTGTCCATCTACTCTGTATTAGTTTGGTTCGATCGGTTTGTAAGAGAAATCCATCATACTTTTTGAAGCAATTGCCGATACATTAAATCTTGTCCGTCATTGGGGGCTTGTATATCTTGGGGGGTGGGCCCTCTTCCCGTAATCCATCGAGAAACTCGTTCTAGTCACGTTTGCGCTCCTTCGGCTTACGGCTCGGGGTCAGTTTGAAGGGATGAATTTATAAGGAATGATTCCACGCCCGAGAATCCTGCGTTATTTATAACCGCTGACCTATTGTGGTGGTGTGTCCCAGTAGTTAATCACATACTGAAATAGTCCACCTAATCGGGTAAAGCGTCTATGCTGAGCGCGGTGCCAATTATATAAGTCTGGCTACCGTCAGTGTGCCTAGGTGGAAGGGCCATGATTCTCCCGGCGAATGCCACGATTCTTCTCCAACAGCGCCAAGCAGAACTGTGGTTTTTCCGCCATCACTCCCGGGTTACCACATATTGTTCAGCCCTTAATGGAGATGAGATTCATCACTCTAAGTCTTACTTTAGTAAGCAGCCTCTAAGACATCTACGAAGATACATGCCTCAACCCTTGAGTATTTGTGAGTGAGATCACTGACTCTCATCGCCCTATCCCCATTTCCAGAGTCTCGTGACTCCTTCTACGCCTCTCAGCTCAACCAAACAGTGCATCTACCAGTTTTATCGTTGACTTCTAGGGCTCTATCTCTCAATAGCACTTGATGATTAGTGAACGATGTTCCTGGTTTTTATTGCGAGGTACATCGATATTCGGCACATAGTCTCATCCAAATTCTGCAAGATGTATTCCCTAGAGAATATTCCGGCCCGCCGAGCCGTTATATCGCCGAGCCAGTAAGCACAACGAAATCCAGATCTGAAATTGAGACCAATTTCTGTTTATAGCATCGAATCTACCAGTAAAAGAGGTTACAGAGCTAGGCATTTATTAGCGGTTATGCCAAGGCTTGGCGTGAGGCAAGCCAAAATGCATTGGAATTCGCATGCTATGTAGTTGTTTTGGCGACGCAAAATTCGCCTAAAGGCTTGGCTAAGGGAATCTGATGGTCGGAAATAACGGGAAATGACCCAAGGCCCGTATAATAGAAAACGATAGAAACACGGCCTAGCTCAGGTTTCAGGCCACGGCGCAGGCTGACAGCCATCTTAGTCTATGTTTTGTAAGACGCTAAATAACGCTAAAGTGTGCGCTGCAGTTAAGGAAATGAGGGAGGTGGCTGTAGCCGAGCTACGCACTGCCGCTAGTCTAACGTCTGAATACTTTTGCTCGTATCCATGCAGCCAGTCTGACCTTGTCATAAATCAAGTGGAGCTCGTATCGTGAAAGTGTACTCTGCAATGCCACTTGCGTAGAAGCTAACGCCAAAACAGAATGTGGAGCCTAAAAGTCCAGCTTTTTCGCATAGGCTTGGTTTATGTTTATTAATCTGACTCCTTGGCCATAATCAACTAGCTACTGGAGCACCTCCTTCAGGAAAAATTGCTGATGTAAGAGCATAGTCGCCACATGGGTGGTTACTTAATTTCTTTTTGGAGATTCAAAGCTGTTGATTGAATTTGGACGCCTGCGAGTGAAATTTCCTACACACAGAAATTAGGGATAGTACGGCTTATCCCATACAGGTGGGTAGAATTTAATGAAGAGAATAATTCCTCAATGGCTCTCTTAGTACTACACTATCTCGAGGCAATTGCAAATTCTCCAACACATTTCTCCTTCTCTGAAGATCAAGCCGTCTCAAGTAACTTGGGCGATCATGCAGCTTCTCGACATCGTGGCTTGCTCTATCTCTTTTGTAGCTCTAGTGCCAGATGCCGCTTAGGCCGCTCCAATGTTTGCCGATACTCCAAATTTTTGGGTGAACTTGTCTCTCGTAGATCCCCCGAAGAAACCACGGCTTTCACTCTATTCGAATGTCAGATTGCCAAAGCATCCCACCCCCCAAAATGGATATTCCTGAGGGGAAATCGATGTCAGGGTACTTTTCGGTTATTTAAAATGCCCCACTACTAAAACACACTGGCCCCAACAACGAAGGCTCGGAATAGATCCCGGCCTGGGCCGAGCTGAAACCCGACGCCATAAGAAAGGGGTTGTTAGCTTTGATTCGGTTTTGCGCTGTCACGTCCTGTCTCGGTTAGAAAACACATTATCAGAGCTGACCCAAATATTTAGAGAATTTCCCGTGAAAATGAAAATCTGGAGAAAAAATTCCAATCTCAACATGACAGATGATTATGAAGCTAGTTTGTATTTGTCTAGCTAAGCTAATTATATGACGGGCGGCGATCCCGTGACGATAATAAGTAAATGGGCAACGCACCCCGCACACAAGAGAATGGCAGCAATTTTTATCTGGCCGGTGTGTGATAATTCTTCGAGGTTTATTTTAGTTCCAGTCAAATAGAATGTTCAAAGGCGATCTCAATTCAAGAAAATGATGGAATTCTATGCGCAAGTTGATTGCTACTTGTCTTGGTAATGCTGTCATAAGCTAGTCAGGCGATTGGAGACGAGTTGTAAGCCGGACCCACCCGTCGATATACTGCAGATACTCTGACACTACCCTTGTCAAAACCCTGTAATAGTTCGCCATTTGTGACAAGTGCGTTTGGCGACATATTCGCCATGTGTTTTTTCCTGCGGCCAAGACAAGGGCGGGAACTATACTGTAATCATTACATGATGAGAGGTAAGCAAATTCATACATTGGCAAATAAATTGGTCATGATTGTTTTCCTATGACTTCGGGACTTCGGGAAAGCTCGAGGGCATAGGCAGCGAGGTATAAATAAGAGGTGAATTCCCAGCTTCGAGAACTTTCTCATCAGCAATCACAGTCACCTTTCCTCCATCATCTTCAATTCTATTCTTTGAAAACAAAGTTTGCAATATGCATTTCACTAAAGCCATCCAGGCCGCCTTTGTGCTGGCAGTCTCCCTTCCTGTGAACGCATGGAACAGACTTGACAAAGACAACGCTGTAAGTTTTCACAGATTGAGACATATTTCGATTGTTAGTAGAGAATAGACAGAAACTCATTCATTCCAGGCTCTTCTTGTCATTGATCACGAGGTTGGTCTGTCTATGCTCGTGCGTGACTACAGCACCAATGACTTCCGTAACAACATCCTCGCCCATGCCGCTCTCGGAAATGTCTTCAACCTGCCCACTGTCCTGACTACCTCTTCTGACTCCGGTCCCAACGGATTGATGCTCAAGGAGATCATGGATATGCACCCTAACGCGACCCTAGTCCGTCGCCAAGGCGAGGTCAATGCCTGGGACAACAAGGACTTCCGTGCTGCTGTCAAGGCCCTCGGAAAGAAGCAGTTGATCATTGGTGGAATTGTGACTGAAGTCTGTCAGTATTTCCTCTTTTATCTGTTTCCTAACTTCGCCTTTGGATATGAGCTAATATTAACCCTAGGCACCTCATTCCTGGCCCTTTCTCTCATCGATGAGGGATACGAGGTCTACGCCAACACTGATGCGAGTGGAACCTTTGACACTCGTCTTGCTGCAGATGCCAACCGCCGGATGGAGAAGGCCGGTGTCACTCTCATGGGTCTCTTCGCCATCGCTTGCGACCTCATGCGTGACTGGAGACACACCCCTGGCCTGACCGAGCTGCTTCCCTTCCTCGACAAGTGAGTCAGCCAGTTGTGAAAATTCTGGAAGAAAAGAATTATTGACTTTATCATTTCCTAGGTATCAATTCGCCTACGGCCTGGTTGCCCGTCACCATGCTGGTTCCATCGTGAATGGCACCCTTGCTGCCATCGAGGAGACATTGATCTAATAATGGATCCTGAAAGGACTGTTATGAGGCTGATAGATTACCTTAAAGGGGACGGGTGTATGAGGAAGTAAGACGTATGGATCGGGAGGGGCTTCATTGCCAGGTCTTTAAAAAGCCCATCTTCAACTCTCGAGTGTTTCAAGGTTGGGTGGTCGACATTAGTCAGAACATCCCTTAGCCCAGATAACTAGACAATGGACATACTTTGGCAGAAAAACCTGGTTTTCCAAATTCCTGGTGGTTATATTCCATGCCTAGTACCTAGTGAAGTGGGGCACGCGTCGTTGGTGCTGGTAGTGTCTGTCTGCGAACCAGACACCACTGGGGCAGATTCTTGGGTAGTGGAAGACAAGAGAGGAGAACCTAGGGGTGGCTTGAGAAGGAAAGATGGTCTGAGTTGCTATCTCTGCACAACTAGGCTTATATCCATCATATATGCTTAGTCACCATACACTAGACATCGCCAAAACCCATAAAGCCCAAAGCCCAACCCAACCCAACCCACAAATGGGTTGGGTTTTGGGCCCGATGCTCGGCCCATTCATGGGCCTTGGGCTTTGCCTTGGGCCCAAGTAGGCTTCGGCAAATGGGTACCCATCTTAAAATTTTAATACTCATCCCATCCCATAATAGGCCTGGTCCCATATGGGTACCCATATGGGTACCCATAAACCCATTTTTGCCTGGCTGCCTGACTTTTGCCTGATTCTGGCCTGATTTGACATATCTTTTGCCAAGCTTTTCTGTTTAATTACGTCTAATCCCGTCTGTATATATATAGAAGACACCTTTTTTCTATACTTTCACCATATAAATAGTAATTATATGTAATCTAGCTTAATATAAGCTTATTATACTATATTACCCTAATTAAGCTTATATTTAGGGTAGTAAGACCTTATATTAAATGGTAATTTTAGAAGCGGTTAATATACTCCATAGATGGGGGGGATATATATATAAATCATATCACTTCACCACCTCATAAACCAGGTGCTCACCATAACCACTCTTTATATATAATTTAAATAGAGAACTAGCTAAATAATAAGCTTATATGCTTATATATAAGCTCATAGACTAAATTTCATAGTATAGGTTATAGTAATATAGAAGAATAGATTAGACAAAATAGTGTTCCTGAAGCTACGGCAGCCTAGATAGGTCACTATAGCAGTGACTAAAGATCTACTGTATTCCATTATTTATTTTGGTATTCTGTCAAAATCTCATCATAATTCGCTAAAACAATAACGGTCTCGGTCAAAAATGGAGCACCTAATCAATTTTTAGAACAGGTCCTCGATCTCCAGTCTCTATGCCCTTGACTATGAGAACGGGAGTGGGTATATACTGCAATACCTTCAGCTCCGATGTTCAGCCAATCATAGTACTAAAAGAACCATTTCAATCATTAGTCTTATGATATTATGAAATACACACGCCGGATTAAACGCCTCCAGCATGTGGAAAAATAGCCATAGCTTGCTGTTTGCCACTAAATCCATTTAACCATATCGTTGCTTTCAAACCCATCGATGAGGCCGTGTGCCATCGTCTCCTGCGTTTTTTCAAATCGGACGCAGACTTGGCTCAGGTTCAAGCACATATTCGAACTCAGTATGTCCCAAATCTTTACATGTCAGATTTGGAGACCGGGAAAGCGCGAAGTGGAGAGCCAATGACTTTCATCAAACGCCAGTGTTATTGTCATCGGAGAATGGAATCTGTCCCATTGAAAAATGCATTTTATTCGTCTTTCCCACGGAAAGTCATTTGAAACCTGCTAAAAGGAGCATATATCAGCCTTTCAATGGTCAAAATCGGGGCTGTTTAGAGCTCCGTAGTCTGAATTTGTCATGGATGGGGATAGTCTTGCATCTGTGCTATACGATTCAGGATGAGCTGCCTCTTCATGAATTTCGGCATGTACAATGTCATTGATTTTGTCTGATACCAGGCCGCACCCATATTCGTTTATTCATCAGAATGTTAATTCAACTTCCTTGAATGAAATGTTCAAACTCGACTAAAAAAATCCTTTGTTTACACTTTGAAGGAAAGTTGGCTTGGACTTGGGCATAGGAATTGACAATCATAAGTTAGCTATCTGAGCCAGCTGTAATCCCAGCTTCTGGGCTTGTAAATGTGCGGGTATTTTGGTCTAGATAGTATCATATATCCATTAATATGCATAGTAATCTGTTGATAAGATGTGAAGATGGCACTTGAGAGAAGGTTTGCGTACGTAGTCACCGTATCGTTCATCCTCAATTCAGGCTCTTAATGCTCCATTCTTCACAGCTTTGAACAGATTAGTGATCTTATAGTCATCGTTTGGCACCGCAATATCATGAACATCATGGGCTGCAGCAACTCCAGCATACTGAGCCGTCCACTTTAAAATATCATATAGCCTTGGAAGCCAAAATTCCGTTCAGAAGCTTGCTATTCTGGAGGAAATAGGAGTGCTTAGGGAGCTGTAGCTACACAACACGCAAAAAATGCTGGCAACAAGGGCATCCAGGTTAAAAGCCCAGTAGTCATATAGTGCACATTTAGTCAAGCCTTGGAAATGGTAAGGCTGATCAAGACTATTATTCAGCGAGCCGAGTCAGTGCGGCTTCGGGCGTGAGAGCAAACTTCTCGTTATCTTGTAAATCAAACCTATGGGCTGGGTTGCTAAGTGCGTATGTAGCATCAAATAAATGCATAATTCTGCATTTGAGCTACGTGCATCTCTACGTTGGCATCTAACCGTAAGGCTGGACGGCTGGGTGGATAGTTACTATTTTTTTTGTATTGCATGACAACGCAGATCAATTGATGTTGGTATAGCATTCATCACGAACTTCTCTCATCAATGCGTCCCTCGGCTTCCCCAAGTCGCAAAAACAGGATAAAGCCCGGCAGCGGGGAGTGTGGAGAAAAAGAGAACTCTCAGCAATCGTCCAATCCTATCAATGCCTGGGCATTACTAGTTCCCCACATACAATTTTAGTGCCAAGCCTATCATTCCAAAAGGAGGTAATATAATGCGACTCATCGCGCATTATTTCTCTCCTTCCTAAGGGGGAAAATTTCGAGGTGTACGCCGATGGAAAGATACAAATGCGCATATTGATCAAAATAGAGCTCGGCCAACTGATTGGATTAATACTTAAAGCCCAGGCCCGAGCCACGCCAAGAAGCAAGGATGTGTTTATTCGCCTCATGGAAGCTAATGCACGAGTGAAAATTTTCGAGTCCGGCTCGAATCCTTCGGCTTGAATTTTTATAAATTGATTTCCTGTACCACTGGACACGCGAGCAGTATCCTGTATGGCCATTTGCGCAAGGGGACGGGCTCTGCCGAAGGCCGGACGTATTGCCGAGGATAACCATTATCGCCCCTAGCATTATCATTACGTGAATCGGTGTGAGTTACGGTCACATCGAAGAAGTCGTGACAAGAGAGGTGTGTGGCGGCGCCTCCCAACGCCGCATGGTCAGGGCGCGGTGCGACGGTATTGTATTGTAAGCAGGGATTTTGATTTGTTGAGTTAGTAGCGCGTCCATGGGTCCAATGAGGGCGCCTGAATGCGGAAGGGATACGCCCATGCCAAGACTTAAGACTTGGACGCAGTGCAAGATTTTTTGCACAAACTTTTGCCTTTAATTAGTGGTAGAGTAGGCGAACCGCCAGTAAAACATAGAATTGAACCTGGAGGTCACAAGTCACAAGGTTATGTGATCATTGTGTATAAGCAGATCGTTCAGGGTCGAAAGTATGGAAAAAGGAGAGTCAAAAGTCTTTACCACACGGAGATGACGTCTGTTCGGCACGTGGAAATGGTAGACTTTTCTGTTTCAGGCAAAGTTATCCCGCCAACCTTGGAAAGTTATCGTGCTTCGGCCGGAGTAGCAGGACACGGCAACCGGCGTTCAGTACCGAGTTGAATATGATAAGATCTCGGGGATTCTACAGATAGTGACACGACACATTATCAATGTATTTACGTTCAGGCAATTATGCGTAAGACTATCGTGCTGGACTTTTGCGTAATACTTCACTAGATGAATGCGGTCCGATTCGAGGCTGAATGGCTTTCATCCCGAATGGCTTAATGCGGCCCGGATCCAGCAGCCACTCCGCGCCACAAGATTTGATCGTCCGGTCAAACCTTGCCTAGTGCGGGAGCCTCTCACGTTGTACATTTCAGTCTAACCTTGTCCTCTCTTTTACTTTATCGAATCTTGCAAGGCAATCTTGATCTCTACAAGAAAAACCGCGTATGCTCCCCCTTGATCTGCGCGCAACCCCAGCTAGAGTCTGGGGGCCGGGGAAGCGTATGGTAATTTTACGTAATGTTGATACCGGGTGGGGGCGGCCGAAGCCGAAGTCTGGCAGACTTTGCCTCTTTCAGACAAGACTGGACCCTCCCGTACGCCCTGGCCAATACTGCGTCGTCGCATTCTGTACCGGCCATGTCGTAATTTTCCAGAAAAAAAAAATGAAGGAGAAAAGAAGGATATTGTTCAGAAATACAATGGTGGTAGGACTCTATATAGTCTCATCAATCCCACCGTTTTCGTTCTTCTTTTCTTTTGTTTTCCTCCACCTCCACCTTCCCTTCTCCACTTCCCCAAAGGGTCGACATAGCTATCAGCTATCGAACCCTTCCTTCCAGGTCTATATTGCCTGATCTTTGCATTTACAAAGTCTTAAGAAAGAAAAGATTTGGTTCAATCAACGAATCAGAGCACACACATTCCTACCTTTTATACCCCTTGCTCTAGCAAGCGACAACTACGACCCCCCACTTTCGAATTGCAACGTATTACGACCACATACGATCAAAGTTCACGACTGCAGCATCTCCAGCCCATCCCCGTGCAAAATACCCTTCGATTGCAGCCACAGCCCTTTTGCGCACTATCCTTTGCACCATCTTGTAGTCTTGCCCGACGATCCAGATAGCGACAAATCCCAACCCCGTTGCGACTACCGGAACCCATACTAGGAACCCCAAGCGACTTCACCCATTACCGTCAATATGGGATTTGAAAAGTTTAACCCGTTCAAGAAGGATCGTCAGAACTTCCCTGGAGTTGTGATTCCCTTATCCGAAGCCCCAGCTTACCCCAATGGAGCCCCACCTCCTGAAAAGGAGGAAAAAGTCGATGATTCCGTTGCCAGCAAGTCTTTGGAACGAGCTTCGTCTTCGGAGAATGGTTCCGCTGGGTCTTTGCCGGATACTAGCTACCTGACTATTGAGCTTCTCCGTGCAGAGATCGATGCGGAGACCTCGACTTCGGGTCACGACTCTTTGTATGATCGTATGTGCTCCATTTCTGTCCCAGATATTGCAGTTTCTCAACGCCACTTTATCATTATGGGGGTTCCTTTCCCTCCGCAATCTTCTAATCTAATACGATGGCTTTTAGGCAAAGCAAAGGTCATCAACCGGGCTCTTCAGGATATTGGCATGGGCCGATATCAGTGGAAATTGTTCTTCCTTTGTGGATTCGGATGGTTGGCAGATAAGTAAGCTATGGCCCTTCCCTTTCGTGTCAGATATGGTCAACTAACATATTTTTAGCCTCTGGCTCCAGGTAAGAGCATTGAAGCAATATGGAAGCATATGGATTTGAGAACTAATCCTTAAATTATAGGGAGTTGCCTTGACATTGACACCAATTGCGTATGAGTTTGGCATCGACACATCATGGGTTCGTTTCAGCACCTGCGCCCTGTTCCTAGGTCTATGCATCGGCGCTTCATTCTGGGGTGTCATCTCCGACATCGTCGGCCGCCGTCTAGCATTCAACACCACCCTCTTCCTAGCCGCTGCATTCGGTCTAGCAGCAGGTGGAGGTCCAAATTGGATCGGCACCTCCGCCTTATACGCCTGTCTCGGTCTCGGCGTTGGCGGAAACCTGCCTGTGGACGGCGCCCTATTCCTAGAGTTCTTACCCTGCGTCTCTGGAAACATGTTGACAATGCTGAGTGTCTGGTGGCCAATCGGCCAGCTTATCTCCAGTTTGCTCGCTTGGGCTTTCATCCCGACTTACAGCTGCGCTAGCGCAGAGGGATGTACAAAGGAAAAGAATATGGGCTGGCGCTATCTCGTCCTCACCCTCGGTGCTATCACCATGTGCATGTGGATTGCCCGTTTCTTTTTCTTCCACCTGTACGAGTCGCCTAAGTTCTTGCTTTCGCGTGGTCGTCAGGAGGAGGCTGTTGCGTCTGTTCATGGAATCGCTTATGAGAATAAGGCGAAGACATGGTTGACCAATGAGATCCTTAATGAGATTGGTGGAATCGCTGAGACGAAGGAAGAGGAGAAACTTGCTGTTGGAGAGATCGTCAAGCGGTTTTTCTCTAAGTTCTCTATGGAGCGCATTGCGCCTCTATTCTCGAACAAGCGTCTGGGATTCACTACCGCTCTCCTCTGGTTCTGTTGGACTACCATCGGTATGGGATACCCGCTTTTCAACGCCTTCTTGCCTCAATACCTCTCCCAGACTGGTGGTGAAACGAATTCCTCTTACATTACCTACCGCAACTACGCTATTACCTCTATCGTTGGTGTGCCGGGTTCCCTCCTGGCCTGCTACACCGTCGAGATTAAGTATGTTGGTCGGAAGGGCACCATGGCTATCGCCACTGTCATCACTGGTGTCTTACTATTCTGTTTCACTGTCTCGTCTACCTCGAATGTCCAGCTCGTCTGTACTTGTCTCGAGGCTTTCTTCCAGAATATCATGTACGGTGTTTTGTACGCCTACACACCGGAGGTGTTCCCTGCTCCAAACCGCGGTACTGGCTCCGGTATCTCCAGCTGTTTGAACCGTATCGCTGGTCTTTGTGCGCCATTGGTTGCCATCTTTGCTAGCAGCTCAAATGCGAATGCTCCGATCTATGCTTCGGGTGGTTTGATGCTTGCTGCTTTTGTGGCTATGGTCCTTCTCCCTATTGAGACTCGGGGTAGACAAACTCTATAAGCAGTGTTGGTGCCAGCATACAGAGTTTGAAAAGAAAAAACAGCATGCTTGATTATTTGACTATATATTAAATGGTTCGCGTGGAGTGAGGTCGCTCCTTCATGAATATATGTAAAAGATACCATTGTGATTTTCATACTAAAGCATTTCAATACACTGGAGCCTTTCATTCAATATTTCGGTCTGACGAGGTATGATGGATGAAACAGAGCCCGGATTTTATTAGTACCATTTCAGACATCGATACCCCTTTTCAGGGTTCCTGGTGGTTTCTTGATATTTGTGTACTAGATATAATTCAAAAGCGTCCACTAGTCACTCTCCTTGGTATCCTTCTTCCCATCAGAGCTCAGCGAACTTTGTCCTGTAGCAAAGATGTCGACCAAGCCGTTGTCATAATCATCTTGGCTTGAGTCGTGAGTTGCCGCGTTGATCAAGTTCTCATTTAGGGTCGGACTCGTTCGAGTTATTGCAGGCGAGCGTCAAGTAAATCTCGTGTCTGTTTTGCGAGATTGCTAGGCGGCTATAGTGGCTAGTTAGCACAGACAATTTTGAAAGGTGTTCATCTGACATACTCGGGGAAAGAATAATCTCGGTTCTTGTCTTTGCCACACAGGATCCATGCCACCATTTCTGCGCCTTCCTGTCACATGTCCTGAGGAACTCGATGATATCGCTTGATCGCCTCTACCTCCTTTGCAAAGGGTTCTTCCTTACAGAAGACCCTCAAGTAGTCATCGACATGTGTGGCCATATCGACTTGACCAAAGAACACATACAATTGGGTTTCAGCGAGCAGCCCACCTAAAGCGAATATCCGGATTGAGGCTTAGCGTGAAAGCATTCAAGAGGCTAAGCATAGAATGGTTCAAATCCTCTGCATCGGCTCTGACGATGCTGGTCCGTGCCTTCTGTTGCGTCACCTAAGGCTCTGCATGGAATCGGCGCGACTCGCAAGATGCATCCCTAAGGAGATAAGGAGATTAAAAGGAACGGCGAGGTGTGTGTGAGTGGGACCGTGATAAATTCCGATTTGGCTTCTTGCAAGTCGTATTGAAATCCGACCTCCATGAACGGTATTATCATTGAGTACTTCCACCGGCTTCACGTACGTCTTGTCACCGCGTTTTCGCGTGAACAAAATGCGTGCTGTGTCAAAATCCAATTTGCCATCAGAGTTGCACATCCAGAATTTTCTGGGAACTTGATTCGAAAGAAGGTGGTAGTCAAAGAGTTGGCATCTTGGTCGGAATACCATCAACATGCACAGTGGTGGTAACCTGAAGAAGGTGAAGACTTGGGCGTCCAATAAAGCTTCTGTAGCTCATCAGAACCCCCTAATTCGTGAGGTATCAGAAGGATGAAGATATAGTGAGAAGAAAAGGAAAAGATAGCGGGGTAATGATAGAGATCGTTCTCACCTAGCCTGTCGAGATGGAAAGCTTCAACACTGATCAAGGTTACCCCAATCCGGAGTTCCTGACTGTAAAAGCCTCCTCTCTTTTTGATCTTCTTTCTTCTTCGATTCTCCTATCCTCAAAGGGAATTTCTGCTTCAGCCCTTGCTTTTTGCTACTATCCAAATGGCTCGAGAGGCTCAAGTTGGTTTGAAAAGCGATGAGCTAGCAAAGGATTGCTCCGGGCTGACTGTTCTGGATTGTGGCCTGAATATTACATCTGCGTGGGAGTATCGAACACATCAACTACGACGGCAACGAGCACAAAATCCACATCCACGGTAGTGGGCAGTACTATGTTTGCATTGGAGAATAATGTTACCTGACAAATGGCTTGAACCTCATTGGAAACAAATGTGCAATCGTGAATAATCACATAATTCTAGCGGGTGCAGGCCAGATTCCATCTATCCTTTGGTTTGTAGGATCCTTGTACTGAGCAATCTGATGAAGCGTTGCAAAATCAGATGGTTTTCGGTAGGGTTTGCGTCTCTGCTCTTCCGGCAGATCTCTTTGTGTGAGGCGGGCGAAAAGCAACGGCACAATGTGCTTGATATCTACCTTAAGAGGTCCCAACTCTTTACTAATAGCGTTTTCTGGTTCCCATAGCCAAATGAATGGTCTCTCCACGCTATGCGACCGCAGCGACTCTTCGTCAACATATAGAAAGCAGTCCATGCGCAGACCTTTTGGGAGTTCTCCGTTTCCTCTTTTAGAGACGAAGGTGTTCTCCATATCTGCGACATCTTCCTCTATCCAATGAAGGGTGAATTTGGGAAGATCTTCTTTTCTAATTGGTGGGAGATGACAGTTCAAGCCATGGCGAGTAGCGGTTTCAATTTGCTCTTTGAATAGTGGCCATTGGCTTCCGATGGCATTCGGGACAAAGAAAACAAATCCAAAGACTGTATTTGCGGGGTCACTGATCACGTATTCTTGCCATGGTATTTTCATCGCGTATGAAATGTTCCTCCAATCGTCAGAATTGTGGGATTCTCTTGCTGCATAGTAATCGGCTCTGACTGGTTCCGTAATCGCCTGAGCATTGGCTCGGGCAGTTTTCATATCTTCACTCCAAGCAGCGTTGTATGCATTTCTCCATAGTTCGCGGTCGGCCTTACCTAGGCGTGCTGAGAAATTTAGTTCATGTGCAGTCTGCGAAACAGCGGGCCCTGTCAACAGTATTTTTGCTTCCTGGTATCGAACCTTGTCTTTTTGGTCGATACATTTTCTGGCCAATTCCGAGAACGTCATTCCGCAGGCATCTCGACATAGCTGGTCTTCTTCAGGGCCTGTCGGGCGGCGGGTGATAACTCTTCGTTCTTCATCAGTCAGGGATGTTGGTTCATTAATAGCCCGGTTGTAAAGCTCCCGAGTGGAATCGTCCAGCGTAATGGGAGTTTTGGGAAGATCAGGCCAAATCTCCTGAGCACGTTTTGCTATTGATGCCATAATGACAGCCAGCGGGGAAACCACGGGCGCGAGGGCTATGAAAATAAATTGCCTTCTGTTAAGACAGGCCCGGAATGTTAGATGAATCAAGTAGAGGAGTCGTTCTTAATAGGGCCTTCTTTAGGTGAAGAACTTAGTATGTCGGAGGTCGGAAATTAGACTTCGGGACCAAGGATATGTGGAAGAGTAGAATGTTCTGAGTCCAAATGTTGCTTCTACCTAAGCACTTGAGGGGAAGGACGCTGCATCCTATAGGATGCCCTGGGACCCCTGGAGTTACACCATATCATTAGTCATATAGCACTGATGCGGGGACCCAATGATACCTGACTGTTGTCCAGGGCAAAGGGTGACGAGACATAGCGGCCCCCTGAGCGCCCTGATTCAATCAGTGAGTATTAAATAAATGTATTGATCTGCTCACTGAACATCACCTGGTACTTATCTGAGCAGTTTAGTCTACTTACTGATCCTGATCTAAGCGCCTTGATTTGCTCACTGAGACTGAGCCGGGCCTAGGATGAGCGGCCTAAGCAATCTACATCAATCAAATACAACATGCTAGCTCTATCACATGTAGCCCTCCTCTATAGATTGCCCCCATCTTCCCGTCATAAATTGACCACCCAATCAACATTACCATCGTATGATACACACTTCTAGCCTGTAGGTCTTTTCAAGTCCCAGTCTCAATGCCTTGCACTCCCATGGAAATTGCCCAAATCCCCGCCAAGATAAAATTTGTGTAACTAGTCGATTAGGATGGATATTTAGGGGTTGTCCTTTCACCCCGCCGGTCTTTCTCCCATCAGATATGCAAGGGGCTTCTCAAATGATAATGTGGATAATATGTCCCCAAGGAAAAATCTTCTGTCTTTTTCCATTGAACAGCCTTATTCCCCATTAGCTAGAGAAGACACCATGACGGCCAAGTCCATTGAGTGGGCCGTCAATGAGTTTACTTGAGGTTGTGAACTCCGATGGTACTGGAAAAATCTTGATGTCTTTCATTTTTTCTTTCTGGTAGTGTATCCGTTTGTGTGTTGCTTTCTCGTGCCCCACGTTGCGATGAAACGAAATACACTGCTGATAACGGTTATCCTTCATATTACGGGAGGATTCAGTATCACTGCCGGTGAGTGTTGAGGAGAGAATTCTTAAAGCTAACCAAAGCTCGTGTACTGACTCTTCTTTAGGCTACCATCGCTTATGGTCCCATAGGTCCTATCGCGCGCACCCTGTCCTCCGGTATTTCCTCGCAGCTCTAGGAGCGGCACAGTGTCAATGGTCCATTATGTGGTGGGTGCAACACCACCGTGCCCACCACCGTTATACAGACACAGACCAGGATCCTTACGACGCCCGTTGGGGATTTTGGTTTTCACATATCGGCTGGTTGCTTGCGTTGAATACAACAAAATGGGGCAAGGTCGATGTTTCAGACCTGAAAAGGGACCCGGTGGTCATCTGGCAGCAGCGTTACTACGTAATCCTCGCGATTCTAGGTTGCGATGTACTTCCGACTGCAATCGCGTATTTAGGCTGGGATGACTGGAAGGCCGGTTTCTTATAGGGCGCCGTCTTTCGGATTGCATTTTACCACCATTCCACGTTTCTCGTGAACTCGATCTCGCATATGCCATAGGCGGGTAGCCAGCCGTACTCCCATCGATGGACTGCAACGATTGTGCCACTTGTCGCTTTGCTGGCCAATGGAGAAGGTAGTCACAACTTCCATCACGCATTTCCAAGAGATTATCGAAATGGAATGGACTGGTACGAGTTAGATTGGACTGGGAACTTTATTTGGTTATGCGTGAAGCTCGGTCTTGCCTGGGATCCGATAACGGTGGGCCCGGAAGAAATCACGAAAGCACGCATTCGTTGCAGTAGACAGACATGAAATTAGCTGGACTGCATATGATAGGCTATAATTAAGACGTGGATAAACCAAGTTACTGTTTCATCGATGCGGGTGCGTATCGTTGACAGTGGAGACTTCATATGCTCTTTGGCCTAATCCAAGGACACGGCAGAAGGACCCACGCAATTAAAAGACGGGTGTTAAAATCATAATGGAACTTGTATTAAACTATATAACTGTGTAACAAAAGAGAAACAGTATCACCAAGCAACGCTTCACTACAGAGCAATGAAAAAAGAAGAGCGCTAATTTCTGCCGAATAGGCGAGAGAGGATTGTGCGCCTATGGTGTCCGCCAGGCTTGGACACTCGCTTGGAATTATCTCAGGGACTCGACAAAATTTGGACCTCAATGCTTTCAGTGGGCGCTTTAGTGAGCTGGGAAGATGAAGATGTGGAATCAGCCTTTCCACGCCATTCGTTCAAAGTAGACTTGGAGGACATGGTGTGCGGATGATCAGGGCCTATTTTTTGCTCGCACAGTCGAGCGCATTCGGCCATCAGTAAGAGAGCGGCCTTTTCTTGATGTGTTGACCAAAGGGTATAAGCTAGGTTGTTCATACTATCTAGCGTGTTTGGATGGTCGGCGCCGAGCTTCGTCTTGCGAGTCTCCATGACCTGCACCTCGAGCTGCTCCGCTTCTTTCCATCGGCCCTGGTACTTATACGTCGACGCCAGATTGGCCATACTCGTCAACGTGTCTGGATGGTCGGCGCCGAACTTCGTCTTGCGAGTCTCCATGACCTGCACCTCAAGCTGCTCCGCTTCTCCCCACCGGCCCTGATGGCTATACGTGAGCGCCAGATTGCCCATACTTGTTAGTGTGTCTGGATGGTCGGCGCCGAGCTTCGTCTTGCGAGTCTCCATGACCTGTACATCGACCTGCTCCGCTTCTTTCCATCGGCCCTGGTACTTATACGTCGACGCCAGATTGGCCATACTCGTCAACGTGTCTGGATGGTCGGCGCCGAACTTCGTCTTGCGGGTCTCCATGACCTGCACCTCAAGCTGCTCCGCTTCTTCCCACCGGCCCTGATGGCTATACGTGAACGCCAGATTGCCCATACTCAATAGTGTGTATGGATGGTCAGCGCCGAAATTCGTCTTGCGAGTCTCCATGACCTGCACCTCAAGCTGCTCCGCTTCTTCCCACCGGCCCTGATGGCTATACGTGAGCGCCAGATTGTTCATACTCGTTAGTGTGTCTGGATGGTCGGCGCCGAACTTCGTCTTGCGGGTCTCCATGACCTGCACCTCAAGCTGCTCCGCTTCTTCCCACCGGCCCTGATGGCTATACGTGAGCGCCAGATTGCCCATACTTGTTAGTGTGTCTGGATGGTCGGCGTCGAACTTCGTCTTGCGGGTCTCCATGACCTGCACCTCGAGCTGCTCCGCTTCTTCCCACCGGCCCTGATGGCTATACGTGAGCGCCAGATTGTTTATACTCGTTAGTGTGTCTGGATGGTCGGCGCCGAGCTTCGTCTTGCGAGTCTCCATGACCTGTACATCGAGCTGCTCCGCTTCTTTCCAGCGGCCCTGGTCCCTATACGTCGACGCTAGCCTGTCCATACTCCTTAGCGTGTCTAGGTGGTCAGCGCCAAGCTTCGTCATGCAAGTCTCCATGACCTGCACCTCGAGCTGCTCCGCCTCTCTCCAGCCCCCTTTAAGTTGATAGGCCATTGCTAGCATTGTAGTGCTATCGAGTGTGTTTTTATCTTCTGGCCCTAGCATCTTTATTATCTACTCTCTCGATATAGATGCCATTTCGTAGAAATCAGAAATATTGCCACATTCTTGCGCATACCCCGCCCCCTTATGAAGTAATCCAGCCCATATTTGGAGAGAGTCTTGCGATTTCGGTCGATGTGACATAGCCGACTTAACATGTGGAAAGAGTGTACGGCATCTTTCCCAGTTTTCATATTCACCGGTCGGAAATTCGGCATTAAGATGATTAATGGATTTTTCCTTCCACTCTTCAGCCTGGCCGTATGTTTCTAACCACGTGCGTACTGTGAGCTGCACTAGCCGATGCATTGTGAACACCATACTATGTTCACTCGTAGCAACGAAGGAATAGTCTCTTAGAGTCATTATATCACTCTCGAATTTTTCATCCAGGTCACATTCAGACGAAGTTTCCGTGTCTACTTCACGAGAGCTATTCGTAAATTCCCCTGAGGAACCTGAAGCTTCATGATATTTTGCCGTGTCTTTAACGCGTAGAAGATCCTCAGGAATCCCCTGCCAGTCGAAAAAGCTCATAAGAGACAGTAAGTCAGCGGCAGATTGCCTTATCTGCCGGATATGGTCGAACGATATTTGCCATGTTAAAAGAATGGAGTTTTTCGCCTCCCAGTCTCGGTCCGTGTGAAGTCCCTCGTGATTTAGAAGCTTTATGGCTTGACGATCACTCTGCCGAAGCTTTTCGAGGTATTGGGATGGCGAGCAACGAGGTGAACGGTGCGCAATATAGCTAGCCGCTTGCACAATGGCTAGTGGCATGAACTCAAGTTCCTCCACAAGCGGAACCAAGTCCGCTCTTCTCTCTGCATATGAGTCTAGCTTATGCTGCATTAGATCTAACGCCTCGGCCTGATTCATTGGCTGTACTTCGATTAATTGCTTATGGCTAGCGATGTCCGATGCTACTGCTTTATTTCGGCTCGTGATAATAACAAAGCCATTCGAGACGCTGAGGAGGTACTTTAGCGGTGGCTGCATCGAGGTGCGGTTCTGGGCGTTCGCTTGGGTGTTCGCTTGGTTGTCCGTACGAGCTCCCAAGGGTTTGCGAAGGAGCTCGTCATCATCCACATTATCCAGGACAAGGATCCATTGTCCGAGATTTCCATCTTGCAACCAGTTCCCGAAGAGTTGGAATACATTGACGTTGTTGTCCTCGCGCCCGGGGATTTTGGCGCGGTCAGCCAGGTTTCGGAGGCTTTCCTCGCAGCGCGCCGCAGTGCTCGCATGAACCCAAAAAATCCAGGTGTTGGGTGATTGCTGTCGGACTCTGTGGCAGTATTCGATAACAAGCCGAGTTTTTCTGTTATAAAGTTAGCTTTTAACGGACCGGTTGTACTTGATCCCTTACCCCACACCGCCGAGACCCACGAGAACTATCCGAGACCCTGGGACTGATGATTTCTCAAGGATTTCATTGAGAATTCCATCGCGGCTGACAAAGTCTGGGTCTTGCGGGAACGGCACAGTCGACAGTGGCTCTGGGCGGGGCTCTAGTTGTTCTAGGAAAGCATGTCGTTAGTCGATCCAATGTGGTCCTGTTCTCGCTATCAGGGACTGACTAGATGTGATGTTCATCACCCCCTTGTTGACCCCCACCTGGGTACCTGAGTTCTGATTGCCAAATTTCATAGATTCAATATTTTCCATATTCAACATATACACGATTGATCGTGTTTTGGACGAAAGAGAGGACGACCTCTCATCGAGGGGTCCCATCC
Organism: Penicillium longicatenatum; assembly: GCF_028827895.1. Lineage (NCBI taxonomy): Eukaryota > Fungi > Ascomycota > Eurotiomycetes > Eurotiales > Aspergillaceae > Penicillium > Penicillium longicatenatum. Next base: position 1,378,457 of record NW_026643117.1, on the reverse strand, counting down.
TCAGCCTCATTATCAGGTGATCCTGGGCGCTAAGCGTGCACGTATTTGGCACGTGTCATGTAAGCATTCAATCAATCGGCAGCTAGTAGCCTCGCTCCGTCTGTTATGCGACCGACTTGCCTGTGACTAGGGCCGAAAAATAGCATTCCAGCCTCAGAAAGGTCGTTCCAGAGCCATTCTGTGCGTGGTTGTTCCGTAGTGGTATTGAAAGTGATGGGATGGGCTGCAATTACATGAGCGCGGTTGGGAGATTAGAGACAATAAGCTTTTAGCGAGGCGACGCATGATCCAACGACCTTGACCTATCTGTCTTGTCTGGTAATTTAGATTTCATTCTGACGAACAGGGTGATCCGTGGCCTAGCCTAGTCCAGCCTAGGCTGTTCCACCATAGTCCTGGCAGTGGCAGTGGGGTGTGAGATAGTTCTGTGTAAAACATGGAAGCCAGTTTCGAATATTGCTGTATGCCGGGCATAGAAGAACTTCGAGTCTACGATTTTCCTCCATTCAAAAAAATTTCCTCGGCTCCATGGTGAACCCACCTTCCATATTCATCATCATAGTTTCAACCGTTTGAGCCTCGTGGCCTTCCAAAACCCTAAACCTTCCTCCTCTGCCCTCCTCCATGCGATGAATGTTGCTTCTGCTGTTACTCCTACTCCTCTCTGCCATCTGAGCAGTTTTTGCATCCATGTGGCTCATTTTATGCCTATGGAGCCTCAGCCAGGGTACAAATCGACTGTCGGTCTCTTTTCGACCTCCTGCTGTTGTCTTCCACCTTCAATCTCTTCGCACTATCAAAAGAGCATCATGCACCATCAAAGTGCAGTAAAAGGAGCTTCGCCTGCCAGAGAGGTAAGCGATCTATACTGTTGGAATTATTTGGTAAGATCAGACTATGTCGCAAAGCCTTGTAGTCCTCTCCTCCTATCTACAGCGAGTTGTTTTTTTATTTGCTCGACCCGCGTCCGCGGATGGACACAATCAGATTGGCTATGTCACACTGTCAACACTCTATTATGCTTCTGCACTCGCGACATCACTGGCCTCAGTCTCTTGAGTATCCCGTAGGCTATCACTATACACTTTGACGATCCATTCAACATTCACAGAGGTGGCCTAAAGAGAGCCTCTCTCCTTGGTTTCTTTGAACCTCCTTCTCTCTCTACTTTTGTGCGACATTTTGTCTTTCACTCATCTTGATCTTCCTGGAGAACCCTGTCACTGTATCTGGTCTAGCGTCTTGGGTTTATAAGCTGACACTGTGGTTATGGGTACCTCACAGATTTCTACTCACTGGCATGTTTTACACATTGGATACAGGATAGACTGAGCCGTGCTACAACGTCAGGTCCATGGATGGAGATTGAGGATAATCAGAAGCCGTGGTGATAACCAGGATGCTTATGGTTGTGCCAGTTTAATATTCAATTTGCAATTTGCATTCACTCAGCTCAAGCATCATCTAGCGTATATAGTAGGCGATAATCTTGTGAGCAATGTTGGCCATTGGCCTTATGGCATTGTAGATCCGAGCAGCTCTAACGTGAAAATGAAGAATAAAAAGCACCAACTCCAGGCCAGATAAAAGCTCCGCGAGCCGCGAAATAATCAGAGAACAGAATAGTAATCGCCGATGAAACCTGTCCCTTGCCTTTCCCAGATACCAGAACCAGAACCAGTCAATGAAGTATGTATGCTCTTCGCCAGGATATCGAATAAAAACGCATAGACAGATCAGATAAAAAGTAATAGTGGAAAAGAGAAGAATGAGTAGGGGCGAGATGAAGAGATTGGTAAAAGTGGAAATGGAATGTGGAAAGTGAAAG